>NC_136813.1:69912140-70512140 GCF_951394365.1 Tetrao urogallus
CTGAAACTAGTAGTTATCACTGTATGCTGAGCTTCTAGCATGACAGAGATTTTGTATCTCTGAAGCATTGAATCTGGTCTGCAGTTTCTAATTCTAACCATCCCAAGGGACTCTATTTTCCAGAGGAAGTTTTTTTCCCACCATCTCACTCATCAGTTCCTTCCCGTTCATTCTTTTCACATAATTTGGAACAAGTTCATATAACATTCTCCCTGTCCAGATAAAATGGAGTACAATGATATTATCTTTGCATCATTTGTTCAGTATTTTGCTCACTTCTGACCTAAAATTATTACCTAAAACTTAAGATTTCACATTCAGGCAGAAAGGCCATGGATAGAAGATGGTAGTTCAATTGCTGGGATTAGAACACAATGACTTCTCACACATATTTTGAAATAAAGTGATTGCAACCATGAATTTCAATGAGATTTATTCCTCCCAAAAAGAGAAGTTTGGCATTTAAGAGTGCACCCGTAAGAAGATTTTTGGTTTTATGTTTAAAACATAAACACTTGTATTTTAAACTCATGCCCTATCTTTAACTGAATGAACTAAGTGCAAACCGTTAGTGGTAGTAGTGGTAGCTGTGCAGTAATTGTCTCAAAGCTGGAAGAGCTGCTAGGAAACAGCTTGTGGAAAACATTGCTTCTTTCTCTATTCCTTATGGAATTTTCTAGCACAGTCTGGCTCTTTTGCTATCTGCCAGCAGATCTTTTAATGCATGACCTATACCAAAATCTACTTACAGGGTGAAAAACCCGCGTATCATTTGGCCTTAAGCTTGTTGAAAAAATAGTCTAGTGCTTAGGAGAGCAGAATGTTGGTTTGGAGGGTTTTTGTTTGTTTGTTTAAAAGGCTCTAATTGTATTTCACTTCAGCCCCAGCATAAAATAAGAAGGTGTAAGCACAGGAATGACTATTTATAAACGAGATAATGGAAAGATTTCTAGAATAATTCAAACACATTAGTTGTCATAATTAACCATTAAAGAAAAATACTAGTAACATCTCAAATTAATAGCAATATAAATATTCATAATTTAAAGCCTTTTAAAACAGTTTGTTGTGCAGAAGACTAATTTAAATAGGCATACTCAGTCAGGCTTAAAAATGAATATGTATAAACTATTTATTTGATTCTGGATGAGCAGAATCAACTATCACGTGTTCAGCCTCATGGAATGAGGTTTCCATAGCAGTCCAGGGGTTCTTACTAGGAGCAGACAGTTCACAAAAAAGTTTGCAAAAACAGCTCTTAGCTCTTATCTGTTCTCATAAAAAATGTGAGATGTGGTGGTCTAAGAAATTCATACAAACCAGGACTTGTCCAAGAAGCTGGCATGGATCTGAGGTATGTAAGGTTGCAAGCTGAGCTTAGCTTTGTGTCCTCATCCTCAGGATGTTGCATCCCTCTTGTACCCTTAAGAGGAACCAGAAGAGATTCAGGTTGCTTATTAGGAAAAAATTTCTTCTCAGAAAGAGTTGTGAGGCATTGGAATAGGCTGCACAGGGAGGTGGTGCAGTCGCCATCCCTGGAAGTGTTTGAGAAGCATGCATATGTGGCACTGAAGAACATGGACTAGAGCGATCACAGGCATGAGTTGATTCTTGGACTAGATGATCTTATTGCTATTTCCAACCTTAATGATTCTATGATTCTGTGGTACCCTGTCTGAGATCTAGCACCCAAGCAGGAAGGAGTGAGGAAAGTCCAAGTGGTAAAACAAGCATCTGGGGAGGGAGATGCATGCCAGCATGTCCTGGCAATTAAATCTGCTAGGTCAAAGCCTAAAACCCATATATCTGCCCAATGCAAACAAAAGATGTCTGCATGAGGATTGAATCCCATTGCATGAGGATTGAAATAGATCTTCCTGCTTGTAGTACCACCTGATAAGCAGTGTCAGGAGAGTGTCTCTGCTCTAGCTGCATGATTTTTTATCCTTTGTCTGTACTTTGTCTGTAACTTAAAATCTGCTGAGAAACCCCTACACGCAGGTCATTTGGCCTTGTAGGTGAAGGAGCTTTGGCCAGGTTATTCAAGTCTCTGCTTTGTGAAGCAGATCCAGAACAGTCATAACATGACCTTTAGCACTCCATTTATCTTCTTTATGTAATAGAAGTGATACTGTTCAGCAATTGATCACAAGGAAATATTGATTGTGTATGGCTAGGACATCAGGAGATCTTAATGGCTGTAATAAAATATATTCATTGTTAGCACACTGGTAGGTATTTAGTTGTTTTAAATAAATCCAAGTAAACACATGTTAGAGATCCTGTACCTCAGACGTACTTAGAATTGTGAAGCAATTTGGCCATTCACTTTCTGTTAAAGTTAAGTCTCACAAATCTATACAGCCAGTGCCTTGGACAGGTCTGGAGCAGGAGGTGTTAGATTAAAGCATTATGGAATCACTGATCCCCTCTTCCCCTCCACAGCTTTGTTGCACATCAGACAAGGGTAAATTTGAAAGGAGAAATTTGGGCCTGGAGTGTCGGTATAGAATCTCCCTTTTACAATCTGAGAGTTCCTCACAAGTCCCAATTGTTTGTTTACCTCTAGAAAGATAGAGCATCTTCATCCTACACCATTGCCAGAATAACTGCCCTACAGCCTCCCAGTTTTTACTGAAAAATTGTGCTGATCCCAAACTAGCATGATGAGGAGAAATCATTTTAGTTTAATATTTGCAGTACATCAAATGTCCTAACAATCTCATATCATAAGAATAAAGGATTAGTCTTTTAAAAAGTTACAAAAGGATTTCTTGGTTTCATCTTTTTATAACCAGAAAGGCATTAGCATCTACACTATTAATAACACTGATAAATTACCTTTTTTTTTTCACGTAGAATGACATGCTTTCATCCAATCCAAGTATTTGGAGGATTAGGGTGGAAGGTGGAATTAGGCTCTTTTTAATGATGTTCAAAAATTTGTCTCTTTTTCAGAGCTGCTATCTAACTGCAAAATGAACACGGGTGCTTTCTAAAAAATACAGTACTAATAATGTTTCATTATTGTCTATGTATTTGATGCAAAGTTATTTTAAAGATGCTAAACAGAATACTTATAGGAATTCTATAAGTATTTTACTGAAATAAAAACAGGTTGTTCTACAGTTTTTATTTTGGATAACAAGCAATAGATTTTTGCTATGTGCCATCAGCTCTGGGAGAAGAGATAGCAATTTAATTACCTTCTCGTGAAGAAGTTAGTGCATACATCTGTCTTATGAGTCTACAAATATTTATTGTAATACAGGCAGTGTCTCTGCACTACTATTTACACAGAGTAATAGAAATAACTCTTAGAAAGGACTGTGAGATATTGTATAAGAGAGGACTGTCGCAGGAGCAGCTTCCCATAAATCCTGCCTGATGCCAATGTATGTCATCTGTTCCTCTGATTTCCAGTTATATATATGCAGTCTTCACATGGGATGTGGCAGAGAGCCATATTTCCCTGCATTTCCATAGAAGAAAATGAAGGTTATAGCAAATAGGAATTTGTTTTCTGAATTCATGAAGTCCATTTAAATCCATAAACCCAGCAAAAAGAGAACTTACAACCATATTAGCATTTCAAGCACAGAGACTCTGGCTGTTCTAATGTGTGCTTTCAGCACTGACCTGAACAACTTTGCTCTGAGGGAAGCACGGGCTGCAGCTTTGGCCAGTTCGTTGTTTCGGCTCTAGCTCAGTCTGTGTTGTGCATCTCAAGGGAAACAGTAGAGCCAAAACTGGAAGAGTTAAGAACAAAATTCACCAATGATCAGGTCTAATCCTTCCTTCCTAGCAGCTGTCATATGCAAAGCTAGCAACAGTGGTGTCATATCACCCAGGACTAAAGGGAGTCTCCTAGTTCTGGCTCTGTGCCGTACCATGCAAAATAGGTCGATTATATTCCTGTCTTTGCTCTCAGAGATCCTTCCAGCTATCACTGGGGGTAGAACTGGTAGGCCTAGGAACTGCACTGCTAACAGCTCTAGTTACCCAAGGAAACAGTTAAATGACAGTCTGCTTAGTAAGGCAACACTGAACAGCTGCTAGATCATGAATGCCAGAGTCTGATATATCAAAACCAACGTAATGCACTGCCTAGTGGAAATCACTGATATGAGAGGAAGGCACAGCAGGCAAAAGAAGTGGGGACATAGAGAAAAAATACCAAACACAATCCCAAAATGCTGAGAGTGAAAATTTATGAACTAAATACTAGGTAGCAAGCTGAAAGCAAGCAGATTCAAGCCAGTAAACAGCAATTCCGCAAGGATGCACCAACCAGCAGGTCACTGCCAGAAAGAAATTGAAGCCTTTGCATTAGACTTACACAGCAAGGGTTTGGTAGTGGGATTCTGACCACAGCCGCATTCCCTTGTGCTGCTCTGTGGGAGGAGGTAGAAGAGGGTAAATTTCAAGATGTTTGTACTCTTCTCTTAGCTGTTACTGCTCCAGTCTATTAGTAGCTGGCAATAAATTGCATTAACCTCCCTCTACTGCATTTGTTTTGCAGTGACAGTAATTAGTTAGCGATCTCCAAGACCTTTTCTCAACCCACAGGCTTTTTTTTTTTTTTTTTTTTTTTTACTTTATGTTTTCTCTCTCTATGCTGTTGAGGAGGTGAGCAAGAGAGCAGCACAATGGAGCTGCCCCTCCATGTGAAACCGCTGCAGTACATGCACTGTAAATGCACTCCGAGAGAAGCAGAAACCAGTCTAAGGAGGATTTTACTAATATAGAGAACAGCCAGATATTTTCCTGTTCCAGAGAGCTGTCTAGTACAGCCTTTCCCACATCTTAACTACAAATGCACAGATAAAGCCTAATTTATGGTGCTGTCATAAGGAGCATTTTTCTGGCAAGTACTTAAAACATGTTCATTCACATGTATATCCACAGAACAAAGTGTTCATAAGGAATGCTCATCCACTTAGTACATGTTAAAGTACAATTGAATAAGTTGCAATGAAAGGGCTGAAGTTCTGTACAGAAGCAGGATGGTACACAAAATATTGATATGTTATTCTTGGAAGATCCCCAAATTTGGACACAGCTTTAACTTTCCAATTCTACCATATGCTTTCTTTCTCATTGTTACTTTTTTTTCTGTGGTGGTAAATTCCATAAAGAGCCAATCTTCTAAAGAGTGAAGGGTATCCCAAAAGACCTATATAATATATATCCTGAATATAAAATGTATCCCAAATCCCTTTTGAAGTACTCCTTGGTGAGTCACTCAGGGCAGTATGCTGTAGGTACACAATTCTTTGCCAGCTTCCACTCCTCTCCTGTATGCTTCCTGTTGAGCAGGATTTCCAGTAACCCTAGAGACTTGTAAGATCACAGCAGCATGGCCAAGGTTGCCATTTAGATACACTATATCCATTGCAGAATTTAGAGTATGGTCATGCCCTTAAACTCACATGTGGTTCACAACTAATGGCCATGTTTACTATGGCACGGTTCATTTAATTTGATTAACAATCTGGGATTTCATTAATTCTGTAAGCATTTCTTAGCAATATCTGTAGCAGAAAGAAAAAAGTAGGTCATCTTTTCATACTGATGGTGTTACCAAGAAAACTATTATAATTATCTAGATTCTAGTTTGCTGGTACTCTCTGCATAATAGTTTATGTCTTCTAGTCCCTGCTGTGAAATATTTGTGTCCTTTTAACTGTCTTGGCAAGAGGATGACTCTTTGTTTTGTTTGTTTTGTGACAAAAGGGTATTCCCACAGGTGATCTAACCATGCAGCTCAGCTCTTACAACATTTCTAGCATTTGTCATTTGTCATGAGATACTTCTGAGAAGCATTAGCAGTCTAGTAACTCCAGTGAATTATTTTTCATCCTGTTTCCATGACCTCATTTCCATAGAGACCTCTATTTCTCATTATGAGGGTTCTCTCCCTTATTTTCATGCTGTTACATAAGCACTATGGAGTTCTTTCAGCTTATGCAGAATTTAATGAGGGAGTATTGTTTCTAAAATGACAAGTCAACAATGAAAGCTCTATCTTAAAAGCCAGCAAGTGTAAGGAGAAAGGGAGCAATTGCCAAAAAGTCAATCTGAGTTTCTTCTTGCAAAGAAAATTAAGCAATCAGCATTTTAGACAGGCAATCAGAAATAGCAGTAAGTTAGAAGAAAGTGGGAAGTTATTCAAAATGAGACACAGGTGGAAGGAAACTTTGGTATTAGAAGAAGAAGAAGATCACTTTGCTTTGTACATCACCTTGATGAGAGCTGATGCCCACCTCTGCATGCTGAGAGGTATACATAGTATCTGACTTACACACAACACATAAATAATGAATTGGGAAGAGTTTTATAAAGTTGCAGTGTTGCACATCCTCATACACTGGCTAAGACCAGCTTCAGTATCATTCAGGTGCAAGACACTGCACTTGTCCTTGTTGAACCTCATTAGGTTGCTCTCTGCCCAACTTTCCACCCTGTCCAGGTCTCCATGAGTGGCAGCACAACTTCTGGCATGTCAGCCACCCCTCACAGCTTTGTATCATCAGCAAACATGCTGAGGGTTCACTCTATTCCTTCATCACTGGTCACTGATGAACATATTAAACAAGACCAGACCCAGCACCAACGTCTGGAGAACACCAATAGCTACAAGCCTCCAAACACACTCTGTGCTGCTGATCACAACACTCAGCCAGTCACTCTCAGTCCACCTCACTGTTTACTTATATATGCCACACTTCCTAAGCTTACCTATGAGAATATAATGGGAGACAGTATGAAAAGTCTTGCTGAAATCAACATAGAACTTAAGTAGTCATGTGCATTTGTTTAGTTTAGCTAATCTCCCTACCAGAACTGTGAAATAATTTCCAGAATATGGAATGACATTTCATGAGCAAAATTTGCAAATAAAACCACAACAAGCAGAATCACATGAATGGAAAACTTACAATTCTGCAACAATAACATTATCAAAACTGCAGTCCATTACACTTATCTCAGCAATGAGTAAAGGTCTGGAGTAAATGCTGAATGTGTACTGTGAATGGAAAATAAAAAATAATGCATGATGAGTCTCAAAAAGATCATTTCCGCCAGATCAACCTTGCATAAAATAAACTCTGTTATAGGCTATTCCATGTTTGGACTTATGTGAAATATTTGATGATAACAGAAAGGATATTTCCTGAAGTTTATTTCTGCAAGTCTGAAACAGCTGTGGAACTAACCAGAAGGCAAGAATATATACACTAACAGAAAAACTGCTGAGCTGGAGCACGTTTATTAGTGGTGATCCCCAGGGATGTGTCTTAAAAAAGACTCAGCTACTTCCATAATTAGCAGAAAATGCTAGTGAAATGAGCGGACAACATAAACTTGGGAAATGTTTTGCTACTAATACAAAGGATGATTGGGATACCATTCAGAGAGAAATGGACTACTTAAAATGGCACAGTAGTAAAATAATGAATCACATAAAGTATTTGAGAATTTGAATCTCAGGATTAATTATCATGAATAGAGAATTTTTCAGTTAAGAGCAATAGTGAGTGAAAATGAACAGTGTATGTTTGTTGATCACAAGATGGATATGGCCATTAGTGAGGCACGGCAATGGCAAGCATAGATGGAGTCCTCAGGAACTGAAGGGAAACTGTTTCCCGTGCAGACATGGAAAGACCCAACAGCTCTGTACAGGTCATAGTGAGACGTCATCTAGGAAATCATGTTAAATTTTGGTTACTATTGCTGAGGACAGGTTACCTAAGACGGAAAAATAAATAAATGAATAAATACATATAGGGAGGAAATACTAGGCTGATCAGCAAAATGGAGGGTCTGCCTTACAAACAGAGACCTACTCTTTTGCAGGCTACTTCTGTTACTACAAATTAGATTTAAGTTAAAATGACTAGTTTATTTGTAATATTTCATTCAGCTTCAGTGGGAGATGGAAACACATGTTGAAATACCTGGTAGTACTTATACAAGAAATTCTATGTTCTGGTTTTGCTATAATAATAATACTTGGTATTTGCGCTGACGTAGGAGAAAGTAATGAAAATTGAGATGATATCTCACTGAAATTTTATTCTTTCATTAAATATCTGAATTTTTATAATTGCCCATTAATCTTTTTTGTCTTCAATCTCAATTTTGCTCATTATTATTCTTTCAATACTGACATTTTCAGCAATATCATTCAGAGAACATAATTTTATCTGTGATAAAAAAGAAAAAGATAATAGAAACCCATTCAATAGAGCTATTGCTGCTTTTTACTTTGGTTGTGGTGGTAGTTATGGATATCAAGTAGGGATCAGTACCCTTTTCATTGCACTAGACACTCTGCAAACAACAGCAGAAGAGTAGGTCTTTTCCTGCAAGATCACCATAAAAGATTTAGATGATGCGCAGGGTGAAATAAACAGGCTAATTAAAGAATGGAAAACAAGGTAACAAATGAGGCACTTGTTGATATTATTATTCTAATAATTCACTGTAGCAAGTGATTTCAGCATGCTTCATCAAATCTGTTATCTTTTTCATACATTTTCAGTGTTATTAATTAAGTATCAACAGTTCACTTTGCCCCTGAAAAATATAAGGAAATAATGAGGGCCAGCGTCTGCCTGCAATATTTTAGTCTTACCAAAGCACATTGTCACATCACGTACTGCCTACTTTTTAGCTTTGTGTATTTTAGCTGAAAAAGGCACCAAAAGTGTTTGTCACTGGTGTTATAAAATTAATTGAGCCTCTCAGATATAAGACATCATTTCTACAGCAGCAGCAGCGTTTTTATTATAACCCAACTGCAGTATTTTTATGCACCATTATACTCTCAAGCAGCTTTGTCCTCAAATGTTTTTCATTGGTATTCCTGAGATTAGCAGTGGGCACATAACAGAAGCGGGAGTTTGACTGGGAGGTGTACACTCCTTCTGCATGTAAAAGTCACAAGAGTAGCAGCTGTCCAAATTTAAAAGTCATCTACAAAGATTGAAAGAACTGGGGACACATTTTTCTCAGAAAGATTATGAAAGTTAAACAGGAGAAGGCACAGTAGAAGCATAAAGGCTATGTCAGAGTCAAAGGGAATAATCTGTGCACCACATCTAGGATGAACACAAGAAGAAATAGGAGAACAGAATTTCTACTCTGTATCTTTCTTCCCCTCTTGCTTCCTGCCTCCCAGCCACTAAGTGCCTATGATCTCTCCTAGAATTTGAGTCTTGCTTGATTTACCAAATAAGGGAGTGGGAGATAAACTTACCCTCTTAATGCACATGACCAGAGCTACCACTCTGATACAAAGGATGGGAGCTCAAGAAAATGTGAAATCTGTGCTGACGCTTAGGCCACAGACTGAGTATTGCATTACTGAGCAGCAGCTGAGCCACTAGGATGACTGTATCAGAAGGAACACAAACAACAGAATTTGCTGTGACAGAAAATAGCATATCAGATCAGAAATTAAAAGCTGAATCTACCTAAGCTATTTACAGATTTGGGTGGTTTTATCCTGGATTTTGCTTTCAGATAAGAAAGCGCTTCCACTGCATAAAATTATTGGGTGTCTGAGCACAGTCTCGGACATTTACAAATGTATACTTTTCTATAGTATTGTTAGTATATATAAATGTTTGAGGTTGTTTTGTTTGGGGGATTTGATTTTTGGGGAGTTGATTGTTTTATCTCTTGTTTGGTGTCTTTTTTTTTTTTTCTTTTTACACTCAAACTGTGCTCTCTTTTTCTATGCTTCACATGAGGAGAAGAAAAATCAGATGCATGAATTTTTTGTGGTTTATGGATTTTCTCCTCATCAGCAGCTTCTTTTACCATAGTCATTGCATTATTCCTGAAGTCCCTTAAACAGTGCATTGAACAACTTGATTAACAACTGTGAGGAGTGCGCCCACAAAGCTGCTTGCTTATTCACCCCTAGCAGAGAGAACAGGAAGGGCAAAAGCAGTTAAATTCATGGATCAAGGCACAAACATTCTAATTGAGGAAGGACAAAAAATAATTGACCACCACTTCTCCCTACATCCCACGGTCAGACTGATGTTTCCCTGATGTCTCTGAGCAACTGCCACTTTCGTAGACACACAGTTCTATTTCCGCTATCCCACCCAATGGAGCACGATGTTGTCTGGTACTGAATACCCCTTGGGCCAGTCTCAGTCAGCTGCCTGGCCTGTGAGAAACAGTACAGCAAGGCACAAGGTAGGACTCTCTGTGGTCACAGTCCTTGGGCTAGGTGTTAACCACCACTCAAATGGACCAAGGAGCCAGACTGCTATTGACACTGTGAGCTGAACTGTTCTACTGTCCCCAGCAGGGCGCCAGGAGCACCAGTAGTGGTGGAAACAGTGTCAAAAAAAAACTTTGCACAGCAAAAGTTACACACTTTCAGTGGCCTCAAATGCATTTACGAACTCATCTGCCTGCTAAAGAGGCAGCTATGCTGTGTTACTAGTACAGGAAATTCTCAAGAGGTGGCTGAGAGCATTTGTGTGTGTTTCTCTGCAACACAGATGAGCACCCAGAGCACATCCAGGAGCTGCTTTTCTCCTTATATGCAGAATTTGGTTGTTGTGATCAAAGAAGAAAAAACGAGTAGATTTCGGTCCTTTCTGATCAAACATAAAGTCTCACAGAGAAAGAGGCTTGCTTTGAATCACCAAATTTCAGATAGCTCCTTGTGCAAAAGACAAACGAACTACCCAGCCACCACTGCCTCTTCTTGTCACTTCTGCTCTCCTGAGAGGCAGTGTGAGCAACGCCAAGGGTTCACCAACCCACTCAGGAAAGCAGAACTTGGAGCTGGGTGGGAAAACAGGCTTCTAAGGGCTATGAACAGCGCAACCAGAGGGAGGGCCCAGGCAGAGCAGAGAGATGTATATGCTACATTGTGCACAAATGTATTGCCCCTGTGCTGTGAAGTGCTCTGCTTCATTTGTTCTATGGGTATGTGTGAAGAGAAATTTCTGTTACAATATAGGTTCTTTATGAGAAATAATTAGGAACAGAAAGGGCCCAAGGGAAGCCAGGGAGAGAATCTAACCCAGGGATCTCCCATTGCAATTAGTAATTTGCAAAGACGGTGCACATGCTAATGAGCATCTTCTCTGTTACCACTTCATTTCTAATATGCCCAGTGCCTTAAACCAGAAAAATAATTTCTTTAAATTTTCCTACTCTGAAAATTGTATTTTAATATATAAAAGGAAGAAAAAGAGAAGGATAGCAGCACAGCTTTAAAATAAAAATACAGACTATCTATATATATCTGATGTAAGCTATGATGCAAAGATATGAAGAGGAAAAAAAAAAAAACTATAGTTTGGTTCCTGTTTAGGGCAAGGTTTTTGCTTTTTTAATTCCACTACCATTATGGGGTTTTTTTTGAGGTTTTTTTTTTTTTTTGAAAGGGTTAGTAGTCTCACTACAATTTCTCCTCTAGAAAATGCAAAAGGCTGTACTCAAGGTATCCCACAGCTCCTCCTATTACACCAGAGGGAGAGGCTGAATCATAATAAAAGATGATTTTGCCTTATTAGGACATGAGATTCTCAGAGAAAGAGACATGAGTCAGTAGAAATAACTAGCCCCAGTACCCACCACATGTTACATGTTTCCCATTACTGCAGCATATCCAACTAAATGTAGAATTGTCCATAGGGAGAGGAAAAGCTATGACACTAATGAGGTCATTTCTTTTTTATTTTTGTCAGTAAATAAATAACATGTTGATATATAATGACCTCTTTTGAAGCAGGATTATTTTTTAAGTATACTTAAGATATTTCTCAACTGCCTCTTAGCATTTTTACAGTGACATAAGTTCCTTAAGGACTGGCTTGCAAGCTGACTGCTACAGACAGAAAGACTGCAGTTGCCACTGTCTGGCGTCTTAGATGCAGATTACAAGTTATTCAGTGACCTCAATGATGATTTGTGTCCATATAGGACAGCCATCATCATTCTGTTTTCTTTCTTAAAGATACAGCTAGAAAGGAAGCATGTCACCTCCATAGGAACGTATGCTGCCTCCTTGGGGTAGGGACATTAGTAAGGGACTCCCTAGTCTGTTTCTCTGTTCTGATTATTATCCCTTACCGATAGTTCAGGTTGGCAGCAATGAAGACACTGAGAGAAGCTTGAGGGCTATCAAAAGAGACTTTGGGGGACTATGGCAGTTAGTGGACAGAGTTCAGGTGGTGTTTTCGTCTATCTCTTCAGTGGCAGCCAGGGACACTGAGAGGACCAGGGAAACCCATCATGTAAATACGTGACCAAGAGGCTGGTGCCATTGCAATTTTGGCTTTTTCTAATACTGGGACATTTATTTGGTGCCTGGTCTGATGGCTGCTGATGGAGTCCACCTAGATCAAAAAGGTAAACACGTTCTGACCAGGAGCTGTTTGGATTCATTGGCAGGGCCTTAAGATGGGTTTGAAGGGAGAAGAAGGCGATGGCAAGCCTGCCCACAACAAGGTGCAGGAAAGCATGGCTAAGTTAGAAGGACAAGGTGCTGGTGAGGGCCCTCAATCTGTTGCATCTCATCATGAGGTCAGCAATAGGGCGACTAAAGGTAAATACTTTAAAGTATTTTAATTAAAGTATTAAATACTTTAAAGTATTTTAATATAAGAGGTTGTCCCACTTGATCTAGCTATAGGTGTCCCTGTTTAGTGCAGGGGAGTTGGACTAGACAACCTTTAAAGGTCGCTACCAACTGAAAGGACTCTAAATAATAATACCATCTCTAAAAGATGAAAAAGTAGCGAAACCTTTATTTATAGGAAAAGAACACACACACACAGAAAAGTTAACACCATAACTGAAGAGAAAAATTATTAGCTCACAAATGCTGCACTGCTACTGCCAGTCATACTGGTGGAGTTGCCACCTGCCAGGTTGCAGAGGCAGTAAAGTAAAAAGCGAAACATTAAGGATGTCAGAAGAGTGTTTACAGCAACCAGTCATGTATGCTCATCTGCATGAAAGAAAGAATAGCAGCTCAGTTTTGATGAAACCAGCACTTACAGGAAAACAGCTTCAGCTGCTCAGAGAAGACAGGAGAGAGACAGTTTTAAATGAAGCCTCAAAAAAGCCTTTCAAATGATGCAAACAATTAAGACTTCACATAGCAATTTCTAGGAAGTGCTGTTGTTATACTGTACCTTGCCTATACCCAGGAGCAGAATGCATTGCAACAAACATAAAGAACATACTGAGATCTGTAGCTCTTCTTTCATGTCTCTGTTTTACTGTTTTCCTGGTTAAAAATAATAGTGTGCATACTTCACAGTACTTTTGATTTTGAATGCATCACAGTGATGTTTTACAGCCCAGCTGATGCTCTCTGTTGAAAGCAAATAATGCAACATTTGTTTGTTGCTTTGTGCTCTGTTATTAGGTCTAGAGAGAAGAGCTGGCAGTGGGAGATTTTTTGCTGTACAGGATAAGCAGAGTCTTGAATCACCTTTCACAGACTGTTTTAGCTTTGCAAAACATTTTCCTCTTACTTGTCCGTTCCTTTTGTGGTTTTTGCTCTTCATGCAACAAGAATGGTGAAAAAGAAGCATCCTGATGCACTGCCAGCCTGAGTCATCGTTCTCTAAGATGCCCCGAGTCAAATACTCAGGTATTATCTCCCATTTTACTATCTGCACAGCCACATACAGAAACCTGCCTCCTGCTCTCTGGGGTCTCCCCCTCCATCAGAGTCTCAATAAATGGGAACGGCTTCCATTGGTTCTCCTTTTTTTCCCTTTTCTTCCTCCTTGCCTCTTTGTGGAGCAAACTGTTTCTCATCTTTATTAAAAAAATAATTTTGTAATCAACCTCTCCATCTGTTTTGACCAACCACTCTCATTAAAACATGGTAATCCACATCACGGTGCCCTGAATTCAGCAAGGGAGACCAGAACATCTTGCCTCCAGTATGTAGCGTCATCTCCCATCATAACTTTGAGTTTCCACTCAGGCTTCCCCAGCTGTATCTCTAAATTCACTGGTCCTATCTTCTGTAGGGCAACGTTTCATAGAAATTTAGTTTGAGAAAATCTCTCTCATGAAAAATAGATACCTTAAATTATTCATATAGGCATTTCCACTATCTCTTCTGTTGGGGTCAAGATGTTAGACTAAACAGAGCAATGGCTTGCTGTAACATACCCTGCCTTTTATCATGTTTCTGTTTGGTTTGGGTTCTCTCCTCTGTCTTTGTCTCAACAGTAAACATGGTTACATTTGGAGCCCAGATCATATTGACAAAGCACAACACAGTTGCTTTAGTTTGTTGCCATTTTCTCTAGCTTATTTATATTTCTTATGAGTATCCTAACAGTTTGAAAACCCCCCGGTGATTATCTTGACAAGAGCTTTTGTTGTTAATTAGGTGTCACTTACAGATTATAAATATTCCCTTACTGACTTTTCATTCAATTATATGAAGACAGTGAGTATATATAGAATTAAATCCAAGCAATTTGCTTTAACCCAGCATGGTAAATAATAACTAGAGGTTTTATCAGAGATCAAATGCGAGCTGTTGAGCTAAGGAAATGAAACTGATTACAATTCTGGTGTTTTTAAGAAAAACACAGACTTCTTCTCATGCCATCTTTCTTGGGGACCGTCTGTAATCAGAGCTCTTTGACTCTTGAACCTCCACTTCAATTTTCTGCAGATCCTCTGAACAGCTCAGTGGATATATACTTCAAATAGCAATCATTTCTGAGGGTGCTGGAAATACAATAATACTTGCATTACAGGGCAAGGATTATGTAGAGGGTAATGAAGAACAATTATTCAATCGGGATTATTTTTCTTTCAAGTATTTATCAAGATCTTTGGAAAAGCAAGAAGATCCACCATCAGAATTTGCTCATGTCAATTATTCTAAAAGCTGGTTAGAGGTGGAAGGAAGGAAGTGTTTTTCCTACTTACTTACCTAAGATCTGAAATAAACTGCAGTAAATAAAACAAAACAAAAAATCATAAAACATCCAGGACAATTTGCTCCCCTTCATGTCAGAAATAGAGCAATTGTTGATTAGATGAATAGCTGGGAACAACATCCCAGCATCTAAGTGGACATACTTTTTCCAGTTCAGTTTGACAATATTATATTCAGTGATCCCTTTTTTCTCTTTATAGTTCCAGTGGTTCCCCAAAAATGTCTGTTCTGAAGGTGTCTAAAATAATAGCACTAATTTTCTGTCTTTTCAAGTGTACTAAGTTCATACCCTTTTACACAGCAAATCTGCAGAAAGTTATCATAACATGCATACAGATACTGATATGATACTGCCATTGATTGAGGAGCCAGCTTTTCAATGAAATAGCAAATTGTTACCTTAGCAACCTACCATCATAAGTCTAGATATCTTAATATTTCCAGAGAGGTACCATTTTTCATAGAGGGCATTATAAGTAAACAAAGGGTCAGGCAACTAAAAGTACTGTGAGTAATCTTTTCATGCTATCTGTTATTGACAGAATCAAGACCTCATCCTTTCTTTATCCTAAGCAAAACATTTCAGCTGTCATGTGGCTCACTCTCCCATGTGAAGGGTACTTCAGAGCAAATACTGAAGAAGCTGCTACTGGATTTAAGCAGAGCTGTACTGTACACACAGCTGAAGTAATTTTGACCAAATACCTCAACTCTTCCATAGTTACCTGAGACTATAACAAGCTTGAGTGACTTGAGGAATCACAATGGCACTATATGATACCAATTAAACACGTTTAGGGTCCATATAAAGCTCAGAATTATGATTCATAATTATATATACATATACATATATATATATATGTAGAATTCTTCTCATTATGTTTTTCAGGCACTTATAAATCTCTCAGGTCTTACTGCAGCTGAATATACTCTTGTGCTCAAAAATTTCCTGAAATGAGATTATTAGTAATTCTGTGGACTCATTTCTGTGAAAATTTTCTTGTTCACAAAAATCGAAGATTCAGAAGTACCTTAAAGAACACAGGTTCCATAAGGAGCACATATGCTTTTTCTCAAGAAGTATGTGGAGAAATGAAACTCCTTCCATTTTTCTCTAATATTTTTCTCCTAAGTGGATTTGTATGGTACATTAAACTAAATGGTATTGACTTCATGTTCAGTCTAGGCCTTTGAAGTATACTGGATGTTGTTAGATATTAAGCATTTATGCTGAATCAGATGCCTTGTTTTTGCTGCACTTCTGATTTGGGCAATGTACCATGAACAATAGAGATGCACATACCAAAAATAATTGCACAGAGGCTCCTGAGGATGGGACCCAAGAGACCAGACTCATTACCACAGATTTAGAATTATACTTTGATACAGTTCAGAACTGTTATCATGCAAGGCCTTGTAACATTTTCCTAGAAAGCAATCAAATTTTCAGCATTTTCATAAAGAGGTGGCAGGAGAGCTGGCTGTAGAAGGATTGCCAGCCAGGCTGCGTGGCTGCCCAAATCTGACAGAAGATCCCACCAGGACTATCTGTGCCACCCTGTGCCTGCAGTCAGCCTACACCTCTCTTCATTAGGGTCATGTGTACCACATAATCTCTTTCTTAGTTTCAAGCATTGCCTTATATCTCACACGTGCAAAGAGTTCACCTTCATAGTCTCCCCTGCATTCCTACTAGTTGTTAACAGAAGATATTTTCTTCTCAGAGATCCTTCACCATTTTCCTTTTCTCATCTAGATAAAACACAAAAATCTGTTTCTCACAGACCACTAGAAAACAACTTCCAAGTGACCCACACATTGTTGTTATGTTTTGATGACTTGCTTACCTTGCTGGACAAATGACATTCAAAAAGGGATAGCTGAGTCAGGTACAAAAATATATCACTGTAGAAATAAAAATTTGCAAATAGATTTTTGTGAAAAATATGGCAGGTGATGTGACTGATTAGCTTCTCGGATTAATAAAAATGGAAATTTAAACATAGGATAACACTGGGGGGGAGGAGGTGGGAAATAAAAAAAGGAATAGTTGCAAACTATTCCAAAAACAAAACTATTTATATTGCATAATGTCTCAAAGGGATGGCATGGATAAAATATGTCAGGAATTATGTAGGATCTGTAGTGCAATTTAAAAGCCATTAATAAGCTTTAACTAAAGAATGATTCTGTGAGAACTTGAGAAATGCCATGGATTCTTGCAACAGCAAATAACTCCACTGTGTTCATTTGGTCACACACTACTGAAAGCAAGTGCAGCCTCTGGGTGGAAATCACTGAATCACTGTGCATTATCTAACATACTGGAAAAGCAGCAGTTACGAGAGAGCACTAAGCAAATAAAAGAGTAGTGCTATTATATAACTATCACGGGATCATATACTTCCATTTCCATTAAAAAGGTGGAAACAAAAGTAATTGTAGAGGAGCATTTGAAAGAAACTCCTGAAAAAATTTTAACAGACAAAAAGGTAGCAGGTAACAGCTACAAGAACCATTATGTAGACAGAAAATACTGCATTAATATTGGCTTTTGCTATTTTTGCTGATTCTGCAATAAACAGAAAAAAGTTGTAAAAATTCTTCCAATTGCTTTGCTGACTTAGTGAGATTTTAGGCCGTGTCAGCTTTGCTGAATTTAAAGCATCTTAATTATAACTTACAGTATAGATTTGGAATTACTGCCGCCAAGAAACAAAAAACATTTTTGTCATTGTGTGGTCTGTAATATTCCATATTTAGATCATCTGTACCCACAGCATTCATCTCCACAAAACAAAACAAACAAACAAACAAACAAAAAACAAAAAAAAACCCACCACATTTACAATACGGATAAACAGCCTCCCTCCAGGGCAAAATAAGAATCATCAGCTGAACATACCCTCTTTGTAAAAATATCTCCAAGATTCAAGATTATCTTCAAGATTATTTGTCTGCCTGATAGTCTTTGACAGTTCTGAGGCAACCCTTTAGCTATCCCTTAGAAAATAGCAGCTTGTTTGGTATGCAATCACCCACCACATGGGCTAGCACGAGATCCAGCCATGAAAAGCCCAGCCTCTTTGACAAAAACCTGCAATGAGACTCAACTTATTTTCATTCAGTTTGATTGCTTCCAATTTTCAGCGCTTATATTTCATCATAGATTGCTGAAGACCTTATTATCAAAATACCATTCTCCATATAGATCAGGTTAATTTCTTCTTTTCTTTGAACAATGTTTTACCCAAGATTTTGTTTGAATCCATGAACTGACTTAAAAAAAAAAAAAAAGAAAAAAGGATGAAATCACGCAGATCAAGAGTCCATTCTCTCTCAGCTGGAAAATCCGCCTGGTCAAGCAGTGCCTGACTACAATCGCATTTGGAAGCTGAACAAATTGACATTTTCAAAGTAGTTATTTTAACCATTGATTCTGCTCCACCCTGATTCCTTCATTTCTGTGTAATTTGATGTAGTGTCAAATGTTTTTTGAAGGTCAATATATCACACTGATATTAACAAGCCAAACAAGTAGCATGCTCGAAAACATAAGTTTGTTAATGCTAAGTGGATTGCCATTGCCAGGTTGCTATTTTTTAAGGGAAATTTCTACTGGCCCCTCTACTGTTCTGTCTGAAATAGATAACAGGATTGCAATTGCCACAACATTGCATTTATTCTCTGAAATATATTAACTGTTTTTTTTTTCCTAAAGTACTAAGAAAGAACATTGATGACTGACAGGGTCCCTTATTCAGATCTTCCGGTACCTTAGCTGCCTAATTAAAAATTCAGTAATTAATGAACGTTTGTGAATGTAAGTTCCAGTGGTTAAGCAAGGCAATATGAATTTTTTGATGGATAAACTTTTTTTTCAGATCTGTATTTTCAGTGTAAAACCTTCAGCTTCCTTCAAAATAATTTATGTCAAAAGAAAATAATATTGTTTTACAAGAAAAATCCATAAAAAAGGGAAGTAGAAGAAATACATGAAAGATTTACCTCTGAGATTTTTTTTCTTAATTATTTGATGGCTCTTATGGGAGTCTGGTTAAGTGATGTGCTTTGGAACTGCTCTTTGAAGCTTTTAGCAGCAAGTGGCTTCCTCCCCAGCATGTGTTTTAAATGTGCTTTGCTGGATTGCAGTCCACCTGCACCAAACTGTGCTGTCCTTTTTACCCTTTCAATATTTTAAACATTTGACCTGCTTTCCTTCCTGCAGTTTTGCTTCCTAGAACGCTCTTGAAATAATTATGTAAATGTCGTCTTAATGCATTTTCTCTGCCACGTGCATTTTCAGCCCCCTTATGATGTTATCTTTTCAGAATGCCAGAAAAATGTGAACCAGATGTGCTGAGCACAGAACACCACAGCAGGGATTTCCCTCACAGCAATTACGATATGGAAGTTCTCAGGGACTCACCATGAAGTAATAAGGCTATTCTTAGTAACAAGAATGTAACCCAGGTAACAGAGTTTGAAGTATATTAAGTGTATCCATGCATATTTACCATGCTGAAAAAAACTGGAAGATATGGAAGAAAACAGTGCAATGATAAAAGAAAATCAAAATAAAAGTTGCCTTGGTATGTTACATTTTGCAACTAGTACTGTATGTTTCTGTAATTTTTATGGTTAACTCATTTTTTGCATCCCTTTTTAATATGAATTTGGCAAAAAGATGAATGACAAAAGTTGAGCTGAAGGTTGTTGGCATCTCATGTCACTGCATATTGACATTCATCAGTCAGTTGACTCTTGAAGCTATCCCAGCTGACTAAAGTTAGGTTCTGTATTTGATTGTGAATGATCATTGTTTTAGACTTCCAGGATGAAAATAAAAGCAAGCCTTTCAATTAAAGGGTCTGTTGTTTGTGGCTATTTGTTTATATCTCGGATCCATTCCTTAATATCACTGTATCCCATTCTTCGGTCAAAAATGAGAATAGCACTGACTTCTTTCAGTCCCACCATAGCTAAGCAAATTGTCCCATTCCCTATCCTCCATTAATGTTATGTCTAGTCATAAAACCAGTAATAAGAAAGTGACAGCTGCTGAGTGACTATATTTTCTACCAAAGCTCCATGAAGTGGAATATCTCCCATGATTTGACCCAGTGAGACAGCATTGCCAACTTCTGTGCTACTACCTACAACTTCCCAGTCACTGTTCCTTTTTAAAAAGATTTTTTTCATTTTTTCCCACAGATTTATTTTTTAATATATAAATTGTATGAGTGCTGAGGGTACAAAGAGGAAAAAAAACGGAAAAAGTTCTAGTTTGACTCAGAGCATTAGACTCCTCCTGGTTAAAAATACAAGTGATATTATATTGCTTTTAGTAGAGACGTGGAGAACTTCTGCTTTGAGGTTTCAGTGGTGTTTTTTTTCTTTTGCTTTTTAATTATGCTTATACTGGTTCTAAGCCTTGCTTCATAAAGTCTGCCACAGACTTTAATGGTAATTCTATCTATTGACAAAGTGTTGGAGTTGGCCTTGAGCTCACACACACCTTGCCATTTGACCCATGTAAATTATAGCCAGATTAAGATATGCCATGTCTTATTACCTTAATGGTAGCTGAGTTAGAGAAACTTGCTCTCTAATGCACAGATTTCTTTGGTTGTTAATGACTCAAAACCACTTGAAACTCCTGAGTTCCACTTAGCACCAAGTCTGAAGTTTAAGCAAAATTGACTAAGCCACCCTGAGACAGACAAGTGTGACTATAGTTCAGTGTTCTGTTTCTCCTTCAAGAGGATGAAATTTTCTATGGTAGAAAAAGCAACTAGAATATTTTAGAAAATTCTGTCAAAAACATATGGAGATTTAATGTATAGATTTCTAAGTGTAGTTGTAGCTAGATTACAATAATAGATACTAAACACATTTCTGAATTGGTACTGAACATCTCTGATATGGACTAACATAACTTCCATGTGCAATGCTTCCTTATGACGGAAAAGTCACTGCTGCAGACTGTGAAACAGTGACTATACACAGTTCCAAGATTTGGTAGAGGTTTGACAAGGTTCTAATAGAATAGAAAGAATATTTCAGATAGACAATGCAGGGATACAGTGTGAGTATAAAAGGAAAGCGAGCACAGGAATATGTCTCTGAAATCACTGGCAAAATTCCCACTTAATTAAAAAGAGCCAGAACATCATCCTAGATAGTAACAAGTGTATGCCTGTTGAAAAATTGCATTGATTTTATATTTCTGGCTAGCTTATAGAATCTTAGTTCTGCTCTTTTATGCAAACGACTCTGATGCAGTGTCCAATGAGCTCCAGTAAGCTACTTTCTGCTTGTCTGATTCAGTGTGAAGGACTCACCATTACTGCCTATGGTTATAAGAACGAGATTTGAAAAATATTTATAATAGGCACTGTTATCTTAAAACCTGGTATAGCTGGATAAAATACAACTCTCCAAGTCATGAATAGATTTTTCAGTTGTCCTCAGAAAGCATCTCTGAAACCAAACTGATGTTCCAAGAAGCCTGGCTTGATTTCAAGCCTCAGGGCAACTTTTCAGCATCCTCCTTTGTGTCCTTTTTTTTCCCAATACCTGAAAGAGAAATATCTTTACAAGGGAAATCCAAACAGAAGGTGAGACTAGGCTAAGAGGAGCTTGGGAACACAGAGAAAAGTACAATCTGAGGAAGAAGACTGTGCAGAAAGGATGTTTCTTAAGCTGATCTGGTTCTTCAAGCCCATTTCTACTACTATTTCCCAGTGGCATTCTCCAGTCCTCTCAACAGTCCTCACCTTTTGATGCTCAGCGGTGAAAAAGTGTTCTTCTGGACCATGTGGGCTGACAATGGCTTTTTGCCTTGTAAAAAAACAAGCTGTACTTGCATCTCCTTTTTTGATTTTAAATAGTTATTTAATTTTGTATGCAAATAAAACATAGCATTAAAAAAAAAAAAAGTACTTGCAGATACCTAGACATGCCCTACAATTCCTTTAACTTTTTTTGCACTTTCCCTGCAAAAGTTGTTTCTGTCAATTTATTTTCATTTCAGCTGAGCAAAAAGGGAAGGAAAAAAGCAGGTTGACACAGATGGTTGTCAGCAAAGTGATGACTGCAGCTGAGAATGGGTGTACAAAAATATACAGCTTGCTAAACTGTGTATTGTTTAGCTTCCATGTATATCAAATGCCAAAAGAAATAAAATTTGGAGAATATATTTAGAGTTCTTTTTTTAAGAACAGTTAAAATAATTGTTTTAAAGTGAGACAGTGGTTATATGCAAAGGAACTACAATGCAGGAAGAAAAAAGAAAAAAAAGGAACACATCTTTCATCCAAAACTTCTGTAAACAAAGAATATCCTCTTTAATGCACAGCTGAGCCCTAAAGAAGTTATGTGGTTTGAACATTCATCTGGGCCTTTCAGAAGTGCTGAGCACTCACAGTCACCTTGATGTCACCCAAGGACTGATACTTGAAAATACCAAGGACAGTACTTGAAAATTGGACCATTAATTTAAAAGTCTGAGTGCAAATTGTTGAACCCCATCCTTAAGCTTCTATTTTATAAAGGATCTGTTGGATCTCACAACTGACCTCAGTGTTGTGCTCTAATAGACCACATAAACTTAGTGTGGATAAATATGTAAAACAATCTAAAATCATCATCCTCAAGTTTATTAAATTCCTGCCAATCCCAGGGTGGGGTCTTTGCTCATGCTGGAAAGCTGCAACAATATGGGTACAACTGATGTTATTTTAGCTTGGATCTATCTTGAGCTAAGGCTAAGCCTAAGGTAGACACACTCAAATCGATTGTAATGTTGCCTGTGTCAATTTAGCTAATTTAAATGTACATGCATTAGCAGATTGCATTGGTTCAACCAGATTGATCTTTAAATTGCTTTGTCTAAAGTTGTGCCTTCTCTAGGGGAGACAAGGAGTGTGTTTGGAGCAGTGGGCTGCCACAACTGTTTACCTTTCTCTGCCTGTCAGTTCTTCAGAGCACTGCTCCAATCACTCAGTGTCTATGTAGCAATCAGTATAGCTGCTTATCAACTGATTCTCATAAAGCTGTGCTAGAATTCCCTGAACTTCCCCAGAAGGAAAGCCATTGAGTTACACACATTATTGTTTCAATTCTACTGAGATCAGTTAAATTTTACTAGGCATAAATGTAGACCACATCCGATATAAATCATTGTCAACATATGATTTTACAGTCAGAACTTAGGCAAATAAATCAGTGATGACTTTTGAGTGTTTGAAATTCTTTCTGCTCCTGTACAGCTGCCCCTATAAGCTCCAAGGAAGAGTGACAAGCAAACATAAATCCATTTTAAATTGCATGTCCTCTCCCTACCAGGTTTCAGAGCATTGTAATCTCACCTTCATTCCAGTGGGGTAAAAAACAGGTACAGAAAATAAGCATGAGATAATGAACTTCTCTTACTTTGCCTGATTGTAATAAATGAGGTTATTTTCCCCCCTGACTCTTGGAATTAGATGTGACACAACACCTTAACACAATCAGCTTGTTCTGAAACCCTGATAATGGGAACCCATCTGCTTAGAGACATAAAGGAGAATTCATTATATGCCCCGTAATTACTTTCAACGCAACATAAAGAGATTGCGCGCACTGCTTCTTAGAGTTAAATATGCTGTCAGAAAGAATACCTTTCTGTGTAGGAATAAGAGGGATTCAAAAAGGTTATGGCTAATAATGACATTTAAAGTTTTTCACAGAAAAAGAAAAGAAGTATATTGTGCCTTATCTTCCTCAATACTAACTTCAGAGAAAACCAAAATCTCTGCACAGCATTTCCAAAAAGCTGCTCCTGAATACATCAGCTGTGGGCAATTCTTTTCTATATCTGGCTGTATTATGATGGACAATAACTTGTATAAAGTGCACATTTTCCTGCAAAAGAAGGAAGGATAAAATGACAGATTTTGAGATCCATGTTTGATGCCTAATCCTTGCGGCTTCCTCCCAAAGCTGGCAAAGCCTCAAAGTCCCATGTCAGGAAGGAGATTTTGTACATGATTGAACACCAAGTGTTAAGGCCACATAAAGAATGGTACTGTCAGGCTCTGGAGTAAAATTTCTTTTTTTCTTAATAGAACAGGACCTTGAGGGATAAAGTGAAATGAGCTGGATCTACTGGCCTGAAACAGGTGACTGGAATTTAATCTGGGAGGGGCAGGAAAGAGCAAAAATAACAATTCTTTGTTCTTTCTGACATACCATCCAGATATCTTCACTAATTGCATTTCTTCTTGTGGTTTTAGTAATAAAATTTATACAAATATTTACAGTGGATGAAAGTATCTTTGTCTAAATGTCACTTATTAATTGTGTTTTATTCCTTTGAATGGTACTGTTCAAATACTTTTTTGATTGTATTTTCACTTTATGAGCTGAAGTTCTCCAATATTTTTTCCCACTTCCATTTATTTTATTTATATATTTCAACCTAATGAAACATGGCGTGCTAAGAGGCTATTATTTTTGCAAATCAGTCTGTGTCTTAAACTGCCTAACTCTTCCTTTCAGCCAGACATGAGGTTGCTAAGACAATTAACATGCCTGAGGTTGATAATATGCATAAGCAATTTGCCAGATCAGACCTTACATATGAGATCATGCCAATAAATTTGAGATACTCATCTTTGTCTTGGCTCTTTACATCTAAGGCTTTCAAGCTGAGTGAAAGTAAGAATATTCTGGATACAATGCTGAAATGATTTGCTGAAGGATCCTGTATCAGATAGATTTTCCAAAAAATAATTTCTTCTAAACATTATTAAATATCACCCTCTTGAAGGATTTACCTCTAGGCCATATGTGAAATATGACTATTTGGCCTTAATGGACATTTTTCTCTATTTTTCAATTGTACAGTGAAAGCTTTCACATTTAATGTAGTTAAATAAATGACATTTTAAAAACAATGACATTAATGATAGATTCTTGACAAAACTACAAGTATAGTTCTGTCTTCTGAGTTTGATGGTAAAGCTGCCACTGTCTTCCATGTGGCCAAGATTTTGCACTCAGAGTCGTTAAATTCTGCACTTAAAGATTCCTCTTACATTTACATTTTTTATTGTCTAGAGGATGATAGAATTTTCACAGGAGTTGGTAGAAAGCCAGTTTGTGCTTAAATGTGTCATGAGCAAAACTTGGACAATTACTTTGTCCAAGTAATCTAGGACTTCCCACTGGCAATACAGCTGTCTCCTAAACTTTGGCCAAGAATGGTGACCACTCCGATACAAAAGTGCCCAGGGATTTGCTGGAAGGCTCCCAGAATTCAACAGATTCCTTCTGTGGCTCTTCTGTGCACTTCCCCATCCCCAGCCCTGGCCCTGTCCAACCACTTCCCCCTTGCTGCCTTTGCACATGCCTCTGCCCACTCCACGTGCCTTCCCCAGATTCCTTCACATTTGAAAGACAAGTGCACAGTGAAGGGGTGCAGATTTCCACACATTTTGGGAGAGGAGGCATGTTACTGATAGCTTGAAAAGTTCAGACCTATCCAGGCCAGAGGTCTGACTTTATAGTGTACTTTACGGGATTCCTGGAGGCAATTACGAGTTTAGCTGAAATATTTGCTTAGCCTTAAATGCTGCATGCATAAACTATTTATAAGTAGTAACACTGAACTCAGTATTTTTTTCAAATTCTTTCAAGAAATTCAGTCAGGCATATGCTTGAAGGCAACTTCCTACATTAATTGCTGCTTTTTAATGCTGTTTCTTTTAAGATAAGCCCTATGAGTTTGTACACTGTCAGCCTGTGTTGTCTGTTCTGCTGCTAAACACAATTGAAGAAAACTTAGTAACAGACAAATATGTTTCTAATATTAGCTGATATCAGCTGTCTAGTTTGTCAGTCAGAAAGAATGATGGATGGCCACGGGGGGCTATCAGAGATAATGGGTATGCAAACCATACTGCCATCTAATACTACTAAGTTTTATCACGCAGATTTCAGCATAAAAACTTACCATTTTAGTTTCTATATGTCAAATAAAAAATCTTGAAATATTACCTCTCTCACTAAGTATTTTTGCCTCTCTACCAGAGGCAGTATATAAGGTCCAAAAAACACTGTGTTTTAAAATATTGCTGTCCAAAGCACAAAAGTTGTCTAAAGGTAATAGATTGGCGACAGTTCTCTTTTTTAGAATGGACTGCTAAAACATAACAGAAAAACAAGACAGTAACTCATTTTGGCTGTGTATATAGATTCTTTAAATGACGTCACTGGTATTACATGTTTCAGTTAAATCTCTAATGCAGTTTTCTTCCTTCTTCTGTGGCCTATATCAGTATGAGTGAAAGAAAGGAAAGAAGGGACCAAAGCAAGAAATCATTCAATATATTTGTTACTTGTATGATATCTCCATCTCAAAGAAAAGTTCCAATTAAAAAAAAATCCTAATGTTATTTTATTGTGAGCTTATACATCCATGACAGATAATTGCTGGCTCAGCTGCCCAGAGAAGCTGTGGTGCCCCATCCCAGGAGGCGCTCAAGGCCAGGTTGGATGGTGCCCTGGGCAGCTGAGCTGGTGGGGGGCAGCCCTGCCCATGGCAGGGTATGGGAACTAGATAATCTTTAAGGTCCCTTCCAACCCAAACCATTCTATTTCTCTATGATTTCTATGAGTCATGAAAAGGTAGCATTTCAAAACCGAAGTGTCTTCTGATGCAGAATCTGCCTTACAAAGATTTCTTCAAATTTTAGAGAACAAATTCAGATTGCAAACTCCAGTGAGGTCCCATTCCACAGTTCTGCCAGTTCTTTCTGTGCTCAATTTGAATGTCTCAAGAAATTCTTCCCATTCAAGCACAGACCTGTCAGAGACTTTTAGATTATCATTATCTTCAGCTCTGACAGCAGGCCACAAAGCACATAACAGAATTAGATTTTGTTTTGTCTCATGTTGTCACATAATCTGACACATCAACGTGAGTACATCTCACTTAATTTACCCTTCACTGTTTTTTAGAATGGCTATTAGCAGGAAGTTAATATCTATATCCCTATTTTGTTCTTGAAACACTTCCTTTCTGTCCTTGTAGTTCTGCCAGTCTGGCAATATACAACCCCTCAGTATTTACCTTTTCAGTTTTCAATCAGTTTCTGATACTTTGGTCCTTGATAAAGAAGTCTGGAATTCGGTTTCTTCAGTCCTTAAAATTTCATCAGATATTAGTTTTGAAGTCTACAAGTTTTTTGGCCTATGGAAAATGTGTCATGTGTAGCTGTAATGCTGTTATCACCATCGATCATCAGGAGTAATCTGAGAAAATCAATCTCTTTTTTATTATTTTAGAAATGCTGTAATCAAAGTGGATAATATTACAAAATTCTTTAAGATCCCATGCAATCTTTTCAAAAAATACATCCAAAGATACCCATTAGGGGAATTATGAACTCAAACTCTTTGACTACCCTACCTGTAGACCAGCGCTCTCCTTGAACTCAGTAGTTTTGTCCATTTGTGTTGGATGTGCCTCTGATGCGTTTACCTACAAATACAATAATGTTGACAGAAGTTGCAGCATTAATGCATGATCTTCATTTTTCAAAAGAACCAGTATCTTTTCCCCCTCTGTGCAAGTATATGCAGAGATTTTTGGACAGAGGGTACATGTTCTGTTTTCAATAATACTTTAAGATTCATTTCAGTATTATCCAATTCATAAATCTAACTACTGATTTCATAAATACAAAGAAGGGATAGGTAATAACACCTAGTAATTACGAGTTAACCCTGTTGAGAAATACAAAGCAAAGAGAGCTATATCATACACTGCCAGCAGTATCAGTGATAGTTTTGCTTTCTGGGAGGAGGGACAGAAATACAAAAAGGTCAAAGACTAAATCACGGGGTTGCAGAGGGAGGTCACATGGGTTGCAAGGATTTGCTGCTTTCACAAAGGACACTGCAATCAGTAATCTGCTGTTATGCAGCATGTACTGCTCTTTAAGCAAGTCTGACACTGATGTATGAAAGGCACTCTGAGCAGGGAGATAAAAAGACAGTAACTACAAACATGAAAAGTACACAAGCTGTGACGTGATTAAAATAGCATTAACACCCAGACCTTACCCAAAACATAGAAAAAATATGGAAAAAAACAAAAACAAAAACATTGTATCACACTGTGGATGGCATGCCATAGATAGAGACGTATGGAAGATGCAAGAGACAATGGGCTTAAATTATTAAATTACTACAATACAGTTTGAATGAAATATCACTGAAAACAAGGAGCAGCAGAGAACATCACCAGGCGATGTAGACCTGAATGGGCATCCACACCCACACATTTAATTTGTCCATGAATTTAAATAGTTTGTCTCCTGCTAGTCATGCCCAGCAAGCAAAGTTAGATCTATTGTTAGTAATGATATCTGAATAAGTAAACCTAAATCAGTGTGAAACCTCAGATTTGCAACTCCTCTGCTGAAGTAGAAATGATGTGGGTTCACATGTTTGAATCCCATATGGACAGAGTTAGATCAACCATAAGAGCTCATGCTGCTCCATTCCTCCCCAGTACTAATTGCATTTTCTAATTAAATATCAGTGATGGGATAGGGGGACTCTGCATACTACCTCCCCATATTCATTCTTTGAGTCTTAATCCAAACAGGCTTTTATTCTATTCGAGTAGCTCTCTTTTTATTTCGAAGGCATAAGTACTTATCTAAAACGGATTCATCTGCCTGGATGAAGCCCTTCATTTAAACACTGAGCTATCTGGACATAATTATGTTAAATAAAAATATAAATAAGTTACCTCCTTTTTCTTTTAGCTCCTTGAACTATGAAATATTCCTACAGACATTTGCTCAGACTCAGACTGTTGACACATCACTCTACCATGTATCACACCAATGTCTCGCAATGTTGCTATGACTCTTGTCAGAAGTATGACATGGCACATGCAGCTGAGTGGTAATGGTCGATTTCAAGAGCTGTAGATTTGCAGCCTTTGAGAGGGGAATCTGAAGGCAATTTCTCTTCATTTGTGTAAATGTAAAGAAAAAAAAGAATTTCAGAAAACGTGCGCAGCATGCTGAGTTTATGTGTAAAAATATTAAGTAGCACACTGAGCAGCGAGCCTGACCCTATACAAGTCAGGGTAGGACTCCCACTGGCAGAATGAGGGGAATATTTCCCCCAAAATCTCTGTGACCAAAGCTAGCTTGGTTCCCATCCCTTTTCTCTTTCTTTGTGGTGGTAAATTTCCAAACTTCAAAAGTCCCTGCAGGTATTTTAAGCTGGGTTGCAAACTTGGAAATCAGAGTAACTAGCTCCCTATTCTTAGCCTTCAGAAGCATGGCTGCCTCTATTCTCAAGTCAGACATGTTCATGGCTTAATGCTCCCGGTCAAGGAGTGACATGTCTCATTCTTACAGCTGCATAGGCAGACAAAATGAAAGAGTCTAAATTGCAACAAAGATTTTGGTGGGAAGGGGGTCTCTTTCTCTCTCTCATTACCTCAATAAAAAGGATGCCTGCACCTATTCTGCCCTTAAGAGTAATTGAGTTAAAACAATCTCACTCACTTGTATTCCCTCTTTTGTGAGCCATATCAGATGCTCTCAGGCATTTGATGCTGAGAAATGCACTTTGCACGGTTACTCAGCAGCACTCCAAATCTGTAACAATGCCAGGCTGTAGCTGGGTGAAATCTGAAGCTGAATGTTTCAAGGGACCATTATTACTAATGGGCTCTTTTATTAGAAACTTTGAAATCAAATAAAATTGGTTGGAATTTAAAGTGCAAGGAAGAGAGGCATTGAAGTTTGTGAGCATCATTAAAGAATAATATTACACTTTTATGAGCCACTTTGGTCAGGTTACAGCTCATCACAGAGCAGGCAATGAGGATTTTCAAAATCAGACAAGTATCTTAGAAACACAACGTAGGCTTCCAAGCTGAAATACCGCTTCAGCAGTCTGATGTAAAGTATCTGGTGAAAAAATGCTGCTCTCCTATGTGTTTGTCTTGCTGCTAAGTGACAGAAGAAGACATAAAAGTCTTGGAACAGAATCCAGTTATCCTGCATTATATCTTGCAATGTTCATATGCCAGTATCTAAATTATTCCCATGCTAAGAAACTCCATCTAAGAATATGGCCTCCAACACTACACAAGCATCAACGAGGAAATATTTCTCCAGAAAAACAATAAAGAACCAAAACTATAATAAATGATAAAAATGATAAATGCCAGTGCATTTACTTTCACAAGGTGCCAGTTCCAAAAATCTGATGAAGTTCAGGACTTAGAACTTCTAATGTGCGTAAAAATTTTTTTTATTTAAAAATAGTGTATCCAGGTGACATAGCTCATACTTTCATGGAAGCAAAAAGTAGCAGAAGGATTTATACTTAATGTAAAAGGGCATAATGGGTAGCAAGGCAGTGGTAAAGCAGGTCCATACTAGAATAAGAAGCAGAACTCAATTTTCTGGCTCGTCCTCAGCTATCTGTCCAATGCAGCCATGTGAGAAAGACAGGTTGGCATCAGAATCACAGAATCACAGAATGGCCCGGGTTGGAAGGGACCTCAAGGATCATGAATCTCCACCCCCCCTGCCACATGCAGGGCCACCAACCTCCACATTTAATACTAGACCAGGCTGCCCAGGGCCCCACTCAACCTGGCCTTGAACACCTCCAGGAATGGGGCATCCACAACCTCTCTGGGCAGCGTGTTTCAGTACCTCACCACTCTCGTAGTAACAAACTTACCCCTGACATCCAACCTAAATCTTCCCTCCCTCAACATAAAACCATTTCCCCTTGTCCTGCAATGTGCAGAGTTCACTTCAGAGAGCTTAAAGAGTTTGGGATATATTAACACTTAAAGTTACATTACTCCGCATATTTTTAAATTTCACAACAAAAGGCAGAGATGCTTCACTATTGAATTTTGACCATGTTGATAAGGAAAATATACATCAGTGCAAAGAACAGAGCTGAAAGACAGCAATGTTTTCTCATAGCTGCTGCTATTGGAGCTGTTAAGAATTTAACAATACAGACACTATTTTAAACCTCACAAGCAGAAATGAGTCAAGTAATGCTCCCCTCAGTAAAGCAACTTGCATATTTCAAGAATACCAAGCAAAACAAGTTATTATCTGTAATTTGTGGAAATATATAAGGGATCTCAGGCAGAAATTCACAATAAACAGCAGGAGTATGCTTCCTGCTGCACTGTCACTTTTGCTAGGACAACCTATTTAAAAAATATTTCCCAAGACATCACAAGCTGCATGTCATCCAGTTCTCTATTTTTCTTCAAAAACAGGATGGAAAACTCTACCCTATCATTAGAACTCCTCCATAGGCACAGGTGTAATTATCAGAACCAAACTTGCATTTTCACAGCCACTCTGTAAATGCATATTGCCTTATCACTGCGAATGCATATGAAATGTATCAAGTCATATTTGTATCTTCCTCCTCACAATTTAATATATCTACAGAAACACCCCACTGCGAGGATGTAGAGAACATGTGAAGGTATGTAAGTAAGTGGTTTGGATTGGTCCCAGCTGTTTGGAGCCTCATTGGATATGCTGCACATGGACAGATAGACAACATTAGGTAAGGAAAGAAATGATGTGACTTCGTGCGAGGTATTCTTCACTTGAAAGAAAAAAAAGAAAAAAGAAAAAAGAAAGAAAGAAAAAAAAAAAAGGAACATTCAGTCCCTATTTCTTAACTGAGAATCTCCAGAATGTAGGTAACCTATGATTGCCTCAGTACCTTGTCTACTCCAGGGTTATTAAAAAGAGTATGTATGCCAATTTTGGGGTAGGGGGTGAAAGAGTGCGTAGAACACTGCTGATCACATTTATGTGCCAGATCAATCCTTTCACCCTTTTTGTATTATTTCATTCTGTCTGCAATACATAAAATAGAAAGACATTCAAACTTGTACCATGCTTAGAAGCCTTAAGATGCAGCTATAGCAGTGTAGTGTCTAATAGCAGTGCATGATGTGATCACCAGGTGTAACAAAGCAATCTCACAATTTAGACAATATGGCATTGATCATAAGGCTTTCTATTATAATTCTGCACTGCAAAGTGTATCTAGTAATTCAGTGCCAAATACTAAAAGAGGAAAATAGCTATTGATTAAATAGCTGAAAATTTAAAAGGCAGAATAGATTTTTACGTTTGTCATTTCTTACATTTGTAAGGATATGTCCCCATTCATGCAGGTTCCTGGGGTTTATATAAACGCCCACTCTGCTACTAAGTTTATAAACCATAAAAATTGGTTTCTTAGCTTGCAGAGGTGAAAGCTAAAGCATTCCTGAATCTCTTTATCCTGCAGATTTTCAGATGTTCAGGTTGGTTTGTTTGCTCCCCAGGTAGTACTGCCTTCACTTTCATTAACTTGGGTGCTCAGCAGTAGGAAATCTGACATAGGTCATAATAATAAATGTTGGAAAGTGATGACATGCTTTTGGTGAGCTGCAGTATTGTTGTGAATGGGTCTGGGTAGCTGATGTCTTTTACTGTATGATAATAGAATTCAATTACATTAACATAAAGAGCATAAGGATAGCTGAGTGGATGAGACCAAAGTTCTAATTTGGAGGCTTGCCTTGGATGGCAAAAAGCAGTGTGTAAGTAGGAAAAGTTTGCATGAAACAAGAAGGCCAAAAAGATCAAGATGTGGCCCTCAGCTTCCAGAAATCAATCTCTGAGTGACTTTAGGTGCTAAGCATGTGCTGGGCATTTAATATTTAATAACCACTATAACCAATTTGTACTTATGGCCTCCACAGATTCTATGGAATGGTAACACAGCTTCATTAGATTTGCTCAGTAGACAAAAAAAAAAATCAAAAAACATTTTCTTTGTCTCCTGAAACTTTGTAATTTTTCTTCTTAAAGTGATTTGCTGTTTCTTATTTATGCTCTTTCTGCCCTGATCTTAGCTGTTGCCTTATCCCAAGTCTGAAAGTCCCTGTTCTAGGACTGTCCCCATAGAAGTACAGAATGGAACTATTACTGAGCATGTTCAACTATTAACTACACACTTTCTTTTATACTTATAGACATCAAATTTTATCTATCATTTCACTGATCTTTATACTGTGCATACACTTCATTACATGGCATTATCCTTCTGCTATTCTCTGAATAACCTTTACATTTGACTGTCCTAGCTGCAAAATTTATCATCCCAGTGTTCAGTCCCTTTTATGGAAAATAGAAAAATATGTGGAACACATAAGACACAAGAATTCTCCCTCCATTTACAAGACTGGTTATTTAATTTCCAGCCAACTGTATGATCTCCTAATTTTACTACTAAATATCTTTCACTCCACATTGTAATTTCTGACAGTGCAACCAGCAGAGAAATCAAATGTGGTGATCTGTCATCATTATGTTCCCTTGTAAATATTCACTAGATGTCTAGGATGCTCTTTGCTTTTCTGAGGAAATATGGCAAAAGGTCAAGGTTCTTTGGTTGCCTTCTTGCAAGTGTGGGGACCTTCTGTTTCCAGCCATATTGAGTGAGAACAGAAGACACTCATTGGTAGCTACAGTATTTGATATCATAATTATGTCAGCTAAACTCAGTTGTCCAGAAGTGTCAAATATAAAACAGTCATCTAGACGTTGTCTATTATCAGGATGGAGAGTGATTTTCTTCAGAGCGTAATTCATTTCACCTTTGCATAGACATAATTAGGTAGATTTACTTCCAGGAAAAATAGCTTTCAGATAACGTCAAAGACTAAATCTTTGGTGAATGGTGAATCTAAATGGTAAATCTCACCATATATGCTCACATTGGAAGAAATGCCTCTGGAGGTACAACATCATCTTAAAGCATAATTTGCAGTATGAGCTGCAGCTCTAGTACAAACGTTGTGTATACATTGTTCTGTATCCCTATGTGTTCCTCTAAGTGCTCTCTTAACTGTTCATTTTCCTCTCTGTCTCTTTTTCTCTACCTGAACAGAGAGCATCCCAAATGTGTTTTTTTTTTAATATATTAATAGGAGTGGTAGAAGCTACCTGTTGTTACTTTGGATGCAAAGTTTGTCTAATGGATTAGACAAGTTATAGGCACAATTGCATGTGCTTTATTTCATTAAGAAGTCAAGCTAAAAATATTTATATCAAGTGTAGTAATGTCTAAGTTTCAGCTGGGATTAAATTGTTCTCCTCAGAGTGTCTGGTATGATGTTATCTTTTCCTTCTAGGAGAAAAGCAATATTGTTAACACAATGATGCTTATGGTGCTACTACACAGTGTCATACAGAGCTAAGTCCATTCTCAGCAAAAGGCTGGGAAGGAATAGAATCAAGACAGCTGACTTTAACAGGCCAAAGGAATATCCCATACTGTATAACCCAAGCAGAAGGAGTTTTGAAAGGAGTGGAAGTTCATCTTGCTCTCTCTCATGCTACCTGAGGGCTCACTGGGCATCGGTTGGGGGGATTGTGCATCACTTGTTATATACACATATATATAGCCATGACTATTATCCTTTTCCTTTTTTCTATCTTAGTAAATAGTTTTATCTTAACCTCATGTTCCGCTTTTTTTTTTTTTTTTCCATTTCTGTCTCCCATCCTACTGGGAAGTGGGGGAGTGAATGAAATACTGTCTAGTGCTCAGCCATGTTGCCATGTTAAATCACAAGTAAACACTGCATTTCTAATACTTCCTGTTATGCATTCTTCTCCTGTTCTTTTCCTATCATTCCACCTTTCCAGAAAGCATAAAGTGGTGAATGAATAGCAGGTATGTAGAGTCCATGAAATATATCCGTAATCTGGAAAATAGAGTCAGATTTGATCTTGAGTTCTTCTGATAGAGAATGAATTATTAAAAAGCTATTGTCTGCTTTAGAATGACATTCTGTCTGAACATATTGTACTTTGTGCACTTCAAATAGAAAACTAAATGCAATAAAACTTAAATAAAAATAGTCCCATTTTTAAAGCTGCTTACTGCATCCATTTGATGATACTCTATCCACACACTATTTTACTGCTTTCACTAAATAATTAGTCAGTTAATTCCCCAGGCTGCATTTGTGGACATTTGATTCTGCAGCAGGAAATAGAAAAGGTTAAATATATATTTAAATTTTTTTAAAAAAAGAAAAACCACAAAAATGACAACAAAGAGATGTAGTTACAGCTGATGTGTGTTATATTTCATAAAAACAATTAGTTTTCAAGTCTTAAAATGGTTTTCTTAGTTCTCTGACTTTTAAAAAGCTCTTCCAAACACAATTAGCCAGCTTTATTCTTGTAGCTATAATCTTTTGTCATCTTAGTAAATCATTTTAATTCATACAGATAATTGGATTTCTAAATGTTACTTGCAAGATAATTTGATATGCTTCTCTTGGAAAATGATTTACATATAAGGAGCTTTATGTTTGTTTTCTTAGTGCTTCTGACATAACATTTTCACATACATTTCGATGGGTTCCTAGGTGACTATTAGGAAAATATCATAGTGAGAATATTCCTCTCATCATGCAGTAGGTATTTGTTGTCTTTCTTCTATATAGGTGAGTTCTAGTTTCACTTTTGAAAGATTAAGCAAATTGGGATTTCCTTGGTAGAAAATAAATTATTGCTTCACTTAACATGCATCATAATGGCTGAAGATCTATGCATAATCTCTGATTAATCTTTTTATATATGTGTATTGTAGGGGAAATATTCAGTCATAGGCTGAACTGGAGATTGAACACCTGGTGAAGGAGTGTGGCTGGCTCAGGGAGCACAGGCAAATTGTTTGCGTGATGATCAGAAGTGGTGAACGCAGAATGGAGCCAGCCTAGGCTCATAGAAGGGCCAGCCACTGAAGCAAGAGCATCGCTTGAGCCTAGGCTGCTTGCTGAGGAGTGCTGCATGACCAGAGAGTGCTTTTGCCAGATGGGTGAGTTCAACTCTTCTTTCTGTGTCTGACTATTGTTTTACCTGTGAATGCTTTGCCTGGTATTGCCAAGAACCTGTCAGAAGCATTTTTGCTTCTGTATGAGCAGAGCATATATTGAAAATCAAGCTCTGATTTTTTTATTATTATTTATTTATTTGTCTTGAAATAAGCTGTGTGCATGAGCAATGAAATTCAGAGACTACGCAAATTCTTTCCTCAGTCTCGGGGTGTCGTGTTTACATCATTCTTACCATATTTTTAGAAAATTCCTCATGAATGATTGGAAGACAATTTTTCCGTGATGCGCGTGATGCAGTTCTGCAGTTGTGTTCTGAATCCCTTCTGCAGAATAAGGACCTCTTTGTGCAAGGAAAAGAAACAAATGTTCAGCAATTCCCGGGGATTTACTGTTACCTCAAAGACACTTTTGGAAGTCATCACTACAGGAGTAGCTGCTTAACATTGAAATGACAAATGCAGATTATAATGCCAAGGCAGAAAAAAGATGTTCTATCTATGAAAGCCCAGGATAACAAGAAATGGTTATACTGTATGCCAATATCATCAGGCATTAACTAGAATTTAGTCCCATAGCAGTAAGGAGAAGCAGATACATCTGCTCCATTCCCACCAAGGTTTGTGAGAGTTCAGGAAGTTCTGACAGTAATTAGCAGAGATGAAGAAGAACCTGAAACCAGGGCAAGAACCCAAGCAGATGCAGAGCAGACAGGAAGGCCAGTAACAGTCTGAGCAGTATGGGCACACACATCTGCTCATACCAACTTTGCAGACAGATATGTGAGATGTACAACTGTTTTTGTGAACAGTGGAGTTTCTCTACTTGCTTAAAAAAATAGTAGTTTGTTGTGACATTCACTCAGCTTTATTGACTTTACTAACACAGATGATAAATAATTCTCTGAAGAGCTGTCATGTCTGTTTCATGCCCCATATTGACTATAGTGAGGGGCTCTGCCTCCCATCACAGTGCCCATACATGTGTCTGAATACCTCCAGCACCCACCAGGGATTGCAGCTTCCTAGCCTGCCTTATAAGCTATTACTATGGACATAGGCCTTTGCACACATATTCATACTAGAATGAGTGATGAGCCATGGGGGGAAAAATAAGATGAATGCCAAATATAGCTTGAATCATAGAATCATTAAGGTTGGAAAACACCTCCAAGATCATCAAGTCCAACCATGTGGTTATGGTCTATCTTGTAGATTTACCTCTTTTGGGCAGCACAGATTTAATACTATTTTATTAATTACCTTTCAAAGCATTCCACCTTAAAATGTGTGGTATGTTTTGTAGTAACAGTTTTGCTAGTACTAAGCATGGGATTTCAGTCATGCCATGCTATTTCAGTTCTTTTCTGTGGACATAAACGTTGGCTGAATGCTATTAGGAAAAAAGCAGGTTACATCATACCAGTAAATTAGAAGTAAAATATACTGACAGCCTTTAAAGTTGTGAACTTGTGCATGTCTTCAGGGATAAAAGAGAATAGGATCTGAGGTAAAATTGCCCCATGGCAGGGCTAGCATTTCAGAACAAAGCCACTGTGCCACCCACTCTTCCTGTTCTTCCAGCCATGAAAAGCTAGGGGAGTGAGTAGAACTATACTGCTGCACCTTGAGGGACTTAGAGAGCATTGTCACACCACTCAGAGCAATAATCCTCAGCAAAGCACTGCTGAAGTTCATCATGGTGGCAGGAAGAACATGAAGCAACAAAAAAAAGTGTCACTTTAGAGGGTTGTCAATACACTTATAAATGGCAGCTGGAAGTTGCAGTGGAGAAGAACAGGACACGGAAGATGAGCACACACACACAAAAAAAGCTATAGAAAAGCAGCAGGTACAGTGAAGAGTTGGTACCAGAAGGGGACAGAGTTTGATTCTGACTCCTTTTCCTGGCAGTGTTGCCACACTTTCTTTGTCCAGATATCAGGCTGGGGGGTATCAGCAGTGATTGGAGAAAAAGTAAAAAAAAAATAAAAAACAGTTTAGGGAATCAAGAATATAGAAGGTACTTTTCTGAAACACTTACACCATAAAAACTCATGCCCCTTCTGGGACAACACAACTTCACTAGCTTGGAGACGTTACTTTTCTTGTGTCATTCTGTTAGCCCCTTGCATAAGAAATCAAAAATGGTTTCTGAGAGCCTCTCTTCAGTTACTCTTGCATCAGTTGGGTTGCTGTCTTTACATCATAGCTTTCAAGCTTTCTAAAGGATGAATTGATTTTAAAAAATTTAAAGCATAATTGTTAACTTTAAGGGAGAACATTATATATTTTTTCAATAAAATACTCTACAGGGCATGAATAATAGCACAAGAGATTGAAATTATCATTGCAGATTACTTTATTACTGTCCCAACTTTCCTCTGCCTTAATTCTCCTTATATCACTCATTCACAGTTCTATCACTGTGCTTCAACTTCTGCTAAACTATGTGGCTTTACCCAGCAGGGATATAGTTTACAGAGGTTTTCCTAGGCGAGCTTGACACAGTGAAAGACTTTAGAAAAAGGCTTCCATTATTTTTGTCTTCAGTACTTTCAGTAAGAAATGATACCACATGAAACATAGCCTCTTTCCTTAAAGTTCATGAAAAAAAGTTATATTAAAACTGAATAGTAAGATATGCTCTGTAAGGAGACACCTTGTAAGTTTAAATGATTGCATAAAAGTATTTAATTAGATTATCTTTAATCATAGAATCACAGAATGGTAGAGTATCCTGAGTTGGAAAAGACCTACAAAATTCATCAGGACCAGCTCCTGGCTGCACACAGGGCCACACACAAATAAAACCCTATGCCTGAGAGCTGTCCAAACTTTCCTTGAACTCTGGCACTGACCAGTCACTAGCTTGATGTAATCCTGTTTATCATAATACTTTCTGCCCAACTCTTCAGCCAATTGTTTGCCCATCATACTGCGTATTTGTCTAGCTGTATGTTGGACATTGTGTCCAGAAGGATAATGTGAGAAAAAGATTACATCCACTGGCTTCCCCTAATCAACTAGCTGGATAATTTTGTCATAAAAGGAAACTACATTAGTTTAAAATATCTTTCTTCTCATGAACCTGTGCTGGCTATGATCAGTGACTGCAGAGTTTTTTCAAGTGTTTTTCAGTGACTCAAAGAATAATTTTCTCCATCAGGTATTGAATTGAGACTGACTTTATATTTTCTACAAAATCAATGCTTGAAAAGAACACAGAAGATAAACTAATCCATGCTTGTTATGTCATGCTAAACATTTTAAAGTTATCTTCTGTGTCCCACTAGAGCCTTTTCTCTAGCAACCTTCATGGAGCAAATATTTTTTTCAGAAATGAAAGAGAAGCTTCTCCATTTCTCTCTTAAGTTCAGTTCCACCTTTCTCAATCAATAGTGTGGTTCTTGAGATTCTTCAGCCCAGAGACCTCCAAGAAATCACAAGAGTACAAATTCAACCACTGACTGTTTTCAGGACCCTGAAAGACTCGCTGTCCATTCCAGTGGAAAGCCCTCTCCATTTCTTTGGCAGATGGTGTACTGTGCATTGTGTGCAATTATGAACTTAGGCAGACCTAACTCAGCAACCTCTACCTTTATTGCAGAACTTCACCATCTGCCCTTCTATATCCCTAAAGTACATTATCTGGTTGTTTTGCAGCTGCCATCAGATAATAGTAGAAGAGTTCATTTTTTTCTCTATCCAATTGTCCAGCCTGATCTTGAATGCCTCCAGAGATGGGACATCCACTGCCTCTCTGGGCAACATCTTCCAGTGTCTCACCACCCTTAGTGTAAAATACTTTTTTCTTATATCCAACCTAAATTTCCCATTTTACCTTGAAAGCATTTCTCCTCATTCTATCACAACAGATCCTGCTAAAGACTCTCTCCCTTTCTTTCTTACAGTCCCTTTTACATACTGAAAGGCTGCTATCAGGTCTTTTCTTCTCCAGGCTCATCAAGTCTAAGCACATCAGGCTGAGGTTATTCCTGCAATTTGGAAGCACTGGCTGTATTACCGTAGCAAAGATGAGACAATTGTCTATATTTTACCAGTATCAGTAACTTCAGCAGAAAACGGGCTTGTGATCCTCAGCATTTTATTAAGGAGGACCTTTTTGTTTTCTGTCCAAATAGCATTCAAAGTTGTGACAGAAATACATGGAGTATTTCCCTGTTTTATCCATGGGCCAAGTACATCACAAAAAGAATAATCTCCTTCCTATCACCTCTAAGTAGAGTTCACTCAGCTATTTCTAATTTTGAAAGGCAGAAGGCAAAGGCAGAAGGTTGCTTTCTCTAACGTTATATAACGACAGTACTGACTTATTTACAGCACCTTAACAGAAAGTATTTGGCCAGGTCAATAAAGTGTATGATTGTCAAAGATGTAAAATGGGACTTCGCAGAGCCAGCACTGCTGTCAGAGAAGGTAGAAGATGTGAAAAGTATTTGCTGCCCAGAGTTCAGTTTCTCCACACAGTGAACTAGCCATCAATGTTTCCCAGCAATAAATAATGCCACTTGCCAATGCAGATGCATAGAACTTAAAAGTATGAACTCTGAAGCCATTAAGTCTCACTGTGATACTGAGCACAGCAGAGTGCACACACTTCTGTATTTATACTTCTATCTACAGTCAATAAATCAGAATCCGTAGTACCTGCTTTATCCAAACCATCTGCTTTACCGCATTAAAAAAATGAGTAGGTGGGAAAAAAATTATAAGAGCTGCTTTTACCTCCTGTTCCTGTTGCTAGAGAAACCAATTCTATAAAGTATTTTCTGATGTCTGAAAAGGAAGCTGTCATGTTCCCCTTCCTCCGCAAAATGCCTGAAATGGTCTTTTTAATGATAGTCCAATGGGAGAAAGAGGGAGGAAATCAAAAGCGCTTTTTTTTTCCACCTCTTCAATTGACTTGTTGACTGACCTTGGGCAAATCGTTAAGGGCTCCTGTGTGTATAAGCTATATTAGGGAATCATAACAAATGCACAACATAACATCAAAGGAATTATGCTGTTCAGAGGAGGACTGAAATTGTAAAATAGAGCATAACTCTCTGTGGTTAGATTGGCCATGCCATCTTCAACTGCAGCGCTCGGTAGTACTGCCATTAGTGGGGTTAGACCATCTATGTCTTTGGCCCATATGAAAATGAAACCAATGATTGTTGGAGATCAAAACACTTTCTTTGCCTTCTTTCCTGCCTACAAAGGTAAAAGAGAAGGACTGCTTATTTATCCCTTTTGTTTTTACACCTGTAAATAGGTCTAGTAGGTCTAGTGGGTATACTAGCACTGTGATGACAGGAGGAAATCCAGTTATTTTTGACAAGTCCTCTGTGGAACTGCAAAATAGTAGTTTCCGTACAAGACCTCTACTAGTTTGTAATGATTTTGTATCAGGTAGACAGGATGGTCAGGAAGTACTGAAGACTTTGTTGCTGATGTGCATTTTTACAGGTACCCTGCTCAAATGAGCTATAAAAAATAATTGCAGAAAATCAATTAGTATTTCCAATGGCTGTACTTTTTGAAAACATGTTATTTTCAAGTTTATAACTCCATTTATCCCTCCTCCCATACCTGCAAGAGATATTTGTCAGATGACAGATCAGATATCTGAACTTGGCATGTATCTAGGATATGGTTCTCAAGGGAAGGATCACTGGTTCTCTGAAACCATCTTAGCTTTTTTATTGTTTCCTTTCCTGCTTTTCAGCTGAGATGCCAATAGAAATGCCACTAACCAAATAAACCAATTTCAGCCTGTTCTTGTCAAACAGTTTAGTCATTTATTTCAGAACCATATGGAGAAAAGTTTCCCATTTGTGATCTGTATTTTGGTAGATGAGATTGGAAACCCTATCACATGAAACCCATTGCCTGAATAGGTGTCATTTTATAGAGAAGTGGCATTATTTTGTTAATTAAACTCACCATGCAAGACATTTTGCTGATTAAGCCTTAAGAACACTCTTTATAAACTTAATACAACCAGTGGTTTTCTTCAGGATTTTGGGCACTTGTTTCTAGTACAACCATTTCTTGGATATATGATGTTTTGACAGTTTCTAGTAAGGTAAAAATGAAAGGGAATTTCTGTGATAATTCTGCTGCATTCTTACTCTATGTGCTGCTGTAAGCTCATCAATGTGTAAGAAAATCCTAACTGAACATACTGACCAGAGAAAAATACCCACCAACGTTAATACAGCAACACATGGCTTTTTACTGCACTATATCACAGCTCATCAATTTTTTATTTTAAGAAAATACTTAGGGATGTCTTCTGTGCTAGATTTTGGATATAAAGCTGTGCGAGCATGAAAAATGAGGAATTCTTTCTCTTGGAGTTTTAATGCTCCACATCCAGCTTGTGGCTTTAAGGTGACCAGTCATAACATTAATTTCACATACAATCAAATCCTGAGAAAGCTTAGGATTGACTTCTACTAACCTGTAAGGCTGCTGGGCAGTGTTCTTAACTTCATATGATTGTTGTGCAGCAGAAGTTGTTTCTTTTTATTTCTTTGCCAAAAAATGGGCAAAAGTGCATCAAAAGGGCCAAGGAACTAAATTCCCTGTGGGAGCTGCCTTAGTTCTCTGTCACAGGTAGCACTGATACACTTGACAGGCTGATCTCAAACTGCTCTGAAATAAATACAGTGTTTGGAGGCTCAGGATGGAAATGTATTGACAGCAGAGCAGTAGCTAGTGCTACAACAGTCCTGCGTCTCCCCCAGTGTCATTATTTATGTGCAGTAAAAATAAGCACAGCTTTTAAACATTATCCAAAATTCTGGGTAAAATTCAGAATGTGTGCTCTCATACACACCCATATGTGTGCATATGTATGCTTACATATATTTTCAACCTTACGCCCAGGGGTAATGAAGTGAGAGAGGAAGAGGCATCTGCGCTGCATTTCTTAAGATTTCATTGCAGGATCTTTTCTTACTCTTTCAAGATGAACCTACTCAATGTTTTAGTCATGAGCTGGGGTTTTTATTTTTGTTTTTGTGGGGCTTTTTTTTTCTGATGATTATTGTTACGTGTTGTGTGGAATTCATTACAGGCTTTGTACATCCCACCTTAGCAGAAAATCTGCTGTAATTACACAACTTTAAAGTAATCTGCTATCTCAGCCATAAACATATATTTCTGATAATGCCATGCCATGCTAAGCGGAAATTCTCACAAATATTATGTTTAAATAAATGGATTTTTAAATACTTGGAATATTTAACATACACTGTTCAATATGTCACTGTTCAGCAGCACATCCTGAGAAACCAATTTTGGCTTTTATAATAAGAAACTTAATTGCTTTGTGAATTAAGGAGAAAAAGTTCTCCACAGTTCTTAGTTCTCACTGAATATACTTTGTGTCACAGTTTAAATACCTTCTGCCAAATTTTATTTCCATTACACTGACAGAACCTTATTGAATTTTATGAACGTGAAATAACCTGAATGACTGCAGAGTTTGGCCCTTAGGGTCTACACAAATACTCATTTATTAAGATTTCTCACTTTCACTGAGGCTGTCAACATAAAAAGCAAAGTCTGTTAAACATATCTGCATATTCGCATTATATCCAGTTAAAATGAAGCTTTTGTCTTACTATGTGTTGAGAGCTATATGTTCAATATTGTTTGAAATTGGTATTAATCTGAACTGACTTCAGCCTTTGAATTTTGGATGTACTTCTGACCTAACCCCTTGGTGAGACAAGGATATATTCTGCCATATTAATGGTTTATCCAACACAGATTATGAACCTATAGGCTGATATCACGCATTCCTTTGTATATTCACTGTTGCTTTCCCAAACATTCCAGCTTGTGACTCCTTAAATTAAATTGAAGCTTGTGATTTCCATTACAGTTTCTAGGACACCTTACAGCTGGAGGTGGCTGAATGATTAGATGTGTTGAGCATTCCTGATAAATCTAGCAATTTTTTCCTCTTCTCAACTAGACAACAGCACAAGTGACACTTAAAAAATCTTAATGTTTTTCACAAATAATCACTGAATAATCTACGTGATACTAATTTCGGGTGCTACCCTGTGAATTATATTGTGTTTATCCACCTGAATTGTCATTGATTTACCAACATTTATTCATTTTCATTATTCATTATCACGTTCCCCTGGGTTACATTTTTCTATACTGCATAGCATAATATTTCCCTGAAGACAGCATGTGATTGAACAGACATGTCAGTGTGCATTTTTAGTTCACACAGAGCAGAATAGCAAAAAAGGTTGACTGAGAAAATCCTTTTCCTTTTCTGCACAGGAACTACACACGCATGTGGCTATGTACACGAATGCTGCATTTTAAAATTACAGCATTTTAAAATTACAGCATTTACAGATAGAGAACACATAGTCTTTATTTATTATTTTGCAGAGCTTAATTTATTTTAATAGCAATGTAACATTATTCTGTGTTTATTACAGAATCTCTTAAAAGACAAGAGGCTGGGTTCCAGGGAGAGGGTAAAACCTGAGAAAAGTCTAAAATGGTGCCTTGTTATTCAGACCAGGCAGGATCTATCACCTCACTTGCCCCAGCCCACTGTGATCTCAGGCTTGACCCACTGTTCCTCTATCATCCGCTAGACAAGCTTTATTACAAACAAAGATTGTGAAGTGCTCAATTATCATACAATTGCAGCCCTCTATAAATTCTTTAAACAGAAGCATAACAAGAGTGTCACTGGCGTGAAGAACTCCAGTGTACCTTAATACATGGGAGCAACCCTGTCTGTGAATGCATTGACTGCTTCCCACTCCATCATCTTTCCAGCATGTGGGAACTCCACTATGAGGAGTGATCAAGGGACCACTACGCATTCTCCATTGGCAACACTGTCAAAACAAGATAAAGCCTGTCTCTACCCACGCTATACACCACAGTGAGTCAAAAGGATGGATGTTCCTGGGTGCCCCTCGCCCCAGTGGCCTCTCAGCTCCAAGGCCTGTTTCACCAGGCTGGCCCTGAGCTGTACCGCATGTCCAGCATCCTCAGGAGCAATACCAGCAGGTGATGACAGTGCAATAATCTGTGCAGGCATGGCAAGATCCTTAAAGATAACCACATATAAAAGGGAAAATGAATGAGTGACTCACCTCTGCTTTAACTTACCAGGTGAACTCAAGCTAGTCTCTGTGGAGATGTCTTGGAATTCAGTTACTGCTTTTTGTTTAAGATCTCCAAGTTTTCTACTTGCAGCTAAAAAATGTGAGTTTTTACACTCCATGGAAATAGAATTGCTTTGTAATATGGATGGAACATAAATTTATTATTTCTTCCTTATGAGTTAATTCAGAAAGTTGGCATTGTACATGAAGCTAACAAGGTCATACAACAAAACCTTGGCATATCTTTGTGAGATTTACTTTCTGCCTTCAAAAGTAATCAGCTATTGCATTCAGAAACAACTCTTTCTGTTCTCTGCAGTGGATCTGCTCTAAAATATTAGAGCTGCTCAATTTATACTTGTTTGTAATACTTGCTCCCATTTCAAACTGTAGTCTTGAATTAGTTCAAACTTAATGAATATACCTAAGCTCTTGTTTATTAGTCACTACTTTGTCGTCAATTTAACAGTTCTTGCTTTTGAAACATTGATTTCTTTTGTTATTGATACCTTGGGAGGTATACATTTGACCGAAGAAAGGGGTCTCTAATGCTTACTGAACTAAGTAACCTGGGGTCTTTCAATAATCAGTGGAGAGATGTATCAGACTTCCTCAGTCTGACTGATCTCAGTGCTTAAGAAAGTCTTATTCACTTACTTCTTGTGGAGAAATACATTGTAGGGAGATTATCTCAGATGATGAATTTATATTGCAGATATTTAATATCTGGCAGCAGAAAACTCATCCCTTACCTCTACTGAAGCTTCACTTTTCAGAAACTTGTTATTTTTGATAATTTCCTTCCTACTTACCTATTAAAACTCCAAAACTAAAATTCCAAACTAAAGGCATTTTGTAGTCTTGGTATGACAATGCTCTCAATCAGTTATATCTCTGGTGTAGAAGGAAACACACGTTTCTGTTTAGCACTGAGCATTTTAATGATGTAATCAGTTGCCTAGTAAAGGACCTGAGAAGCTGAACTTTGGTCTCGGCATTTGAAGCGACTAGTGATGAACAAGACAGTACTATTTATGCTCTGCACTTCTCAAGGAGCCACATTATGGAAATAACTAATTTGGAACAAGCCTGTAAAGGCAAACTTTAAAATTCTCTATGCTTTTCTAGAATGTTGCATATCCCTATCCTTCCCGGTTTTTAAAGTTCTAATATAAAGGGAGCAAAAGGAGTCGAGAAGCTCCATGAAATAGTGTACAACATTCAGAGTGTGAGGTTTTGGTCCAAATTTCCAAAAGTCAAAGGGAGCTAGAAACTTCAGGCACAAAAGCAGTAAGTAATCATTTCTTCTTGTGTGTTGCCATCGATTCTGATTCTCCCTTATGTTTGTTAAATGATTTTTCCTTCCTATTCTCTCTGCAGAACTCTGATGAATGAGGCAGTTTGTTAAACATGGAAATACGCACAAAGAAGACTATTCAAGGTTTATAAGTGACACCTAAATGTAAGATCCTTTCCCCTCTGCCCCTTCTTTACCCAGTACTCACAACAGAAAACAGAATTTTCAGAGAAATTCATAACAAAAATGTCTACTGCTACTACTACTACCTTATTTCTGACATTTGGAGTAATTACATCCGTCTTTTTTGTTTTTCAAAGAGTGGAGTTGGTTAACGCAATATGACAATAAAACAGAACTTTCTGTTCCAAGAAATTTATCTGTTTCCTCCCACAGAGTACATAGTGCTGCCAATTCTAATTATTCTACCTTCTATTCTATTCTTCTGAGAAACAGAATTGACCAGAAGAAAAGATTAGCTCAGTCTTACTTTCATTTTGCATGTGAATGGTTGCCCCAGGCTTTTCTTAAAGTGACTTTTCCATTGCTTCACTGTGAACCTGGACTCTCCTGCACTTTTCAATCTTAACCCCTTCTGCCTTTCACACAGAAGCAGCTCTGTCCTAGATTCAGCAGCCCTTTTCAGTTTGTTTTCAGAGCAGGTCAAGGAGTGGGAACTATAGGCAAGTACCCAGCTATCAGCAGAACCAAGCAGCCACCAGAAGCAAGGCTGCTGCAGGCCAGCTACAGGGCTGGGGCCAGGCACCACTTGAGTGTGTTGTACAGATAACGGGAACAATCCAAACATCTCCTCAGTCCTGTGCTTCATCCTTGTGCATACAGCACAGTGTTCCCCCCCTAAAGGGTGATGGAGGTGAACTGTCTCCAGTTTCAGCCACATCTCACTGCTGCTGGGGCCCCTATCTAGCATTTATCCCAAGATGTAGAATTCAGCACTTCAGATCAAATCACTGCTACGTGCCTGGCTTCCTACACACTGATGCTTAATGCGCTTCTTTGAAATGGAGAGAGAGAAATATCTGCAACAAACAGGAGGTAGAGGAGATAGAAATGTCTTCTTACATGATATGCTGCTTGTTCTTTGCCTCCAGACTCCCCTTTTTTCATCAGTGGGGGAAGCAGCTTGTGAAAGTAAAAACCACTCTAATCCTATTGGAAAACAAATGCACAGAAAACCTTCCTTCTTCTCTAATTTCTGTAAAATTATGTTAAATAACCACCTCTTCTGGAGTATTGAAGAGATTCTAATATGCACATCATGTGCCAAACTCTCAGCTCTCAGTAAACATATTCACATTGCACTGTGCATAACAGGCTTTTGCTGATTGAGTTTTAGTTTGATCATTCTCATAACGCTACACATACTTTTGAAATGTGAGCATGCTTTCTTATATAGTTTTTCCAGCAGGAAGAAGTAAAAATATATTCTTCTGGGAAAAGACATTTTCCTTCATGTCTCAGTCTGGGTTTTAACAGTAATACTAATGCTAATAACAAATTTTGGCACGTGGCAGCTGGAGGACTTGATTGGCAGTTAATGAAAGATAAGGTGGATTCATTGCATGGAAAAAATTATTATTGAACAACTGAACCAATGCCTGTTACACCTTGGCTTTCCAGTCCTAATGTGAGCCAAATGTTACATCTGAATCTGCAAAGCGTGTAGTACTTTACAGATGTCTAAGGAAATAAATTGTTGTGTATATCAATTTTCTTGTGACATTTGCTCTTTATAGTAACTGATCTGAAACTGAACACATGTTCCAGCAATTAAGATGGCTGAAACAATGTAAGACTCCACTGCTTTAAAAGGTTCCCACTCTGCCAAAGCAGAATCCTAGCGCAATAGAAAAAGTCCCAATGTACCAATACTGTTCTCAGAGCATTTGTTGTTTGTTTGACAGTGATGGATGCTTCAGGACTTAATAATTACACAAAATAATTCATCTTTCTTTTAACAAACATCTATACAATAAATTGCAGAAAGGACAACCTTGCCAAGCTAGTCTTAAACATCATTACTACTTGTTGACATGAGCAAGCACAGGGGCAACAAAGTGAATGCAATGGCACATAGCATCCATTGATGGTCAGTTGGTTGTCAGCTTGAGTTTTTCGTTTTGGGATGCTGAGCTTCTTGTATGATTTTAAATGTACATTTTAATTGATAGTGGGGGAACACAAGGAATGTTAAACTGCAGGGTAACCCTCAGTTTTCTAATACATGTACGAGTTAAACTTACTTGCATAGAGAAAATACATTTTTATGAACAAATACAAAACTTATTTGAGAAGAAGGACAAGAATGCATCAAAGCACCTATGCAAGCAGTGGTAGTATTTTTTGCCCATCCATGGATAAGGACCTAAACTTTAATCCAGCATCCAGTTTGCAGCATGGAAAAGGCAATGGAACTGAAAAATTCTCAAAGGGTTATGGAAAGAAATGCTGTAGTCTGCATTTCTGCTTCTGCATTTAAGTGTTTACATCACTCTAATATTGTCAGTTTTCCCAGCTCAACTATCTACAGCTTTTCATCTTGGTCCTGTAAACACTCTACCCTCAAGCTTTAATTTCTTCATATGAGTAATCCTTTCTGAAGTCACTGTAACTATTCAGGTGCATAGTTATACTTGCATAGAAATGTGTGGAGGCTCAGGGTCTTGGAATGAAAAATTGAAATGAATAAATGAAATATGAGCTTAAAAGAAAAGTAGTCATACCTACCATGATTGCAGCTCTGCAACTGGTATTTTACTCATGTATAATGGATGCCATGTTGTAAAAACTCATGGTGCTCCAGTGCTGTCTCGCTGTCTCACCCACTCTGTTCTGTTTCCTCTGAGAAACTTTAAGATGACTTCTGAAAACAAGAAACTACATCCACTTCTATATCATTGCATCAATTTATTATCTTTTTAAAGAATATTGCAATAATCCAGGGATAATTTGGACAACCTACTGCACTTCTTTTTTTAGCTTCTCCTCTAAGACGCTGTCAAAAGGCACTTCAGTGTGTCAAGCCATCCAATCAAAATGCCAGTAGAGCCCCACAGTCTGCAGTGTCAGAAGCTAATGTATTTCTCCTATGGACACAACACATGAAGGAAAGTCAGAAGTTATTTTCTTGGAGTTTAAAAAGATGTTATTTTGAGGCTGTCGTTTTGTAACAACACTAATGTTTTATGCAGCTTTCTCTTTTTGAGTATGTAATCAGTGTAAATTCACCTCTTTGAAGAGTTCATCTGCAGGCAGTCCTCCTTGGTGTTGGCCAGAAGAGTTGGATAGGGTGACCCTATAAGTATTTAGTGAAAAATAATAAATCAATGTTTGTCAAAAATCCTTGAAGGGAGGCATTATTGTCATTCTGTAGTTTAAATAGATGCAAAAATACTTCTTTTGATTTGATATTCTTCATGGAACAGCTCTGTCATTTATGCTACATTTTCAGTTTATGCCACCCAGGACGTGTCAGCGTGATTTTCTGATGTTTACTTGAAAGCTGACAGGATTACATTCTGTTTGTGTTGAGCAACATAAATCACATTATTAGCATGTAGGATTTAAGCAATAGAGTGCCCTCCTTCAGGTGAAAGAGTCAGATATCTATTTGACTGGATAGTCATGTGTAAGTCCTTTTATTTAAGTGCATTTGGTAATTTATTACTTATTAACAGAATAAGACACTTTTTAAATATTGGGAAAAGGTAAAGGTTCCAAAAATCACTGAAATGCAATCATGATTCTTTTCCTTTTTGGTCAGCTGCAAAATAATAAAGATGTTTTCATTGTTCTGAAATGAGGTATGTGTTTTTCAAGACTTTCTAACGATACTCATTTTCCACTCTTGGCTCCTGAAATTCTAGGTCAAACCAATTAACATCTGTGAGGTTCTGTGTAACTTAGATGGGGTTTCAGGGAATGCAAAATTGGTAACTCAGATTCACCATATGCTTAGAACAGAGCAGGTAACTGTACAGTTCCATGTAAAGGAACAGCTCTGCAATAATTTAGCATAGTATTGAAAGAAGGGAAGGAAAGTTTTCATCAGAAATCTCATTCCTTTCAGAGAAGCTAAAAATAAGTAAGTTAGTGATGAAAGGAACCAGGAAAATGTCTTGCTAAGGGCTGGTACTGGCTTTTCATAGCAGATAATAAAGAAAAACTTCATTTCTGTTGTGCTTGAATGTGACACCATATCCACTTTCATTTCCATAGGACTGTTTATCTACTTTCACAATAAATGATAGTTTTTATTCCTTTACAAATGTTACACATGTATCACACCCATTTTCATAGATCACAATAAAATACCAAAAGAAGAGCAGTTAGGTGAATGTTAGACTGAAAGACTGGGCATGCATACATAAGGGCTGCTCTGAAAGAAATGCCTCCTGTTTTATTATGTTGGCCCACAACAACAGAGGTGGATGTTGATGGTACGGCAGTACAGGCTGAACCTTCCCAACAATATTCTGTTACATTTTGCTACTGTGCAACAGGTGGCTGCAGAGGGGCAGTCTGACACAGTGGCATTTGATATGGAAGTATGTATGAAACAAAGGAGTGGAACTGAATTCCTCCATGCAGAAAAAATGGCACTGATTGGCATTCATCAATACTTGCTGAACATTTATGAAGACCAAGGATGTGAGCCCAGTGAAATAGTGGGTGCTGCATTTCAGCAGTGGAGAAAGCAACAGTGGGTCACCTCCAGTGGTGCAGATTTTTGAGTGCAGCTTGCAGGCTCTTGTTCATCTCCAATGAAAATGCACAGCTAATGGTGGTGACTATGTTGAAAAACAGTATTTTGTAGCTGAGAACTTTATGAAAATGTGTTATTGTGCTCCTTGTATCTCTTGTGGTTCCTACGGAAATAAATAAGAGGCATTATTACTTTCAGAGTGACCTAAGTATATGCGTGTGCAACTGTGTTTAGGGGCTTTTTACCACACAAGGTGTTATCCAACATTATACCAATTTTTCTGTAACTTTAAATAAGCCAAAATTATATAGTAAGAATATAGGACAATCATAAATATCTTGAAATTTATTTCCCTTGAGGGAAAAAAAATAAAAATAAAATTGCTTAATAGAATTTCTCCATCCAGAATACTTGCTTCCATGCTGGCTTCCATCAAAATTAATTTGTTATGGCACAAGGATGAAGTTCCCACAGAAATTCAGGTACCAGACTGATGCTGTAATTGTCTCTTCATTTCTTCTAAGATAAATGCTTTTCAATTCCACTTCTACTGAATGTTATAGCACTTTTCCACAAAGAACAGCACTTAATACACTTTTTTTTTAAATTTAAATAGAAGTATAGTTGCATTAAAACTGATCACAGTCAATTTGAGGACGAAATACTGGCTGGCATAGGAATGCAGCACACCAGCTGGCACTTTATCCCATGCTCACTGGGGTCTGACTTGATTCACATTTGATTAGGCCTCTGGAGATTTCAATATTCTCTAATTTGTCATCTATTAAGTGTTGCATTTATCACCAATGAGAACAAAATCAACCTTTCTTCCCTTGTCCTTACTACTTCTGGATATACTAATGTACAGAAGGTAAGAAGAAAAAACAGTAGTGGGGTAGGTCAATCTTATTTGCCAAGATTTCTGTACAGGGGATTTGGTGTATTTTGTGGTTCCCATTACTGCTCAAAGTCAGCATATCTACCTTTTATCAATGTCAAGCTAGTCTTTATTTACAGTTTATCTGGTTCAAAAATAAACGCAACCACAAGCTGTTACAAGCTCCTCACACATGATAATTGTTACTTTGCAAAACTTTGCCTTGGTCATCCACCTTTTCCTTTATTCACCCTGAAATTCTCACCTAACCTGAAGATGAAGAGGCAAAAAAGCAGGCAGAAAAGTTCACTGAGGCCCAACAGTCATTGCAGTCTACGCTCCCACTTAAAAAGAGCAATGATTTTTTTTTTTTTTTTTTGCATTTATGTGCTTGAAGATAAATCCCAACAGTTTGGAGCATAACATTCACTGCTAAATATGCAGTTTTCAGTTGGCAAGCTGCTGAATGGCTCTCACCTCTGATCCTCCACCTCACAATGAGGGGCACCAGAAAGAACACTATTAAGAGACATGAAACTATTTGCAGGTGTGGATTTTTTGTTCAACAGATCAGGAATGTTTTTCTTACGAATCTATCCTGAAATTTACAAATTAAAATGGTTTTAACATACACTCTAAATCCAATAACTCCCTCAGTGAGGAGCGGCTAAGACAAATTCCTCTGTTCCCTGATTTTTTCAAATATTTCTTCTCTCACAGAATAACATATATGCACCTGATGTTTGATTCAAAGCCCACTGGAGCTGCTACTGCTCTTGCAAAGGTGTGAGAGAGAAAGCATGAAAGAAACCCTTCTTAAAGCACATCCCACCTTTCCCCCCCCCCTTCCCATACACACACAGTTTATCCAGTAGGTCACTGCTTGTCTTCTGAATGCTGGAAATGGACAGGCTGCCTCAGCCCAGCTTACACCAGTCTCTGTGAAGCTCTGCCAGACCATCTGGGGGTTCTCCTCAGCCCCTCTCCTCCTGGGGGCATCAACTAATCCAATTTCAGCCTATAGCCTCCATCCCATTTCTTGAGGCTGGAGTCATACAATCTGCATTCTTTGCACATCAGGCAGCTTTGCTGACATTCCTAATTCCTCAGAAAACTCAGAAATACTCAGAGAGCAAACAGCACAATTTGTCAGCACGATATGAGGGGGTTTTTTCAAAGGCAATTTGTGAAATATATTTTAGGGAAGCTAATGTGGGGGAAAGGAAATTTTATGTTGCTGTGGCAACTCAAGCAAAAAAAAAAAAAAAAAGATTCATGCTGCAGCACCTATGTTCAGAGCAGTTTACTCTTAAAATACCATTGATTTCTTCAGTGAAGGAAAGCAATCGACCAATTTTACAGTGGCTGCCTGCTGCTTTCCAAACCAACAGCGTTAAAAGTTCAGACTAAAACAAGGCTCCTCTCTAGCACAATTATTTGAGGCTTTTCAAACAAGGAACCAATACATGTCCAGATTGTACACTCAATATGTGTCCACTTGAGGAGTGGACAGTCTTATAAAATTTAATTCAGATGTTCAGCCCTTGGTCCAACCAGTAGTCCATGAAAAATGCTGGGAAATTCTACAATTCTGTTTATGCTTTGGCACAGTCTGCTCTTTTTTTCCTCCCTATGGCCAAACATCATCTTGCCAAAGGCTTTTCTCCTGAACGAGTTACAGCCAAATCAGTATTAAACTCAGAAATGGAGGAAAAACTGCTATTTTCCTCCAGAGAATGAGGTTTGTAAGAAGCTCATAATACAAATGGCTTTGACTGGAAAAGCATAGAAAAATCTCAGTTAACTACATGTGAGATCAATTAAAGGAAAGACATTAATGGGGAAGACATTCCTCTGATCAGTACAAAAAAATGGATTTTGATGAGAAAGAAATTTGAAAGCTAAAAATAGAAAAAAAGTAGATGAAAGGAGGAGCAGGGTGAGAGAACAAGAATGATAATAGAAAGCTGGAAAGAAATAGGATTTTCAAGCAAATTAAAGTAGAAATGCCTGGGTCACATTATAGATAGCCCAGACAATGTGAAGACAGGTTTCTGAATTTGATGAAAAAGATTGAAAAACTACTGGTGGGATTTGGCGAATTGAAAGGTAAGAAGGTTAGAGGAAGAAGTACAGAGATCCTTGTCAGCAGCTCTTTCATATATTGAGAGGAAGATAGCAAGAAAGCAATGACAGTGTTCAGAAAAGACCACAGCAACTCTGTAAGAGGTAGTTTAGAGAGTAGCTTGCATACTCCAATGATTTCTTGCTTGTAGCACCGGTATCTGCAGGCACATTTGGCATCTTGCCTGAAGACTCACAGCTCAGAGAGGTCCCAGCAGGAGCTGTGTGGCCCAAGTTCATCCTCTGGATGAGGGGAAGATTTCTGGACAGAGCACTGTACATGTTTCAGCATACTGGAGATATTTAGCAGTGCAACTGCATATTTAACATGGGCTGTAAGAGACACAGATGCTCACCTGCTGTAAAATGTGTGCAGTCTTTAAGCTGAGAATGATGATACCACCAATCACACATACACAATCTGCAGATTGGAACAAACATGTCATGGAGAGGAACTCATCATTTCAATTTCCAAGAGAGCCAAGGGGTTCAGAGTTGGTTTTACTGAGCTTTTTTTTTCATTTCTGAGAGCCAAAAAGGTTGCTCAGGGAAAGGAATGGGTGGCAGGCAGCTCTGGCTCTTGGCCGCTGCTGGCTAAGCACACTGCAGGAGAAGCAGTGACTGTTTTCCAGAGAAAAAACACTCTTGCAGCCCTCTGCCATGTTCTTGCCTTTTCCTTGATTGCAGATTGCATGGTTTCTGGCTTTTTCTCCCCTGTTTTAAACAGCCTAAGAATGAAAGAAAAACTCACCTGAAATACCCTGCTACATGAACCTTTATGTCTAAAATCTGTATTAATTCAGAGTTACTTACCTAGCAAAGAGACTGCATTTTCTGTAAGGAAAACCCTTCTCTCATGGAATTTCCTTTCCTTTCTTGGCCACAGTCAGCACTTCCAATTAAAGTGGCCTTTTGTGATGGAGCTCAGCTGTTTTTCATTGAACAATAAAATATTTCCAGTTAGCATAGTTATTGTTTGAATTTCTTCTACTCTTTTCATGATGTTGCTGGTTGCATTATTTATAGCCCTGTGGAAACAAAGAGAAAGAATCCTCCTTTCTCAGTATGTCTCTCACACACATGCTAGGAACCAGCTTCCTAATTACTGAGTAAGGCTACTGCTAATGACAACATAATCAAAATGTAGAAATTCATTTTTCAAATGCATGAAAAAACACCATCTGCAGGCATCTTTTAAGTGAGACATTAAAAGCCTGACTCCGTCTGTTCTGTGGACATTAAAAATGTGTAAAAATGAGGGTTTTCCCTGGTGTGTTTGTCCAAAATCCCCCTTCTTCCCACAATTGCTCAGTCTGTTCAATTCAAATTATTCATAATATTACATCTAATTTTTCCTTCTTTAACTTCATGTCATTACTTCTCATCACATTCCTTCTCAGCTCTTAACTCTTTCCATATCTGAAACTCATTTAATTTTGATTCAGTCAAGCTTGGTATGTTCAGTTCTCTTTGTTCACTATTTTTGCCAGTTTCCTCTCTCAGATTCCATTCTGATAATGTATTTTTGGTTACAGGATGCTCAGAGCATAATGAAATAGTTCCTGTCTCATCATACATGGAAAGGGACTCTCACTTCTCCCTCATATCTATATAGCCTAAAGGTAGTTCTCATCACTTCTTTTGCCATACTACATAATAAATAAATGAGAGGTAAAGTCATGTCTAGTTCGCTATATATTATCACCTCTAGATTTCTCTGTTATCTTCAGTTTCAAGGCTGCACCCTGAGCTTTCCCTTCATCTGAACTTTTCCCATCTGAACTCATTCATTTTTTGTATATGTGCTTACATTTTATCTTAAGAAGCCCTTGATCTATTTCCAGCCTGTATATTTTCTCCCAAGGCCTTTATTAGTAGCAATTTGCTTTGGGAACCAGTTGTATTCTAACGTTTTTTTTTTTTCTCACTGGTATTTTTATTTCTCACAAATTAGTATAATCTGCAAATTTCGTTAGTAAATTTCTAAGACTTAGCCATCTGCCCATATTTCCCACTGGTTATTTTGTTATTGCCTAAAGCTTAGTGAATATTCAGTCACAGAACCATAGAATCACTAAGGTTGAAAAAGATTTCTATCATCTAGTTCTACCACCAACCCATCACACCATGCCCACTAACCACATCCCTCAGTGCTACATCTACTTGTTTCTCAAACACATCCAGGGACGGTGACTCCATCACGGTTCTCCTGGGCAGCCTGTTCCAGTGTGTCTGGGAATAACTTTTTTAATATTCAACCTGGAACACCCCCAGTGATACTGATGGTCACAAGAGCTGTGCCAAGTGACATGGTACAGCTTCTGTATGACTGCAGCTCGGTTATATGCCGTGCATTGCAGTTCTGAGTAGGATAACTGAGAGGAAGAGTCAGGTCCTTGGTAAGGATAAGAGAAGTGTTTAGCTAAGCAGCAGCATCGAGAGTTCCAGGCTGCCCTGGCAATGAAAGCAATGCAACACAAGTACATTTTATTAACAGAAATGCCTACAGGGATAATTCTGCAGCTACCAAAACTCTGAGCAGCCCTTTTCAGTGCTTCTCTTTTAATGGCACGAAATTTCTCTCTCATTAGAAATGCTTTCCAACCCTTTCAGACTACAAATTGAATTTAGGAAGAATTTTGCACAACACACTCAAAAAAGTTTCTCTGTCCAGTGGTGAATGTTCCATAGTCAAAAAGAAAAACAAGTAGAGACTTTTTTGCTCATGTACAAAAACTACTTTTTCCATGCAGTGCTTTGGCTTCCAACCAGCATACCAACAACTACTGAGATTCTGGATTCTATTTGTTTTAACTGCAACTATAAATATGCCATACCCCAGAAAATACAAATAGTCTATAATCTGGTAACTAACATGTTAAGGTATCCTTATTAATGAATGTCTTTTTTCATAGCTGCAATTAATTATTCTGATGGCAACATGCTTCCCCACCTCCTGTAAATTAGGACGTTTCTTCCCTAATGGCTTGGAGCTGCCAGTAAGAGATTAGCACTCCTGAGCTCAGGAACTGCCTTCAGGCTGCAGTTCCAGCCACAAGAGAGGAAGAAAAAAAACCACCCCTCCTCTACCTGGGCTCAGTGAACCACAAGGCATAGAATAATTCCCCTGAAAAAGACAGGGAGATCTATATTTTTTGACACATGAACATCAGCACGAACATCTCCTACCTCCCTTGGGGAAAAAATCCTGGTTTCTGTTTGTGTAGCAACTTATGACAAAAATAATACCTTGCTGAACTTTTAAAGATGGCAGTATTATCCAAAAAGCATTGTTATGAGTTTGCAATATTTTTTTAGATCTACTAAATTCTATTAAGCCATGGTTGTAAAACCTACTAAAACTTTCTTAGTAAGGCAAATGCACATGGAAAAAAAAAATGCAAGGCTATAATATATAACAAATATCTCCCACATTCTGACAGATATTTTTACCATAATTTGTGTATTGAACATCCCCGGAAAAACAGATGGAAAATTGAAAGCTGTTAAATTAAAATTGAAAGCCTCTCAAGGTGAGAGGAACAGAGATGCTGGCTCTTCTTCTCCTTATGTCACCTCTGCCTCTCCAGGAAGCTCTGTGGTGATAAAGAATCACCTACTAAAGGCCCTTCAGTACAGCCCCAATCTTGTACCTCCACCTCTGCCAAGTGGGTCAGGTTCACATCATGGTGAGAGAGCAGAGTTCACCAAGTTTGCCAGCAGCAGCAGAAATCATATCTGGGACAAACTCCCAGATTCACCAGAGGGAAATAACTTCTTATGTGGGAGATGTGTTTACATTGAATGATAAGGGACAGAGAGCAAAAAGGAATATCTACTTCTGTTTAGTGAAAGGACGGCTCCTTTAAATGCAAGTCAGAGAAAAAAAAAAAAAAAGAAAAAGGTATATTTGTTCGTAAGTAAGTCCAACCCTGCATCCATAAGCTATTTAAGGTCACTACAGAACCCAAGGTCACGTGGGAAACCAATATCAAATGAGAACTCATGATCAGTATCAGAATAGCTTTTCACACCAAGCTTGCGTGACAGCTGTGGTAATATTTATGCCACTTATCAAAAGAAGCCACCTAAGAACTAGAAAAGATACTACACTGAGTGGCAGTCATGAGAAACCAGTGAAAGCAGCCTTTCCATGGGTTTCTGTCAGGTAGGTGAGGACATGCTTTCAATTGCGAAGTTCTTCTCCCAAAGTTCAGAAAGCACCCTGCCAGCAGACATCACATTATCTGATGACTTGTAACAGTTCAGGCTGTAGCTTTTTCTGTCAGAATGGTAGGCACTCCCTAATCTGTCCAGCCACCTATCTACCACCTATCTAGTAGGTGATCCTAAGCGGGGTAGAAGCAGCCCACAGAACAGACATTTCAATGCATTTGCATAGGTAAATGAAAAATGGAGTAGTGGGTTGAGGGGACTAGAATATGTTTTCAGAATATTTCCTTTCCTCAACCTTAAAGGAAATTGTACATAAAAAGGGAATCATGGAAATTAATATCATGTTTGCCTCTCATATTTTCAGTCATTTTTTCTCCTGTCCCACTGGCATCGGCATATTATTCTGCAAGTTTCTAAATACTTGTACATTCTCTATCTTATTTGTTATAGAGAAGAAAGGTAGTTAATAGATTTTAGGCTTCGGATGTCAAAAAATTAAAAATAGCTTCTCAAAATACTATGGCTTTCACATCAGGCTTCATTGTGCTGACCCACGCAGGCAAAAAATATCATCTCTGGATGAGCAGCAACATCAGATTCAGCAGCAATCTCCAGTTAACAGAGGATGAAGTAGCCACTTCTTAACCATGTCTTCTAAACAACTTCCACAACAGTTATGTGCCAAAAGTACTGTAAATTACATGAGTTTTTCCTCTTCTAATCAAAAATCATATTATCCAAACATGGTTTTGTAGTTAGCTTAAGCCAATCCAAAGTCCTTCTAAGGGGGAAAAGCTTCTCACTCTTCTCCTAAACCTAAGCTACAGGGCAGCAGTACAAGCATCATCATTCTCATGGTGTTGTGCCATGATCCACAGCAGCTCAGATCCAGCTAAGAATCAAATCCAAAATCTATTCCCCCACCCAATTTTTTCATCTAGATCAAGTCAGATTTGCTGTCTGCATCTTCATGCAATCAGGTAAACGCTTGTATCCAAACAAACAAGAGCATGGGGACAAGCAGGAGAAAGCAGGGGGTATTACTCCGCTTGGCAATACCACCTTTGACTGGCTAAACCAAATTCCTGTTGGCAAGTTTATTAACTTAAGATGAGACCTAAGTGACTATTCAGCACTGAATAGGCTGAATTCTAACTTCATCCCAATTTTTGCCTTTCTCACTCTTCTATACTATGGCTACGATCCTCCAGTTCCTGTGACTGAATCACTGTTATACGCACAGAACAGTAATTCCCATGAATGTATCTGATTCCAGTACAGAGATAAGAGGAGCAGTTAATTGATTTTGTTTACCAGGCCACTTTTGAAGTGGTTAGTGGGAATTTCCATTTTCCTTCTTCATATTCCCATAGAAGAACAAAGAACAATCAAAAGTCTACAGTCAAAAAGACTACAATTATCAAAGCTAGTTTCAGAAAAAAAAGCTGTCTTGGTGGTATTCAGTGACTTTTAGTTGGTTCATACTGAGTCTATCCATCCTAATAAAAAAAATAATAAAAATAAAAAGGTAGTTTTTATTATAGGCTGCCTAAAATAATTTGACTACTTTGGGCCAACCTGGGAGTTAGGTTGGAAGAGCAGCTGAAAGGCAGCCCAGGGCTGAAGCTACACTGCCCAAATTAAAATCCACACTGCAAGACTGTCCACACTGTTCTACCCTGTGGTTGGAACTTACTTCTTCTGTTGTATTTTAGTGTAAATAAGATATACCCCCTGCAGGCAGCCCTTGTCCTAGACTGTATCATATGAAAGACTTAATCTCTATATCTCTTACTATAATTTGACCTCTCTTAATATGATTTTCCACTTGAAAGTCTTAATTTTAGATCCCTTTTCATCTTTATCTTGTATGAACTACATTGGCCTATTGAGATAGAGATAAAACTGTAAAACATACTTGTTTTTAAAATTTTATTGTTTAAGCAACTAAGATGAGAAGAAAAGAAAAAAAGTGATAGAAATTGTACACAGGTACCTGCTTTCTTTGCACACCCATGTCTAGCTGATAAGGAATCTGCAATGTCCTGCTGTAGCAGCAGGGTAGCGCAAGGCAGAGGTTAGGCATCCACCAGCATCAGTTCCAGCCTTTGGTAGGCTGTGCACATTCTGGTGGGAAGAGCATGTTCCCTCCTGGTTAAAAGAAACACCTGAAGCCATCAGCCAGAAGCATTCAGGTGACTTTTCACCAGCAGGCTGACACTCCTGTAGCATTACCAGCACAACAGAACATTCATCAGAACAGTGAAACATTCTAATTTCAGGATGTCAGTAATAACACATATAGGACTTTCACTGCTCTTGAAGGAGGACCAAAGCTTTCATACGTCTCATTCCCATGGTGTCTAAGAGGCACTCAAACCAAGAGGAGATGTCATGTTTTGATGATTAATTCTCACTACTGAAGCTGAAGGAATACTCTCAGAAGGATTGTGATTATTTGCTGTAACTCGGTTTTGCTCAGTGCTTTGCCTAGAACTGGGAGAAACACATAGGCAGGCACTTAATGTTTGTGATAACCAGACACAAATGCAACATTTCCTGGAAAAGATTATTTTTGTGTGGGTAGAAATTTGGATTTGTACATGCACATTTACTGCTTACAATACTGACTGAAAGGAGAATAAGCAGAAACATTTGCTTAGATGCCGAAACGTCAAATTTTCCAGAAACTGTTCAGCACAGTCTTAGAAAAAAAAAGGTAACTTTGCATGACTAGATACAGATATTTACTAGATCTATTTTCAGGCTGGGAGATACAGTGAATGCAATCAATCTCCATAGATTGGAGGGCTTTTACCTTATTCCTGTAGAACTCACCTGCACTTGGTCAGATTAATCACATCTTAAACTCAGTTGATCATGCTAACCAGATTTCCCAACTGTCAGACAGTTAGATAATTAGCTGATGCAGACACCTACAATTAAAGTTTGCAAGATGAATATTTATGTTTTCAATTATTTTCAAACTTGAACTGCCAAAGTGCTTTCTTATCTTTTAGGGTCATTTATTCTGTTGTTGTTTTTCTTGCTGTAACACTACTTGAAAGAAGACTTTCTAAAATGCTCTCCTCTAAGGCATTCCTAGTTCAGCATCATACTCATTTGGCCATTCGAGACAGAGTATAGGAAAGACTACACAGGAGTTCAGTAATTTACTCCTAATGCCAAGGTTAAATACCCCTTCAGACCAAAAGAAACCTCTGTTATGCTTTGAGAAAGGCTGTAAAGAGAATATGAAATGCAATGCACACAGTTCAAAGAGAGCACAATTCTGTTCCATCACAAATTATACTGTTCTTTGGATTTCTTTGGTCCTACAAAAGAGACTACGTATTACAATCAATCTGCAGTGCCCATCTTCACTTAGTGAAGCTAAAATCTACCTTCAGGCTCAGCAAAATGGGTAAGGAGACACTCCTACAGTTTAAAGACATGAAGTCAATAAAGACAGAAAAGAGAATGGGAAAAGAAATAAAACTGCACAAGAAAAGTATAACAGTAATAATGTAGGAATGCCACACAGGCAGATGGCTTGAAAATGAAAATCCAGAATTAGGATTAGTTAGTTTTGCCAGATACTTCAGGGGCATCAATGCATTTCATTATTTATTGTTTAATGTTTATCATTCTAACAATCTTACTTTGGAGTAGGCACAACCTTTTATCAATTATCTGTGGAGAATCTAGCACCTGGGAGCAATTAGGATGAGGCTTATGATTTTGGGTGCAATGTAAACCTTAAATAGTGATAGCTTAAAACTTGAAATTCTGCACTGCCAGTTCCAAGGCAGCTCATCAGAGCCCTACGGGAACTGTCCGGGCACATGGCCCATCCTCCTGCTTACCCGTCTGCTTCCTCAGATGAGTCTATTAAACAAGATGAGATGGACCATTAAGTGAGTGCTCAGCAATTTAACAGCTCTACCCAGCAAGGTTACTTACAGAGGCTGATTCACTTCATATATTTTAAAGATGGATTAGGTATTTTGATTTTGTTTTCTCTGTGTGATTTTATCAAACCACAGGGTTCCTACTGCAACTGTTCTTTAAAGATTTATTCTTGCTGGCTTTAAATGCTCCTCTGTAGCGTTGCCCCGGTGTATTCCAACCACCCCCATGATCTGGGAGAAAAGAATTCTGCAAGATATTTTATTTTCCTGAGTTAGTTTTAATGGGCAGCATCATTTGTTTCTCTTAAAGTATTCTTATACTGTCTGACATTTGCAAGAAGATCAAGAAATTCACATGACAAATGGAGGTCAACCCATTAGAAATGGAGCCAAATTATCCACTAGACTAAATGGCTAAATCTAAATCAAAGAAATTGCATGGGGGGTAATTTCAAATCCTTCTGAAAACTTTTCACACTAATTGTAGACAGAGTGTTAGATGAAACTAAAATTGGTTGGTCTGAAATTTAGCTCCCAGAATTTGTCAAAACAAAAAAAGCGATCTATTTATTCAAGGCAGAACTCGAATTTACTCAACTGTGAGTACATTATAAAAACTATTTCTAGAGTCAGCCTTAAGAACAGAAAGCTCTGAATTTCTCAGACTCATCTTCCCCAGACAGATCTGAAGCTGCAGCCAAATTCAGAATTACACCTTCAGTCAACTCGAACCACTGTTTCTCAGTGACTATTGCCCACCTGATTTGGACTCTCTCAAATGAAGATGAAGCCAGAAATGACTCTTCGTTAAATGGCTCATACTGCTAACATGTTTAAATTTAAAAATATCATAGTCATGGAATGGCTTGGGTTGGAAGGGACCTCAAGAACCATCAAATTTCAGTCTCCCCACTGCAGGCAGGGCTGCCAACCTCCCCATGTAATACTAGACCAGGCTGCCCAGGGCCCCATCCAATCTGGCCTTGAACACCTCTAGGGATGGGGCATCCACAGCCTCTCTGGGCAGCCTGTTCCAGCACCTCACCACTGTCATAGTAAAGAACTTCCCCCTGACATCCAACCTTAATTTTCCCTCCTTCAACTTAAAACCATTTCTCCTTGTCCTGCTACTATCTACCCTTTCAAAGAGTTGAACTCCCCTTCTGTTTATAGGCTCCCTTTAGGTACTGAAAGTCTGCAGTGCTTGCAGGATTGCTCTGCACATTTGCATTATCACCAATATATTGAAAATAAGCCAATTATTTTTTGAAATAACTTAAAGGTTTATCTAACTCTTGTCAGCTTTAAGCTGATAAAAGAGGGAGATAGAGGGAGAAAGTTCCCTGGAGTTCAAAACAAAGTTCCAAGAGGCATCTTTCATCTAGGAGATGAGGCAGGAGGAAGTTTCACCTTAGCAGAGGCAAAAGTTTGATTTTCCCATCCATTTTTGACAGTCAAAGCCACAGAAGGAGGAACTTTCTGCAACTGAATACATTACATTCATAACAGAGAAGACACATTCACGTATTCTCATTCCTCATTTCATGGCTAAGTACAGCTTCTTTCCAGAGTTGTCTTTAGCTTTAAAAAAACTGCACACACTCCTGAAAAAGCTGTGTGCATTTTGACCATGTCCACTCAATAACTAAAAGCTGTTCCCATCCTTGTTATAGCAAGCATATCTCTAACAACAGTTATTTGATCAATCTCCTTTCTTTGTCACTTTTGCTTCCTTTCTCACCAGCCACAGCTACATTTCTCTATACCACATCTTACAGCACTGACAGCCTTACATCTGTAAAAATGAAGTCTACCTGCAAGACTTTGTTGCTTGTCCTGCTTCAGAAGCAGCACCACTAATTACCTGGGTCTGATTTATCACCTGCTTCTGTTCTGTGCCTGCCCATAGCTCCCAGCTAGTAGGAGGGGAGAGGAATAGGGACAAGAAATGTTGAAGTACTGCTGAGGCTACAAAACACTGCTCCCACAAACACCTCGCGAACCAATACGAACAGGGCTTGTGTGGGGAATAAAACATTAGGAGAAACCAAATTGCTGTATACATACCAACCTATAAATCTTGGCAAAGAATTTTTCGCAGTTCCAGGAATGCATGTAAATAAATGCAGCTGTACAGTAAAACCGTACCCTACTGGGAGGGAAAAAATTTATCCACGCGGGGGAAAACCAAAATATGTAACTCTATCTTTACAGTATAGTACCTGCTTTATAGCAAGACTTCTGCAGAGATTTGTTTCTTGTCCTCACCAAGGGACTGCAGGAGCTTTGCCGCTGTGAAAGGCTTCCCCTGGCGCTGAGCTTCCAGCTGTTCTGTGGGTGAGGGGAATGTGCTCAGAAGAACTGAATGAAGACATTTAGTGCCCTTCAGTTCCTTTCTTCTTCTCTTCTGCGGAATGGCTCAAAGTGAAAATAAGCCGACTTTGGGTAGAAACAGTGAAATACTATCGTTCATCCAAGATGCGATTTGTTAAGTGAACCAGAAATCACGTTTTCTTTAGGTGCAAACTAACAGCCAGAATAACACTGCTAACTATTATTTATTTTATGTTTCAATATGACCTAGCTTATTATTGATTTTTTTTCAGTATTGAAACCTTGATTGGTTTGGTTCTGTTCTTCATTTTTTAGACCAAATCAATTTACTGTTTTAGGCAATTTAACACCACGTTTTCAAAAGCAGAAGTGTTTTTCCTAATGAAATGCTTTGCCCAAATACTAATCAACTGCAACTCTGTGCTCTCGACTGCTGAGTTGATCGTTTGTGCTATGATATATGTTTATGGCTGTATTTCTTCTGGTAAGCAGATATTTGCTGAGCTCTTTCACATAGGGATATACATAACCACACTCCTGCATTATTCTCTACTGACAGTCCCATAGGAATAAGATGCAGTACTGGAGGAACTAAAATGGTGCACCCATTAGGGAGAGGAGGATGTCAGCTTGGTAGTATCTGTCTGCTTGCAATGCAGCCTCTCCATGCCCTTTCTCAAAAGCAAAATGGCAAATGCAGAAGTTGTACCACACTTGGTTCTTTCATTTGAGCTTCAAAAGACTCCTTTCAAAATGTTTCTGACAACATCTATACATTCATGCAACAAGGAGAGGCACTATCCTCTTTAGAGCTAGTAATATGGAAAAGGTGAGGTGACCACACTACCTTAAAGCAACCAGTCATTCTCTCTCTCAGATTTCTTTTTCTCCTTCCTTCTTGATTTTTACTAGTATAATGAATTACAGTACTATTTTAATAAAAAATATTACAACATCATGGTTGAACTTTAAAAGCAACTGTGAGCCTTTGTCTTGTCAGTTTACATCATATTAGAGCAGCCCACTTCCCATATCCTATCACTGTCCAGTTCTTTTCAGTCCACAGGGCTTGGGAAAGCATCCTAAAATAAGCATCTTTCAGCCCTCTGTGTATGCTCTAAAATTCCATCCTGCAAAACAGCCAGAAAAAAAAAGTTTCATGTAACACTTTGCTGCTTTCTATCTTGGAAAAAAATCTGATTCCTTAAGCTCCCTGGCTGCACCAGGACAACTCACTGTAGCTGTTAAACTCATTGACTGTGACTACCGCCTTCATATGAAACAAAATTTCAGCTTTATGAGCTTTAGCTTGTGTGAAGCCCAGCAATAACGTCATCTGAGCCCTGTGGGTATGGCAGGGAGGATGGACAACAGTGACACTGTGGGACCAGGTCCAGCAGGGCTGCATGCTCCATCTAGAACATTGCTGAGTCTCAGTGCAATCCAGAATACCATTTGTATTACAATATTTTGAGCTGCCAACCACTGGTAAATTTATTTACTGTCAAAGTGAAAAAATTCAGAGATGTCAGCCATTTATTTTATTATACTTTTAGACATCCATTTTGATGGAAAGACAGAATAAGAGAGAAAATATCTTCCCTCCTCTCTTGAGGCATATTTCCAGATTGCTGCAGTAGATTGACTACTCTTATTTGGATAATTTTCACAGTGTGCATGGAGCTATACAGTGTGCCATATATGAAAACACAGCATGGATTTATTTAATTTTGACTGGGAAGTCTGCTTCCAAAACTTCCCTGACCTTCACACAGAAATGGAGGAAAGAGAAATGCCTTTCGCTGTGCTTTCAGTGCTCCAAGCACAACATTAACCAATTAATGCATTAATTACGGAACCCTACGAAGAAATAAGATCTTCCACCGAGAGTCCAATTTTAGTTACACCCCAAACAATGACTCTTTTTCAACTGGAGAAAGGCGCATGACTTAAAAACTTCTTTGCTCATATAGATTTAGGGACCAAGATAGGATTTGGTGTGTAGTTAAAGTTCTACCCTTCATTCTCCCAATTAATTCATGGTTGTGAAAACTGACCTGAGGGGAGATTAGATCGCTTTTCTTTAAGTGCTATTTGAGCTTTTGACTATTCCTGTGAATGAAATTCCAGCAATAAAAGTGATTATCACCTTACAAATTTTAAGGAGAGGTTGCACTGCCTGGCACATCAGATTGTAAAATCTCTAATTATATGTTGCAATAAGCAGCCAAATGCTGCTGTAGCAACACACCACTAAACACAGTCTCTTTTTTTGAAAAGTGTAAACATAAACAACAGACTTCTGCAGCAGCTGCACTGGTTGATTGAAAGTAACCAATGCTCTCTTTTTTTTTTACTATTCACCCAGTGGACCCAATTCTCCAATGATTGACAGCACTGTAATTTGAGTGACTTGAACAGTTCAAGTCCTCTTAGCTACAAATGACTGTAGAATCCAATCGATGGAGGGGGTAATGATTCCCATGCTGAAGAAAATACAGCTTGCTCGCATTCTCCCAGTGTATTGGGAGATGATTCAGCTGGTGTGTCTTTCTGCCTGATTTCTAAATTAGCTTCATCTGCATCTGACGTATTTCTTCAGCTTGCTCAGAAGCTGTCCGATGTACCAGGGCCAAGGAGGTCAATCCAACCATCGCTTTCTAGTGTGCTGAAAGGAGGAATTCACAATCCTGAGCTTTAAATATGCATTCAGGGAAGAATAAATGTCACATGTAAAGCAGTCTCACATTCTTCCCTTTGCTGTTTTTAGTTTTTCTGAAAATCCAGAGCTGTGCTACATGCTGTCAGATATTTATATGTCACACTATTTCCTCACTGTGACAACCAAAGGGATGGAAGATCCCTTCTTGAAAAGTTGCTTTTGTCATTTGAGGGAAATAAAAAGTGGGCACATCTTCGTGGTATCTAGGAAGGTGAATGCAAAAATCTGTGCTGAGTTTTCTACCCCTGGTGATTCTGGATGATAGATAGCGAATCAGGAGCAGTTGCAAGGAAAATCTGAATTGGAGTGAGGCCCCAGCTCAGCGTGTTGGTGGAGCCGCCTGCTCAGCAGGGAAGCACCCAGACCCTGACCCCACTGCTATCTGCCACAAATCCTGATGTGGCTTTGTGCCCCGCCATCCATAGAACAGAGGAAAATCTGAGGCACACTGAAGCTCAGAACATTGCTATTTCCCAAAATAACTTCAGTTTAAAAACTTGCAAAGAGTGGTATGTTCAGTAGAAAATACTGCGTCCATCTTGAGGTCAGCCAAGAAACTGATCACAAGGCAGTTTTCAGAAAACAATGCAATGTCTTCTGTGAGGCTATTTTTTTCTTCAAAGTTGGGCTACATTACGCCAAGCTTTCCAAAGAATTCACTTCTCATTTTGGCGCCATAAGAACGGAATTTTCAGAAGCACTTATCAAACCATTTGTTAACCTTCAGAAAAGCTGGCAGTTAAGCTTTACGGATACAGCCTTTAAAAGTACAGTTCTGAATCCTTTTACAAATGTTTGGTTGCTTTTTCTTTTCCTCTTCTGGTGTGTTCAATGTAATTCCACATTTGTGACACCTAAACTTTCCTGGGGAGCCTTGAAATAATATCCATCCTGTGCAAATAAAGAAGTTAACTGTGAAGAAAAGACAAAGAAATAGCTGAACAAATCCCACAAGCTGTCCACAAAAATGGGACAAAAATTTGGCCCCTCAACTTGTTAGACTGTGCTCACAGCTGCAGTCCTGCTTCCTACTGAAGCAGAAAATGATTGCAAAGAGGCGTCAACTGAATCGACAGTGATTCCTTCTGCTTGATGTTGGCTGCCATGTAGCTCTCAGAAATAAATTCTATTGCCTGAATATTTTAATGATTAATATTTCAGATATCATAGGCACCTAAATAATGACCCCTGCATTTTTAGTGATGCAGAAACATTTTCAAACTTGTGCTTAGGAGAGGTTTTACTTTGCTTTAGTTTGAAAAGCTAGCAGTATGCTAGCAACAGTAAAATCTCTCTAAGATGCTTATTTGTCCATTTTCTTTATAATGGTTACATTCTGTATTTTAAACTGTAAAATCCAAAGCAAAGGAAATATAGCACTAAAGCATACAAATGCATGGATTTTGAGCTCTAATCCTTCAGACATTCAGCTATTGATTTGGATTGGACTGTCCTAAAGAAGTACAAAATACATGCTGAGAAGTCATACATATCTACTCTCTCAGTTAAAAGAATGTTGTAAATGTGTGGGTTTTTTTTCAGGCATGCTTCTGCATTTTGCCACAGGATTTGTCATGCTTTGTGCAGGATCACTTAAGATCACTACAGATTTTGTGAGTAGTTGAGGTGATGCAGAGCTTGTGAAAAATATGGTAAGAGTGAGGAACAGATTTCTTGCCCAGTCTCATGGGAAGATGGATAGAAACAGTGCAAGGATCCCTGCCTCACAATATGCTCTGAAATGTTTGTCCCTGACAGAAAAACTGTCATTTGCTTTCCGTAGGTCATTTGGAGTCATTTAATGACATTTCCTGTGGTTGTCCCTCAAAAATCTTTGTTCATTTCCAAGAAACTGAAACAGGGGGGAATAAAATAAAAAAAACACTGAAAAAGCTGAGTCATTACAAGCAACTGAAGCTGGCCTCAAAGTCATTAAAAGACTTTGCTCAGACATTTCTTCTGAAGCACCTAGAATGACCCACAGCAGTTTACACACTGATGGATTAAATGGAACTGAAATTGCCCCCCAACATGGGAAGCAACAAGAGCAACACTGCACAGCATACACTGCCGAGAAAAAGAATCATCAGTTTCTGAATCTAATCATAGAATCATAGAGCCACTCAGATCAGAAAAGACCTTAAAGATCATTGAGTCCATGTAATTTTTTTCATTAGTCTTACTTTCCCTTTTTGCTTTCTCTTTCCCACTCACCCCAGCTATCTCAGGGGTGTCTTTCAGAAGATGACAGAAAATGTAGCATATGTATTTTAAAATCTTTAGAAGACATACTAAAGTAAAATATTAATAAGCAAGTCTGGAGGAGACACTCATATCTCTTGAATGAAGAAGGCATTGCTTTGATATAAACAGAGGTTGTCAAACAGCCTGCAAGGCAGCTTAGATACCAGATTTTCTGCACTAACTCTGGTCAAGGACAAATGTTAAATAATCAATAATTGAAAAGCTCAATATCCCATTATCAAAGCCTTTAGACAATCAATATCTTTTGACATTGGGTAATCCTGAATTTATCAGCAAATAAATCACTGCCTTTGCCTGAAAATACTAAAAAACACGGAGCACAAAATATCATTTATATCTAGAACAGCAAAATCAGCTGATAAGTCTCAAACACAACTGTCTTCATAGTATTTGCTAAGGACTTGAACATTTTAGTTCACTTTTAAAGCAAAATACATCTGAATACATATAGCAGTTAAACTGCCTAACAAGATTTCTGATCAAAGGAAATGTTAAATAATTGCTTGTGGTTTGTGTAGCAAAGTGCCTCATAAAAACAAAGGAACAATATCAATAGAAACTAATTTGGTTCACAACATAAGAAAACATCTCAGAGGAGGAAATAAAAAGAAATGCATACATTCATGTTATTGATTCACAGTCATTTTTAAATTTCCAGTGAGGTGACAGCACTAGCAAAATGAGTTCTGCTGAGCAGTATCCTGTTCAGAAGTGTGAGCTGGGTCATAAGTATTTCAGATTTTGTTGGACATCTTCCACAGTCCTATAAAGGAGTCCTCAGAAAAGATTTCTCTGGGGGACAGTAGGGAAAGGGAAACAACAATGACAAAACCAGGATGTCTACCTCTGGAAGGCAATGTCCAACTGATTAAATATATTTTGAATGACAAACTGAAATTTAAGTTGAATCGTTGCTTCTACAAATTTCTGATACTGTGAGGACAAAGTCTGACTGTTTAAGAAAAAAACATGCCAGAAATTGAACCCTGTTATAATAATGGCCCTGTCATGCCTAAAACAGCTGCTTTGGTATGATTTTTAATGCTCTTTTGTTGGGACTGCTCAAAAGCAGCTCAAATAATTTGCCAATGATAAAAACAAGATTAACTTTCACAAAGTTCACGGTGTTTTATAAGTCACTGTCATATCTCAATGGTCTCAATAGTACTTTGTCAGTGTCTACTCTAAAATAACTCAGAGGTATCAATTTTGAAGATTTCAATAAATTCATTGGGAAGGTCACAAAAGCTTTGCAAGGAAATACAAGAGAAGGTTATCCATAGCATAGACATCACCTAGATTTAAAGACCAAAGTGGCATAATCTTCACAATCTATGTTACAGTAATCTCATCTTCCAGATCATAAATACATAAACATACAGGTTCTTCTCTTGACTGAAATGCTTGCCCTCCAATAAATTCCACGCAAAAAATAATAAAAGTCAATGCTATGCCATCTACAGGATGAAGGTGAAGGCAACCATGATTTGTTTCCGTGAATGCTTGCAGTTTGGCTAACAAAAAGACAGTTCCTTGTTACTGACCATGTACCTTTTGGTTTTCTCATAGCCGGTGAAGGAAGAAGGCTGGTCACTAAAAGGCCAACAATATTTGAAAGAGCTGACAGAGTCAAAAAGAAGCATAGTAGATTTTCTAAGTCTGTTTTATAAGCAAAAAATAATCATGATATCTTTGCTGCACTGGAAAGTTTATATTTGCTTCTGTACACCTCCACTTAAATTTATGGTATTACCAAATTCTACAGCGTTAATTCACCATAAAATAGTCTAGCTCTAAGATTAAACTCAATCTATGCATTTCCTAATCTTTTAAAGATAGCTTGGAATAATGTCAAATTACATACTTCAAGCCTGGTGAAACTACTTTTGGACGTTATCTCTCTCTCCTCCAACCTCCCTTACCATTCCCAAATAAGCTTGTAGCAGAACTAAGCAAAGGCCAACTGCAACCTTGTCAAATTGATGCTCATAATCTAAACTTGGAACAGTCTGTAACCATGCCAGAACACAGAACCGAGCCTTTTTAGCGGCACAGATGATCCTCTATCCACAGAGTGAACACAGAAGATGGTTTCTCATCTGGGCTTATCTGCAGCATTTGACTGAGAGCTACATGGTCTTATGGAAATTATGAGAAATTTGCTAAAAGAGATGACAGGAGTAAAAGGTAATTTACTAAAATGTTTTGAGTCCTTCTGGAGTGATGCCACCAAAATACGATGGGGAAACCTCACTTTCATCTGGTATCTATTATTTTGGTGTACCATATCATGAGCTGCTCTCTACTATCCGTTATGTGGACTATTTAGACGATAATAATGTAAATGCCAAGAATTTGTAATGACACAGAAAGGCTCCTTGCACATCTTTATGTATAAAGTGAGGTAAAGTGCTTCATGAGTGAATTAGATAGCTGAAAATGAGTCCTAATGAAAAACAAACAAATGAAAAAATAACAACAAAAATACATTCTGAATTTTTTTTCAAGTCTTCAATGGTCAGTTAATAAACAAATAGAATAGATTTATATTTAATAGATTTCTCTATGCTAACATAAGCACAGGAATGACAGTTATCTAAGTATAGGAGTATCACTCTGTGTTCCCTTTACATAATCAACAGGGAGAGATTACCACCCCCTAAAAGCAACTCATTTCACGTGTAAGTCAGAAAATCACTGTGTGGAGATGTATTAACTCTCTTCATAGTTATATAGAAAGAACATAAATGATTAGCTCAGGATAAGACATACAACATTTAGACAACTATATTTGATTAATTCAGGATTTCTTACTAACACTGAAGAGTGCGGTATTGCCAGGTTCAAAACACACAAGTTGGCAAGAAAACACTAACTCTGTCTGGTGGGTGATGCAATTGCAATAGTTCAGTGTTTGTTTTTACTGCATATCTTCTGAAATACAGCAATTCATAATGTAACACTGCATGAAACACCAGTGCCTATGGAATTCCATTTGAAACAAAGTGCTGAAACATGTCTTCAAGCATTTATCTCAGCACGAGCATACAACACATCATCTCCTGTGTCTATTTTAGCTTTCTAGAATATTTAGTCCTGTTTAATGAACTTAATTTCCTTGGATGACGGAGAAAAGCCATTGGATGTCATCTTTTTAGAACAGCATGGAGCTGCATCAGCAGAGGGTCAAACTGGGCGTTAGGAAAAAGTTCTTCACCCAAAGGGTGGTAGGGCATGGAATGGGTTCTCCAGGCTGCCAGAGTTCAAAAGTGTTTGGAGAACACTCTCCAAGATTGAATTTCAGGTAGTGCTGAGTAGAGCCAAGAGTTGCACTCTATGATCCTTGCCAGTCCCTTCCAACTCCGGATATTCTATATTTCTATAATTCGGATTTACAGTAATCTTTGTGGTTGTTATTGTAAGGATTTTCTGGGTTGCATAGAATCAGAAAAATCACCTAAATTTTCAGGATAATGATTCAAGAAAGGCTTCTTTGCCATAGAAGAACTATCTGTAGTAGAGACACATAATTCCCAATTTGTGCCACTGGTTTTCTTGTAATGACCCCATGTATTTGATAACCTCATGTTCCTGAGGCAAAGCTTGTATTACTCACCACTCCCCTTGCCGCTGGCAAGAAATACTCCCCAGTCCTCAGAGAAAAATGCTGTCTCTGTGAAGGCAGAGAGAAACTACCGGCTCCTGATCTGAGATCCTCATGAAAATTACTCAACATAACTCCAATAAAAATAAAAATAATAATAATAAAAACCTCAGTAACTAATTATTTGTGAAAATGTATTTAGTAGCTGTGCTCTACAAGGAGGGTAAAAAACACTCCAGCAGCTGATATACAGTTGTGAAGTAGATTCCTAATAAACTAAGAACATCCACGGCCCTGAGCACCTCCCAAATGCAAAGCGTAGTTTTTTGACCTTGCCCTCACTAATTGTAATTCTTAACATATGTGTTAAAAAAAAAACACCAGAAATTTTTACCAGAATGCTTCTCTGCCCCACCCAAGAAGCAGATGAGTGTGTGACAGATGTTACTCATGTTCTTTAAAATGCTACTGGAAAGCATATATATACTACAGTAATGAGTGTGGTATAAGTGTCTGACTCAGAAAAATAAAGCTACACCAATTTTAATGCACATTTTCCCCAGAAAAGAGCTTTCTGCTCCTTATTTGTCAGACCTTGTGGTGGAAGAGTAATAGTAAGAAAGGTTCTCAAAGTATTGCTGGGTTTAATGAACAAAAGATCAAGTAGAGGAGTAAGGCTGTTAAAGAAAGGCCAAGATTTGTGCTGTCCCTAAAGGCTTTCTCTTAAGATTCACAATCACAAAGGTACTATTCATTGCGTTACAAGAAGCCATGGATCCATGCCAACTCCCTTGATGCACTTGTCCTCCAGAACAGAATGAATCCAGGTGAGAATATGCAACAAGAGATATACTGGGTTCTTCATATCTTCCACTTTATGACAAAAGGAGGAGTCCAGGTTTAGATAGCACAATAAATGAATAAATAATCTAAGGCTAAGCTGAGGAACAAGTACATAGAAATTATGTTATTTGCAGATATCTATTTAATACTACATACTGAAAAAAGAAAATAACAGAAGCAAAGTCTTAGGACTGCTACAAATGAATTTGAGAAAGGTAATGCTGAACTCTCCAGTTCAAGAGAAAGAAGGGAGTCCTGAAGATGGTATTACTTTGGAGAGGGAGTGAGACCAGATAATATCCAGAGATTCCTTGCGTGCTGAAAGATTCCATGATTCTGTGCAAGAAGCTCCAAAAGAGCCCCAACTAAAATAATGGTTAAATCTTTAGTGACAAAGCACATCTGGAAAACTGGAGATCATTAATACATTACTGCATTTTTCTTCATTCAGAATCTGACTGATTTTTAGAAACTATTTGCACTACATTTCTTTTTTTCTTTTTTTTTTTCCTTTTCTTTTTTCTTTTTTTTAATGAGAACTAACATTTTCCCAAATTTAGAATAGCCTGAATGTTTATTTGAGTTGACTGAGAAATGCATTCCTCTGTATATTGTGCATGGTTGTCTGAGTATTCACATTCAGCCAATACAAGCTGTTTTATTGTTCTTGAGTTCTGCATATTTGGATGTCTGGATTTTTACAGTGAACTGGAGCAGTGCCCAAAAACATAGCTTAACGTAACAGAACTTATCATCAGATTTTGGTTTTCTTACAGCGTGACAGGAAGCGAGAATTCCAGTGCTTCAGAAACCAAGGGCAGTAAGACCTGAAAAGAAAGTTTGCAGGTTGCTTAAAAGCTTTGTCAAGCTGACTTGTTGCGCCCTCGTTTTTTATAGATTTGATAGCACTTTCATGTGATTTTATAAGCATCTTCTTATTTTGTGCTTTTGCTCCCCAGTAATCCTAGTGCAAAAAATGTGCAAGCCAAGTGTCACTTTTTACATTGCCATAATGGAATTGTTTTTTTTATCACATTGAGGCAAGGTGCTAAAGCCTGTGAACAATGGCTACAAGAGCTTAAAATATCTGACATCTGGACTTGCTGTGGCAGCTTCCAGCCAATAGATCTCTCTTCATCTTTGCTTCCAAGGGCTCAGAAATATTCTTTGGACCCACTAGGCTGCACCTTAAAACTTGGAGAAAGGGCCTGGAACAGTCTTTAATTGCCATGGCTTAGATCATCACATTTTCTGAGCTGTCTGCTTCAAACAACAATGTATCCTCTCCTTGAAAGGACTTCGGCACAGCTGTGTTACATACACATAAATTTTCCAGGGCTGTAAAAGCATTATCAGTAATAATAGTCTTTTGCCTATTTAAAGGACTGATCTAAGGCACAGATAATTTCAGATTTTTGCCTTTAGTTCCTTGTCTCTCTCTAGTTACATAATTGTTTCCAAACAAAGCAGGCAGCAGCCTCAAAGGCATTAGTAAAAAAAAAAAAAAACCAAAAACCAAAAACCTAGCTATCTGTGCTTTCTAATCCTTAATGTGAGCAAAGTCAAATTCTGTTAGGTGATTACTGCTCAGATCCAGAGGTTATTGATCCACAATAATACAGGCCCCTGAAATACTGTTCACTTACTGTCTATTACAGACCGCTCACTTCAGGGTGGTTTTTTTTTGTTTGGTCAGGTTTTTTGTTGCTGTGGGTTGCTTGGTTTTTGTGGGTTTTTTTTTGTTGTTTGTTTGTTTTTGTCCTGAATCGTAAGAAGCCCCAAAACTACGGGTTATGTGTGTAACAAGCATTTGTCACAGATTCAAAAATCACTTCTCGTGTTTGCTGAATTTTCATGGTGGTCTGTCTCTGCTCAGCTACAGACCTGCTAGGAGATGCAGAAATAAACAAACACAGCAATAAGCCAAGATCTTTGTAAGTATTTCAAACAGTACATTGAGAGCTGTCTCTGTAAAGTCTGTCATCTTATACACATTGCTGCAGACTGATCAGAAGAAAAACATTTTGCCCTCTATATTTTAAGGTATTGCAAAATATTTAAAGCTGAGATAGTGTTAGTGCATTGCAACGAGTGTTACATGAGATGGTAATACTCTGAATCCCTTCACATTGCAATACACAAAATTTTCAGAAATGGGAGTTTAATGCCTGGCATAATTTAGATGTTTCCTTGTATTCTGTACGATCAGCAGAGCAGTTATATAGCCAGAGGAGAGTTGGTTTGAAAAGCTTTTACTTGCAAAGACTTTTTTCCACTCACACTTCTGATGTGAAGCCTCTGGCTACCTGGCTTTCCATGATTTCTGGAAAGTTTCTTCAGAATCAGACTCGTGGAAGTTTTTCTTCCGTGGTACAGGAAAGTTCCTCAGTGTGCATCAGCCATTTTCAGATTTTCTTTAATCAACTGTGACACCAAGTACTTGGATTTTTGTCAAGAAAATAATAAAATTATTTTTCCAGATAGCAATTTCATTCTCTTTTATTTTTATTTTTATTTTTATTTTATTTTATTTTATTAGTCGAAAGTTATCTTTTCTATTCTGCAGTTGGAGTTCAGCATGTCTGAGCCAGTCTGGAACATTTCAGAGGATGCATGACAGCAGAAAGAGAAGTTTATAAGCAGCAGTAGGATGCCATGCTGAGATGCACACACAGACCCTCTGTTTCCCAGAACTGGGGCATTCATCTATAAACTTATGTGTATATATATATATGTGTGTGTATATGTATGTATATATCTGCACATGGTCTACTTAAATATTCTAGGGACAGTTTTAATACAGGAAGATCAGCTCATGAGGTATCAATCTTCCAGTGCACTAGCTACACAAGTTCTTGTCATTAGCTGAATATATGTGGCCGTTTGCAGTGAAACTTCTGGCATTTCACTGCCTTCCTCCCAAGCCACCAAGGAATAGAAATGCTGTCACATTTCTTTTCTGATCTGGAGAAAGGAAAGAGGCTTCACGTCACCCATCAGCAGTGACATCTGCTGATCACTTAGAAGCACAATAACAGAAGGGAGACATGCAGCTAAACATTCTGTGCAATTGCTTTCCTCATCCACATCATCACAAGCAAATCTGTGCTTGCGTCTCTATTTAATTCCTCTTTGCTCTCATGTAAATTTATTCCAGAAGCACCTCCAATGTATTTTCTACAGAATGACACTGTAAGTCTGCCAGATTTCTTCTCACTGTCACAGTGCCTAATATAGATTTTTAGCCCGGACATTAACATTTAGGAGAGTTCTAGAGAAAGAGGTCAGCACTGGAGAGAGCCATTTGTGTATGATTACAATTATGGCTTTATGAGGATTTCCTCATAAACCTCTCTTTTGGGGGAGGGCAGATCAAGAGGAAATTTATACAAAAGCACATGAGCTGTTTCCAGGCACTTTTCTGAACTGACATCATCTATTTTTGACCAAATCTTTCACTATAGCTAAGAAGCATGTAACATAGATCAAGATATAAAAGTGCCAAGTTTTCCACAGTTCTGATTCTGCACACAAGATTTTGGACCACACTTCCTCCGCAAGCAGCACAGGGGAGGAGCAGCTGGAGGTAATACGATGTGCTGTGGCTGGCAGCTTTGTGCTGGCTATTTGATGCAGAGTCATTTGCCCTGCAGCACAGGACTGGGCTCTGTTATGAATGGTTTTGAAATGCTTATATGCCCCAGGAGACCAGCATGGAGCATTTTAGTCCATAATACATACCTTAGCCCTGTCTGCACTTGGAAACAGCCCCATTTCAGCAACTGGCTCAGCTGAACTGGAAGGAGGAAGACATAAAGGGTTTCATTATACAAATGCATACAGGCAGAAGGGGCTGTATTTGTATGTGTATGTACAAGTGCTGTTCTAAATATATCTGTGGATTTGCTCTATATTTTTTGAACATTTCTGTTGAAATTCTGTGAGGTATTTTTTTACATCTCTGAAATCATGTACTGTCTTTTGTATTGCCATTGGCTGGGTTTTTACTGTGATTATGAAGTGGATTGAACCTTTGTCGGGCCTTATTTAATTAGGGCCAATGTGAAACACGGGTTAATTCCAATCAGCTGAAGTAGGAATGGCCACCGGAAAATTTATCAGTGTTTAAGATAAACTGTTGTCAGCACCAGCCTGGACCTTTAGCTATGATGGCTGAAGTGATGGAATTTTTAACCATAAATCGTGCCTGTGCACCGACCATTTGAAAGCAAATGAAGAATTTTTCTTCAAATAAGTAGAAAACTTCAATCAAAATTTTAAAAGAGAATTGCTTATTTTATCTTCATTTGCATTTTCATCACATCACAGTTGCACCATGCCTTAAAACACAGCCTTGAATTAAGGCAAAATCAGTCACTTGCCATTTCCCCAAAAAGTCTAATTATTTCCCAAAGTGAGTTTAATTATTTAAATACATGGTCATTCTTCTTTCTATTGAATTCCTCTACAGACTCACAGAAATGTAGGTGCACAAATTCTGCAAATTAGTTTCATTCAATGCCTGTCCCCTTTCTCCCCCCAGAATGTTGATGGATGAACTCCAGCACTGATGACTCAGCTTTGCTGCACTGACACTTCCTGCCAAGGGCATTACGATATCACAAAACTATCCTTGCCTTTTCTTCCCTCGCATACACAGTTCGTACTGTTACTTTCCATCACATCACAGCAAGTCAACATGACATCATTTAAGCATTTACTTATCAGACAGCATGTCAACAGTTTAAAGGAAACATTTTTCGCTGCTTGCCTTTCCGATATCTGAACCAAGCTGTGGTAGGCTAGTGGTAGATTACACATATCTACAAAAGCAAGTAATTGAAATGATCCATGGGTCAATACCCAGATATCTGTAATTTGAAATTGCAGTGGCTTGCGTTGCACGTGTTTTATAGATCAGCTTCTTTTTTTCTACCTTTGTATGATAAGATAATCATCAAGATGCAGCAGAGGCACCAGCACAGTTAAGGATATCCCTGGAGCTTTTTGTTTTGGATTGAAAGTAGCTTTTGAAGTCTATTAATATCTCAAGTGGAAGATAGAAAGACCACATTTTGAAGATAATACAATGTAAGTGCTAATGTTAACCCCCATTCTTGCCTAGTGCTGTACCACTAAGTCACACAGTCTGTGGAAGTGCGCTAGGGGAAATGTGAGAGAATGGTCTCATAAAACTCCAAGTACAGAGTAAACGAAAAAGGGAGCTGTAAGTTCTGATGAGTGTTTGTCACAGCTGAAATCCAGTCAACACAACTTTCTCTTTGCAAATACAGAAATTCTTCTGCTTCTGCAGTTATGAGGAGAAAAAGCAAAATGGCCCTCTACCGCTATTTATTTTGTTTATAACTCCACTGGGGAGCAACATCTCTGCAAACAATATCCACAGAAGAAGAAAAAAAATTACATGTGTATTTTTTTTCCTGTCTACGCTGACTTGCTTTGGGAAAGGGAGCCAAGAAAGATTCAGCTGGCAACATTGCACGTATTTTCAAGTATACTGCATATATTTGCTTTATATTTTCAGAGAATTCCAGAAAAGTAAGTCTTTGGCCTTAAGCCTGCAAACAAATCCAAGCATTTTCTCTGTCCAGAATGCAGTCACTGAACTTTTTATAGATATGCTCTAACTTAATTTTAAATAAAGTTTTTTTGGTTTGTTAGTAAGCCAGAGATGGCTTTTCAGTTTTCAACGATATGTCCAGTATCACAGATGGATTTGCACCCCGAGATACATTTCACAGAACAGGTCTAATAGCATTTGCCCAGCTTATTTGGAAAGAACTGTTGTAATAAGAAAATCATGAGATTAGTTTCCCAGGACTGAAAACTATAGCTTGGTGCTCTGCCTGTGGCTTATAAGTTATGTCAAGCCAAATGGGAAGGCCCATCAAGTTTGCATTTTTTTTCCAATGATACACTTGCTCAGCTGTGTACACAGCACTGCTTCCACAGCATCCCATCATGCTTCCATCAATGATCTTCTTAGATCTCAAGGAAAAGAAGGACTAAGAAAAAGTTCAATAACAGTTCTCCTGACACCCATTCTCCCTTTCCTTCTTCTCTTCCAGAGAACAGACATGAGCCAGGAGATGTATACACTGGGCTGTTTTTAATTTTATGGAGGTGAAGAAGCTGCTTGTGCAGCTTTGCTCAGGACTACAGTAAATTGTACACTGTGAAGTAATTATAATGAAAGCATCTCTGTTCGTTCCAGCCAAAGGGGATTAGCAAAGGACCAACATCTGACGAAAACTGACAAGGATGGATGCAATCATAATGTTTCTACCAAAGAGATACTTCTAACCATGGAATCTATAGTTTCTTTAAATCTCTTCTGTTAGACCCACACAACTCAGTTTCTAACCTTCTCTACTCCATTCCTAAACTGCTTCTGGCTTTATGCTTCCAATAGCTTAAGAAGTTGCACACCAAGGGAGAATTTTCCTGCAGGAGACTCACAGATAGTTATAACCAATTTAGTGCCAACCAAGTTCTTCTAGAGACACTCTAAGAGTCTCTGAAATTGTGGCAATTTGTTGTGGTTTGGTTGCTATACGATCAACTCATTGTGTACATACAATTTAATGTCATCTTCCTAAACAGAGAAATTGGGACTTTTCCTTACCAAATTCCATCATGATTATTTGGGCCACCTTTCCTGATTTCCAAATATGGTTTAAATTCTGATCTTTCCTCTAAGCTTATAATTTACTGTAATGAGTTTCCATATTTTAAATAAGTGAATTCTCTTCTATCATACATAAATAACAGTCTAGAGCAAACCCTGTCAAGACCTCACGTCAAGCATCTTTTCATATTTTCAATGAAACTTTCATAACCAAGCAGTACAGTTTTTCTAGCAATAGACTGTCTATTCAACAAAATTTCATGAAATCATAATAAAATAAATAAATAAATAAATAGATAGATAAATTAATAAATAAATCACTCTGGGTAGTATTAGTAGTCTTACTGAAGACATTTGCCAAATAGATTTATCAGAGAATGAAAGTAGGCTGAAGTGATATGTTTAGAATTCTGTCCTGGAAACACTAAATTTCAGTTCTTTGTGGTGAAATTCACCTGTCCTGCCAGAAATACAGAAATCTTTACCTTTCTTCAGTTTCCTGTCTCATTCATATCACACTTTCTAATACTTGCAACCAATGGAGCAGTAGTCTGACAAATATGTCTTTCAGCTCCTTGCCATTCTTGTTTTGATCTCTGTCTCTTCTCTTTCCTCTCACCGTTCATTGCCCCTGAGAAGTTGGTCAGGTAGCTTTACCTGATTTCAGTACTTACATTGTCTGCAATAACAACTAACAGAATGACACCAAGTAGCTCTGTTGTGCTTATCAAGGCTGAGAGGAACCATTTTTCATTTGTTCTAATCCATTCCATGTAAGCTGTTGCTAAGCTTGAATCTTACAATACATGGATCATTAATCCATCTGATACTGCATGGGGAATCTGCTTTTTCCTGGCAGTCTTTAGCAATGCCCAGTTCTCTGTTATATTCTTGCAAATAAATCACCCACACTAAGGCAAGAACCAGCACTGCAAGTACTCTGAGGTAGCGGTTATTACATGCAGATGAACCTAAAGAAAGTACTTACAAGTACAATGATAATTCCTTATGCTAAGCCCAAAACAATATGAAACTTTGTGGACTGTGTTGCAGAAAAATATCTAACTTCATTTAACAAAGGACAATGTGCAAATTACAGTTCTGGTTCGCATGAACCCCTAGATACATTTGCTTAGCAAGAAGGACACATCCACATATATGTACACAAATGCCTATACATACAGGTCTTCTAACATGAATCTGCAGACTGCAAAAACAGCAGCCAATAAAGAAGACAAGAATATGGAAAGAAGTTAGCCCAAGTAAATACATAATGGACTTGCTATATTCTGAGGGGAAAAAATCCTTCCTGAATCATTTTTGAAAGCCAAGTCTAAACAGTATGAAAGCTCCTGCAAAAGGATATTCATCCAAAATCAATCAAACCAAAATGAACTGTTTAAAAAAAGTAAGCTAAGAGTTTTTTCTTTCTCATGATTATCCTACTATGTGATTCCTTAAAGAAAACTCCTAATTAAATCCATCACAAGAACATTCAGAATTTCATCGTGTTTCCCTATTTCCACGTTTCCTTGTTAAACGTAAATTCTTTCCTTGTTAAAGGTAAATTATTTGTATCACAACAAAATCTCCAAGGTACTAAACAATATTTCAACTCAATTTCCAGATGAATCAGTTCAGACAGAAACAGTCAAAGTGAAAAACAAACAATCCAACATAGGAGAAAAAAAAAGTTGGACCCTGATGGTGAGATAGGTTTGGCATTTATTCTCCAAAGCAATAAACAATCTCAGCACAAGAAACTGTTAATTCACAGACCTATTCAATGTTTTCCACTGTCAGAAGATTAATCAGTTTCTCTACACTTATTCTGAAGCAGTTCTCAAAATCTGAACATCTTCCAAAAACAGTTCCTTACTTGAGCTGAGCTTGCAATAAATATTTCTTCTTCCAGCAAGCAGTTTCAGTATATTACAAGGAAATAATCACTGATGTCATTCCAATGGCTTTACCACTGTAGAGACCAAAGGAATCTGGTACAAATGTGGCAGCCCACTGGTGTGAAGATGTACATAATACAGAAGAAGCACAATGATCCCTGTATAGCCTGTGAGGTTATTGGTAAACTGCGGTAGCCCAAATTCCTAGAGCAATGACTGACACACTGCTGTCAGGCTAACAAAGCTGTCATGTCCACAGCATGAAAGAGCTGATGTGGAAGTTGTTGTCCATGCAGTTAAAACCATCTCATGATTTTGAAAATGCGTCACATCTCCTTAGGATTTTTAATGGGAACTACCTCCACATCAGTGAATAAATGGCAAATATTTTAAGCTACTTTCCATTTCCTATTGCAAATATTTCCGTGTACCGACAGAACTCCATCCTGACCATACTATCCGGCATGAGAGTTTTGCATACACCCTGAAAGACTAAAATTTGCTAAAACTGCTGCTTATCACTATTTATATCAATATGCCCTTTCTAATAGCACACACTAAAATGGAATTTCATCATTAAAGCTTGAACAGCCTAGCTAGTAAGGAGGCAAGTATCCAATGCTTTGACGAAGTGATGCAAAATGGTAGTCAGTACGTGTTTGTCAGGAGGAACCATACCAGAATAAATTAATTAGTTTCCTTAAGACCAAGAACAGATTTGTGTCCTCCTCCTCTTCTCATAATAATTCACTCCTACTTATTCAGTAGCTCAGTGTAAGCCAAGTGAATATCTTAATGGATTTGCATTTCAAAAAAAAAACAACAAAACAAAACAAGGAGACTGCTTTTCCCACTGAAATCTTTACACCACAAGTTAAGCTATTGGGACTGAAGTTAAAGGTTAGATATGTGAGGGATTTAATGGGTTAAAATGAGCAGAGTTATCTTTCCTAACCATTCACAGCGTGTGCAGAGACCACTGCTGTGCACTGCTGGGATGATAACACAAGGGTAGGACCAAATTTACTTCATTGCACAGCATTATTCAGCTCTGCCACAGCACAGGAGCATGGACTTCATGACTCAGAAGGAAGCTTTTCCAAATGATAGGATGCTTTGATTGTTTCTAAAAATACCTCAAGCAGCAGTCATAACATCCCAAGGAATTACATAAAAATACTTGATTTAATACTACTTTTCCCTTGAGTAATTCTTTATATTTGTACATCAGAAGAGTTTTGAACATGCAGAGAGCTCATAATAAATGTGTTGCAAAGAAAACAAATGTTTTTATCCTTGTTTGGATATAAAAACCCTTCAGAAATGCTTGAAATACTATGATGTTTTCTGTCGTAGGAAAAGGCAAATGGATTTATTTTACTAAAAAAAAAATCCTGTTAGTGCACATAGACTCATTACAGAATAAAGCATCCACATTTCAAACTCCTGATAGACCTCTGGATTTTAATTTTCTCTCAACAAAACCTAAATTTTGGGTTACGTTTATAGAAAAGATAGGATTATACTTTTTCTCACTACTGACAGAATTATTAAAAGAAGAAAAAGCAGTGCATAAAAGAGGGAATTTCTGAGCTATATTACAAGCAGACCTAAAAAGTTCTGAATGCATATCAGGCTGATGTATGTTGGTTTATCTGTCAATCTTTGACACAGCCCCAATTCCTGAGGGCAAGTCCAAAACTGCACAATAGGGAGTAAACAAGAAGAAACATTGTCAGACAATGCATGACAACTGAATGAAAAAGGAAATTGAACTTTTGTATTGTCAAAAACAGCTCTCATCTGCAGAGAATACACACACATGATGTGGAAAATTGTCCCAACAATTGCATGTAGAAAAGACAATACAGGTAACTTCATCACCTTGAAGAAAAGTACAGCTACAAAACAAGATATTCACCTGTTCAGCTATTTACTCCAAAGTCTGTGAGAGATACTTACTTGCTTAATTTTGAAAGAATGTCAATGGTAGCATTTAACAGCTCCTTACAAAATGACGGCCATGTACGAACAGGGTCTGTATTTGGTACACTGCATTCCTGTGCAATGCAACATTTCTAAAATCCATAACAGTTTATAAGATAATGTGCTACATCCAAAAGGTAATAACGCATAAAATTATAATATCAAGATTTCTTTTGTCATTTTTAAATTCTTTTCTTAGCTTGCCTTGAAGTCAGTGTTACCTCTTTTTGAATCCCCTTCAATCAATCACAGATATATACTTATTTTACGCTCTCCAGAAAATATATATGTACGTGTTCATGCATATTTGGTCTTCAGCTCAGAAATGAAAGGCAGCACATTCTGCAGGTTGCAATAAATTCTCCAGCCAGCAGAGATTACATACACGAATTCATAGAATTTGCACTTCCTGTAAAACTCTGGGGAAAATATCATCGCAAAATAGCTAAAGAAAATGAAATATGGATCTGTAAAATAGCAAATCCAGTGTAAGGAGATGCACATAAGTAACACAAAGTTACTGAACTAGAGCAAGCTCTGATAGACAGAGTTGTACTTCATGCAGATTGGAAGCCACCTGATGCAAACCCACTTGAAGCACAGCCACTTAAACCAGTTGGTCAAGCCCACATCCATCAGATTTGGAGTATCTCCAAGGATGGATATTCAACAGTCTCTCGGGGCACCTATTGCTGTGGTTGATCACTCTCATGGCAAAAATATTTCTTACACTGAATCTAAATTTCACATGTTCCAACTTGCATGTGTTGCTTCTGATTCAACTGGCATGTACTTTCAGAAATGTTTGGCTCTACTGTTTCTGTATACTATAATCCTATATTACAGAATCAAGGAATGGTTTGGATTGGAAAAGACCTTAAAATCATCCAGTTATAACTCCTTGCCATGGGCAGAGACACTTCAGGTTGCTCAAAGCCCCATACAACCTGGCCTTGATCACTTTTCAGAGATGGGACATCCATAGCTTCTCTGGGTAACCTGTTCTAGTGCCTCACTACCACCACAGGGAGGAATTTCTTCTCTTCTATATCTACCCTTTTTCTTTAAAGCCAATAACCCTATCATGACACTTCCTGACAAAGAGTCCCTCTCCAGCTTTCCTGCAGGCCCCTTTAGGTACTGGAAGGCTGTTGTAAGTTACTTCTGAAGTCTCCCTTCTCCAGGTACAATTCCAACGCTCTCAGCCTCTCTTGAAAGGAGAGGTGCTCCACACCTCTGGATCTTCTGGCCTTCCTCTAGACTCACTCCAACAGCTCCTTGTCCTTCATTTGCAGAGATCCCCAGATCTGGACGCAGTACTCCATGTGGAGTCTCATGATAGTGAATCAGAAAGCGGAGAGTCACCTCCTTTGCCTTGCTGTTCATACCACTTCCGATGCAGCCCAGGGCAGGGTATGGCTGGCTTCCTGGGTAGAAAGTACACACTGCTGGGTTATAATGTTTTTCGTAACTACTCCCTCAAGTCCTTCTCCTCAAGTCTGCTCTTAATCTGTTCTCCACTCAGCCTGTATTCGTGTTTGGAATTGCCCCAGCCCAGGTGCGGGACATTGTCCTTGGCCTTATTTAATTTTATGAGGTTTGCATGGGCCCATCTCTCAAGCCTGTTAAGGTCTCTATGAATGGCACCCCTTCCTCCAGCATGTTATCACTGTCTACAAAGGTAGTTTTTGACAACAATAGGATCCTGCTAGCTTTCTTTTCTTAAGGCTCAATTGACCCAATCCTTTCAGCCTCTCCTTGTATGGCAAGTGTCCAAGCCCCTGACCAGCTTGGTCACTCTTCACTGACCCCAATCCAGTATGTCAGCATCTCCTGTGTGGAAAGCCAAACACAAACACAGAGCAGTTTCACAAGTGTTGGATAGATGGGAAGAATCATTTCACCAGCTGGCTAAGCTTCTTCAGCTCCTTCAGCCCAACTAGGGAATGACCACCTTTGCTGCAAACTTCATTCACAAGTACCACCAGTTTTTTATCGCAAAACTTCTTTCCAGACAGTCAGTTCCCAATTGTTCTCATGCATGAAATTACTCCATTACAGATACATGAGTTTCCTCTAAGCTTTGTCAAACTTTATGCAGTTCCTCTGAAACCATTTCTCCAGTCTGTCATAGTCTCTCCGAATGACCCTCCAGTGCAGAAGCGACTCTCTTTCAATTTGGAATCAGTGGAAACTCAGCTGACTGCATTCTGTCCCATCATTCAGTTCATAATAACAGTGCTAAACAGTTTCCAGCATCAATCCTTATAAGGCACCATTAGGAACTGACAGCTAGTTGTTGGTTTTTTTTATTGCTATCACTATCGCTACTCTTTTGGCTTGACAGTATAACCAGCTTTCCACTCTGCCATCTTGTCCACTTAGGCAGTTCGTCTCTCAGCAGTTCAGCCAGGAGGATATCGTGGTAGGCCAAAGCACAGGCTTTGCTGAAGTCAAAGTTCATATTTGTTCAGATATATTTTTTTTCATGAAGAAATTTGTCCTGGCAGAATAATGACAGATCAGATACATGCTGCCTTCCCTGCATCAAAATGAAGCCTAATTGTGGCATAAGCACAGTGTTGCTTGTGATTGTGTTGGATAATTTAGCAAAAATATGATGGCATGCTCACACCTCATCCAGATTAATTTATATTTGCTGTCAAGTCTGACAGTGCACATATCCAGGATTAATGTACATGGAGCTATGATCTAAATTAAACATGCTTATTCTCCACAGCTCTGCTGACTCCTAATTCTCCAAGACACAACTTTATGCATTACTGTGAATAAATACGGGAGGTAACAATTCAGACAAATATCTGACCATGAAATGTAAAATTTGTTTACTAAGATCATCCTTATAGTACATTTTCAATATTTTAATGAGAGAACAAATAGTATCTGATTTGACAGACTGTGTAATTAAAAAGTGATAACAAAACATTTCAGGTAAAATAACAGCATTACAAAATATTTACATTTCCCCATGCAGTTAAATGGAGATTTCTCATAATTTTTTATACAAAAGGAAGAAAGAGAAGCCCAGAATAATCAGAAGGTAAGAATCATAATTTTTCATATTATATTAAAGTGCTACAGTTATCAATCTATCAGCTCTTGCATTTGCTTTTGTTATGACCAGATACCCATCCTGCAAAAACGAAACCAATAATGTTCTCGTGAACGCCAGTGTGTATTCACAAGAAATGGTGAACTTTCCTCCCTGTGCTTTACCTGACAGAATATCATTCATAATTGATGATTGCTGCTCTTTGAAAATCATTTAAGTGTAAAGCCATGGGAACAATGATATCCTGAAAATATTTCTCCTCTTTGGCTTTGCATGCTACATGCCACAGGATCCCAGGCTTCGTAGCATTTGGATTAAACCTGCCATGTCAAATCTGTCTCTAATGTAACACAGCCTCTTTTAAGAAACTTCTGGCCTGTAAAACTGAATGAGTTTGAGGTCAGAATTCATATAAAAGACTGTTCATTTGTTTGAAGATTTGTTTCTCTCCCCTGGTAAAAAAGGGAAGAGTTTGCTGTTTAATTTAGCTTTTTATTGACAGCAGCACAAAAAATCCTTTCATAACACCAGTCTCACACACAAAGCATTGTGTGATGTGACTTGATATGCCGGCAGACTCTTTGGGATTTTTTCCTTCAGCTTTTCTTTTAATGTAGAAGGTCTAAATCTATTTCAGTGGGTTTTCTCATTTTTAATTCCACTTATGATCTAGTAAAATATTAACTCTTTTTTTACATTATTGTTTATATAGTTTTTGTTCCTTTAGCTCCAGGGAAACTATTTTTATTCAGCTTTACAGGTAATTTTACTATTGTTTGGGTTCAAAAATGGAAAAGGAGAGATGGAGATAAAATATCTCATCTCCTTTTTCAGTTGGGATGCCCTAGAAGGTGAAGCTTCCCAGACTGCCAGTAGCACTAACATCACAAATGTATTTCCTTTTTTACTAATAATTTATCGTATTCTGCCTTAGGAGAGTTCAAAAATTCACTAAACCACAGTTCAGTGAGCTTGTTTCCAAAGCTTCAGGGCAGATAAAAATGTTTAGCATAATTATACGACTATCTTGTGTAAAAAGATACTACATAAAGATGCATAAAATGTCCAATGCATTAACATCTTTATATCAAAACATTGTGTTTTGTATGTTGATATATTGACATATTCTTTTGCGTCAAAATCCATAAAGCTTGTAGAGATTCAGACTTTAGCCTCGGTCCTGTAGCAGGGTCTTGAGAATTTTCTTGTAGTATCACTCAAAAAATTCACAAAACCCATTTTGTTTTTCAAAATGGGATTGAATGGCCCATTATAGAGTGATAATGATAATGCATTTCTATTTGCATTTTCACATGTGTTGTCCTAATTAACACATTTGCTTTGATGTATTTTCCTGCCTTCTGCACATTAGTAGACATCTACAGGACTGCAGGCTCTCTCTTCAGGCAGGTGAGGAAGTGTTTTGAAAGCACTGTTGTTGAGTAACACGTTACAAATCCCCCAGCTTTCAATGGTCAAGATTTTTATCCTAATTAAAACCACCTTGCTAGGTCCTGCATGCATTCCTCCCTTTCCTGTTCCATGCTGTTTGGGGCTCTTTTTCAGCAGAAGGCCTGAAGACAGAACTGGCCAGGCACTGAGTGATCTCAACTGAATGTGGTACCACTCTCAGATCAGCACATTTCTGGGGAATCTGTTTGTTCACATATGAGCACTAAATCAGCATTTAACAGTAAGTTGAAGAGAGTCTGAGGTTGGTGGGAAATGCCTAAGCACAAGGTTTATATTTCACTGCTAGGAATGAGAAGTAAAGCACATAATCCATCCAGCAGAGGAATATTAGAGGCAGCTGAGGGAAGCCTAACAAACCTTGGAACAGGAACAGTCCTGTGCGAAAGCCTGCACTCTGCACAGTACACCATGCTCCAAATCAATGCATTATATGTAAGGGGCTAAATTTCAGTCTATGTAAATAAATGATTTAACTAACATGACTAAGCTGTTACATATTACAAGCTTTCTGAGATGTGCTATTTGCCTTTTCTGCTTGATGCTATAAACCTTTCACCAACATACACACAGGATAGAACCACATCCATTCACCTGACAGCCTTTCTTTGTGTACCTGAGGAGACCACCACTCTTGGGGTTCCCAGCCCTGTCCATGGCCCAAGACTCCACACAACCCCTGCAGCTCCCCCAACCTATTCCACTGCCCAAGACCCCATGCCACCCCCAGGGCCATCTGGGTTGGTAGCTGGGTGCCAGGGCTAGCTGCAGACAGAGGCTCAAGTTAAAGGTCCCTGATGGCAGTCCCTGCAGAGCGCAGGCCAATCTTGTGGACCAACATGGCAGCTCTCAAGTAGCCAATTCTCATGTAAGAGCTTCAAGAAGCACTATTTCTAAACGAATCTCCAAATGAAGCCAGTCTGGCACTGCCGTTGCTTAGTTCTCAGCACCTGGGATGTGTCTGAGAGGAGGCTATCACAACATGGCTTACATTGATGTTAAAAAAAAAAACAAAAAACAAACTTTCCCACTTAAGAAGTGACCACTCCTACCTCTACACCACAGAAACTGATGTTGGTTGTGAAGCTGTACCTCACAATGACAACTTGCCAAAAAAAGCACAGTTCACAGTGGACAGTCTCCAAAACCCAGGGCCTTGGGAAGAAAGAGAAAAACTTAAAGGATCTGTGGAAATATGTTTCTCCCACTGAGTTTTCTCCAACTCTGCCACTGAATGTAAAGCATAGAGAAAAGGTGCCTCCACCCATGTGGTGGGAGCAAGACAGACAACTGGCAGTCAGAGATATTGTGAAAATCAGCGTTCAAAAAGCGTGGGATAGCTGTGGAAGTGATACAACATGAAGGGAAAGATATGGAAATCACAGTTGTCAGACACAGACCGACAAATATCACGGATATTTTTAGTCAATGGCAATTCTGAAAAAACCTCTACAGGAGTAGAAGGGAATGAGGACAGAAAAAGCAGCTGACAGTGAATTGAAATTCCTGTCAGCATTGCACACATCATTTCAATGCAGTTTTTTTTTTTTTTTAATGAAAGTAGAACTCTAGGCAGGAAACCCATCCATCTGAATTTAAAAAACTGAAAGTTGTGTTTTGAACGTCAAAACAAAATATTCAGATTATTTTGGCATCTTTTAGATTTTTTTGTAAACATGAAATATAACAAAGTCTCTCAACGAAGTCCATTAATTATTTTTGTTTCACTGAATCTGCATCTTTCCTAGAAAATGCTTCCATTTTAAATATTTATCCAAACCTTATCAATAAGAGAGATGTTCATAATAGGAATTGCAATAGAAAATTCAGAGTATTTTTTGTGTCCAAACTTTGAAACATAATTTGCACAATACATATTTCTTGTCTGACATGCCGCAAGAACACCATGTGTGTTCACCATAACATAGAAAGCTTCAAAATTAAAATATCCCTTTGCATCTTTCACAGCATTATACTTTTTTTAACATTCAGGTAAATGGATAGAGAGGAGTTTAAAGTCAAAAAATACTGTGCACAAGGCATATTTAAACAAAAGGTTAAATTCCTGCTGGAGATGCATGCAACTCCAATTGCATCTCAAATTGCAATGCAGCAATTTTACACAAAGGCAAATGCTAACTCATTTTATTTTAACCATATACTTCTTAATTGTAACATCTAACGTTATCAAATAAATATACTTTCTTACAAGAGTGAGTAAAAACAGGTATGCAGTGCTGCCAGTACTGACTGGTGAAAGACTTTTGGTTTCATTTTGCAGAAGAACTGTGGGAAGAAAAAACTTTTGCACTTAGCCATCAAAAAGTAACATCTCAGCATGCCCTGGAATCACCTAAAAGCCAAGCGAAGTGTTTGACATAAAAGAATTATGGCCCTTTGATGATCTGAAACAAGGTCCTGTAATTGGGAACAAAGGTTATGCGCTGCTTTACACCTATGTCAAGACCTTATCATAAGCAAACAGACACAAAAAAGATCTATCCGTGCCCGTACATGGATGCCCACCAAATTAAAGGTATGTTGTGCCCTATAAAACACCTAACTGCTCTTCACTACATGTGTAGATCCTCTAGTCCACACTGCAAATAAAGATTAAAACAGATAGGTTGAACAGAGGTAAACTTATCAGAAGTGAGAAATCTCATATCAAGAAACACTGTTCAGAGGACACACACACACCTCTATTCCTCTTATCTTTCCCTAGCAGAAATTTCAGAAAGCCAGGCTCTTAGGCCTGAGACCTTTTGATTGGTTTCAGAGCTGCTTGAGGAATGATCTTTCCTAGATGCAACTATCATCTTGGTCTCCCCTAGCTTCCAACCCAAAAGGAAGGAAGCAAGAATCTGTGGCAGAAAGTTTTGCCTCTTCACATACTTGCACATGCGCACCAACATATAAGTGCATATACATACATTAACGAGGGCATTCTTTGGAAGTCTTTCCAAGGAGGTTTTTCCCCCAGCATAGTGGGACAAATGGAGAATAGAGACTTTTTAACTCTCTTCTCAATCATCATCTTCCTTCAGCTTGTATTTAATATGGACTGAAAATGTCGATCCACTGATGTGTAGTGCCTGTGCTAGGGCTCTTCATTGCAATTGTGTGGCTGACATGGACACAGTCTTGACAATTTTATGTTTAAAAAAGCCTCCACCAGCCTAAACCATCCACTCTATCCCTACCAGTGACAAAGCAGCATCAAAGCTGGCAAAAGCATGAAGTTTCTTCAGAAAAAAAAAAAAAGAAAGAAAAAAAGAAAGAAAAAGCACATACATAATCCTTATCTTCATCACCTCCCATTAATGATTTTAACATGCTGTTATATGGATGCTCATTGCCCAGCATTCAACTGTCTTTGCTGAGCTGAGTGATTCAGACAATGCAGCAAAAGCAACTAATCGCAAATCACTATGCTGCTATCTTTCTTCCAATTATCTCTTAACTTGCAGGACAAAGTGTACAGCAAGGATCAACTCCACTTAGTGAAACCCACTTTAGAGCACAGCAACTCTAAGAGAAAAGGGGAGGCCACCAGCTGTTAAATATGACAAAGGCCACCGCCACAACCCAGAGGACCAGTCTCCATACTTATGTCCATGGGATGACCAGGAGGTAGCAACTGGTCCATAAGAAATGACGTGCTCCCAACAGCTCAATATCAGCACAGTGTGTTGCTTCACTTCTACCTCTGCTCACTCCCCCTTACGGCTTATGTTGAGATCCATCAGTGGGACCATGTTCAATCTACCTTACAAATAACCTGTTGATGCTTTGTGGAAAAATAGGTAGCAGTCCTGTGTATTCTCTCAAAATTACCCTTGCAACACAGTGAGTGCTGAATGACTGCATGAAAAAACTCAATTTCTGTGAACTTAATCTTATGACTACTAAGGGAAAAAAAAAAAGGCATTCAAAATACTGCCTCTTATATGCTTATTGTTATAAGCATAACAAATTCTCCGTGGATTAAAATCATCAAATTAGTTGATTCTTTCAGAGTGCCATTAAGCATAAAGAAATGTAAAAAAATGTGCGTTTGTGCCTTTTTCTGCATTCCTTTTTCAAAGCTGCTGATTGTACTTGTATGTGTAAATAAAGCTTTCACATTAGTAATCATCTTCCTCCTCTTCCTTTCCTCCCTTGTTGCATTATTCTTTTCATACTGCTTCAGTCCTTTGTTAGTAGCAGTAACCACACAATGAGATTTTCCTGAGAAATCTCAGGAGAATCAAAATGAAAAAATATATATTTTCTTCACGTTTTCATAGAAGCATAGTATTTCAAGCTTTTTTCTGCCCTGTGACTGAACACAAATTCCTGCTTCAAAAAAATAAACCTTAAAATTTTGGAGCAAAGGAAGATGATGTTTTCACAAGTTACATTAAAATGAGAACGATATTACAAAGATCTCTAAGTAAAAGCGTTCAGAAGTGAGAAGTTAGAGATGAAATTCTCTTTTTATCTCAGAAAGATCTGGGTAATGAACAATAATTATTTTAAAATACGCATATCTGCTTAAACTGTACATTTTTTTCATTTTGGTTTGGGTTCTTTTTTTCCTTCCCCTCAGAAAAGATATGTTAAGAATTGAAAGAATTCTCTGCTTGCTTACTCTGTTCTGACTAGGTGGATTTCATTGCAGGAATGGCTTTACGTGGATAATACATATAGCTCTTCCTTAACCTGCACTTTCCCCTTGTCTGTTCACTCTCTATCCCCTAATACCATCGAGTTTCTACTAATATTATAGAAGCTAATTCAGATAACCTTTTACCAGTAAGAATGGAAGAAAGATCTGCTTCTTATATAACAAGCAGCTTCTTTCACTTTTGGTGAAGGAAAATGGAAATGGGAAATAGGGAAGGGAAGTGGAAGAGACATGGAGAAAAGAGGAAAGAATGGAAGTTATCATAAAATGAAGAGTTTCATTTTATGATTAGATGATTCCTCAGATTGGCCTTAAAGGCAACAGAAAACAAGGCAAAGCTATCACATAAAATGTCTGCTCACCAAGCTTTTGCAATGTATTTTAAACTCTAAGTAATACTGCAGTCTTCATCACCCATACTAATTTATGTTCAAACAGCATTTTTCATGAGATATCTAGCCTAGTTTAAGACGAGACAGAGTATATCAGTGTTTTCAAGATACCCATGAAAGTTGATGATGAATCAACAATTTTCATACTAACTTCTTTTGTTTTCACTCGCTGGATAATAAAGGTTGACTTTAAACTGTGACATACAATAACAAAGTCAAGACCTAGAATACTCTCTGTGACAAAACTCTAAAATGCAATTAATGTATCAGTTAGAAGGGATTCATTGAATCATAAAATCATAGAACGGCCTGGGTTGAAAAGGACCTCAAAGATCATGTAGTTTCAACCCCCCTGCTGTGTGCAGGGTCACCAACCACCAGACCAGGCTGCCCAGAGCCACATCCAGCCTGGCCTTGAATGCCTTCAGGGACGGGGCATCCACAGCCTCCTTGGGCAACCTGTTCCAGTGCGATTCAGCTTGGTCTGAATTGAAGACTAAAATAAAGAATAAGATGGCATTTTTAAACAAAACAAACAAACAAAAAAAGTGGTATTTTTCCCCAAAAAATCAAATAAAACCATTTAGATTCATCAATCCCAAATTTGTGAGGAATTCTAGAAAATGTGGTTTGGACAAAAATGTGATATGTGACACTGTAGACTAGAGAAAGATAATGTGAATTAAAAAAAAAATAATGTTTAAATACTTGGAATCATGACTGGATTGCATACTAATTACAATAACACAAAAATCAAGATGTCATTGACATGGATAATTCATTACCACAGTTGCACACAGCTGAAATACAGTTGAGATACTTTTCTGGTAAAACAATGGGGTTGTGTTTCTTGTTACAACAGACTGTCATAGTTATCTGTTAGGCATTTTTATTTGCGTACGTTTCTAAACTACTTTATAACATTAAAAGCAAAACAAAACAAAAAAACCTTCTGCCATAATTTTTTCATAACTGCTGCAAGATGTGTATGTTACCTTAACTTAAAGTGCAACAGATAGATTGCTAGCAGGAAACTGTCAGAAAGACAGTAAGAAAAGATGAAAACAAAAAATGGCACAAGTTCCTACATATACTCTATGTTTGATCTACAATACTACTCTTCTCTGTTCTCGTGAATACTTATTCTCCCAGACAAGTGCATTGCTATTCAGTCAAGCAAGTATAAGGACCCATAGAGATTCCAAAGTTATGAACACAGGAACTGTGCAATGCATTCACTGTAACGTGCTCGAATTTTTATTATGATGGCTGTTACTGTGCATTAGCTGAGTGAACTGAGATGTATCCCTATGACCATATTTATTTAACAATTATTTTATTTGCTATTTGTCCACCTTAAGAAAATGTTTGTGTGTACGATGATGTAAGAACTTACCATTGTTCCCTAAGTATAATTAAGGACATCTGAACAACTTTGGAGGCATAGATTTATTCTTTGTATACAGTTCAGATAAAGCATTTTGTTGAAGGTACTCATTCCATGGAAAATTAGCATACTTGCTAAAATTTTCTATACTGTTATAAAATAACAGTAAGAAGTCGTTATTCTTATCAACCATCAAAATAGGTTATGAAGAAGAATACCATTCATTAAGAAAAAACTCAGATGTATAGTGAGACCATATAAGGTAACAGTGAGTAGCTGAAAGATGAATCATTAAAAAAAAAAAAAACCACATAGCAGAGCTAAAAGGAAGAATTTATAGAAAGAACAGACAACTTTTTAGAAGATTATATTTACAAATAGAGACAGAGAATTTATTTTTAATTACTAGAAATGTAAAGGGAATCTTTTTGCTTTTTTAAAAAGAATGAATAGTTTGCATGTTTGAAACTGATGACAAAAGACTTTTGCACACAGTGCAAATGTTTTAACTGCTTTGGAGGCTTGATTTCCCCATCAGCCATACAGAAGGCTTATAAATTAGGTTACAGACAGTTTCTTCTCTCCTGGCACTGAGCGCCTGGATGCTTTGCAGGTATAAAGCCATATGGTGCTTGTGATAGCAGCTCCCACAATTGGGCAATTTGGGCAGAATCTCCACGACCCTTCACCCTCCCTGGCCATGCTCACAAAAGAGAGGCTGAGGCGGATCAGAGACCCAGGAGACCAGGGAAGGAAAGGCCAGAAGCAGACCACAAGGCTGTGAAGCCTAAGCAAAAGGAGATGCAGAAAGTTGTGGCTGATGTGCTCTGGCAGAGCCTCCTGATGGTGACGGGTGCTTCAGAAGAAAGCTGTGAGCTTGCAGAGCACGTTATAAAACACTCAAATGACAAAATCTCAGTTCCAACGAGGGCTCATTCTCCTCGTTTCCACAGAGCCAGCCAACCCCACCTCTCTGAGCCAGATCAGACGCCACCCCTCATCAGTGTGCCATTTTCCAAGAGGTAATCTATTTGCCAACTTCTATTTCTGTCAGATCAACCTGTTCCCTGAAGCATAATGAAAACTCCTTGCCAGATCAATTTGTTTCTGGAGTTCCCCAGTTGCCAGCTCCACTCTGAGTTATTTCATTTTGTCTGCATGTCAGAACCATTAGCCTGGCAAATGTTGAAACCTTGAATTATTGTCGCAAAGGAAAGCAAAATGCCTGCCCTGCAGAGACAACACTCCAAGAGACATGGAAGCAAAAGTGAGAACTGGCAGTGGGTGTTGTCACATAGTGGGAAAGGTGAAAGGTTACTTGGCTTTCACGTCCAGCTGTGCGGGTTGCAAACTGCTGGTCCCCGTGGGAAGAGGAGGAAGCAAAACTAAGCCTCCGGTGGGGAAAAAGCACCGTGCAGCCCTCATACAGAGCCCTGGGAGGTACCTGCTCCCACTGTGCCCAAAACCTGCTGCTCAGCTGGCATTGCAATTAGCTGAGTACAGCAGTAAATTCCTAAAGTGGGATTTACTTTTTCTTTTTTGGCCTCAGTGTGATATTTTGTACCATCAGAAAATGAGTGGCAAAGGCTAGTGTCCAAGAAGAGGTGAGTCATGTTCAGTGGGCAGACAAAGGAAGCAAATCTGCAGCCCTGCAAGAGGACCGGCACCTCAGAGGAGAGAGGCACTGGGCTTTATGAAAGGCGGTGCTGAGTCATGAATGACAGCAAGGACAAAGGAGACTGGAGGTGAAATAGATTATACACAGAGAGGATTACTGGGAAACAGCCTGTGTTTCCTGTTATCTGTTCCATACTTCAGGGCTTCACAGGAAATTATATGCCTTGCTTTCTCAAACTGCATGGCAGAAACTGTGCGTGCTCTGCTCGTGGTTCACTCTGCGTGCTTTGCTGTGAGCTAGGACAGTGCTGATTAGAGTTACACAACTCATAACACTACTCAGGATTTTTCCCCTAAGGAAAAAAAAAAGAAAAAAAAAAGCTGATGTAATTCCCCAGGGCTCCTCTCTGGCATTGCTATTGCATAGCTACACAGTCTCCCAGAGTAATTGTCTTGAATAACATCCCAGCTCCCATCAACTGAGGGTCCTTCTGGCTGCTTTTCCTTGCACGTGTTTTCTGCTTTGTGTAAGGAATCAAAGGGGAAGAGTAAAATCAGAGGAATAAAAAAGTGATGAAATTTTCAGTTCAGGCACAGGAGGTACATTCAGCACTGGATGTCAGGGAGAAATCTGAGAAAGGAGCTTTTGCATTCCAGACTGACTTTTCTACTGATGGGGTGAAACTGAAGTGGGAGGCAGCAATTGACAGGCTGCTGATCCTCCCAGGCTGAGACCCTTTCCAACTGGTATCAGACGTGTGGAGATACGCCGGGTTCAGCTCCCCTGCCTCCCTCTCCAGCACACCAAGCTGCCTCTAATTGATTCTGAAAACCTGCTCCTTGATCACACCCACAGGTCTCATAAATGCTCCACGGCTAAATTCATCCTGGCCTGAAGGCTGAAGGATCACATACATCTCCAAGCCCTTGTCTGAACTCTTCCAAACACGAGTCTGGAAAAACAACAGATCTGATTTATATAAGGAGAAAAAAAAAGCTCGATAAGATCCATTATAAAAGAGAAAATCCCCCTAAATCTGTGACCACTCATTTTAAAAAGCACCACCAGAGGAATCAAAGGAGATACTCAGATTTGAATGCAAATAACTGTTTCATGTACTGGTGGAGGAGACTCATTTTACAGCACACTACAGAACAGATTGCTGCCTCTGTGTCTCTTTTTCCACCTGAAAGTAGGTCAACAATCCTTACAGCTTTGAAAAGAAGAAATGAGTAATGCTTGTTGAAAATGTGCAGGATTTAATTTCAGTTGCGAACAGAAAGAAACATTCTTTTTACTTCTTGTATGTGAGATTTTGGTATATGGCAAGAAGTCAGGCACCACAGCACATGACCGGGTGTTCACATCAAGAGCCAGCTGCACCCCAACTTTTCATTACTGTCTCAGTGTGAATACAGGTGGACAAGTAAAGAGGAAATGTGAAAGTTGGGCCAGCACAGCCTTATAAACAAGGTGCTGCTTCAGAACAGAGACAGCAAAGTGGCCAAAGGATCTAATGACTCAGCGTATCCCCCCATAACAACCCAGAACGGATGCTTACATCAACACAACAATACCCAAAGGGAAAATAATGATTTTTTTGCTTCCACTGGAATAAATGTCCACCAAGGACACTACGTGTTTTATGGTACAAAGCCCAGCAACTAAAAGAACCTGAATTTTCCCTATAATACACGTGTTTATCACTTAACAGGAATATCAACTGATCTATACTTAAAAGTAGTGATCTAAGGCTTCTGTTTTCTTCTGTCAGGCAACTTCCAGTATCAAATGTGAGGCATTTACCTGTTATGGCATAGCAGTAACGTTCTTTTACAGAGCTGAGCATGTTAGAACACATATCAGCTCACACTTGCACATGCATGCACACAAACACAGTTTGATCCGTAATTGATGCCACCACATGCTTTTCATTGTACTTTTTCTGATAAGCTACTAAGAATATTTTGCTGAAGAAGAGAGAGAACTTCTAGGACTCTGTTGTTTGGCCTCCCCACTTTTCTCCTCTGTGCAGTATCCACTCAGAAAGATGCAGGGCAAAACATAAAGCTTACTTACATTTGAACTTAGATAAACAAGACTGCATATGCATTACTGAGGCAAACTGAATAATAAAATGGCAAGCAATGCAGGATGGAAAATTGTGTTTTGTTTAAGCTGTACAATGAATTTTCAATAGCTGTTTAAAAAAGTATTTTATTACTCTGGTTGAGATTGCAAGCATTAGAGGTGTCCAGTGATTCTGGTGGATCCTCGTCAAATTACAGCATGCTTTCCATTTGGATTTTCTCCATTATTAGGTCTTATTTTCCTGTCAGTTTGCCCATTTTATCATGAGCTTCGTTCAGATAACAGACTGGGCAACATACCTCCAGCAGCAAAATAAATCAAATAGTCTATAAAAATAAAAATATGTTTTAATGTTTTTTTTTTCCTTGAAAGATTATTTATCAGAGCATATAAAATGAATGACAGACTAATGATGGCCACTTCAATTTTCTTCAGCACACAAACAAAAAAAGCTTTGCTTTTCTTTGTGTTCCCCTTTTAAAAGGTTGATACACCAGAAAGAATTATATTTGGGATTCCTTAAGTACGTTAAACCAGTCCAACAAAAGCTACCTTGCCAAATACAACTGTGATCTGACTCAGTGTTAAAGCTGCATAGCAAGATTTAAAAAGGTGGGAAACATTAATGTTCTTCTATGGGTGCCACTCTAACATTCAAAGCAAATTCCAAAAGCTTTTAAATGACATTGATAAATTCAAACATGCTAAACACGTGACCCTGTGTTAATTATGGGCATGGTTATTGTTTAAATAGCAACCAGTTTACACCAAACCTGAATTTTACAGTCCCCTTTATTTACTTTTGCTGAAAGACATCTCTCATTGTTCCAGGATCAGAATCTCTTCTTGTATTAATCAGTGTGATTTTCTGAGATTGCTGGAATGGCATCAGATTAGGTCAGCAGAGAAACTGGCCTTCTGCTGTGCGTAACGTTTCTAATTTTGTATCTTCACGAAGTACCACATCCCTCACATCAGCTTGACTTTTACCCTTAGAATGAGTTTCCCAGCACACTCTTGCAGTGCCATTTCACACTGTTGTTTACTCCACTGTATCATCTGCTCCAGCATCTCCCAGGAGAACCTGCCTGAATTCTCTTGATTCCAGTCAGCATTAGAGAGACTTCAGTTTTTGTTGGGTTTTTTGTTTTTTGTTTTTTGTTTTTTGTTTTTTTTTTCAGCATTTTTATTTCATTTAGTGAACATTTAGGAGAGTTTCAGGAAAGAGGTGACGCAAAGAAGTGTTATCCCTTTTGCCTGTTTGTTTTTGCTGCAGTCACAGCAGTTCTATTGCCCTCGAGGAAGGACATCCAGGTGGGCACAGCGCTCCGTTTCTTCTGCCAGGCCCTTCTGTGATTATGTGAAGCTCACGATGCAGACAAGCTGGAGCAGGGTTCAAAGGTGCCAGTGCCTCACTGTGCAGCTGGCCAAAGGAGGCTGAGATGACATGTGCGCAGCTGTGTGCCCAAAGAGCCACCTGGGTTACTGGCCCTTGTGTCACCTGGTGAAGGAAGCATGGGGCCCACTACTAAAATCCCCAGATGGCACAGGAGGGGCTGTCCCATGATGGATTTCCCCCACACCTATGCATCCCTGCATTCTGAGCCAGACCAGCATTCACACACGGCCTTCTGCACCTCAAATTCAGATTTCTCCCAAAAACTTAAGAGGGAAATACCACAACACTCAAGCAGGGTGAAAATTAAACCTATCTAATGTGTATCTTTCTTGGTTTCAAACGAGACACCCAGGGCCATTTTTTTGCAGTGTAAGAGAGTGACTGTTGGGCTGCAGAGATGCTACCTCCAGGCACACAAACACACATTTCTTCTTCCACTTGGGAGCTGCAGGATGCAGCAGGACTGCAGGACAGGGGAGGGCAGGGGTGGCACAAGGCACAGCGCCAGTGCCGGGGGAGAGAACATGCCACAGAACATGGCGGACACCACCCTTCCGGGCACTTCAGCCCGTCTGTGAACCGGTTATTTGTATTATTTTATTTTATTTCGCTTTATTCTATTTTACTTAAATTTTATTCATTCTCTTTCGCGGCCGTGAAAAGGAAATCCCGCCGTCACACAGCCGAGCGAGCACAACCCGCACTCGCCTCCTCGCCGCGCCCCTCCCCCGCCTCGCTCTTCCCTTCCCCCTCTCTTGCCCCCCACCCCCGCGCCGCGCGGCCTCGCGAGGTCACGTGCCCCGCACCTCCCCCCGCTTCCCCCACCCCCCACCCCTCCTCCCGCCCGCAGGGTGGGGGAGGGGCGCGAACCTGCTCTTTGTTGCGGGGTCAACGCCGGCTGCCGCCGCGCCGGGCGGTTACCGACAACCTTCGAAGAGAAGCGCACTCGCGGCCCGCTGGTTGCTGTGCGTGGGGCTCGAGCGAGTCTGACCGGTGGTGTGAGCACACGGCTGAGGGTCGGTGGAGCCTCCATTTTGTGCCCAGTGCTGGAGCGGCCTTAGGGCAGGCTTCGTGGCTGCGTCACGCCCTCATGGTGGGGTACCTGGGCTGGCACCCTCGGCTGAGGTTGCTTCCACATGTCAACAAATGGCTGCATTGTTTCTGGCACCTGGAGGGGAATGCGAATGTGATGAAGGGCCCTGTCCTCCTGCCTCCCAGAGCAGCAGTGTCCCACGTCATTTCCCCATGGGAAGGAAACACCTCAGGTGCACAAGACGCCCTGCTCCCAATTGCCAGCTTTGCCTGCAAGAAGGGAGCCCTTCCACCTTTCTCCCTTTTGCAGGCACAGTGACCTACTAAATAAACACCATGTCCCTTGCCCTCACATTGCAAACTCACCAGGCCTGTACACCCTGGCTAGGCTTATTCCTGCCCCCCCCGACCTCTGCGCAATGGAAGGCGGGTGAAAAGGTCGGGGAGAACAATCAAAACACTGCCCTTGCCTGAATAGCAGCCACATAAACTTATCCACGGGTTTTAGAGCAGCCTTTTTTTTATGGGGATTGCTGCCCCTCTAGGACTGTAGTCCTAGCTTTATGGGTTTGGGGGAGGGGAGGCAATGCTGGAGCCTCCTGAGCACACAATGCCAGTCAAGCAGGAGGAAAGCTTTGCAGCCTCAAGTGAGCTTCCTTAAAACTCATCCGTCGGTTGTGAGGTTATCTTCCTCAGTTTTCAGTAGTTTCTAAGCTGTAATGTTGTCACCTGCAATGAGGATCAGAAGTATGGGCCTGGCTCTCTGCTTGCACAAACCACCACTGCAGCTCCACCCAGGAATGAAGTCAGTGCTGGTTTTTGCACTGAGGGTGTGTGAGAGCAAGCGTTTCCCTACATGTAAAATATTTTGATATATCAGTGGCTGTCTGGTAGTCACAGGTACTACAGCTTCTTTGAAAGGCTTCTGCATAAGCACATTTTGTTGGCCCATCTAAATCTTTGTTCTTTTTTTCCCTGTTGGCAGGAAATACTGGGAATGAAACCCAAATGTTTCCACACCTGCCCTACCACAGTTCCTTGGCACTGCCAGCTCTCCCCACCTGCACATGGTCATCCTTTAGTGCGGGTTTCCCACAGGGACGCACCACGGCAGAACAACAGGGGGAGTGCGAGGGACAGGGAAACCGCCAGGCGTCACTTTGCCATTGCACATGCTTGGGTCAGGGCCTGATCTACCAGTTGTGCTGGTTAGCATGGGGTAAAATACCTTCAAACCATCTGCTTATGCTAGCAAAAGGCTTTGAGAAACATGCTAACCTCGTAATCAAAATAGGCTAAAATGCACCAGTCTGTCACACTGAATGCAATGTGGGCATGCCTGGCACCAAAAATTCCTTACTTTTACACTGGTAAGAGTTTGTCCTGCAATTTGGGCATAGCAACCCTATGCAATGCTAAAGGCTTTGGGCAGAGTGGCTAGAAAGCTGTGTGGCAGAAAAGGATCTCAGGTGTGTTAGCTGACAGCTAACTGAACATGGCCAAGAAGACCAAGGGCAACCTGGCTTGTATCAGAAATAGTGTTGCCAGCAGGAACAGGGAAGTAATAATCTCTCTGAACTCAGCTCTGGTGAGGCCGCACTTTGAGTACTGTGTTCAGTTTTGAGCCCTCACTACAAGAAAGACATGGAGGTCCCAGAGCATGTCTAAAGCAAAAGGCAGTGAAGATGATGAAAGGTCTGGAGCACAAGTCTTTTGGGGAGTGGCTGAGGGAACTGGAATTCTTCAGTCCAGAGAAGAGGAGGCTTTGGGAAGATATTATCCCTCTCTACAACTGCCTGAAAGGAGGCTGTAGCGAGGTGGGAGTTGGTCTCTTCTCCCAGGTAACTGCAATAGGACTAGAGGTAATGACCTTAATTTATACCAGGAGAGATTCAGGATAAATACTGGGGAAAATTTCGTCTTTGAAAGAGTAATGAGGTGTTGTAACACGGTGCCCAGTGAGTTGTTGGAGTCACCATCCCTGGAAACATTCAAAAAACATGTAGATGTGGCACTGAGGGACATGGTTAATGGGCATGGTAGTGATGAGTTGACAGTTGTACTTGTTGATTGTAGGCAACTTTTCTAACCTGAATGATTCTATGATTCTGTCATTCTGTGGTTGTATACTGGCATTGCAAACAGAGTTCTGAAATACTGCTATTTACCTTTTGATGAGGGGACTGACTGAATGAAGGAATTACTGCTAGAAATGAAGTCAAGCAGAAACCATGCTTAGATAATTAAAAAGTTGCTGAAGCTGAGGATCTTTTAGCTAAACTTGAACATGCAATATAAAATATTTAATTACATTAGAATTTTAAAGATTCCTCTAAGACTTTAGTGTAGATGCAGCTCATACATACAGTATGAATTGTAATACATATATTTCTGGTTTTAGATAAGTTTGTTCTTAACAAGAAACTAAATACTTCATTTATCTGTAGTAGGAGATCCTAAAATAATCGAGACTAGATATTCTTAGTAACTTTTTCTTAGTATGGACACACAAATTGTTGATATCTGCTTTTTGTTGTTATGACACATTGCATTAGAAAGTATGGCTACATTTGTGCAACAAAAGATTGTTACAGATAAAACATTCCCCATAAATACAGATAAACATGCCCAGAAAAGTGTGCCAGCCTCAGGACTATTCTGACAAAGCATTCGGATCCTGCAATTAGCCATTACATTTCTGAGGGTGGCTGAAAACTTCAGGCAGGCTCATCTGCAGCCTCTGGCTGTCTCTATTTCTGTATAAAAGAGAAAGCGTGCTTGGTGGGAATGCTCTGGGGAAGTGGCATGCTGCTGACAGGAAGCAACAGAGCTACTGTAGGGCACACCATTGGCTGCATACACATGGAGGCCCTTGGGACCGACCAAGGGCTGGGAGCAGAGCTGTGACCCAGGAGCAGACAGACCCCGAGTTGATTTGAGGGAATTTCCACAAGGAAGTGGTCAAATCCCAAATGAGTGCCTCGGTCACCAAGCCCCACTGTTAGCCTTATTTACAGACCAGGATGTCTGTGTGCTGGCTGTGCTCTCATTGTTCTCATTCCTGAGTTTGAAAAGAGGTATTGTCCTACTTGCAGTGAAAAGAATATAATAATTTTAACAGGAGAGGCAGTCATCTCTCTTCAGGAGGCAGTAAAAATAGTGCCTGTCTGTATGCAGTGGTAAGGCAGTGTAGCTCAGCTGGGCACAAGAAGGGCAATTTACCAGAATCAGTGTCGCTGCTGCTCATCCTCAACTGGAAGGAAAATGGTCTATCCTCTCAACTGTTGCTATGGGAACTTTTCCAGAGTTCTTGCAACTCCTCTTTTAGGGCTGAGGGAACAATGAAGGATATTGAGCAAAGAACATTAACCGTTCTCCGAAGCATTTCAGTAAATACCAAGTTTTATTTAAAGCTGCATCTCCATGAGTCCTGGCCAGCTCTTGTATAATTGCTGCTGCAGCAAAAATGGTGGCTTTCCAAGAACGCTGCTGAAGCTCCCCACAGCTCTGCTGCTCATCCGTTTGGGTCACCTACTGAGTTACATTCTGCCTTGTGGTAAAGCAAATTCCATGTGTGTTTCCTCATGACGGTGCAATTAATTTATTTACTCAAGCAATTCACTGAAACATTAGAATAGAAAGGCATATGGTGTGAACTGGTTGCACAAGTCAGAGTCAATTTGTTACTTCCAGCAGTGGTAGCTTATTATATTTGATACCTTTCAATTGATTTGCTTTTGTTCCCAACTCTGATCTTTAGAGCAATAAGCTTAAGAAGCTCTGATTTTAAGCATACACATTTATTCTGTAATGGCACAATTGATTTCTTGATTTCTTGATGCAGTTTTTCCTGTATTCGTGGCATCTATCCAGACAAAAAGTGCTTATTTTCCAAATAGGAATCTCAGATTTAAATCAGGATTTTGTTTTTATTCTGGAGTGTGGGGGGGAAAGGGGGAAGGGAGGGAAGGAACCCTAAATCTACCGCATACAAGTCTGCAAGGATTTTATAATTGTTTCTTTTCTAATAGTGTACCTACAATTTTATGCAACATGAACATTCTTAGTGGCACTGTCAGAGTAACTTCTTGCACTGGAATAGATTAAATTTTCACTGTTAGATTTCAGCAGTAGGAAATAAGGCAGGTTTTTGTATTCAGTTTTGAGCTCTCCCCTTAAAAATGCTTTCTGCTCTTCAAAGATGGAGGAAAAAAAGGATTAATTCATGACATAGGCAGTAAAAGGAAACCATAAGTGAGAAGTATTGAATGTGAAATTATGCTGTTGCTAACCGCAATTTCAGAAGTGCTAGTGTGAAGAAAAAAAAAAAAGAATTCACATTACCAGAACAAAATTGTGCGTGACTCTTTGGAAAAAAAAGAAAAGAAAAAGAATGGTAAAATGGAAAGGTCTGTACTGTTACCGTTTTTGTGAGTTTGAGCTTGAAGCTAGACTGCGTAGATTTATGCTGTGAATATTTGAGAATACACTGTTACCAACTGCTGGGCTGCAGTCTCTAAGGCTGGTGGAAAGGGCTGCTGTGCAGATTATATCCCTCAGCAGAAGTTTGCATAGGTGCGCATGTTGTATTATTCCTTGGCTTTCTGCCACTCAAATTCATGCAGAGAAGGAACATTAGGAGACCTTTTCCTCCTGTCATTGCAGAGCAAAAGGGTCCTTCTCTGAACAGTGCCCACCTGTGCTGAAGCAGGGAGCAGGACACCTGACTGCATCGCATTGGCACAGTCCTACTCAGAGGGAAATTAAAACTGAGGTTCACAAGGAGATCTGCTGGAGATGAATGGGCTGAGGGTTGCTGTTGTGCAGAGAGCAGTGCCTAATGGCATTCTGCTTCAGAGCTCCCACGATCTGGGAAACAATGTGCCCATTGCCACTGCTGCTTAAGGTGGCCAAGTTACTCCCCCACTGTTCCGTGCAACTGATGCATATTTTAATCAAGCTTCTCTACAGTGTTCATAAGCATAATCAAGAATTTCATTCCTATACTCAGCGCTGCTGCCTCTCATGGATCCTCATCTCTGGCACCCTCCATTTGTTTTCTCACACTGAGGGGTACACTGAGCACTAACGACACACACCAGTAATTATACAAGGGGGTAGCATGAGGTAATATATGACTGCCTCTCTGCTTGACTATTATATGGCCAAAGCAAAAAAGCAGAAACTGCCAGGCACTCTAAGGGGACTGAGGTCAGGTCACAACTAGCTCTGAGAGGCAGAGGAATGAGAAAATTGAACTCAATTCACAGATTCAGCTCAGCTGCACATATGTTCTGTCAAAGACGAGCAACTCTGTGCCAGTGTAGAATATCAGGCTGACTGCCTCTGCTCACAGGATTTGGCTGAAACAAAAATTAATCTGTCTGTCTGTTGGAGTGAATGCCCTGTGCAGCTGAGGTCTGAAGAAACCCAGTCTTGCATCACTGTAGTTGCTATTGCAAAGTTACACAGCAAGTAAGGCCTCACATTCCTCCCTCTGAAATTTTACTTCTATGAATATGGATTTTCCAGATGAAGGGGCAGGAGAGATAGGAGTGATTTCAGAGAGCCCTGGTGATTTCCAGACTTGGCTCTCTGCAGCCGACCTCACCAGCAGAAGTCCCAAGAACTGCAGCAGAAAGTAAGTTTAAGTGTCTTTGAAAATCACATTTAGGCTCCCACTTAGTTGCTATCCATAATGATAGCAGCTTCTTGCATTTTTATTTCTTGTTGCAAACTGTTCCTTTGGTCATTTTGCATGCTATTTTTTTTACCAGCAGTAAGAGCTTCCTACCTCATCTGATGCTATTCTTCACCCTTTCTGGCTTTCATAACAATGGATTCCACTTACACCAAGTTCGTCACATTTTTCAGAGATCACTTGTATTTATTTTTACTGGACTCTTTTTCATCCCCATTCAAAGAAAATTTTGAAATACATTCAAAATGTAAATGGAGCTCAGATTTCAGTTGAAAAATGTGCTTGGAAGTGTAGACACTCTCAGAATGGCATTTGAAATGGTAGGAACTTAAAAAACATTTTTATAAATTGGGGAAAAATAAAAAATGTAGATTTTCCACAAAGTTCACACTAAGCACATTGTGATATCCAGCTGTTCAGCATCCCGACTGTATTTTTCATACCATAATTCTGTTTCTAGAAGTAAGGTAGGCTGAATTCTGTTTTCACATTTTACCCATAGAGAAACTGCTTACTCTTAGGCCACGGAGTCCAAGAATAGCTCAAATTACTTGTATTTCTTCTCTTAGTACTTTGAGTCAGCAAAACAGAAAATGTCAAGGGATTGTTGAGGTATGCTCCAGGTAGAAACAAATTGGTAGAAACAAACTTTCATCTATTCTGTGCGTTGAGAAATCTCTGCTGGGTTCAGGACACACTTCTAAAACTGAAGGACATTTCAGATATTCTGATAAAAGAGAAACTTCAGAGAGCAAACTGATTCGTGGGCAGACAGATGTGTTTTAAAAGTAAATACACTGGGGAAATTTTTCCCTCAACTACCAGACTCTGCATTAACTTGACTTACTTTTGCGATGAGAAGACTTTTATAATGATGTTAGTACACAAGGGATTACCAGGCAAAGCAGCTTCTGCAGATGATCCAGACTTTGGGGTTACAGGGTGCTGTAGATCTCACAGAAAAAAAAAAGTTTAAATTGTAGCTTTCTATCAGATTTATGCATATGCATAGTTACCTTAAAATTATTGTGAAGTATGTCTAACACAGGCAGATAGAACAGATTTGCAGTGGATTGAGATTGTAACTTGGCTTCTGGTCTCCTGTTTAGAATAACACCAAGGTTTGCTTTGCATAAGAAGAGATGAGAAATTATTAACCTGAACAAAACATGATCAACAACTACAATAACCATAATAATAGTTACTATTCTGTTCAGGAAGAAGAAAAGTTTACAGTGCCCATAGCTCTGGCGTTTAAGTGATGAAGTCATGTATCTGCATATGAATGAAATTTTAAAAAAATATATGTACAGTATTCACACTTTTCTGTCAGTCCTGTAGGCCAAAGGACTGATAGAGAACAGCCATTTAAAATCTGTATTTGGTACCATTGTTTTTAACAATTCTATATTTGAGTAAATGGCAGTATCTCAACTGGCCCAAAGACGAATCTCTTAGAGATTGTGAATGCTACACTGGCATCTGTCTCATCCCCTTATGGACATGCCTAAACTTAGAAAGATTCAAGACTGCAGTATGACCTGTTGAACCTTAAGCATCTCCACACCCACCCTGTCGTCTTCTGATTCTCATTCCTAAGCCTTTAGTTATTATTATGTTTGTTTAGTTAGTTGTTAAATAATTATTTTTGCCTATGAGAGCCATCACCTGAGAACTGTCACAGCTGGACCCCTTGGGGAACTGAGTTGTAGAATCACAGGGATGCATTTAAATTCAAGAGCAGATACATGCCATATGATATGAAAAAAAGCCCTCCCCTGCAAAAAATCCAGACCAATGGATATGTTAGAGAATTCCGTGGCTGTTTCCCCAGCCATGCACTGCATTTTTTCAATTGATTGTCTGCTTGGGTAAGGGAGAATAGTGTTCATTCAGTTCTCACAGTAATACCTTCTTGAGAGACATCTGCACGTGAAAACTTGGAAGCTGTTCTAGATATTTAGGCATGCATCCTATCTCTGGTCTCTGTTTCTTATGTAGAGAAAATGCCAGTTTTCAGTGTTTCCAAATGGAACAATCACAATTTTTGTGGCATGGAGATAATTTGAATAAATATTACAAGGAATTCAAGTGTTCTGGGATTAGTCTTTATGACTCAACTTTGAGAGCCATGTAAGACTTTGGCAGCTTAAACATGAAATGGATTGTTTCTTGTCCTTTCTCTTTCTTACCTACCCAGTAAAGCTATTACAGAGCCCTGGAGAGACCCACATGCAAAGGCTAGGGAAAGACCTATAAATTCAGAGATTTCTTTCAGATATTTTATCTAGCTATCTGAGAGCTACTCTAGCCGATAAGTTAAATTTTCTTCTACTGTCTTTGTGTAGCATTCAGCAGATGTGCCTACATAATGATAATGTTCAGAAGGCCTCAAATGATCCTTCTTATAAGATTTCTGACATGTAAACACCTTCTAATTTATCATTTATTATTCATTTATCTCAAGAAACCACTGTGAAAAAATACATACAGTTGCAATGTAAAGTCCCATCTCAAAATTTGGCCCAACTTCAAAATTTGAAGTTATCTGAAGTAATAAGAGCAGGAAAAACCTGCACAGTGTCATATGTGAGGTGAGGAAGAAGCACACATCACTAGAGGTGCTCACTCCCCCAGCCTTAGCTTTGTTGTCCCTCTTGTTTCCTGTTTTCTTTCTTGTAGAAGGGAGTTGATCTCTCTCAGTTGGCTGCTTTTGTCTCTGTCCTGTGTCCTCGTGCATGAACATTTAGCCCAGATATGTCTGTTCCTATACATGGTAATAGAGTTGTGAATCTTCTGGGAATTGACCAGTGTAAGCATGGGATCTGGTGTTCCTAGTGCGGTGAGTGGAGAACTACAACTGAAGTGGTGAAATAAATTCACCTATGACATTTTAGCCCATGACGACAGTTTAAATATCCTTATTCAGAAGCCCGTAGTATGAGGACTCAGTTTGTTAGAAGTTCACTTTCTTCTCTATTTGCACTCTATATTTCACTTCCTATCCCGTATTTGCAGCAAGATTTCCTTCAAACTGTTCAGATTATCTTTATTCCATCTCACCAAAATGCCACAAGTTGTTTACAGCATTTCTTGAGGAAAGGAAGGGCAGCTGTTCCCCCAAATACCTACCTTAATTACATGGTTTCTTAGCTGCAGCACCGCTGCTCATAGTTCAGTGGTTGCATAAACTCCCCAGTGAGAAATCTGAACAATATTTAATTAGCTTGGTCCTGCTGCGTGATACTTCAAACACCCTGTTTACCCAATTAAGACAAAGGTTGCATGATCTTATAGTTAGTGAGTACCTCTATGTACTGAGACTTGCAGCTGGAAACCGCAAATGTAAAATGTACATCTCTCTTTGTGACTCTTAATTGTGCTGTGCCTAAATAACACAAAACAGATACAGAATAAAAGAACAAGGAATCCTTTTCAAAGCTCTGGGTTAAAACATCTGCATGATACAAAGGAGGCTCAGCTCATAATAGGGTTCAGGTCCATCGCATGTTCTGTCACAAGAAAATAAGACAATGAACATTTCAGACGGGTTTTAGATCTCTAATGGTATGCTCAAGGAAAGAATCTTCAAATAAATGCATTCTCCAGCACAGAGAATATAAGACTATTATATGTGAAATGTACCTGAGATGTAGATCTCACTAGGAGACAGAAAGGGAGGAAGGAACTGCTTAGCATTCATAAAACTGTTCTCTACTCTTTCCAATAAAAATGTTTTTGTCCTGAATACAGAGTATATCCAATTAATACAACACAGCTTTTACTAACACTTTTATTTCATGTCACTAATGGCGAAAGAATTGTCTCACTTATTTACAAGATAGCACTGCAAATACCTCTTTGAGTCTGGAGATCTGCCCATCCAGAAGGAAAATCACAACACATTGCGCTGTTTCATGGGGCATCACAAACTGCAGTGCTGTTCCTTTGACTCAGGTGGGGTCTACTGCAGTGTATTTGGTGTTTCCTAAGGAAAGACATTGCTTCAGCCTCTGTCTTGCTATTATATTTCCAAGTTGTGAGCTTCTGCTACCCTCGCAAAAAACTGAAAAATCTTTAAGGCCTATTTCAATGTTTTGTAGTATTGATTGAAATATGATCTTCATTTTCGTAAACTGCTTTGAGAAGAATTGAAAATTTGGGAAAAAAAATAAAACAACCGAAAAAAACAGGAAAATTTGAGTCACTTTCATTTTCTAGTAGAAAACAAAGGGGAAAAAAATAATCACTGAATTGTGAAAGTCCATTTTGCATCAGAAAGCTGTTTCCAGGCAATTCTAGTTGTAGCATGTTAGAAATCAACAACATGAGTTGTTTGGGTTGTTTTCATATCACAGCAATAGGTACTTGTATATGGAAAATCTCAAAGGAAAATACTGGTCCTTCGAATGAAATGCCTGGGATGTTTTTTCTGCATATTTAAATAGAAATTATGTAAGTTGGTTTCAAAATTATTTTATGAATGAGGAGTATTTCAAAAACTGTAGTTTTTACTTTCATTTTATAAGGTTTTACTTATCAGAAGATAGCTCTGATATTAATCTTGACTTTCCAAAAGTTTCCCTCATGTAAATGTGTGTTATTAGTTGTGCTTCATCATAGAAGTCAATCTTCTCTAGCAATTCTGGGGAATTGATGTGTTTTGTACAGATGCATATGTGGTGAGTGGCAGTGAGCACAGTAATCCCCTGCCCAGTCACACTGATTAAAGTCACTTCTACTAGGTGACAAGGCAGCTAAAACTTAGGTGTTGCTATGGCTGTGAGCAACACACACATATTTCCACATCCTGCGTTTTCCAAGTTTTTGATCATACTGGTGTCTGTCTTTGGAATTGCACCTTTACAAAGACACAAGCAGTCTGGCAACACTGAAAAGACTGGGAGAAATAGCTAAGTTTGGGTGAAGTTTCGAGAGGGTCACTGTCATTGGCATTTCTGGTCTGACGAAATTGTTTTCCTGAAATTTACATTTTGATGAGATACTTAAAACTATCTCTATTAGGTGAATCTAATGCCTGTGATGTATGTAAGGACCGATGACTAAAACTAAGAGGATGCAGTAATGCCTACTTTCCAGTGAGTACCCAGCGTGAAGAAAAGCCAACCTGATTATAAAATATTGTCCATTTTAAGAATACAAATGTAAGTACTTTTTGAAGATTTTCGTTAAGCCTTGCTTTCTGTAATTTCATATCTAAAACTTAATTGCCTAATAAATTACACCATAAATGTGGTTAAAAGAGGATTGAAAGATAGATAGAATGTATATTGCAGGTAAAGTGATTAGTAGATCTCAGATAGCAGGAAAAAAAAAAAACAAAATCACACTGGCAATAACTTTTTCAACATCAAGAAAAAACCTATCCAAAAACTTGTAGGAGTGATATCCACCACTCAGCCAGTTGGAGCTAAATTCAGGAAGAGCTGTTATGCAACCGGTTTCCCTTTTAGACATCTGAACCTGATATTTATGCAGAGCTAGCAGTAAAAAACTCCAGGCTCAACTGCTGTTTAAATTGCATTGGCACATACGGCTACATCCATACTAATATCTTTAGCTGTTCTGGGGAAAGTTCCCAGGCACTGGAACTTAAGCTGTTTATTCTCTTACATCGTCAGAGGGGTCTTTGGCTTGTTTTGAGTCCATCGTCCCTGTCTCTGCAGTAGTTCAGGATTGAAAAAAGCAGAGAACATTTCCACATACTGGTCTGGATATCCTCCTTGGTGGCTAAAACAATTTAATGGTATGAGTTTGAGAATGGCCACAGAGTCAAAGGATGGTTGAGGGAACATTTAACATTTTACAGCGTAGGCATATGGAAGGGAAATCACTTTAGAAACATCACATACATTTCTGCATTGATGCATATGCAGATTTTCATCGAATTCTTGGCCATGTTCATAAACAACATAGATTGATCTGGTGAAGAGAAGCATTCCTCAACCCTCTATCAAATATATCACCAGAATTTGTGCCCAGGAAGAGGATAGAATCTTCATGCATGTAATGCATGCAGTGTGGCCCAAAAATTCCTGGTCATGTCAAAGAGCTGTTTGTTAGATGAAGAGACGTCAGGCCTCCAACTAACTAGTTTAGTTTATTATCACAGCACAAAACTGGAAGTGAAAAGTAAGGCCTAAATATACGCATATGTATAGCCAAGGCAAAGGAAAAACTTATTTCTCACAGCTCGAAGGATCCACACACACAGACCATCTCTTCTCTAAAACAAAGTGGTCTTTTACCTTCATTTTGAATACTGAAACCACATTTAGTTACATGAATAAATAGCCTTCCTTTCAAAAATGTTGAGTGCTCTTGAATCCTACTGCAGTCATGTTCCCACATATTAAAAATGCTAGGCTGGAAAAAATTCTAAGCACTGTTTAGTAGACAAAAGCCCAAAGGTTTTGTTTACAGACTCTTTCACAGAAGAATAATCAAGCTCTTTGGAGAGCTGTTACTCCACTTACTTGCTAGCCTTATTTTGACAGCCTTTGCTAGTTTGCCCTACTTTGAAAAGGGTAGGTTGATGTGAAAGCCAGAAGAGTGAAATCATATTTGCTGTCAAAAAAATAAGTGTGCTTTAAGGTTTCATCTGCCACTAGCAAGTAATCAAATATGGCAGTGGTAGCAGCACTTGTAGTTAACCCAGTGTATGTTCATTAAACGGCAGGAGGTACCCAGAGTGTTTATTTCAGTAAAAACAATTAAGCATATATATATATGTATGTATATATTCCATTGTTAATGATTCCCTGTTGACAGAGCTGAAAAGGGAGTGCTTCTTGAGTTTCCAAGAGTGATTATTAAAGAGAAATGACTGTCAGTCTTCTAATTTGGGTGAATGCCAAGCAGACCAAAGGTGACAGAACAGAGAAAAAAAGAAAAGAAAGAATACTCAGGGCTCATTATCAACGTACTCTTACTGTTTTATTTTTTTACATTGTCACAAATGAGCTTCACAGTTTTCCCTTTGTTATGAAACCAGCGGCCGTAACACGACACATTTTCCATTACATCACAGTGCTTTTACACGTAAGCCTGAGATGATTTCTTCCTAATTTCTTTCTTGGAATCATTCATCATTTTCTTTATAAAATATTACCTCTTATACTGCTGTTTCCCAAGCTTGTCCCCCATCTGTGGATTTTGTTCACACTCAAGCTAGCTGTTTTTGAAAAAACGATGAGAATTTTCAGGCTCTCCCAGGCTGTAGAGAAAGAAAAGCTGTCATGGTGCCAGCACACCATATTCTCTGAAACCATGGTTGTTAGGACTCAGACTATGAATTGTTTGCAGAAGAGATGAAAAGAAAAAAGCCAAACTCTTGACATTATTCTACAAAGGAAAAATAAGTGAATAAATAAATTCATGACCCTGCAAAGGTGTGGTGCAGTTACAGGTTGGCTCATCCTGTTATTCAGAGTTAGTAAATGTTCATATGCTGTCTTTCATATTACTGCAGACTGAGTTCTGCTGGCTCATCACGATTGTTATCTCTACTGGAAAGCAAGCAAACCTCTCATCTGTATGAGATTTGATGTGACATTCTGCATTTTAGCCAATTCCAGCTGGCTGCTCCAAAAAGGCAGGCAATGTTTCATAGGTACCACAGCTATTTCTCCTTCTTCAGTCCCCTGAAGTAGTAGCTATGGGACTGTACATTAAGCTGTGAGGTAAGGAACCATAAATACGTATTCTATTATATAGAGATTTTTTACCACTTCTTTTACTGGCTTTGTAGTAATCCAACTGCAAAGTTAACCTGACAGAAGATTCCTTCTCTTTCATCTTTTTTGACAGTCTCCTGTCTCTATATCCCCTACTGCACTGTCTATATTTCTCTGGACTTCATAATCTGTTTTAGAGCCTAAATTATCAAACCTCAACCATACAAACATAATTCCCTACTGTCTTATTCATTCCTGTCTTAAAAAGGAGTTAAAGAGTTTATGTGGGATCGTTTAAGGAAGAAATGGAAGGCAATGCAGAATAGTAATCCTCTGGCAGCATGAATTTCAACTGCAATATCTTTATTTCTGTAGAATTATGACTGAGGATGAGCCTTCTGGTAGATAGTGTTCATGCAGCCCTTGAAGAGAATGAATATCTGCTATGATCACATTACTATGCTGTGGCTGTGCCATAACCCTTAAAAGAGTCCAAAATACATTCAGGAATATACTTTCCATTGAGTCTTGTCAAAAAGAAAAGTTGGAGTGAATTTGAAGACAAGTGGACATATGATAGCTGTGTGAAGATACAATATCAAAATAGGTTGTTTCTATAGTATGGTCACAAGCAGTCATCAGTTAAAAAGTAAAACATTTATAATTCACAGTCAGTTACCAGTCTTTTTAGTCATGGATGAAAAGTTGTGACTGGCATGTATCATTTATTATACATTTTTAAAAAAATTTTTAAAAGCCGGTTCATTCAATTCATATAGACTAAAATGTAATTGAGAATGTAAAATATTACAACCTCTACATTAAACTGTTTTCTTAATTAATAGAAATTGTTCTAGTTTTTGCCACTGTCATACATTTTCTGTTGATGCTGATGTTGCTAAATCAGCTCGAGGGATGTTTGTAGTTATAGCTGTATGTGTGAGATCATGCAGAAGAGGGTTCATCCCTGTCCTTCAAAACATTCCATTTCACAAAACAGTCTTAGATGCGAATTTTGCTGCTGAATCACTAAGAGCTCAAAACTGAGGAAGGTTCAGTTTGATGGGTTTTATATTGGGAATGACACGTCCAGCTGTTATGTAGCCATTCTTCAATGAAAATCATAACAGTAACAGTTTTGCCTCACTTCATCTCCCTGAAGAGCAGGTAAGCTTCCATGAGGCTGCAGCATCCATTGATCGAGGCAGTGCAAACAGGTGAGCCAGTTATGACTCTTTGTCACCATTTCCTGCTATTCCCACTGCTGCCTGGTATACCTCCTCCCAAGTGAGAGCTGTGTTGCCATATGGTTTTATTTTGCCAAAGGGAAATCTGCCAAACCTACCCCACCTTAAGATAATAATTTACTCACTGCTAGTCATCTCTTCAAGGCTGACATAGCAGAGATGTACAAAGCCATCACCCTGTTGGTGAGAACAGCTTTGTTGTGTGCAAATTCCTAGCTAAGTTTGAATTGAGTCATAAATAGGTTAGAGTCATTCTGTGAATTGGCTGAGAGAAGAATCTACTAATGCTTTGAACCATTCCGCTAAGGCTTTTATTGCTCTGATACTGTCACAATTAATTCCAATATTTTCAGTCTGGAAATTGAAATCTAAATTTCTACAGCGTATTGATTCCTTGCTTCAAAACAGTGCCTCCTGTTTATTTCCGTGGAAACTACAACAGATACAAAGCGATTTCTGATAGAGCAAATTCTCAGCTCCAAAACAGTTTTTCAGTACAGTCACCACCATTGGCTTTGCATGATAGCCAGTGATAAACAAGAGTCTGCATGCCATACTCTGAACAATCTGTACCAGTAGGGGTGACACACTGTCACTGTCTCCACTGCTGAAACACACCACCTGTCTGTGCTCACATCCACTGTTTGGTGCCCATAAATGTTCAACAAGCATCAGTGTATGTCAGTGGGTGCTGGTTTTTTGAATGAAGGAATTCAATGACACGCTTTTGCCTAATATGCACTTCTGTGTTGGATGCCATTTTGTCAGGCTGCTGCTCTGCTCAGCAGCAAAATGTAACGGAATATTGGTGGGAAGGTTCAACCTCTTGCTGTACCACCAACATCTGCCTCTGATGTTGTGAGCCAACAGAATAAAACAGGAAGCATTACTTTTGGAGAAGGTCTCACAAGATGAAGTTTCTGAAGTAAATATCTAAATTGAAAGTATATTAGTATCTGTGGTTGTTCATTTATTCTTCCCTGGGTACTTGCTGTAGGCTGTTTTCACTGGTCACTGAAATTTTCCTCCGAGCTACTCTGCCCATTCCTGTGTTCATTTGTACCCTCTGCTTCTAAATGAGCCCATACCTGTCAGCGTGTCTTAGTGTAAGTGCTGCAACATCTCTGCAGGGAGACAACGTCCATCTCTGGTGCCCATCTGCTTTTCTCACAATGTTGATTTGTTGGTCAGGCTCCACTTATAATGTATGCCTGTGCTTCTGTATTTAAGCTCTCTAGTTTAGAATTTGCAGAGTGCGTTCACAAATCGTCAGAGTATGTGCAGTCCAAAATGGTAATAAACGGAGTCAATATTACCAAGAAATTGAGATTTTCAATTTCCAGTTTTTCATTTCCTCTCCAGAGACTCACGATTGAGAGGAGAGGCATTTGCAGTGGCAATAACCATAATAACATAATTATTATCACAATAATAAGCTTTTGGAATGGTAGTTTATACTATTCCTCTAGTTTACTCTACCATTTAGCATTCTAGCTCTATTCTTATTTTTTACAGGCCCCATAATTAGGATTGATTTTAAGGAAATAATTTCTTAGTTCCCAACTAGGCTATGACATTTGGTTATTAGAAGGAAGTCTATCTGCAGATAACCATCTTGTGTTCTAAGACGCAACTTTACACCAGTCCTTAAGGCACCCAGCCTGCCCTACTTCTTAGACATCTTGATTTCCTGAGTCTCACACTTTCCTAAGGTGTTTTGTTTGTTTTTTTTTTCCCCTTTGCCTTGTTTGGGCCTTTATTCTTTTATACAGTGTCAGTCACAGCACAGTGCCAAAACCTGATCTGAAAATTAAACAGAGAAACTTCAAAATGTTTTGAGTCTGACTGTGGAGACTCTCCTACGCAGGGCTGTGGTGCAGTAAGGAAACTCTTCAAAGTGTGCTCTGTTTTCACTCTCCTCTAGTGCTGAGTGTTAAACATTTCTTTTTTCTTCTTCTTCTCTTTTTTTTTTTTTTTTCCTTTTCCCTGTGCTGTTTCATTAGAGCCAACTCTGTTTGATCCACAAGGAAAGCAAATTTCCTGCTTCTGCCTAAAACGCACTTGAGAACCTTTTTACTGGAGCCAGTAAGAACACTCTTGCATTAAGGAAGGAGAGTGAGGGGAAGCAGAATAAGAATGTAATTTAATTTGTTTTTGTTTTTGTTTTTTTATATATAGCTTTTTCGTATACAAAATGCAGCAAACTAAAGCATTATACTATTGCAAGCTCCTCCCACTATGCTTCCCCGAAGGTCACAGCTCAAACTTGAAAGCTATGCAGAATCTAATGCTAAAATGCTTCTCTGTGTGAAGTGGTCTTAGAAGCTAAACCCTCTGAAGTTGGACCATCTAAGACAGTGACGTAAAGAATAGTTTTGTTTTATTCTCTCTCTTAAGAAGCACTGCTCAATTTACATAAAGACAAGGGGACACTGACTTTGCTGATGTGCTCCTTGATTTCAGGGTGTGATTCTCTCCGGTCTTCCACATTTTGGACTGTCTTTTGAAAGTATGTCCATGACATCTGAGTGCTTGAACATTGTAGTTGACTTTTGTTATACAATGGAACCTCAGCGTGGCTTCGCGTTTCCTGTGCATTTACAAAGAGTAAAAGTCATCTTCCACCTTGAAGTGATGTGCTGTAAAGGGAAAGACAGAGTAGGTGAGGTTTATCACATTTAACTCTAAATGTCCACTCCTGAACTAGTCATCACAGACTTTCTTTAACGTCAGTGAACATGTACAGGCAGTTCTAGACTGCGACATAATATCTACACAAGGATGAGGTTATTCACACCCTAGAAATAATAATCAGTCTTTCTAACCATAATAGAAATCATACATTGGCCCCATCATATCTTCAGCCAAATGAATCTCACCCACAGTGTCCAGTTCCTTACTGCATAAAGTTTACACTTAAATTATTTTTAGTTGAGTAGAATTTTTTTATTCTTCGGGAGTGATGACATCAGGAAGCAGCAAATGTAATTGCAGGAGAGAGATGTTTATGTGGCTTTTCTTAGAAAGTTTCACCTAACATAAATTCTGCTTTTCCAAGAATAAATTACAAAACGATCTCATCTTTTTTTTTCCAAATTAGATGAATTCTTACACATATTTCATTGTTAACCTGTTGGGAACTTCTCTATGCTCTGGAGAAGCATCTTAAAAACATGCCATGGAGGTGGGCCTGAGGCATCCCTGATTATTCCATTAAAAATGTTGATTCAGCGTGGCTAAGTGAAAACTCATAAATATTCACTGTAGAATGTGGCTATTATGGAGGAGTGTAGCTTAAGTACCTTCCAAGCAACTGTTATTTGGTTTTAAAAATCTTTTTATACTACTGCTACTGTGATGCTTAGTGCTGAAACTAAGAGTAAGAGATGTCTCATGAGCTTATCATGCCTCTGTGCTTCTGTCAGCTAACTAAAGGCGAAAGTAGTTGCTTGATTAACTGCAGAGGGTGAGAGACGCAGATAGTTAAGAGCAAAGTGAAAGAAAGATGTGGGGCCAGAAATGAAAATAACTCTAATGAGGTAACAGGAACAGAAATAAGCAGGTAACCAGTAGTGATGCAACAGAAGGACAGGTAGTTGGATGCACAGAGCAGGTTAAAAAAAGTCAGGAAAGAGAAGAAACGCTGGGCACGTGTATGTAGTTAGCTGGGGCAGGAGACCAAAAAGAAAGCGTGGGGAACTAGGGAGGAGGGGCAGAAGCATCTCGTATCACAGCCACAGAACCTGGCCATGTCTCTGGCCACCAAGCAGAAGCAGGCTTAGTCCTTGTTTTCCTTTACTCACAACCCTGACATTTTGCTAAGGTATGATTCAAGTCTGCAATGTGATCATGCCTATAAATACTCTTAATTTAAACTTGGCTATCAGTTGGTAACTTTTCAATCTCAAGTTATTTCTGAAGAAGTATTTTGCATATAAACCTAATCCCTCAGATTTCCTTTTCCTGGCGTGTCATTTGATACAGTAGAAGTTAGCAAGCAAAGCTCCTGTCAGCACACAGCTAGTGCAAGTTTTTTTATCTGAACATATAAAAACATAGCCATTAGACAAATTCCCGTACTTCAGATAGAAAGGAGTTGTAGAAGCACATAAAGAAAGACAAAAACTATACTAAAAATGCAATCAGTACATTATTTTATATACTGAGAATGAATATGGGAAGATAAATTATTTTGGCCTTCTTTTCTTTTTTGTGAAATTTCAGTGCAGCCCTTCAGAAGTCTCATTTAAATGAAATATTCAAGTTAAAGCCAACTCAACTTTACTTCACCAGGCTACGTTATCTTTGAAAACTGTCTCAATCTGTTCATCCTAAATCTACACTGTCAACAAAGCCAAACTATTAATAATATATTGCATGACTCCAGACGATACACACTTATTGCATAAATGTGTAGTTTAGTCAGGATTCTTCTCTGGTTGCCACAACAGAGTAGATAAACACCAAAAAATATCTGTGTTGCTCATGGGATAAATCCCCCCAAATGTCCATGTTATTAATGGAATAAATCCTACCTAAAATTTCACACCTAATACTGTTATTTGCAAATGAGATAAATTTATGTTCAGTAGTTAACGTGAGGGCATTTCTACTTCATTTTGAATGTGTTTGACTTTGGAGGTAAAATATTCTTCATGAAAAAAACAATGTGGTAGTATGCAATTCAACTGAATTTTGGGGCAAAGATTAAGGGAGCTGTGGATACAGAAAGCCTTTAGACAATTAAATTCTCCTCTGGCCTTGAGCAGGACATAGAGCTGACCTTTATTGCAGCATGTAAGACAAGAAAACCAATGTATAGTCAGGTGCATTGCACTTCATCTTTAAATTCTTGAAGCATACATCTTTAAATTCTTGAAGTATGCTTCCCTTGAAAGTTTTTCCTATTTCTTAATAATCGTGGAGGTGACAGCTCTGCTTAATAACACCTTTGACCAATGTATACTGAAAGAAATATATTCGTTCCCAGTTTACCTCTGGTCTACTGCAAGTCTTTATTTATTAACACTCCATTTCCAAGCCACCAAATCTTATAAAACACATCTGATTATTTATTTTTTTTTAATAACCCATGAATCTTAAGATTCAGTTGGAAACTTTCGAAGCTTTATAGTGTATATCTGAATCTGATTTATTATTTTTGCTTCTTTAGCCTACAGCTCAAATAATCATTACTTTCTGTCTCTCACTCTAATTTTCTGTGGTTCTGCCTTGGCCTGCCAAAAGTCATGTTGGTGGATTGAGGCTTTCAGTAGTTCTAAATCACATAATTCTAGTCCACAAAGTAAAACATTTCTCAGTTAAAACACATAATTTTCTAAGAAAGATATCAATACAAATATCATTATTTTCCAAATACATTTTCTGAAGTTTTGTCCAATGTGATGCTGGTTTCCACTGTTCTAGCTCATGAAACCCTGAGTAGGCCTGAAATTAAAGAGCTTGATTTCTGTTGGCTTTAAAACAAAGACCAAAAAATTAAATCCATTTGCTCTCTAATCTGGTTTGGAGATTTTTTTTCAAGGTCAATATAAGTCGTAAGCTTTCAATGATCAAAGTATGCAATGCTTGTAAATGTGGTCACTTGCCTGATAGCGTGTGATTTAGTGTATCTTGCCATGGAAGAAATATGTTTCTCTGCTAAAGTTGTAATGTTTTTATAGGAGGGGGAGGGACTACATTAACAGGGCTAAGTGGTGTTTATTTCATTTTGTAATCTTTCTTTATTGCTTGACTTTTTGGACAACAGCTAGCTTAAAAATTGGTGTTAAGTATCAGGTAAATTTTTGTGTTACTTCCCCGTTGCTTTTACCCATGAGTGCTTTGTTATACTGGTCCACCTCCTGTGGATTGAAACTCTGTAGATGTCCAGGTCTCTCAGTGCCAGATGCCTGGCTGGTCTTTCCTCCAGTGTTTCTATTTTACTCTGTTTATTAATCTATTCTCTGTATGTGCATGCATACATCTGTCATATATCTACATCTATCTATACTACGCATACAGTCAGTGTATGCACACACGTACAATGGATTTGTGTAGGGCTTGGAAAGCAATATTGTTAACTGTGAGAGCAGAACATAGAGGATGAAATATTCATCCCTAAGATGTTTTGTGATCAGTATTAGTAGAAGGGTCACTTCTTTCCAGTGGGAGAGACTCTGCTATGCAGAGTAGAGCAAAAGATCAGCAAAAATAAATGGGCAGCTGTTGACAAGAAAAGCAAGATATGTAATCACCAAGGAGGAATGGAAGGCAACTTGGTATTGCTTTTTAACTTGTTCTCGTTTACTCTGATTTGCAATTTATGTGGCGCCTGAAAGTATGCTGAGTACTTTGTAGAAAGACTATACAAAATATTTATAGATATTGCATAACTAGTAAGATTTACACTGGAGGTATGGTGAAATAAAAGTAGCAGCAAGAGCATGAATGTACTTACGTTTCTTGTGATCTTAGGTAGAGGTTTTTACTTGAGACAAAATCTTTTCAGGGACAATGCATTAAACACAGATATTGCTCAACAGAAGCATGCAAAAGAGAAAGCGGAGTGGATGGAAGGGGCAACCAAAAGTATCCCAGGCATGTAAAATCAAAATAGGACTAATAAGAAGCCTGGCAACTGGGCTTACATGAAAACATATTCAACCAATTGTGGTGAAATCCAGACTGACAAAAAGAAAAATTTGTAACTGAACCAGAGAATACTGCCACAATGGGCCATGTGGCAGAAGGTCTTTTCTACAGCAAGGCTGTGTCTTTTCCCACATCTTTTTGCTATGTAGGAAAATTAGACTACATTGACTTAAAGGGTGCCTGACTGTAGGCTGTCTAAGCCAATTCATGGAGCTTTGCTTGTTTTTAAGACAAAGGAGAACTTGACGACTATGGAGTATGGAGTATGTCATGGGGAAGGGAATAAAAGGCAGGAAAGAAGTTGCTAAAATTAGGAGATAAACAGGAAGCGATTTTAAGTGGAGAAACAGGCAGTGTATGGGCATATGGGAGAATGGGCATATGGGAGAATGCTTAAAAGAAAATGAAGTAACTATTTCACTAGAGAGAATTTTATAGATACTATAATTGCATACGGGGAACAAGAGGATAGGAAATATAAAAAAGTGTGCGAATACAGAGGAGATCTGAGCATCGCATCACATCTGATCAAACTTGACCAAACCCATACTGAAGATACAAATCTTACTAAGCATGAAGACTGGCATTTTCAAAGAGAAGGAAGTGGGTGGAAAGGGGGAGGGAGAAATAAGCTTGCCTGTGATGGGAATTATGTAAACCACTGTGGCAGGAACTGCAACTTGCTCAGACTTGTTTTAGATTATATTAACCAGTTGCATGCAGGACCTCACACCCCTTGCATTGTTCCTGCTATATAAAAGGGTAAGAAGACAGTCAGATCCTCCTAATAGAATGTTTCCCATCCTAATGAAGGCACTGTGTTTATACATAGAAATTATACCACCTTTGAGAGCTTGTTGGAGACAAAGGTACTCGTGAATAGGTGCAGCTGAAGCACAAGGCACCTGGCCAGTTTTGACACACCTGATTGTCCCCAAGGGACAATTTCAGCCCAGGTGCAAATTAGAGCCTCTGAAAAAAGGAAAGCAGATGGGCTTTACATGTCCAAAAGGGTAAGAAGCTGCTAAAATAACACATTTGGGTCTCTGTCAGGTAGATGATGAGAGAAACCCTTATTCTTTTCAAAAGGCCGTCTGGCCTCAGTGAAAGACCTAACTCCAGATATTCAAGTACAGAAAGTAAGTAGAGAAAGCTTATATTTATCTGATGGTTTGAAGGAAATAAAAGTTAAAGGTACTGATGAAATGTATTCAGTTTTAGGCAAATCTTACTTCCACTTGAATTACTGGGAGAGTCCTATTGCCCCAGAGGGGATTTAGAATATTAAAAACATCAGTTAGATAGTGAAGGTAGAAAAGTCACTGGCACAACTTTATAAACATAATATGAAATGTTAATCCTGGGGATTCTGGAAAGGTTTCTCTGACTTCAGTTCCAAAAAAACTTTTTGGGAACAGCTGAAGTTCTATTTCTCCAAGCACTTTATTTTCAAATTTTTCAATAGTCAACAGTCTTCTCTGAACAAAGGTAAAGTTCTTTTTGCTAGAGCTGTTGTTAGTCCTTTGTATCTGCCAGATCTCAACTATGCTTTCTAAAACCACACAGCAGGTTTTTCTGGCCTTTTTTGGCACGCAAGCTCTTTTCAGTATCAATTCAACAGAAATGTGAGCTAAATGCTATGTCCAATATCGTAGTACAAAACCATCAGCTCAAGTGCACTATGCTTCTGTAAGAGAATATAAACCACATTCATGTAAACATATTGGAAAATACTGTAGCCTCATCTTTTACCCTTGAGGTACTTAGGGGTGGGGTAAACATGGCAACCCAGCTCTGCATATCTCTTTTGCCTAATCTGCTCTGAGTACTGCCTGAATGATAGCTACGTAATAGCATAATGTCCTCCAGAGAAGATGAATGTTAAGCTATTGTCAGAGGAAACAAGTAACTGTTGTGTTTTGCTTTGGCAGAAACACAAATGCATTTTTAATAGCCATTTGTTTCATCTAAAACCATTAAGGGAGTTTTCCCATTTCTTTTCTGTCTGTTAGAACTACAATCTACATTTTGCACTACATTAACAAAAAATTTACAGAAACTTTACAATCAGCATAGCTCAGCATTGCTGCAAAATCCTCCAGGAGCTGACAGTTCTGTTGCTTTGTGTTGACGGATGGCTGAGCAATTCAAAACAGTGAGGGGTTTTAAATCTAAAAATGAAACATGCAATCAACATAAAACAAAGTTAATGCCTTAAAATATAATGTAGCACACCACTTAACATTTTCACAATTTTTTTCCCCGGTTTCCTGGTTTAGCAAGGGCCTGCCACCTGGTAGAAGCAGGCTGCAGAAGTTGCCATTCTTGCTCCGCATTCCAGGTGCACGGGCTACAGAAAGCTCCCTTTGTTCATGCCTCAAATGTGAATGAACAGTAGCAGCTTTTATGACTCCGATGCCGAGTGTGAGCCATAACAAGGGAGAACATGAAATGCTGGTGTACTCTGAGGCAAAATTATGCTTTCCAAAAAAGATAAAATTTTTAAATATATATAGATGTAATTTAAAAAGAAAGCAGGGGCATTTAAATAGAGAATCATAGTGCCTGTAAACTCAGATTTTCCTGCTAAAGGAAAAGAAGTTTACAGATTGGGAAAGAAGAGTGATAGAAAGGGGTGAAAAAATAAAGCAATCCTACATTTTTAAAGAATCATAGAGAAACACATTCTGCACTCTTGCATCTTTTAAAATTCTCAGCTTCTCAATTTAGCTGATCATCAGCTCCTATCTCATGGTCTAAACAAATTACCACATTAAAAATTCAGGGCATGGCCCCAGCTCTTCTGGCTGGCGTTGCTCCGTTGCCTCAGGTGGCACCAATCCAACAGCACCATCTGAAGATCTCACCAAGAGGCTCTGTGCAAGTGCATTAGCCTGAGGCTGGCACTGTGCTGCTGCTGCTTCTCCACAGATACTTCTTGCTCCAGAAGCATCCCTTGATCTGCAGCCAATGGGGGTGCCAGGGATGGGATAGCAGTGGCTGGAGCCTGCTTGGTCACCTTTGTCCATGAACACAGGTATCTGGGCACATTCTGCTGTGGACACTGTTCAACACTGAAGTACGTACACGTGTGTGGCATACCAAGATTGATTTGTTAATGAATAGTTTACCCACACTTGCCAATGTGCTGTAAGGCAGAAACCAAATTATACAGCAGTATCTTTCTCCTGCTTTCCACAGTTATCACAAAATTGTAGTAAGTTGTACTACTATGTTGATCAAATACTAAAAGTCAAATATGAAGAAAAAATAAAACACCACATGCTCAAAACTCCACAGCTGAGCCTTCTTAAGACACTGGTATGGGTTCATGGAATAAGGCAGTGCACAAATCTTCTGATGCAAAGTGGATGTGGACATTGCAAACTGTTTTTTAAAAAGGCTGAAGTTCAAACAGTGTGTCAAACAGAGTATAGGTGTAACTGTGGTTGGTAGATCTAAAGATCAGCCAGGACATACAGCTCTCCCTCCCTTACTGCATTCATTGCAACCCTTCCCTTCCCTTCCCTTCCCTTCCCTTCCCTTCCCTTCCCTTCCCTTCCCTTCCCTTCCCTTCCCTTCCCTTCCCTTCCCTTCCCTTCCCTTCCCTTCCCTTCCCTTCCCTTCCCTTCCCTTCCCTTCCCTTCCCTTCCCTTCCCTTCCCTTCCCTTCGATTCCACATATTACCACAAATATTACTTCACAGATACACAGCCACCTCTGACTTCTGTGCTTAGAGCAGATTCTATTTCACCACTGAGATTTTTAGAGTAACATTAAGAGCATTTTCTTTTCTAAACTTCACTTTTGATTTGAAGTATGAGTGGCAGTGGATCTTTTCAATACTTTGTTTCTTATTAGAAACCAAATAAAAAAATAGCAATGCTGAACTCCTATACTAAGTGAAGGGAAGGGGAAGGGAGAATATGAAAAACTAGGAAAAGAGTAAATTTTCTCTCCACAGTTGGAATCTATGGTAAATAGTTTGCTGCAATTTTAGTTTCAACCCAATCTGACTCAAATTATATGCTTTTTTGTGATATAGCTGCCTAGCAATCAAGTGTTTATCTTTGCGGCCCTGTGTATTCTGTACACATTCTGAAGATGAAGCTTTGTTCTATGCCTACCCGTTATTGAATTAAGAGCTGGGGGAAGGAAGGGTGAAGACACTTAACTCAGTATGATTTGATGACTCATTTTACACTGAAAAGTTGCCAGAAATGCATCATTTCCATTTGCTGGGAAATGCTGTTTCAGTCAACTGAAATTGTTTTTGATCTAGGGTGGGGGTCTTCAACCTACAGGCAAATGGAGACCACATGGTAATTATCCTCATTTTGTTGCCAATGCCAAAAACACTGCTGTTTTGGAAAAAAAAAAAGTCAAACTGAAAGAAGAGAAGCTGTGTAGCTAGAATCTGTTTATATCTGGAATATAATGAAAGAGATAGCAAAGACCACAAAGTAGATGGGATGAAACAAGAAAAATTAACATTTATCTTCTCTGAGTGATCAAACCCTGAGTCTATAGCACTGAAGCACCAGAGTATCAGCAGTGCTTTAAGTACGGTAAGGCTAAAAAGATATTGCAAAGGTAATTAGGAAGCTGGGAAACTGGAGCACTTCTGGTTTGGAAGGAATACTTGGATTTTGCATAACCTCTGTTCTTTCCACTATCTTAAAGATGAAGATCAGATATTTGCAAGATATCTGATTTCAAAGAATTTCTGAGGCATTTTTATCACTGCGTTTCAAGGAGGTGGAGATGCTGGTGGTTTTATAATGGAAACTGTTGCTATTTTACAGGCTTTAATTTAATTGCTTAATTGCTGCTTCAAAATGCAAAGGACTAGAACTTTAGCCAAGAGTTTTTTTCTCAAAGAAAATATTTATTAAAAATTAAAGCCAGCCTGTACAATATCATGCAAGCTGGTAACTGTAGCAGAGCTGACTGGGGAAATCAAGTCAACTGCTCAGCCACAGTGGAAAAAAAGAGATCAAATAAGAAGATTCTTCTTTGAATTTCCTCCCTGCCCCACACTTAATTTTAGTGACTTTGTAGAAAGGAATCTCAACCGTTTTCTCCCTTTTCAGGAATGAACATTAATACAGCCTTTAAGTTCCTTAGGGTAAACATACTTTCCCTTAATGGCTAAGAGCAGTTCAGGGAAAGGATTTGCAGCATTGCTTAAGGTACACACGTGCTTAGTGAAGTTCAGAAGGAAGCCTCAGTCGGCGCCGTGCCTAACTTCTTTTGACTGGATTGTCTTGTTAGGTGCCTTGCCTATCAAAAATAAATACGTAAGTGTAGATGTAAATTTGGTGTATGATGTAACAGTAATATTCTGAGGGTCATCAGCTAGCAAATGCTCGTGTCCATGGGGGTTTCATTGCAGGATAACCTTTACTAGGGCACAAACAGGAGTGCCTGAAACAAAAAATCTTTTCTGCTCTGATGCCTGGTTTGACAGTTTACAGCTGCCTCTACATATCAGAGATAACAAGAAAAAAATAGGCGTATGGAAATCAGACACATGTTCTAGAGATAGGAGCTATCTTATTTCACAAGGCTACCTCACGAGATGATCCTTGCTTGGCTCAAAGCTCATGCGGCAGGCATGCATGTGAACATCCAGAAATAATGGACTTGATTTTGAATTCCTGGCATCCTCAGCTGGCATTTGGCTGAAGAACATAGGTGATTCCAAATAGGTTGCTCACATTGCTTCTCTTCTTCAGAGAGCCTCATTTTCAGAAGATTACTAATGGAAGGTTTATATTCAAGCAAGGGAAGCAGAGGTGGTGTGCCCACTCATTATTAAAGAGGTATTTAATGCACCAATACAATCTGCTATGATAATAAATTAAGGAATATGCTGTACCTGTTCTATAATAGATTCTAGGAATGAGCAAAGTGACAACTGAGGAGCCTAATGGGTCACCTAACACATTCATGCAATATGCAGAATTAATAACTATGGGTCCTTGGATATTATCCTACACATGAGCTCAAGAACAATAAATAATTGATAGCCCATAGCCCATTTGTAGTTGCAAGTTTTTCATTCTTACATTTACATTTGGAGCAGAAGAAGAATTTAATGGTGCAAGAAGCACAATAAGGATGGCAGCAAAAAGTTTCTCTTCCTCTTTGGATACAATGGTCTGTGCTGAGCCTGTGTAGCTCAGCCAATTCTCACTCTTGCACATTCAAGCACGAAGTTTAAATTCTCAGTAGACCATTATAAGCCCTCACTGAAGTTGATATAAATCTAGAGCAACTCCAGTGAACTCAGTGAATGAAGTTAGTCTGAATTTACTGCTGTGTAACTGCAAGCAGATTCTGAGCTCATCTACGCTTTTTTTTTTTTTTTTTTTCTAAATTACTAGGTCAAAGTCTGATAGCTTCAGATAGGCAAAAACCTGGTTAGTCATCAGCAGAAATTCTGACTGAGCCAACAGTCCTCTGTTTGCCCTCTAACCTCTCCTTATTTTTGTAGCTTAGTCGTGCACTCCTAACAGCTCCCTCCATGAGCCTCCACTCTTTGTAGTGACTGTGAGTAGGTCTGGGAGCACGGAGTCCAGAGATTAACAAAGTTATTTTCAAGTTGTATTTTTTCCAAAAGAACAGAGGTTCTTGGTAGTGCAATTCTTGCTATGTCACCATTCCACTCCTCTCCTGAAGGACTGGAACTTTTTCTACTTCATATACAACTTCTCAACTTCCGAAAAATTCATCTTTTATTTCTGCTTTCTCATTACTCTGCTTCCTGGTTCACCTCTCAAAATGTTATTGAGGTGCTCTACTTCACTGCTGCTGTGCCAGAGCAATGCAAAGATTGGCAACCTAAAATTCAAGTATTCCAACAGAACCTGAATGCAGCAAGATGACCAGTGGACATCGATGAGTAGCGCATCCCCTCACTGCATCCCTCAAAGCCCTTTTCCACTTGGAAGAAAGCTCTGAATTGCACAGCATTTGAAATAGAACAGTAAACTCTTTGGGCTTGTACTCTGAAGTGCTATTACAATTGTAGGTGTTGTAAAATAGATGTTTTATACAGTAAAGTGCTTCTTTTCATAACAGTTTTATGTTAATTTCTTCCACTTCATTGCTATCTATAGGGAGATCTCTTTTCATTAATTTTATAACAATAGCCTTGTTGCTCCCTGTTTTTATTAGATCTGAAATTGGTGTAAAATGACAAATGTTTGCTGTTCCACAGTAGAGCAAATGGAAAGAAAGACTCGGTACAAATGCAGAGAAATGACATCAAATCTAACTAATTACTAACTGCAAATCATGTAGGTTTGGGACAAAAAAAAAAAAAAAGTACTGCAGGAAATAGCAAATCATAAAGGCAGAGAATAGCTGGATATAATACACTGAACTACAACTCTCTGAAAAGCAGACAGATGAAGGACACTGACTATGCCCCATAATAAAGGATGTTTTCATAATGCATAGAAATCAGAATTTCACTAAAAGAGACCAAAAAAATCCTTCTAACAGTATACTTGAACGAATTAACTGGCCATAACCCAAACCACTGTGACTGGGAATTTATGGAAACATGGCATATTCCTTCTTTTTCCTTGCCTCAGTTGTGATAATTTGGTGTTGAAACATGCCTCTTGCTGTGTTTCGAAGGCCATTCCCGAAATGATTGATGATTGCAAAATTGCGTGTTGCAACACTTGAATGTCTTATGCTTAGTTTTTAAATGTCTCTGAACTCAAGGGCAAAAGAAAGTTCTCTGTCATCTGCACTTGGCCCTGAGGCCTGTGTGGGGCTGCCCTGCACAGGGGGCCATGGGGCAGGCCTAAGGGGCCTCGGGAGCATGAGGCCTGTGTGAGGAGCCACAGAGACACGTTTTGGAGTGGTGTCACTGCTGTGCAGAATTCTGTGGTGGTATCAGGTTCAGGTGGTGCTGATAATTTTGCACGGGGGTACCCCTATGCCTGAGGGAGCAGCACCACAGTGCTGGCTGCATGTACTCATGTGAGCACGTGGAGTGGCCAGCACGCAGCCAGAGCTGCCTGCAGGGACCACCAAGCACCACGGCTAATAGTGAGGGCATATCCACCCTCTGCACTTCTGTGGATGCTATTCAAGCGTCACTTAATCAAAATGAAGCTATTTGATTGTTTAGAGAAGCTTTTGCCATTCTTTTTTCACTCTCAAAACTTCAGCTGGAGATAATTTTGTTCAACTCACTTCATTAGTTATTGTGATATAGAGAGAAATTAGCCTAGAAGGAAATTGCTGAATCCTCTCTTTGTCTTCCTACAGAGGCAGGCCCTTTTCCAAAGCAATTCCATAAAGGAATGCTGTGCTCTTTCAGGATGTTTCGCAATGCCAGGCCTAAGCTGGTGTAAGCAGCAAATGACAGCAGCCATGCCAAAAACATGCACTTCTTTCACAAAGTTTCCACTTCTGGAGAAACATCTAACATTTGCAGTTCAGCTACCATGTTTCTTAATTTAAGTGACATAGCTGCAGTCACAGGCGTGACATTTACAGCTGCAGCTTTGAAACAACTCCCATTTGCCAAGCAGAAATAAAGTTGATGCTTGTCCACAAGTTTAGGGTATTTTTCTTTACTTTGCTCATGAATGTGGCTATTTTTTTATTAAATCTGGACAACAGAAAAGATATAGCTGGCTTTTTAGTACCAGTGGCAGAATGCACCTCCAGGATGAGGGTCTAATTTTGTTTCTTGATATGCATTTTATGTAGGGAATGATACATATCTAGCCCACTCAACACCTGCTGTCTTCAGACACATTGGCCATTTATGTCCATTATTTAGGGTTCTCCTCTAGTTTCTGCAGAACAGTTTTTCCACTGAAGAGTCCTCTCCTACCCTCACTCATTTTCTCATCTCAGTCATCAGTGTTGCAGAGGACAAGCTATAAGAAACAGCTACTTTTCTATGGGGTAAGGTACCCTAAAGAGCTCTAGCTCTGAAATTTAGACTCTGGAAATGTGTTTTTCCTTTCATTTCGTCACACATTCCTATTTGTTTAATGTGTTCAAAATTCAGTTGCCCCAGACCGCTTCCTGGCCTTGCCATACCATGTGAACCAATGCCTGACTTGTTGCAAGATCTAAAAACAAAACAACAAAAAAGTCACATTCTATCTTCTTTATGGGATTTTAGGGTAAAATTAATCCAATTATAAACTGAGAATTACAAAAAATGTTTCAGTGTAACAAGCCAATGTTAATTCATAGCAACTAGTATTTAAATGAGAATAGCTGTTGCAAAGCAATCCAATGTCATGCAGATTCATTAAGAATGACAGGAATAGGGAATGCTTCCTGCTTTCTCTGCTGTAATCTATTAGCTACACTAGCTCTGCTGAACCAAAACTACAGGTATGCTTTACAAGCTGCTCCTGCAGGCTTGTACTCCATGCCTGCCACATAGGGCACCAGTGCTCACAGTGGCATCAGCTCCTGGTTTTGCCTTGGGAGCCCCAGCCCCACTGGACAAGAACACATGTATACATAGGTTTGGGCACAGCCTGTAACTATGCAACAAAGTAATAAAACAAAGCACTGGTGTGGTGTCTGGTGTCATTTAAGAACATTGTTTCAATTTCTTTTCGCAGAGAAGTAAACACTGGTAACCGCTTCTAAAAGAAATACTGAAAGATATACAGTAACTCTCTGAAAATGTTCTCCTTATCACTGCTGTTGTAGATAAAAATGGCTGTAATCAGCATCAGGGAAGCGCCGAGGGCAGCTCTGCACTAATTCCCTCTGACTGTTGTGCTCAGCAGGCATGCACAGCTGCCGGTTCTCAACCCGCTCTGGGTTCTTCCAGCATATTTTTGGATGAGCGGGACGCATAGCTTTAAAAAGAAAACATTTGCCAGACCTCACATCATTTCATTTTTGCAGCCCTTATGTTTAATAAACTATTACTTCTTCCACAACACTGTAATATTTTCCACAACACTTCACTTTTCCAAAGCATTGTCCAAACCTTCTCTGCGCTCAGAGGCAGCCAGTACTCAAATTCTCACATGATTTATTTTCCCAGGCACCTTTAGCTCTCTCACAGATATTAAAAGAGCAAGAGTTTTAAATATACACATACATATCAAAAGGTATATATATATTTTTTGACAGTTGCAGAAAAGTCTTACTGTTTGTATTTCTTTCTTAAGTGTGACTCGCTGTCTTTATTTTGTGCAGTTAACATCATGCTCCGTGTGTTTCCTCATGCAACAACAGATTCTGCTTTTCCTTTGATTTGTCATTTAATCCATTCTACAACAAGTGGCTTTTTAAACAATGGTGATTTTTAAAAAACCCTACATTTGTTCACACCCATCAAAGAAGGACTGCACTGCATTGTTGTCCTGTGCCGGGAGCACAACTCTGCAAAAGCAGGCACTGAAATTTACACCAGCTTTTTGGATTGCAAACATTCATTTTGCCTATTTTCATGACTGAATTTCTAGCCAGGAAAAGTTAGCTCTTGTTTTCAACAGCGCATTTACAATAACTTTAATGAGAAAAACTTAGAACTAGTGCCAAGCATGGCACCTCAAATCAATATTTTATGATTTGCATGTTCAGAATTAGGTACTTAAGTTATTTTTTAAAGTTTCCATTTTGAATCTCCACGTAACTGGAGAGGAAACTGCCTGCTCTTTGTCATCAGTCTGAATTATCATACTCGTGAATGTAGTGTAAAGCAGGAAGTTCATAGGACCAACACTTATGGAGCTTGTAAGCAACCAAAACACATCTCAGTGTCTGAACCCAGATTTAGTGGCTGGCCTGACAGTGCATATGTATTGAATGATGCTGAGCAAGGAAATTAGAGGATCATAAAAGTGTTGGTAAGAAAGGACCTCTGGAGGTCGTCTGATCCTGCCTCCCACTCACGCAAGCACCACCAACGAGCCTCTTCCTTCTCAACGCATGCGTTTGATGAAGCTAATGCAGAATTTCCTCTCCAAAAAGACCTAAGCTGGAACATCTGGAGCTTTGCTCGTGTCGCTACTGCACATCACAGGATAAGATCAGTGCCTTTGTGTGAGTTTAGCAGGGCGTCACAGAGAGCAGGAAACGAGATGAGGGTCCACGGAGTTTGGTCAGGGGAATACATGGATTGCAGCGCTCATTTCCCAGCAAAGGCACTGGCCATGGTCCATATATCAGTAAGCCCAGTATTATTTCAAAACATTCTTAATTATTTCGGACATTTTTAAGGCCAAAAGATCATGGAGAGGTCTGACTCTCCCCATACTTTTTATTGTAAGCACATAATCCATATCTAAACTATGATGCATCATAGAACAATGTAGGTTCTGATCATGATGTACAGTTTTGAAAACTTCGTTACACATTAGTGAGAAGGTTCAGAGATTAATTAATCTCACTACACAAACTGTGCCTATTTTTATTCTAAATTCTTCCAGAATTTGTTTGCTGGAGCAATGTACCAAGAAGATTTGATGCTTCTGTCCGGATCATAACAGATAGCAAGATGTCTCATCTTCTGGCCACAGCCCATTTAAATCCCAGATCTGTCTGATTATGATTTACTAGATAAATACTCGTCCACCAGAAAAGCTAACACACACGTCACACAGGCAGACATGCTCAGGCACACATATACACACAGAGGTGTTTAGTTTCTCTTTAACTCTCTTTGCCAAGCTAAATATGTCTAATGATTCATAACTTTCTGGGACAGATTGTAAGGTATTTTACTCTGTCAGATTCCGAGGATTTTGTCATTCACACGCACAAAACAACTATGAAACCATAATAATAATGCCATGCACGGCAATCACATAGGAGTATTTTTCTTTGAAAAATTATCTTTTAGTTTTTTGTTGCCTGCACAGTTATAGAGCAGATGCTGACTCAAGTAATTTTCATCTTAGCTGTCGGCTTCATGTCCAAATACTTTAAAGGAATATTTTGCTAGAGGAGAGGAAGAGTTAACCAATTTGTTCAGGTCGTGCTGAAGGTTCCCTCTGGAAGCGTTAATTTCACAAACAGGATTTTAGGACCCAGTGGATCTTACTTCTCCCACTGGGAGAAAATCTAGTAGGGAAGCTGGGTGACAAATGGAGAAGTGAGCAACCCGCTGCTGTCATCAGTACAGCTTATTTGCTACGCTGCTGTCAGTAAAGCGCAATTCCCAGCAATGAGTGAAGTGTCACATTGGCTTAGATGTATGTGAATGCTAAAGAATAACTTGAGTTCTCTGCCATGTGAATTAACAGCGCATTAACTAGAATCTATCGTATCAGCTCAACATTTCTTTTTGCAAAGACTGCTCTTCTAAAAGAGTTAATAGCCTACAAGCTGGGTCATACCTTGCATATCTTGCATCTGCAAGTTATATTACAAAGGTTTATCTATCCTTTATATATTTCTAGGGAAGTTTTTAGAAGAACAGGCGTTTGTCCTGCCCTGCACTCTCTGCTGTACAAAGTGGGGGACTTCACTCTGTTCGGGAACACCTGCTAAAGGAGGAAGGCATAAAAACTGACATTGCAAATAAAATGATATGAACTTGTCCTTTATGTGTTTGACAGGGTTAACTGCAATTCTGTTCCATCAGTTTATTACATTTAAAATCTACAACTTCAAAAATGGTGACACTGATATGTAACGATACAGCTCTGAATTAAGGGTGACTCTGAACATTACTGAGCGTCAATCCTCTAAATAGCAAAGAAGATTAATTATCTGGGCAAAATTTCAGTGTTTGATACAATGTGACATTATCCTGAAGGTTTTTTTAGGGATTTCAATACATCTAAAACCACAATCTCTTCAACAGCAAGAAACAAAGACATGTATTGATGAGAAAAGTTTTGTCTGCACTACTATATGTGATATTTATGATGATCTATTTTTCCTCAAATTATAATAGACTAACAGATTTCATAGGTGAGTAAAGAACCAGAGGATAGACTGTCTGGCAATCTGAAATAAACCACTGATGGATCCATTGGTGCTTTGAGATGTGCTCTCACACACACACACACAAAAGCCAAAATAAACAGATAATGTGATTAGATTACACAGAATCACAGAATCGTAGGGCTTAGAAGGGACCTCAAGAAAGCATCAAGTCCAACCCCCTGCTAAAGCAGGTTTCCTACAACAGGTCACACATGTAGGCATCCAGATGGTTCTTGAATGTCTCTATAGAAGGAGACTCCACAACCTCTCTGCGCAACCTGTTCACTGCTCCGTCATCCTTACCGTATCAAAGTTAAAATTAAATTAAGATTAATTAAATTAAGATTAAATGAATATTTTACCACAAACCAGTAATGGATTTGCAGTAGAATATTATTATAGGCTTCACTTATGTTCACTTTTAAAGAAAAAAAAAAGATGTAATGCTTTGATTCTTGCCATTGTATGACTCCTTACATTCACTGTTTGGTATGATCATTATCAACAAATACATAAGGACCAAAACTATTTAATTCATACAGAGATTTTCCTTAGCTACTTCTGATGTTGATGTTTTGTTTTGTTTTGTTGGGGGGAGAGAGGGTGTTGTCTGTTTGGGTGTTTTTGTGTTTGTTTAATAAGAACATGTAGAGTTTCTCCCATAAAGTGAAGTCAAATTTGAAACTGTGGCTGGACATGCTCATCTCGTATTTTCTTGAGATGCTAAACCGTGACGGCAGAATAGAAGAACATCCAGTACAAGGATCATACTAGGTATTAATCACTTTAATTACACCTTATTCAGGAGCTCAATTTCTCCAACTCCACAGCGATTGGATTTTATTATGCCTTTGTGGAAAGGTCAGAAGGTTCAGCCATCAAACAGCTGTTCAGTGTGTAAAAATCTATCAATAGTCCTCTTCTAAAGTTTAATTTCTTGCATATAATACCATTCCTTGCAGTTTTTACATTATTTTATGCATTTTATCTTTTTCTCATATTTCTGAATTCATCCTGAAGTGCAACTCTCCCTCTTGGACAGAGCACTGTACATGTGGCGTTACCTCTATAGGCACAATCACTTGTCTGCTTGGTACCCTATCTTTTGCCTCCAAGATCAAGACATTCACAGATACCTCTGGTACATTTGCTTTCTTTTCAATGGAGCTTCTCCTCACCTTGAGATGTTTACCACAGATTACTAAATGACTCCCAAAGAACTGCTTGCCATGACCGTTTACTATTCTCAAACCGGAGCTTGCAATTTCACTCCGTATGGTGGGTTTTTTTTTCTATTTAGTTTTATTAAAATGAACCATGCTCGCTGTGACAGCCTAATTGAGTCATTCAGCTTGCACAGCACAGCTAACTTTTTTCCTTGTTTACTACCCTGCCAATTTCTCTGTCACCTGCACACATTATTAGCACAGATGTTTTGTCAGTGTCTGGAATGATCATCCATCAGGTGGAACTGCTCTCTAGGAAATCCACTGAAAAGGCTGAACATTTTTTATGTGTTCCTACTAATAAGTCCATTTTGTATCTGCAAGTGACCTAGGTTTCAATTTTTCCCTATTAATTCCATGTCATACAAGCTTTCTATTTAAATCATTATATGGTTTTAAGTTGATACTGCAATCTCAGGTAAAACCTTGTCCTCTGGGAAATTAACTTTCCTATAGACTCTGTGTAGTCAGGGGCTTATGCTGACAGAGGCCACCTCATTTCAGCTTCCTCTCTCACTCAGCGCTAGGGAAGCCCAGGAGGACTGTTCTGTCTCAATAACAGATAGAGATTTTCCCATGTTCATCCCTGCCACCGTATGTGCCCTGTCTGCAGGAACAAACTGAGAGTAAAGAGCTCAGAGTGTTTGCGATACCTCTTTCCTCAATGGGTCCACTTTGGCAGTATTCAAAAGCAAATGACTTCTTCTGTTCATTTACTAGAATTTACTTCTGTGCTGTAAGATAGATACTGGTTTAAAATGTGGCTAGAGTTTTCATATATGCATACACACTGCATTATATTATTTAGACGGTGAAAATGGGTTCCTGCCACAAGCATTCCTGCCACAGAGCCAGGTCTAAATGAGCAGTGTGTTAATCAAACAGTAATGAAAAATGAAGTCCTTGTCCAAGAAGACTTACATTGCCCTGAAGTCTAGGTGTCTGCCCTTTTGTTGCACAAATGCCTTCTAGGACTGTCAGCTCTTTGTAAAATTTCTCATTAGTAATCTTGCGCTCTACTTCATCAGCGTCACTGCATGTGAAAATATCAAACAAAATGCAAGACATCAGCTCTATTTAAGATGAACACAAAGAGTCTGGTCTTCCACGATGCCAAACATGCAACAGCCAGTTCTGAAAGCCTTCGTGGTACAGCACTTGCAGTGTCAACTTAGGACTTTCAGAGTCTTTGAATAAGCATGTGAATCCGGCCAGGTGGGTTTCAATAAATCACTAACACTATGTTAATAAAATCACCCTGACAGCATGAAAAGTCTTAGTACAGCATGAGCAAAAATGAGCCAAATGTTACCAAAGGTACATGGCTATATTCCCATCAAATATAGTTAAAGCAATTTATACTATTTCCTGAATGTATATGTTTTCCATTGGACCTTAAAAGCTGCCCATTTAGGCATACTTCTATTCACACTTTTCAAAAGATTCTATTTAACATCCTAAGAATATCTTTTCCTCTTTCCATTACACATCTGAGTAAACTACAGCCAAAGCAGAAAATGCCTACATCCACTAACAGGATGTGTGAAAATCAAAATTGTCCAAGCATATTCTGCCAAACAACAGTCTTGCAGCCTTCTTGTAACTATTGCTTTTACCTACGACAAATCCTTCTCATCTTCTCTGTATTTTTTGTCTATTCACTTTCGGAGAGAGCTATTACGTTCCGCAGTTTATTATTTAAGTCATTCACATCCTGGCTACAAACATGGCTTCTGTTTCTTCATGCATCTCAAGCCATCCCAATTTGCATAGTAGCCATGTTTACCCTTCTCTTTATATTTCATTTTCTCTGGCTTCTATCTCTTCCCTTCCCCTACTTCTAGGCAATGCTTCCAAGACACCAGTTCCAAAACGCACATTAGAATTCCTGAGATTTATATCTTTTCTTTCTTTCTTTCTTCCTCCCCCCACCCCCCAAATAAATAGATCTTTATTGTGGTTATCCTTGGATTATTTTTGATACATTTAATTAGGATGGTTTGAAGCCAAACCAAAGGAAGTCCAGTAAATACTTTTAAAGCATTTCCCTTTTAGAGGCTTCTAACCTACTTTTCTTCAAACTGTCTCTGCATTAGTTACCCTGCAGTTAAATTCCTATTCTGATTTAAACAGACAATGTACACAATGTACACAAAGTGCCTTCCAAGAACACCTATAGATGTATCTACCGTGAACACTGTGAAGTCATACAAAGATATGCAAATTCATTATGGCTTCTGGAAGCAGAAGGAATCGCTGGGAAGCAGTCATTCTTTCTAGCCCTGTGAGAGATCCCACAGCGTGCTGCACTGTGCAATGCACACATACTATTTATCTTGCTATCAAGTCTATTCCTGTGATTTCCAAGAATTTTCAGGTGACTTTGGGAAACAGTGGCCCAAATTAGAGTTCAGAGTGGCCACTCATCATATTTTTTGCCATGTGAAATTAAGTGAAGAGTGTTATGCTATCATTATAATAGTCAGAAGTCCTGTCAACACTACAGAAACAGTAACTGAGCTCTGTCTTCTTGGCCATGCTGTAAATGGTTATAATGCTTAATATTAATGATGTGAGAAGGAAACTTTGTAATTTACGCTATCCTTTACCTCTAACTCGGAGCCAAAATTAGGTGATCTAAGCTGCTAGAACATCTAGCAAAAGTAACTGATAAACGATCCTTTAAAGTGCATACCTGCCTGGTTAAATATGGGAATCTTTCATGCTGTGGATAATATGTCTCTTCAGTGTAGCTTGGATAAAGATACTGATATCTTAAAAATTGTGCTTTTCTCTTGCTCTTTTAATGTATTTTTGTGCTGACCACTCATACAGCAGAGGTGACACTGGTAGAAACCTCAAAGACAGTAGAGTCTGCTCCAAGGGCTGATGAGGCTGGTGGGGGACCCACGCTTTGGACCGAAACGTTAGAAATATAATACAGTCAAGCATATAATGTAGTGTAAAGGATTTGGTTGGTAAGGGAAATGTGATCCATGATTAATCTGACCTTCATTTACCTTGTTGAATCAATCTCCTTATTTGGTGTGGACTATAATCAGTTCTGCCATCTGTGTCTCTTTGTTAAACCCATACCGTTTATGTTTAGTCAGCTGTGAAAAGGGACTGAGAGAATGGTTCCTTCAGTACAAGGTGTTAATGTCATTCTCCCACACACTTCTACTTAAAAACAGAACCGTATTTCTTGACAGAGGCTCTTCAACTTAAAGGTGAGCAATCTGAATCACAGTTTACCCAGAGTGGACATAATTTATTTTTGCTTGCCTTACATAAGGACAACCAAACTCAAATATCACTACGGTCTCCTTTCTTTTTATTCAGGTTTAATATTGCATGTAGGCTTTGCCTTACGATGGAAGCAAAAGGCAAATCTATGTTAAAATATCTTGCTAGTTTACCTTCAACTGATACAGCCAGCAAAACCCAAATATAGATGCAGTCACTCTAGGAAAATGCATGCCTTTTTTCTACACAACTTGGTTTGGAGAGCTGATTTAAATATACTGATACAGAACTTTTTTTGTGACATGAGGAATGCCTCCATCTACAGGATTTGTCATTTAAATTTTACAGGTATCACTTCAGGTGGCCCCTAGGCTAAGTTCCAGTCACCATCAAGGCCTAATGATAAAATAAAGAAATTCCAGATGGTGCATAAATCCCATATGTGAGTGAATTAATCTTGAGCGTTCAGGCTTTGTTGGGAGATGTCAATGAAAGCAATAATTATTTAATCCCCCTAGAAAAATCATGCTTCTATGTACAGTTTAAAAGGGAAAAGCAATGATATTGATGGACAAATGCAAAAGTATAAAAGGTCAAGATTTCATCTACTAGAAGTTCCATAACACCGCTGACTGCAGGAGATTCATGGTGATGTACATTTGTTGAAATGCTGGCTGTATTCTAAAATGACAGAATTCATTCAGTGGGTGCAGAGTGAAAACCAAGGTGTCATGGTGTACAACATGAGACAACAGAGAGATCTTTAGATATTTTGTTTTCTTCTATTTCAGATCAACCTTAAATTTCACTATTGCTTCCTAAGACAATTGAGAGATTTTCTGTGTTTTATTTGTGGTTTTTATTTGGGTTTGGTTTTTGGTTTGGTTTGGTTTTTTTTTTGGTTGGTTGGTTGGATTTTCCCTTAAAATCCTCCAGGAAACAAATCTCTCGTCTTTATCCTGAAATGCATGAGCAAAGCTATGTCTCATAGTCAAGTTCAGTGCTGTCCTCACTGAGTATAGTAAAAGCTCTATTTGATGGTAAAATTCAGATGGTGATTGATGTTCCGCACAAACATGCGCAAGAACTTCTTTACAGTGAGGGTGACGGAGCACTGGAACAGGCTGCCCAGGGAGGTGGTGGAGTCTCCTTCTCTGGAGATGTTCAAGACCTGCCTGGATGCCTACCTGTGTGACCTGGTGTAGGGAACCTGCTTTGGCAGGGGGGTTGGACTCGATGATCTCTGGAGGTCCCTTCCAACCCCTACAATTCTGTGATTCTGTGATTCTGTGATACTACGGGGAATTTAGAGCAGAATAACAATGCATATTGATTCCCCTGCTTTAAAACACACAAATTTCTGATAGTGAAGACATAGCACAGTCTCTGTCCCAGCTGAGAGCAAATCCCATAGCAAATGGGACCATTTGTTACAGCTCATGGAAATATATAGCACTCCCTAACATGGGGAAAAAAAGTAATAAAAATGGATGAATGCCCATCCATTTCTCTATTTGTTCAGAAGTCTAGATAAGAAAGCTTTAAAAGATAAACTATTAATTGGTGCATTTCTCAATAATTTATAATGATGATAAAATGTGTGATAAAATGTGTCAGAGGAAAGGATTTTCTTCTTGTTTTTTTACCTTTATGCTACCAGGAAGGCTAATGCTCTTGTAACCTTGCTTGAAGAGTCACTGGAGACCTCACATGTTCACTTTGAACTTTTTCTGCCCTGAAGAAAGACAGATAAATTTTCTCCTAAGTGTTTTTCAGTATTTGAGTTGAAATCAAAACCAAACAGTGTGAACAAAACTCACCTTCCTCTCATTACTTGGCATTTATTTGCATAGGTTTTTCTGATGCCATTATCCTTGCCTGATCTCCTTTGTCTAGAAGCCAGAAACTCAGAGGAATCACCCAGAAAAGGGTGACACAAGATGAATTTCTATCATGACTCAAATGGGAAACTTTCCCCTCTTACTTTCTAGAGATATATGCATTATTTGATTTTTATAATTAAAGAGAAGGAAAAAGAACGTGAACCTGACCTTCCTCTCGTTCTTGCATAATCCATTATTAATAACAATGCCTTTTTCTACATGGTTCTCACATGTCCTTCAATATTCTAAAAGAACGGGATGAGTTTAGCTTGACTTATCAGTGACATTGTTCCCTGACCTTACAAAAAATGCTGCCTTTTAATTCACTCTGTAGAAAAAAAAAAAATTGCTGAATGAGTTTCTAAAGGTGGCTGAAATAGTTGCCATAGCCTCCAGGCAGCAATGATGTAAATGCTAACAAGTTATTCTGGTTTTACATGTCTATTCACCTTTGTATAAATTCTACCACCTCTGCGTCTCATACAACATGTGTTAATGCTCGGGAAGTTCTTTTGGGCCCTATAAACAGTTCCATAATGTAGTTGAATGTAAACTGAAATCGTTTCCTCTAATTCACCATTGCCTATTTAATAAGCATATTGTTGCTCTGCACAATGTTTACGTAGCACCCGGTTTTGCCACCCATATGCAGTCCCCCATTTTATAACCTTTTTATTTAAATTTAGCACAATAGATTGGATTGTGACAATTGCTTATTCAGGTTCAGGGAAAGTATAAAACGCGATCTCTTTCTGCGAGGCCAGCTCACATCTTGAGCCCATATGTTTGTGAGTGCAGGAAAACTGGAGCTGATGCCTCCATAGTGAGCAAATTAAGGCAGGAAAGGGTTACAGTAGTGATAGGAAGGGAAAGGAGCGATTGAATGTGTAATGTTTTTCTTTGAAATGGATGAAAGGATGCAAGGCACAGAGAAAAGAAGCCAGCAGTCAGCCACCTCATCCAAAACCGAGAGCAGCAGCAGCCCCTCGACACAGCCCCACCAGCCCAGTACTGGTGCATGGAGCACCAGGCAGGCTCTAGGCATCCCTATTGACTCTAACAGCTACAGAGTAACCCAAGAAAACATACGTGATTTCAGCATCGGGAACAGTATGATAAGGCACTTTACTTTTAATGGGCACATGCTGCTACAGTTTAGGGAATAAATGTGCAAATGTCAAGGAGCCTTAGGAAGAGCACAGAAGCAGAAAATAGTATATTAGCGGTAGCAAAGAGAGACAAGATGAGCTGGAAAATGGCTAGAAAGTGATAAGGAGACAACAGAGCTCACACCATGCCTGATGCATTTTCTTGAATGGTAATATATATATATATTTCTGTTTATATATATATATAAACAGAAAAAAGGCCTGGAAGAAAAATATTTTTTTTCTATGCTTGCTCCTTCAGAGGATGAATAAGTTTGAATAAAGAGGCTACAAATTCACCTTTCTTTTCCTTTCTTCCATTTCTTTCTGTGGGGGGAGAGGAGGTTGGCAGTGCACACATCCTTACTTAGTTTGAAAGGTACATAAAAATATCTCCACATGTTCCTGGCCACATGTTTAGACTGTTTGTTTGTTTTGTTGTTGTTGTTGTTTTGTTTAATTGTAAGTCAGCTCTTTAAAAAACCCACAGAACTTAACATGAAAAGGTAAGGGCATAAAGGGCTCCACAAAGCAGTAACTGCAGAGCAAATTAGGGTCTGACAGCCGTTGCATCTGTCTCTAAACCAGTGGCAGCTCTGAGCTGTAGCAGTTTGCACACCCATAAGCATAGGCTAGAAACCCACAAAATGTTGCCCAAATGATATATTCTGACAGGTGGCTGCAGTCTCAGCAGGAACCCACCTGTTAATGATCCCACACCAGGTTTTAGCAGGAGAAGGGGCAGACTGCAGTAAGAGCCTCTGGACTCGGTCCTGGTCTCTCCTGCACAGAGCAGAAGAACATTTGTGGGGCGGGCAGCGAGGAGTCGGCACTGTGAGAGGTGGCTGATCCCAGCCCAATGGTCACAGACACAGGAATGAAAAGTAATAACCAAGAGAGCGGGTTTCATGTTAACACAGAGGCTGGAATTCAAGCCTGAAACATTTCAGAGCTGTTTTTGTTTTTGTTTCTGTTTTGTTTTGTTTTGTTTCAATTTATATAAAAGGTATACTACAAATACAAGCATATTTTTGCTTGGTGCCTCGCAGCTCTATTTATAATTTGACCATCATTTTCAGACCTGCCTGATTAATACTAGGCCACTAAATTCAGACTCACATTTCTAAACAAACATTCTCCTTTTTTATTGTTGTTGGTAGTGGTGAACTCCTGCCTTTCCCCACGGCATGTGCAGGATGGTTTTGCCTTTTAGCAGTCTCTTAGGGCGAGGTAAAACAAAGTTTGCCATCATGTAAGAATTTCAGAAATGTGGCCTCTGAGGATATCCTGGTTTGGTCAGAGGTACTGCTCTCGCCTACCTGAGTTGCTCTGGTGGAGTTTTTTGTGAGTTTAGAGTAACGGGATCACACAAAGTCAGGTTGAAAGTGGCCACATGTCCCATCCCCTGCCCCAAAAAGAGCCCAGTGCTGAGTGAAAGTGGGTGGCTCAGCCACGCACCTGCAAAAAAGGAGGGCCCTGTCCACCCTGGACACTGTGCCAAGCTGTCATCACCCTCATAGAAGAACACTTCCTTGCAAGGAGTGTGTGCAAGGAGCCACCGTGAGGGAGCTGTATGTCCTTCTCCCAAAGGGTTACTCACACCACCTGCAGCCACAGGAACTGCTCATGACCGAAATGTCCTTACTGGCTGGACGCTGTGTACCTGCAGTCAACATTTTTGAAACCACTACTTCATGCCTTTGCCATTTTCTCTGCGAGACATTGTCCTCATCTCATTTCAGAGGGGAGAGGGAGGGTGAATGCATTATTAATATGAAAAGCATTCAGATTTGGGGGGTGAGAAGCACCAGCGCTTATGATTCATCCTATGAATACAATATAAATTATTCAGCAATTGTACATCTCTCTTAAAAAGGAAATGAGAGCTGACAGGCTCCTAATGAGACAGGAAAAACAATTAAATCCTAAAACATAAATGTAAACAAAAACATAAATACAATACAAATGAAAATAATTTAAAATACCTCACTGGAAAGTTTGCTTATGGTGCATATTACTTTAATGGTTACTTTGTGTGCAGATATTTTAGGAAGAAAAAGGTGTTCGCTTCTTATGATGTACTCTCATGCCTCCCTGGTTTTCCCTCTATAAGTTCGTTTATTAACCTATTTTCTTTGTTTAATTGCTGTGCGTTTTTGGTAGAATGAAATCTTGTATGTTTCCCAAGGTGCTACTTTTTAGTACTACAAAATAAACTCTGAGGTTAGACGTGTGTTGTTACCAACTCTGTCGTCACTGTAAGACAGCTATTAATAAAGCCAGCACTACATCCCAAAGCTTTCACAATCTGGAGGAAACTGTACTGAGAACTTGAGATCCGTTGGACTTTACATTATTTTCCTGTTTTATGCTCCCACTCTTTCTCAGCTGTAGAGGCTTTGGGTTTGAAAGAGAATGGTAGTGAGTGTAGAATAAATGAGGCCTCTTCGAACTTGGGATGGAAATTTGTTTTTCTTTTCAAACTTTACACAAAGTGTAGAGAAAAAAAATTCAAACTCCCCATACACGTTCTTTCAAATTCATTTTGTTAAATGTAGTCTCTCCCACTTCACTGATGTACTTCAGCAAGGAAATTGTTCTGTCAGGTACAAATAAAAGGTATAGAAAATACTTGCCTGATCTGCTGGCGATCATGTAAACACACCAATTTTTGCAATAATTAGAAGCACTTCATGTGAGTCCACCTTTTTTGGACAGTATTTCTAAAGCATAGCAATCCATATTAGGAAAAAATACAATAGGTTTGCAGTGGCTGAGAGCAGGCACCTGCAGGGGACCTTGTGCCAACTGGCAGAGAGTTACAAGCATGCACGCACCGCTTTTTCCACACTGGTGACAAAGACCTTCAGGAAACTTGCTCCTTCTGTTCAGTCCAGCACTTCCATCAAATTGAAAGGCTCACTCCACCACTTAATCCTCCATGAGATCATCCTGTCAGAAACTTCGTTCTCTGAGGGCAATGTGTACGCACGTATGGACATGCACCTCCACGCATGTGCTCTGGGTTCAGCCGCAAAATGATACAACTGATGTCATCTACCTGGGCTGCAGCACGGCCTTTGACATGGTCCCCGATTACATACCTATCTCTGAGTTGAAGGGATATGTATTTGAAGGGTGGACTGTTCAGTGGATAAAGAATTGGTTGGATGCTAGTGGAGAAGAATAGCGGAAATATAGTGTAGTATAGAATAGTGGAGAAGAATAGTGGAAAGAATAGCTTGGATGCTGGTGACGAGGGTTTCAGGCAGGACCAGTATTCTTCAGCATCTTCATCAGTGGCATAAACAGTGGGATTGAGTGTACCCTCAGCCAGTTTGCTGGTGACACCAAGCTGAGTGGTGCAGTTGATATGAGAGAGGGAAGGTATGTCATCCAAAGGGACATCCAGAAACTTGAAAGAGGGCACATGTGAACCCAACGATTCCAAGTGAAAAGTGGTGCACCTGGGTTGGGGCAATCCCAGACTTGTACAGACTGAGAGAAGAACTCACTGAGAACAGCCCTGCAGAGAAGGACTTGGGGGTTCTGACAGGGATTTGGAACTGGACTATCTTTAAGGTTCCTTCCAACCTAAACCATTCTATGATTCTATGAAGTATGTATGTGTGTATCTGTATGTTTGTTGATGATGCATATACATAAATATCCATTTGTGGTTGTGAATCTCCAAATAATATGGAAAAATAAGGAATTTTATGTCTTTGTTTTGGCTTATAAATCTCATAGTTGCATTTGCTTTTTTACAGTAATTTATAGACATAGCAAAAGAAGATAACAAGCAAAGTTAACATATATCATACCAGAAAGATTCAGACAATCTGTGTCTTTGTGAGCAATCAGGAAGCTTCCCTCGCAGCGCATCCTTATGGGAGGCAAGCTGTTTAGATTCTTGTGGCACCGGGTGAAGGAAAGAGATAAAAAGTAATTAAATTCTATTTAGTGACCATACTCCAGTTGCACATGGTCAGATGGCTCTAGATTGCAGATAAATCTTTCTAGCTGAGCTACTCATTACTGAAACCACAGAAAATATAAACACTACGGAGCGCAACTGTAGACTGTTATTGAAACTGCACGATATCTGAAAGCCTTGTAGCTCTTCTCACTTCCACCTAAGCCCAAGTTCAGCTTAAGGATGGGGATTTGTAAAACTTTGTGAGACTTAAAAACACCCAATCTTTTCTCTGTCTCGAAAGTTACAGAGTAATACTCCTACTTTAATCTTGAAGCTGATTCTGTGAATGCTTAGTGCTGAAATTAGACACTATGTTATTTGATGAGTTTTTAATCATAGTATTTCTTTCTTACAAGCAGTCTTTGTATTGCATATCGTTGTAGGTACTTTTACCTAACATAATATCAGCATCTGGCCCCCTTCAAGTTCTAATTGGGAAACAAGTGACTGAGCATACAGAAACACCACAAGTATGGAAAGACACCGCCTCTGTTCTTATCACAGAGCTTAACCTAAACTTACTAACATACAGAGATGGAAAACACGGTAGTTAGTGGTACAGTAGAAAAAGCAGAAAAATGTTTCAATAGATGTTGACTTTCCATCTAACTTTTCTTTCAAAGGCATTCAATTTCTGATGATATACACAATGGCTGTTTTCAATTCAAAGTTTTTCTTTAAAACAAACAAACAAGCATAAAAACAGAGCGAGCTTAATCACTGTGTACCCAACAGTACTTTCAGTTCCACTTTTGGTATATTTATGAAAATTCTGGGCTTACCTCACATATCTCAGTTGTGTTCTTTCCATTCTTTCATGTCTGACAAAGCTCAAGACATCATTTATATGTTAGAAGTGGATGGTTACTGTCTTCTGAAAGAAACAGAAAAAACTCAGGGCTGAAGAGCTAATTCCGTTCTACGGACAGTAAGAAACAATTTTACAATGAAGAACTCTAAATAACTGCCTCAGAATATTTTAGGTGGACCTTACAGATTTGTATTACTTGCTAGAAAACAAAGAATTAATTTAAATGAAAAGTTTAAAAATCTTGAAAATACAGTAACAGGAGAGTTTGCTGTAAAAAGTATAGAACACTATATTCTGGTACATTTCCCCTTTTTGTCAATAAAAGAAATTTAAAAGCCAGTAGTCTGCACTGAGCCTATTACATGAAGGAATCATAAGCAACTGCAGCTCATGAAAATATTGCCAGTCACAAATTTACCATGACAAAATGCAGAGGAAGCTGTAGTTTGAAGTCAAAGCTGTCAAGACTGATTTTGGAAGTCTCAGAATTCATAGTTAAACTTAGCCACATTAGCAGACATTCAAGGAAGGTGTCTGAGGGGCATACAGGAACTACCTCATTTCTACTGTCTTTCCTAACTGGTGCTTCTAATTCCAACATTAAAGGAGATGCTGAAACAAGTAAGAAAAAAAAAATCAGCACTGTAGAATTTGATAAAACTATAGAACCTCTGTGATGAGGGGAGTGCAGCAAATATATGCGACCTCAGGCTAATACAGTGAGTTTTTGTATTGGGAGAGGAGAGGAGAGGAGAGGAGAGGAGAGGAGAGGAGAGGAGAGGAGAGGAGAGGAGAGGAGAGGAGAGGAGAGGAGAGGAGAGGAGAGGAGAGGAGAGGAGAGGAGAGGAGAGGAGAGGAGAGGAGAGGAGAGGAGAGGAGAGGAGAGGAGAGGAGAGGAGAGGAGAGGAGAGGAGAGGAGAGGAGAGGAGAGGAGAGGAGAGGAGAGGAGAGGAGAGGAGAGGAGAGGAGAGGAGAGGAGAGGAGAGGAGAGGAGAGGAGAGGAGAGGAGAGGAGAGGAGAGGAGAGGAGGGAAATCTTAGGTTACTAGCACTGACAGATGAAGTAGGAACAAGAGATTTAGAAAATAAGAACAGTAAAGAATTAAGGAATCACTTTTTGTTGCAACAGAGATTTGAACTGATTTATTGAACCTGTTTCTCCCTCACTGTTCAATCTTTCAAATAACTCGGTCTTTTAGGAACTATGATAGTATAAAACAAAGATTACTTAATAGAGGGGCATTCATTCGTGTTCTATCCACTGTTTTTCCAGTATTAGTAAGGCACTGACAGGGAAGGGCCTTGTTATGCTCCTGTTGAAGTAGTAGGATAACCACTGTAGATTTCAATGGGAGCAAGACAGACTAAAATAGATCTGATGCCTGAACATCTTCATATAAATTCTCAGTTTTTAAATGGAGGGTGAAATTTAGAAGTACACTTTGAATTTTTAAGTGTCCACTAATACTGCTTTTCAAATACTGAAACACTGCTTTTTAAGCATTTACTGATACTGTATCTTAAATTTAATTGTAAAAAATGAGCTGAGTTTCTTCTCCCTTTTATGCATTTTTATTCATATCCATATAGAGCACTGGGCCCTGCTAACAGAGGTTGTAAACTGCATGAAGTCAACTACAGTCATATGAAAATTAAGACTGAAAAGCAGGTCTGACTCATCAGCCTTGTAGTAGCTAAAGAGGCTTCTGATACTACATGTTTCTTTGAATATTCTTTCTTGGATAAAGTCCTTGGGAAAACTTCTGGCATATGAAAAGAAACCCCAACCCCACCTTCGGATAAATACATTTTCTTTATACAAAGCTATTCCTATTTAAAGTGGAAAGACAGTGACTTTGCAAGCACCTGTAGAAATAATGTGTGTGCAAATTCAGAAGGCAAAGTAAACTTTCTCTGCTGACAGAATATTGTGTATTACTGGAAACGTGTGTTAAATACACTGACAGTTAATCAGTTAGCCAACCAGACATTTGGCTCTTCAAAAATACCACTTCTCAGAAGCCTGTTTTTGAAGATCTTAAGAGTAGAAATTGCCACTGCCACAGCTTATTCTTAGCATATAAAATCATAATACGGGCCACAGCACTTCCTAGTGTTCTTTGAAGCTCAGTAGCTGTGCTTGAGCTAACAATCTAGTTAAAGATCCACATTGTTTTCTTTGCTCATAACACTATTTGACTGGTTTTCTCTAATCTTAAAAAACTTTGTTTGCTACTTTGTCTTCAACATCCAGCCGTAGATTCTCCCCACAGCTGCGTGATAGATTGAAAAGTCCTCTGTTAGCTCTTTTCCCACGCGTTGGTTCTTCTAAATGGTTAAGTTACTTCATTGATAAGTTGAACAGATCACTATCTTTGAAAATAAGCCATTTTCCAATCCTTCAGCCATTATCAGTACTCTTCTGTGCAGTCTCTCCAATTTATCATATCCCTCTTGAAGCGCAGATAATCGAATGGGACTACTTTAGGAGTAGTCGCACCAGTGCCAACCACAGAGACAGTATAGCCTCTGTTCTCCCTCCTTACATTTCCATTTTTGGGTACCCAGAAATCACAGCCGTTCTTTTGGCCATGGCATCACACGAGGCATTCCCATTCAGTTAGTTTTGTGCCAGCACTAGCATCACTTACATGAGCTTCTCAGAATCCTTCACCCTAAAAATGGTAGTTTGCATCTAGAAATGATGTAGCATACCTTGCATGCTTAAGTAGCTACAGGGACTGTAAAGAAAAATTAGGCATTTTAGAATTCTTGAACCCAAAATTTTGCAGTTGGCAAGGGAAGCAACCCATATGTCCTGCATTTCAGAACAGTGAGTCATGCTTTGAATCCTGAGTGATCCCACTGAATTAAGAGGAACCTTTAAAAGTGTAAAATATTATACCGTGTAATGTCAGTAGAAACAGAGAATTATCAGTGACTTCATCTAGAGCAGTTTTAGTTTGAATCAAGTCTGCACTTCTGAAATGAATCTCCCGATTCTCCCTGTTTGCCTTACTTTGGTACACACACAGCAGAGTGGTTTCTAAGCATGAGAACTGGGTTTCCTCTGGGATGAAGCTAAGCCAGCAGATGTGCCTTGGGAACATGCCCCAGGCACTCCAGCTGACAGCCAGGCAGTCTGCTCAACCAGCCCCAGGCCTGAGGTGCATCTGGAGGCTGATGTTAGTGCAATGCAGATGTTTGGCCCCCGCAAGCACTGTTTCATCTTCACACCTGCACCAACCTACATGCTCGTTTAAGCATAGCCACTCTGGTTGCAGGAAACTCATTTGCTTGCTCTTCTGCATGCACTGGACCTGTCTTGAGGGTTTCCTGATAAATTCTTCACTGGGCTGCTCCTGTACTCTGTGTTAACAAGAGCTCTTCAGGAAGATATGAAGTTCTGTACTGTCAGGCATAAGGCTCCTACATGTTCTGGAGAAGCTCTTGGTGTGACTGACAAACCTTGGGGGTGGGATACCATTCAGAGACACCTAGAGTGGCTCGAGCAGTGGGCCCAGGTGAACTGGTCTTGCACTTGGTTGAGGCAACCTCCACTACTAATAGAAGCTGGAGGATGAAAGGGTTGAGTGCAGCCCTGCCAGAACGGACTTGGAGGTACTAGTGGATACCAAGATGGATATGAGCCAGCAATGTGTCCTCACAGCCCAGAAAGCCAACCATATCCTGGGCAGCATCAAAAGAAGTGTGGCCAGCAGGTTGATGGAGGTGATCCTGTCCTTCTACTTAGCACTGGTGAGGCCTCTCCTGGAGATGTGGAGTCCTCAGTACAGGAGAGACATGGACATGTTTGGAACACATTCAGAGGAAGGCCAAAAAATGATCCAAAGGATGGAACACCTCTCCTGCAAAGACAGGCTGAGAGAGCTGGGGCTGTTCAGCCTGGAGAAGAGAATGCTCTGAGGTGACCTGATGGCAGCCTTGGAAATGGTTTTAAGTTGAAGGAGGAAAGATTTAGGTTGGAAGTCAGGGGGAAGTTCTTTACTATGAGAGTGGTGAGGTGCTGGAACAGGCTGCCCAGAGAGGTTGTGGATGCCCTGTCCCTGGAGGTGTTCAAGGTCAGGTTGGATGGGGCCCTGGGCAGCCTGGTCTAGTATTAAATGTGGAGTTTGGTCGCCCTGCCTGTAGCAGGGGGTTGGAGATTCATGATCCTTGAGGTCCCTTCCCAACCCTGGCCATTCTGTGATTCTGTGATTCTGTGATTCTGTAAAGGGGGCTGTAAGAAGGAAGGGCAAAGACTCTCTAGCAGGGTCTGCTGTGACAGGACAAGGAGAAATAGTTTCAAACTAAAAAAGGGGAGATTTGTACTGGATATAAGGAAGAAGTTTTTTACAGTGAGGGTGGTGAGGCACTGGCACAGACTGCTCAGAGAGGTGGTGGAAGCCCCATCCTTGGAGACACTCAAGGTCAGGGTGAATGGGGCTGTGAGCTCCTGATCAAGTCGTAGGTGTGCCTGTTTATTGCAGGGGTGTTGGACTAGATGGCCTTTAAGGGTCCATTCCAACTCAAACGATTCTATGATTCTGTGACAAGTAAGCCAGGGCCACTCCTAATTTCAGAATTAATGTACTTCCAGAGTACCTGAGCAGCCCAAGGAGATTATACAAGACTAACATCCCTCAAATTCACAACACAGCTTCTGTGAAAGCTTGGCATCCCTGCAGGAGATCTGATCCTCATAATTTTTGAGGCTTTTCACTCTCCGCAGCCAGTTCCTGCTTAGAAATCCTTTCTCTTCTAAAACTTTTCATAGGAAGGAGAAAGGCTGGAAGCCATGAGCTGTCCCACACGCGGTTCAAGCACAGCTGGGGCCATGCAACACTGTGCAAACGAGGAAAGGCAAGGGAAGAGATGATCACCCCTCTGTTCTCTATATCCTAGACTGGCAGGAGGCCAAAATGTCTCTAAAAGTAAATTAGAGCAACATAAAAAATATCTGTTCCATCTGGGTATCCTAAGGGACCCATAAAGCTAGCTTAGCCCATCGTGTCAGCCCACTAAAATAGATCAGAGGAGCAGAGATTACATACATCAGAGTTTCTGATTTATTTCATCTTAAGTAATAACAATTACGCAGGTTCTACATAGTAAACAATACATTCCATATAGTAAAGAAGAATGTTTCCCTAACTTATCTAGCAAATTTCACCTTGGAAGAATCACTGAATACATTCTTATCTTATATATAGAAGCAAAAATATTCTTGGCTTAACACCTTTTATACAATTTGCCTGAGCAGTGGAAGATGTGCACTGATCATGTAACAGCACAGACAAGAAACTATGAACATTGTGTCCCAGTCTGAGACTTCAGCAGAGTAATAGCATCAGAATTGCTGTCAGAATTGATTAGATTTCTACCAGATTAGATCTAATTCCTGTCCAAAGAATCTAAATCTTCACATCACAAAAAGGTGGATGAAAAATATCACTGGAGAGTACAGGTGTCACAAGCCACGTGAAACAAACTATAGACAGAAAAGGGATAGGAAAAGAAGATTTTGCTCTCTCCACAAAAATAAGAAACATGCTGGTTGTTTTGTCTTCCAAAAGCTTTGTGACTAGGTCTCCCACTTTGCTTTTTGGTTTATTTTCTGCTTCAGATTGAAAGAAACATGATGATTACAGAATACCTTTTCTCATGTCCACAAATCCCACAAATAATGTTGTTCTTCTCAAGGTCTGATTGCACACGTGCTCATCAATTAAGCAAAAACTTTCAGTCTAGTCCAAAGAAAACTATGAAGTAATATGTGAAGAAAAAATATTAATGACAGTGTCAATTCCTGACAATATCTGAGTCAATCAGAATTTCCATTTAAAATTGAAACTCTTGGTATTAACAAATGGCTGAACGAGAAACCTTTTGATGATTTGGAACTCACAAGTGACTCTGTGAGAACATTTATCTGAAAAAAACTACTGTAAAGATGCTCACAAAATAGGAATCAAGTCTTGCCTATGTGCTAAATAATAATAATAGTAATAACAACGTGCTAAAAGTCTTTCCTTTCGCACCACAAATTATCTTGTGGGACAAACCATAACAGGAAAATTAAGTGTGCTACATGAGTACTGCCTGACACTGCATTTCAGTGCATAGAATACCTCTATATTTCAACATAAAAATTACATGTTGCTGCTGTATACACAGGCTGAAGCTCCAGTTCAGTTTTCACTATCACATACAATGTTTTTACTACTAATTCTCTGTAAAACATCATTAGATCACATACTTTACAGTTCATAACAAGAGCAAATTATCTCTATTTTGGACATTTTTACAAAGAGAACATTTTACCTACAGCCATATTAGCACAGAACCACTTACTTCTAAATGACTAATTCAGGGGAACTTATTTTCATTTGTATAGTCAGAGGACAGAAAACCACAGTGTGATACAGTTAGAAACAGTTAAAAACAGAACGCGTTCTGAGGAAGCAGAAGAAGAATAACAGTGACTTTAATCTTTTAAAATGCAAAATATTTTGTCTTATGATCCTATTATCCCTGCAGTAGGCCAGCCACTAGCCCTCGACTGTTGCTTCGGGGTCAGGCTTCCATGTCGATGATGAGGTAAGACACCACACCTCCAGCTCCCTGCATTAGGCAATGGGGGAGCACAGCTAAATTCTGGCACTGCTGCCAGCTGCCCTCCCTGCACCGCCAGTTATGAAACAGAAGAAAAAAGACTCAAAGTCTGGGGGGGTTCTTTTATAGCGGGTGGATTCAAGATCTTCTGTTGCACAAAGGCTGACATTTTCTGAACAGCCACAGCAGTGATTCACTCTTCTTTTACTGTAGCATCCCTTTATAGGGTTGTTTTTTTCATTGTCATTGGAAAAAAACCCAAGTCTTTCTCCTCAGCTCTGTGCTGCTGCCCTTTGCCAAGCTTGAAAAACACAACTTCCTTGACAGATCTCACTTTACGATCTGGCTGTGCATTACATTTAGCCCCTTCCCTCCAGAGGCTGCCCTCAGCTTCTAGGCCGCACAGGCTGCCAGGCAGTGGGTGCCTGTGCCCAGCCCTGCAATGCCCCACGCTCAGAGGCCACGCAGCCCTCGGTTCTCTAGTGTGAGACCCCAGATGCACAGCTGAGAGGCTGCGCAAGGTCAAACCTGTGGGACTCTGGCTCGCAGCTGCAGCCACCCAATAGGCCTCAGCGAGAGTCTCGCTCGGCCTCCCCACAGCTGCTCTCCTGCTGCAGGTGGGGAAGCAGCATCAGGCCGCTGCCAGGCGGTCCTCTCACCGCAGGGCCACACGTGGTGCTGCTGGTGCCTCTGCTCGAGGCCACTGTGGGTGTGTTTGGCCTGAGGGAGTTAGAACAAAGCAAGCAGACGTGTCACAGGAGCTGAAAGTTGGATACAGCATAGGCCTGGGGTGGTTTGTTTGTTTACACCGTTGGGTAATAAAACCCTAGAAACCTGATACAGTTTTTGCTATTGAAAATCAAAGTGGCTCATTGGGAACAAAGAACGTGCCCGCGTACGCTGTGAGAGCAGCACGGAGCCACCCCGGCCCGCAGCAGCACCCAGCCGTGCCCAGGTGTGGCTCAGCACACAGCCCGCTGCCCGCAGCAACATCCCTGCTCGGCTGCCTCTGCCGACGCCAAATTGTTCCATATTGGCAGCAACGCGGCGGCTTCGGGGCCAAAACCCCGGGAGCACGCTGCGAGGCCGGAGCCAGACTGAACGCACCGGCGAGGGAAGGTCAGCCGGGAACGGAACCCGCTCTTGCGGCCCTGGGTGATGCCGGCCCCGGCCCTCGAGCTGCCTGCGGCCCCGCCAAACCGGTGGCGGGGGATGGGATGGGACGGGACGGGACGGGACGGGGGGGAGAGCGGCGGGGATTGAAGTGCGCAGCTACTCGGCGCCGGGCGGTAAAGCGGCGGCGGCGCGGCGATGATGTCAGCGTGTTATTTACTTTGCAGCGCAGGTGACCGAGCAGGGCGAAGGGAGGCTCGCTTCGCCGAGCGCTGACCCGCCAGGCGGAAACAACGCCCGGCGGCGGCGGCTGCGGGGGGAGGGGCGGCTGCACGGCGTCGGCGGCCGCGTTGCATCATTCCGCGGGCACGGCGGGTGTGCGCCCGCAGCCGAGCCGCCCCGCGCCCGTTCCCGTGCACGCACCCCGCACCCTGCACCCCGGCGCGCGGTTACACCTTCCCCTCGGCCCTCCGTCGGTGGCGGCGGCGGCTAGAGCGCCCGGGGCCTGGGCTCGCCCGGTCACGGCGGCGGGGAGCCGAAGGGGTGGGGGGAGGGGAGGTTTCCTCCGCGTGTGCGCGGCGTGGGAACGGCGCTCCGCGTGGGAGCGCGGCGCGGGGGTTCCCCCAGGGCGGCCGGCGGGCAGGGCAGCCCCGCACGCTGCCGGGGGCGGGGGCGCGGCCGCTCGCCCCCCCACCGGCCCTCCTCGCCCCGCCGCCCGCCCCCGTCCTTCCCGCCCGGCAGTGGCGGCGGCGGCGGGCTCCGGGCGCGGCCCGCTCCCCTCAGCGCCGCTCCCGCCGCCGCCGCGCGCCCGCGGCCGCCATTCCGCCCCAAAACTTTCCGCTCTCCCCTTCCCACTCTCCGGGACTTCCTTGTGTGCGCCGAGGGGGAGGAGGAGGCGTGCGCGGCGGCGGCGGCGCGGGGGGGTTCGCAGGCTGCTGGCGGGCTGGCCGGGACCCCGGCACCAGGAGTTGCACCATGCGCGGCAAGTGAGGGAAAGTCCGCCCCAGGCTCTCCCGCCGCCCCCGGAGCGGAGCCGCGCCCGCAGCGCCCGCGCGCAGGTGAGTGTCCGGGCGGGGAGCGCCGCTGCCCGCCGCGTTTGTGCTGGCTGCGTGCGGCCGCGAGCGCCCTTCCAGCCCCGGGGCTCCGCCGCCGCCGCCGCCACCACCAAGTTGTGGAAACCCGGCGCGTTTCTCTCCCTCTCTCTTTTTATTTGGTTAATGCTTTCGTTTTTCTGTATGCGTATAGATGTGTGTACGTTGATATGTTTTGCGGCACGACGTGCGAACCCCGGGCAGGGCGCGTGTGTGTGTGTGTGTGCGCGCCAGCTGCCCGCGCCCACCGCCGCCGTCCGCGGGCTCAGGGAGAGGGCAGAGAGCGGAGAGCCGCGGGGCAGCGCGGTGCGGGGCAGGGGGGAGGGGAGCCCATTCATCCCGCTTTGCGGCGCGGCCGACTTGGCTCCTCAGCGTGGGTAAACAAGCGGCCTCCCCCGGGCGGGCAGCGCTCGGGGCAGGGCGCGGCGCTCCGGACCTGTTGCGCGCCCCGAGGCCGGCGGTGGGAGCGGGGAGGCACGGCGGGCACCTCCCTCCTCGCCTCCTTCTTTCCCTCCGCCCGCGGGTGTCGTCCGGCTGCGCCTCGGGGTAACGCGGCGGAGGGGTGTTGTAAAGGCTGGTGACCCCTGACCTGTTTTAACGCCGTGTCGGTGGATCGCCAGATGGACACCCGGTATAGAAAGAGGGGGGAAAGCAACGAAGCCACACCCTAAAAGTTAGGTTGGTAGGTCGGTTTTTGGGAGCCGGTGCTCGGGAGCGAGCGCTGCCCCAGCGCGTGTCCCGCTGCTCCCCAAAGGAGCCGAGCGGTGTTCTGCCCTCGACGTGCGGTGAGCGCCGGGGGGGAGGGGAGCGGAACCGGCCTCGCTGTGTTGCAAGGGAAGGGGAACGGCCGGAGTGCTGCCGCCGGAGCTGAAGCACCCCAGCGAAAGGAACGGCCCCGAGTGTGGAGTCTGAGTTGTGAGAGCTGTGTTTGAGGCTGATGGTGTGAAAATAAATAGATTGTGCCAGGTAGAAATCTGAGCGTAGGTTCAAGAAACGTGTGGATGAGGCACATGGGGACACGGTTTAGTGGATGGTGGTGTTGATGGGTGGGCAACTGGGCTGTATGGGCTTAGAGGTCTTTTTCCAACCTGAATATTTCTATATAGCTCGTCAGTAATAAACACGAGGTCTCCACTGGTGACAAATACAGCCCTGCATCTCCTGTCCTTTGCCTGCTGATCAGCGGTCCTCTAAGCAAGGCGTGCACGATGTGCACCATCACACACCTCGCTTGCCATGTGCTCGCATGTGCTGCACGAGGCCTCTTCCTCTCCTGCACTTAGTGCACCACTGGGTACAGAGACACCAGGCAGGTTTTGGAACAACTCTATGATTTCTGTGATTGCTGGAGAACAGGGCAATGTGTTTGACGTGTTTTGGTGGAGTTTGTTCCTGATCTGATTCTGTTTTTAACAATTACGGGTAGTAATCACAGATCTCAATGACACTAATGGTTTTTTTTTTAAAAAAAAAAAAACAAAAACCAAAAAAACACAGGGTGGGAAGGAAAAAAAGCACTGTGGGGGGATGATGCTGCTATGTGAACAATGCATTGAACCTCTATTGGGCTACGTGCAGTAATGGTAAAACCAGTAGAGGTTTGAGTGGAATTGTTGTTTATCTCAGTTTAATACCTCTGGTGATCTAAGGAACAATCCGGGTTGTTTTTTCTCTTCTTAAGATATGTTTTGGAACCAGAGGGATGTAAGGATTTTGCGTGCTTGTGAACACTGGCAGCTACACAACTGTTCGAGTCTCATAGGACAAAAAAAGAAAAACCCTCTGCAAATAGTTTGTCATCTGAATGTATCCTCTGCCTTGTCCCTCTTGGTAACACCAGTGCCTGTTGTCTGTCATACTGTGGACGATGAGTTATTTTCGCTGTTACATTCCGTGAATAAAGCTCCTTGTTCATCTTTTCAGTGGGTGGCAAGTATCCCCCGCACCCTCCAAGAGGAGTACCAGGAGAGTGAAAGTCAGTGAAATTATTGATAGAGAAGGGGTACATGCCAGCACTTCTGCTCTGCCACATTTACCTGTTGTGGTCCTCGCCTTTATTCACAGGTGGGCTTTTCCCATCCCCACGGCAGCAGGACCAGAGATAGACCTGTTGTCCACTTCTTGGAAGAACCTCCTCAGCTGAGACCCCACTGGTGGCAGCAGTTACTGAAGGCTTCCAGCCCTGAGCCTCCGGGGTATTGATGAGAACATGCTTGAGTGCAAGCGACATATTGTTTCAGTGTTGTTTCTTGGTAGAAATGTAAGTCAGCTGTGAGATGCACTTGGGATTTGGTGGTGCTCTGAACTGGGTTCAGCTCAGAGGTTGGCTGGAGAACCTATCCCAGGGCTTTGTTGGCATGCTTTGGCACGCTCTTGCTATTTTCTGTTGACAGCTTTTAAAGTTCAGTGCTAGAATTCACGCTGTAGTTTGTTTTGAACTGACGTTGTTTATATTTTAGTAGTGCCAAGGGGCCCTCGTACAAATCAAGGCCGTTTGGGGAATATCCTAGATGACAGTTCTCATCCTGAAAAGGTTGTAATCGGAGTGAGAGAGACAGGAAACCAGGAAGGTGAATGGTGGAAAAAACTGACTCGGGAACAGCAGCTGGTGGGAGTGCTGTGTGTACTGGACAGCAGTGTGACCTCGCCTGGTAAAGAGAACAGAGTTGTTGTTAGCACCTGGAGGTGCCACCACTGATGGATCAGGTTGCTCTGTGCAGCCAAGGTGCTGGCGTCCCTTGGCCTCTGCTGATGCAGACCTTTTAATTCACAGTATTATTGTAAGTTACGTACACCAGCCTGCCTGTAAAACAAATAAGGTTTTGTAGCTCTTGAGGGCAGATTCTTTTTCATAATTTTCATTATGAGGCAAGATGGAAGTAATTTTGTAAACTCTTTTTCAGCTGCTAAATTAAACCCCGTTCCCTCTTTCCCTCCTTGCTTTTGCCTATTTTTAGTTAAGAGGAAATAGCTGACCTCTTTACAACAAGAACCCAGACCCCCTGGGTGCCATTTATAGGTTCCTACCTAATGGCCTACTTGGATAAGTTGGTCGAATATTAAACAAAAACATTGGAACTACATCTCTGTGTAGGAATAGCAGCCTTCCCGTAAATACAAAATCTATCATTTTAATGATAGCGTTACAAATGTCTAAAGGTGAAAAATGGGTTTTAGGTTGGTTTTCTTTGGTAGACGTGAGGATATTTTATTCCTTCATTTATTTATTTTTTGTGGCAGTCTGGTCATTAATATCATGGAATTTCATTTGAGAACGACCGATGGTGAGTTGTTTTAAAAACACAAGAAGCCTTTGGAGTGCTTGAAAAGCTAAGTGGTGTCAGATACTCAGTTTCGTAAGGAAAAGTCAACCTTTCTTACCAATTTTCATCTTGTGTAGACATCCTAGACGGAGAATCATAAATTATGGCTACTAATATTTGGTAATTACATACAAGTATAATAAAATTGCTTCTGCAAGCTTGACTGAAAACAAACTGAACTGTGAGTATACGATTGTGTTTGAATGTTAAGGAGCACAGTCATCTTGCATTACTTTTCTTGAGCATGTTTGTGTTTCATTGAAGTGGCATTGATGCCTTGATACTATTGCACTATAGCGAGGTGTGATGAATTTCTTTGTTGCTTTAGCAGAGAAGAATGTGTGGATGTACATGTAGTCTTTGCACGGCCTCCATAATACCCTGTTCATGTCCTGTCCACCAACGCTCTGATGGTATCTGGTTCTTAGTGTGCCTGCAGAAGAAGAGGCTTGGGGTTAGGCACATCTGGTGGCTCAACTCCTGTTTTTATCACTGCGTTGACTTTGTGCAATAATAGGAGGATCATAGTTGTTTAACCCCGTTTCTTGACCTTCTCTGTTTGTAGCACAGGCAATCAATACGTGTCTGCTTGTCCTCTTTAAATTGGAGAGCATGTAGAAATTCATTAATTTATATGATGTTACAGTGGAATTTTTTGCTGGTAGTATTCATGCAGTACAAAGTCACACCAATGTTTCTGTAGCATGAAGAAGCGTTTATTAGTATTAGTTTATTATTATTAGTTTAGCTAAGCGTGGTGCATTAATCCAGTTTGGCTCTTGGTTGCATCTTGCTCATTTCCTCCAAGAAGTCACACAGTGCACAGAGTACCTGAACAAATCCCCGCCTCTTGATGCCGAGGCGATAAGCCTGGTGGGTGCCTTTGAGCAGGCGAGGAGCTTCAAAGTGCAGAGTGATTACATATACTTACTTATCATGGCATTACTTTGTCTAATTCGGTGCCAAGTTTTATTGACTGCCTTTGGAAGGTGAAACAGGGCTTTTACAAAAGCAGTATTCTCCACTAATGTGTAGCGGTTCCTCTATGCATCTCTCTGCTGCAAAACAGGGTTGTATTTACTGACCTAAATTTCATCCGACCCCCTAATTCTCAGTTACCTTTTAACCTTCTACTGTTATGTAGTGAGTTTAGAATGTTTTATCATGTGAAACCGTATTTTTTATTAGGTGGAAAGATATGGTAACATCAGATATTATTTTATTTTTTCCATACTGAAACACAACCTTTTTATATCTACAGTAAATTATTGATGCGGCAAAGAAGCACGTTTTTTTCTTTTTTTTTTTTTCCCTCAGGCATTAAAAAGACTTGGAAAATACTCTTTGACGTTGCCTTTAAGAAAACAAAGAGGATTTTCTTCCGATGGATGGAATCCCTCTGTCATTCTGCAGGGTAATATGTTTGTTGAACTCTTGTTGGAGGCAGCAAACTGCCCGCTGGCCATACGTACTCTCTGGCTTCTGGGGCACTGTGCTGTGTAGCACTGTCTGCTCCTGGTGAATCCTGTCCCACCGAGCAGGGACTGCAAAACAGTCTCTGCAGATCAAGATTAAAACCAACTCTTGCAACTTGTATTTCTGAGCGGGAGAATCTTGTGTTAGAACATCAGTGGTGGGAGGATTCTATTGCCATGTTGTGATTAAGATGTATATGGCTGTTATTGCACATTTTGTGTTTAAAGTGTCCACGGATGTGTCTGCTGGTTTGAACACAGTCCAGTAGCCTACAGCGAGATCACTGGAAGTTCTTCCAAAAGAGCTGACCTTCATAGTGCATGGTTCATAAGTACATGAGACCTTTCTAAAATTAAGCCTAAATATGGAGCATTTGCCAATCCATCCATGCTGGTTACTTACGACTAAGAATGACTGTAACCATCCAGTAGTTTCACTGTTGTTCAGCAGCTGCAAGTTGCTTGTTGTCTCTTCAGTCTAGTCCCTGCTGGCAGGGCATGGTGCATCCAGAGATCCATTAGATTTAGGACTTTTGTTAGCACGCAGTCCCAGTTGGGAGTTAACCAGTAATCAGTTTCACTAATGTTTTTTGTTTTCCTAAATGAGCTGAGTTAATTGTCCTCTTTGTGTACACACACTCACTCACACACTCACTCACTCACTCACTCACTCACTCCTAAATCCTGAGTTAGGACACGTTGCGGCACCTTTAATTGCATGCATGCTGAAATGTCTCCAAGTCAGGAATGGACAGTGTGCCTGGGTGCCCCACTGAGTGTGGGGAGGCTGCTTGGCTTAGAAGTAAAATACAAGCCCTCATCTCAAAAGAGATTGAGGCAAAATTACCCTTTCTCCTAGCACTTTTCCCAGATGGAGTTGAGCTTTGCTGACAGGGTAGGACAGAGGATCCGAGCACAGACAGTGCTGTTGGTGTTGTGGGGATTAGTTTCCAAGGATATCTATCTGGGCTTTTACACTTACAAAACAAACTTAACTCTTCTTGTACCCATTACGTGCACGTAGGAATTGGACTTCTAAGAAAGGAATTTGGTTATAAAATAGATCGAAACACAGCAAATCTGATTTTTCAGGAGATATTGGTGGTGCTGCCAATTACATGCGTGCAACTCTCTTCCATTTTGGATTGACTTTGTTGTTTTGTTGTTTTTTTACTTTTTGCATCGAGTGCTGTCTTTATTTAAGCTTCTGTGGCTTTATGTAGTAAATATAGGCCTGGTTTTGTTTTGCTTTTTAAAACTTAAAATAATGTAATGTGAAAGGCAGGGATAAAAGACAGGCATGAAAATTATTCTAAGGAGGAGCATCGTCTTTCCTCTCGCAGTTCTCAGAAATGAAAGAGAAGAGCAGGAGCAGGTGAACTTTTGATAACGCTGCGCGGTGTTTGCAGGATGCAGATTTTGTCATTCTTTGTGAAGGATGGTGAAGGTTTCTTTAATTCCGTTTTGACGACTACCTTGATTTTTTTATTGCAGGTGTTGTAGCTCATTAAGAATTTGTGAGAGTCTGTTTTTGTATTTCAGAGTAACCCCAAAATGTAGGCTCTGCTTCTATCAATAAGTATCTTAAATAACCAGTTAATTTAAATGAGCCAATTAATTTGAAAGCGGTGCATGACAATGTGTCATAAAAATTCATCCAGCTTCATTCTCCCAGGATTTTATGTGCTTGAAAAAAAAAAAAAAAAGTATAAGGCAAGCTGAAAAGGCCCACGTACAGTACTGGGGGGAGGAGGGGGAGTGAAGAGTCTATCGTATACAGCTCAAATTCACAGAAGCATCCACGTAGCAGTTACTTTCTTAATTTTTCTGAGAGACCACCGTCGTGTCTTTACTACGTGCTCTGGTGGTGCTGCATAGAGGTTAGGTAAAAAAAAACAGAGTGTAGTTTAGGCCGTGACAGGCAGTTTATAGGGAGGAGGAGGAAGAGTGGGAGGAGGTTACCATAAAAGCCAGGATTCACTGGTTTTCACTTGCTGACTGTCAAGCAGCCAACAAAAATCTTTTAGGATTATTTTTTTAACAGAATTTTTTCTTGCCTGAGATGGTAATGCCTTCAAAACACTTATTCCTGTGTGTTTCATCAGTGTTGTGATGGTAGTAGATACAGTATGTGGGTATCTTCTCATAGGTCAGTGTTATTTTGTGATTACAGCAGGGACTGTGTGTGTCAGTGTGTGGTTGGGTAGGTATCTCTTCTGATGTTCTGTGTCTGTATCCATATGTGATCACTGCTGTATTCATTATTTTTTTTTTTTCATTCAAATTTTGCTTAGTGAAAGCAACATATTTATTGTGGTATCTGGTACATCACCAACAGTGTGCATTTTGGGTTTAAAAAGAAAAACAACTTAGAAAGTGGGAAGTTTTGTGTTCTCTAATGTCAGCATGTTTAATGGCATTGTACGTTGCCAATTTGACCGTACTTGGTGAATGATGGCTTTGTCCACCAGGTGCTTCATGCACAGTGAGTGTGTATGTACGTCTAATCTACAGGGAAATAAATGAATTTCTCATAATAAAAGATGTAGTGTGTCCTGTATTTTGTACATATTTAGAAAGCATGTGGATAATTGCAGGGATTTAGCTATATGTGTAGTTGTTCACTCTCATATCTTCGTATTGCTGTGTGGTTATTTTTTCTATAAGGTAAATTTGAATATATATCTATTGAAAGAAAAAATATGTTCCTCAGCATCTTTTTGAGACAATTGACAGGGCCCTCCTTTCTCCCAGCTGGATATTTCTAGTAGAATGTAACTTATTGGTCTGCCTCCCACCCTGCAGAACTGCTGTGAAGGTTTTGCAAATGACTTTTTGGAAGAATGTTAAAGATTAAAACAGTGTGTAAATGTACTTACAGTTAGATTATTAAAAAGTGTGAATGTAAAGTTCTGTTTTCAGTCCTGCTTTCCATCAAAGTACGAATTAGGATAGCAAAGTATCAAAAAGAAATCATGGGAAAAAAGTGTTTCCTTCCTTTTGGTATAGGGTTAGAATTAACGATTGCTTTACTTTGTTAATCTTCTGTTAATTTGAGAGTTATTTTCTTGGAAAACAGAGTTGTGTTTAGGGTATTAATTGCTTGATGGGGTTTTTCCAATCTTTCTGTACTAGCTTTCAATTTTTTTTCTTTTATCTTTCTTTTTCCTACTAAAGAATACTGGAGTCTGTAGTGAAATTCAAGGGATTCCATTTTAGTGGATGTTTTTGATGTTCCATTGTAGTTGGTTTGGTTTTTTTTTTTCTTCTTGTGAGTTCCACACCGTGTGGGTAATGCCAGCAAAGACGAAGTTGGTTATACGTTTGTGTCGTGAACAATCTACAGATCCATTTAAAGATATGGCCTGAAACTTCACAAACTTACTTGGCACGTGCAGAAGACTTCTAGGATCAAGCCTCCTGTGATGACAGTGCAGATTCTTGGTGGGTTAGGTCAGTATTTTCCAGCCCTTCCTGAAGTCTAATGATGTGCGTGACTTCAGCTTTAGGACTGAAAGTCAGTATTCTTGTAATTACGTACGTAAGAGAATGTGGTGTCCGTTTCCTGTAGCCTGTGTAAGCAGTTGGGGTTTTTTTCTTTCTCTGTGTGTGTGTGCACGTGTGTGTGGTAGAACTTCCATTATCTATTTCGAATGCCATTCTTATCTGAATTCTCACAGCGTTCTTTGATGTTTGGGTGGCTGACAAACATGATGTCCATATTCAGAGTCCAGTTTCTTTAAAATGTGCAGAAGCTGTGTTGGTTTCATTTATATTTTTATAGAACTAGTATGTTGCAGTATGAAATGTAGGACTTAGAGATTAGAAATTGCAAACGCGTGTTTTAAAAGGGGACCGACTTAGGTTGGTGATTAGAGCCTGTGACTTTCTTCAGAGAAGTGCCTTTCGTTTTTCAGGCCAGCCCATGTTGGAAGGAGTAAAAAGCCCTATAGCCACAACCACCCATACAGCACCTGGCAGGCAGTGGCATGATGCTCTTGTCATTGTCCATCTGTGTAATCTCAAGACTCTTCTGCCAGCTGTGGCCTACATCCAAAAAGCTCAACGTGCCGAGTCCAGCACCTGATGCTTGTCGTTTGCAGAAGGGTTACCAGCATCGTGTCCTCTGAGAAGACCACATGCAGCCTTCCCACTTGGCAAGGGAGAATCTCACGCCCTTTTACATCTTGCTTGGAGCTGTGCTTCCTCCGTTCCCTTTTGAGTCTCAGCAGCCTAGCTCTCCTTCCTTTGCATGGGGTACCAATCTCTTAGCCAACAAGTTGATGCAAATGAAGCAAAGCCTTCTTGAATCCTGCCTCTGGTTTGCTGGGCACCCACCAAGCTCAGTTTGAAGGCAGAGGCAGCGCAGTGCTTTGTGTTAGATGCTCGTTGTAGAAATAAACATCAAGGTTTCACTGCTCCTAAAAGGAAGCAAAAAAACAACAAGAAGGAAACAAAAATCCATCTGTGCCTGTGTGTTGGTGGTGTGGCGTATGTGTTTTTTTTAACTTGCTGGTTTTCACGGGGGTAGTTCTGTGTGTGTCAACAGTGAGTAAGAAAAATAAGGCAGAAAGAGCATTAAGTTTGCTCTCATTTTAAAAAACAAGTTTACCGCTTCAACTCTTTTTTCATTTGATGACGTGGGCATTTTATAAATAGTTCCCATTCCATCAGGAGTTATTTTACATACATGTATGATTGCACTGTTGGTGTTGTCTTAATCGTTCCTCTTGTCTTTGGAAATACATACAGTTACTTCTCTGGTGTCTCAATCGGAGCCGACGTCTTGCCAGCCTATTTAACGCACTAACGTATGTGAGAAAGTGTGCCCTGTGGCCTGAGACATCATTTATGTATTTGCCAATCCCCTCAGCCATTTGATTTCTGTTTGTGCATGCTGCATTTGGTTTGGTTGAATTTATTATTGATTTCAGCATTTTGCAAATATTATAGTGACAGACCGTTTGGTCCTGTCTCCTTTGAGCCAGCATTTTACCCTCATTAGTCTATGGATGTTTTCCTTTGAACGTTGGCCAAATGCGTTCTTTAAAACAGCACAATTAAAAGGAAGGAAAAGTATGAGGGCTGTTTGACCTATTAATTGTAAACAGCATTGTGAAACTGCATTTTAGTGTTAGACTCTGCATCGTTCCCTCTCTCAAAATCTGGCATGGAGTCTTAACACTGATGAAAATAGAAACATACGTATTTTGTAAGTCTTCCCTTTTGATTCTGTCAGGTTTTCTGAGATTGCCATGGTACACAGCCATTTTCTCAGATGATACAGTTGCCATTTTCTTGTTTTGTACATTCTTGTTTGGTTTGTTTTTGAAGACTGAAGCAGCTAGGTGAGTAACAGCCGTCACAGTTATCAGTTCTCTAATTCTGTAGTTTCAAACCACAGCCTGCGAGCTGCTGGGGGACTCACTGCCTCTTTTTTTAGAGACGTGGGAAAAAAAGGAAGTCTTTGTCATTCTGTGCAAATTTACTATCCAAGGTAACTTTATAGGTCCACAAATTAAAGAGATTTAAAAACCACTGATCTAATTATACTCCAAACTTCTTAAGGATGTGATGATATCTTATTTTTATGGCTTACTACTTTGTGGGTGTATATATCATTATGCAAGTAATGATTTCTGTTTTTGCAGAAGTAATTTATACCAACATTAAATTTTGGCATCGGTTTCATTACGTTGTGTAGATTTCTATGAAAATAACCCTTCTGTTTTGTAGGACTGCAGTCTGTATTCTCTGACAGAACACAGGTCTGGCTGATCTTTAGTTGCACAAGAGATAACCTGAAGAGGAGCGTTTGGTTTCTCTTAGTTTGTGTTTACCAGATCTGTCATCCAGCAAGCCTGCTCAGTTGATTGCTCATCTTTTTGTTCTTTTTTAAAAATTTCTGGTCTTGTGCAGCATTGTTTTTGTTTCTAGCCATTTGTGTGGTACCGTCATATTTTAATAAATCCTAATTCTTGCATCTTAAAATGTCAGGAATTTTGGGTTTTCTTTTTGATGTTGCCACATTTCTGCTCTCCCATGCTTGACAGCAGCACTCCATGTTGATGTTAGGAGGGGTTACGTAGAGGAGGTGAGAGTGGGGGTGGGAAGTAAAACAGGCTCTGGCTGTTTACACATTTCAGGCAACCACAGATCTCCTCTCTTTGAGGCCAGAAATATTTTCCTTTTTACTATCAGTTTTGCAGATCTGGGGTATTTGGGCATGCCGCCAATAGAAATAAATAGTAATGTGTTAATCTCTCTGATTGAAATGTACTTGTAATAAGCCATATTTTACCTTTTTGAGCATGTGCATGAGAATAAAGGTTAACCTCACTCTGTAATTAAAATACGACGTTTTTAGAAATACTAAAAGTTACGATAATCTCTACACTTTCTTCAAGAATTACCTACTAAAGGACAGAGTCGATCTTGCGTCCTTTCTTCTTGGTAATTTTGTTCCACGGGGAAAGCTACACAAGCAGAATATTTTTGCTAATTAGGTTTCCTATTTTCTGCATGATATCCTTTGGCTCAAGGAGCTGACAGCGAGGCTCTTTTTCCAATTTCTATGTAATATATATATCTAAAACTTTTTTTTTTCATTTATTTTGGAATGTGTCTGGTCTGCTTTCTGGTCTTCATTTGATGATTCTGGTTTCCAGCACTTATATTTGAGATTTCTGATGAAATCAGATACTCACTCATCCACCTTCATGCCTGTAGTTTTTTGACTGTTAGAAAGTACTTCTTGCAGTCTAAAATACAGACTGAGCACGCAGGCAGACGAATAATGATTTCTTCCAGGTTCTGCGTAATGTAATAAACAGACCTCCTGTTTGTTATTATTTATTATTAGTGTTTGTGTACATGTGATTTCCTTCCCCGAAGCTTGCTTTCTTGGTTTCTTAAAGCTGTATGCTGTGTATGCCATTATTGGTTTTCCCAAGTGGTGCAGTAATGCCACTTCATCACTCCAGCAGCTTGCTTTGTCACTGGCAGTTGATGTGGTGCAACTTGTTATTATTTCTGCTTTCCAAACCAAATTTGCTGCCCTCCAGAAATACGAGCATATAATTATGTCACAAACAAACCAAGACAGTCCCACTGAGATAACAGCTGTTTCCTTCGTTCTGAAGTCCATCCTAGGAGATGCAGTGCAAAAGGTAATTCAGGCAGCATTTTTTTTTTTCTTTTTTTCTGAAGGCAATTAATAGCTTACAACTTTCTGCATAGCTGTGGCTGTCATCTTCTCTGTGTTTAGCGATACATTTTCTGACAAGCAATAGAATGCTTCCGCTAGAGCACCAGCAAGTTGAGTAAGCACATGGTGGTATCCCTTTCTTGACTAATTTTTTAGGATCAGAGCACTGCTCTGCCGTGTAGCAGCTGGGTTCTAAAGCCAGAGGTGGTTGGGGATTGCTGTTGGCCAGGCTGCCCGCGCCTTTTTATTTCTGTTCTGCGACATGCACTCAGGATGGTTTGTATCCTGGCTGTGGCTCATGCTGGTTTTGATGTTAATATTTGTGTCTCTAGCATGTGTGCTTTCAGAGGCCAGGCGTTTTCAAGTATAGATACCTGTGTTAAGTACCGTGGTGTTTGGAGGCTTTGAGTATGTACAGCTCCAATTGAAATCAGGGCTGCTTAGCGCCGGAACAAGTCATTACTCTTACTCAGGTGTCTCGATGTAGGGGTGCATCATAAAATTCTCACAACGTGGGATTTTTTCCCTCTGTTTCACCTACATTAAATCGAGTAGCATTTTAAAAGTATTTTGAAGGAACGGATCTTGCTGAGTGATCATTGCCAGTCTGTACATTGGTGTTGGTTTTCTGTTTTCATGCGTTTCTTGAAAGAGCAAAATTTGGTGTTCTGTGTTTGAGGGCCTTTACTGTAAATGGGTAACGATGTATGCTTCCAGTGTACGTTCAGTTTCGTTTCATGTAGCGTTTGATTTAGTGGGAGGATTTCCTACTGTTGTAGGAGGGGTTTGGTTTAGTAGTTGTTACAAATATTTGCTACCTAAAGCCATGAAAATGTATTTTGTAATTGAAACAGTAGCAGTTGGGAACCTTGTTCTTTATTAAGCAAGCAAAGACGTTAGAGACAAAAATGCCAGATATAGTGACCTAATGCAAAACAAACCACCCCAAATGCTTCTCAAAATGAAACAGATTTACGCATTACTTACATGTCTGAATATCTGAGTAGGGTCAAATAATGAGCTCCACCATATAAGAAGGCTAATTTGCATAGAATAGACAAAAACAGGCTTGGAGGTGACCTTCCATCCAAGTAGCTTAGAAATATTAGAATGCTGCTTTAAGGACAGATGATATTGAAGTGAATTTGATGTGAAGAACAAAATGTGATGAACTGCTTCAGACCATTGTGGGCTTTAGAACTTGTGAAATTGTAACTTCCCTCTCCTTTCTCTCTATTAAGAATATGGACACGTATGAGGCATATTCTTGTCTGCTTAAACATCACCAATTGATTTAAAGCTGCAACAACTGTAAAATGAAATTGTACACGTGCATCTAAAGCTTATCACCTTTTTTGCTAGTAAAACCAGTTTTCTACAGCAGACCATAATGTAACAAGCTTGCGTTGCTGACCAAACAAAACAGTCTGGGATGAGTTGTGTGACAGTACAGATATTACTTACTGTATTTAAAGTTATTCATCAGTAATTTTAATTATTTCGAAAAGTATTTTCTTAGAATTCTTATTTATGAATCTATCTGACGCAGTAAGAAGATCAGTAGGGCCCTGTCAAAGAGCATGTGATGTGTGATGGAAGGAGGCCATTTTAGTACTTCATTTATTTCTTCAACCCAAGCCGGCGAATGAAGTGTGTGTGTTTAGGTAGTTATACCTGAATCCAGCTTTGTGTCTTCATGGTTTTGTGCTCACATCTGGGAAAAAATATGAGTAAAGAAGGTTGGTAGTACACCAGCAGGCTTCTGTTTTGAGAGAGATTCGTAGGTAAAAATAAGCTGAAAAAAAAGGTGTATTTGGCTCTTACAGGAGGAGCACCTCATTCAACTGACAGATTTTTATTTCTTTTTTGCAACTGCTGTTTCAGAGAGGTTTCTGTCAAGATTGGTTTCACAGTTTTTGAACTTGTTAGTTTCAGAGCCTATTCTAGGCTAGTCTGCTTCCTGTGAAGAGTAATGTTTAATGAGGTGTGGGTATCTGCCACACCGCACTGCTAAGAAATAAATAGAATTGTTTTGGTCCTGCAGATCACCCTTCGCTTATTAGGTTGTATGCTCCTTTTGGGGGAGCAAGAGGTGGGAGGAAAGCAAGAGAAGCAACTAGCAGTGATGACATGGGGCCGTTGTACTGGGGAAGGAGGCATGCGTGCCAGATTTCCCCCAGGTTTCATCTTTCAGAATGTTCCTATCAGTAGTAGATCTGATGGAGGCTGGTGGTGTGCCTTCCTTCTGGAAAGTGAGTGTTTACAAAGTGCCAGTTGTCAACTCTTAGCTGGGAGGTGGCCTTTCCAAAGGAGGAAATTGATTCTGAAGTGTTAATAAATTGCTACAAATTGTCACTGGGATGAATGATTAAAAAATAAATAAACAAATGAAAGGAAACCAAAACAAGCCGAATAAAAACACCGTCAACGTTCCTCACCAAACTGAAATGAAGCAGATGACAGACTTGTTACTGAGCACTGAAGGTTGTCTTTGGACGTTACAATGTGAATTGATTCTCAGCTGTCCGCTTTGTGTGAGGGAAGCAGAGTGAACTTGTCATCAAAAACATTCTTTTAAGAAGAGTCGCTATTTGTGATGATTCTGGTATGTTTAAATGTATGTTTTAGAAGAAGAGAAACGACCTATTGGTGTCTTCAAGTCTTCCAGATCAAAGAGTAGCTTTTTTTCTTTTTTAAGTAACACATCACATCCTATTGTTTAATGCTGGAAATTTTTCTTAAATACAATTTTTTAGTTTTTATTTTTTTACAAAACTAATTTTGCCATTATAATTGCAAGCACTTTAGTTAAAATACGGATGATAAAAATAGCTTTTATATGAAATAGTTGGATTTGCCTCCTAGCATGAGATGATTAGGCCAAAATGTTGATGTTCTCCATTGAGCTTCTTTACATAAACATGTATGCATTTATTCCAGTTGTTTCTGCAGTAGGTTTCAGACCGTTTCAGGTGCAATACAGTTGCCAGTACTGGACGGGGAGGTTGTTCTGAGAAGGGGCAACGGTGAGTGCCAAGAGCTGATCTTTTTGCAAGTTGCAAAAATGGCTCTCTCCTCCTTGAACTTACCTCATCTTTGAATTAATCTTATGGAAGCCCTTTTCCTCTAATACTTAGTTTTCCTTATCTTGAGCATTAAAAGCAAAGTGCTGTTAGCCCACTTTGATGTATACATTTAAGCTGAATATTCAAGTGCCTTACCGGAGAGAGAGAGAGAGAGAGAGACTTCTTTTCCAAATATGTTTATATACTTAAAGAATATTTTTGTGAGATGTCTGTCTTTATTATAGGCCAGATATTTCTTCATACAGCATATGGCCATAGGTATTAAATATTTATACCTGTGCTTAATTGCACACACAGTCATTTCAATGAAGGAAACAGTTGTACTCAAAGGCAGGAAGTTTACAGTATGTGTGTAGGGCTTTGGCATTAATTACTAGTTTATAAGAATCAATTGTCTGGAGTAGAAATGTTTTAAAATCTGTCTTATTTCACCTTTAGAGAATTAAAAAAAAAAGTTATTAAAAGCTTTTAATGAGTAATGAAAAGCTAGTTGCTAGGCCTTCTGGTTCATCTTTGTGATTTGTGGTTTTTTTCTTTTCAACTTGTACCTTAGATCCTTTCAGTGAAGCCTGGGCAGAGATTGCTGGCTGCTGTCTGCCATGGTCATGAGTGCAAGCGAACGAGTCGAGCTACTGTGTAAATAAAATGGCATCTCATAATGAGAAAGTTAGCGACTGTTAATTGCTCAGGAAAAATGGCTGCTTGCACTTGTGCTTTGAAGGGTTGCTTTCAAATTGTTTCTGTATCTAGCAGTCTGAATTCTATATCCATTGGCAATAAAGACTTAATCTGCAAGTAAAAGCAAAACATGCATGTTCTAAACGTTGTCTGGTTGTGGCTAGTTTCTCCTGCTCTAGTCCTTAGTGAAGTTTATGCTCTTCTTGAGATGAAGGAGGCCTGTCACCAAGGGAATGAAATAATTATTGTGATATTTGAGGAGTAAGATGAAAAGACAAGGGTGTGCATAACAGAGGAAGCTTCAGTTGAAGGAAACAGTTGTAAATATTCAGTCTAGCTCATCATATAGGAAAAGAACTCTGTCTGCAGACTACATGAGTATAGATAGAGCTCATATGTGACTAACATAGGTTGTTCTGAAAATAGCCAGCTTTTTATTTCCATGGAGACTACAACAGATACAAGGAGCACAATAACACTGTTTGAGCAAATTCTTAGCTACAAAGCACTGATTTTCAGTGTAGTCACCACGAGTTCTGCATTTTCACCAGCAGTGATCAAGAGCCTGCATGCCACACTTGTAACGATCTACCCCAGCACAGGTGATGCACTGTTGCTGTCTCCCCTGCTGAAATGCACTGCCCATCACCTCACTGTGCTCACATCCACTCTTCGGTCTCCGTAAGCATTTGGCAAGCATCAGTGAATGTCAACAGATGCAAAAACGGGAATTCAGTTCCACGCATTTCCTTTATATGTACTTCCGTGTCAGCTGCCATTTTGTCTGACTGCCCCTCTGCTGCCATCTGTCATACAGTTTTGGTCTCCTGACTTGAAATGCCTTTGGGGAGCATCGCTCAGCTGATGGATGGAACCACTTCACCTCTTCCTCATTGAAGAGCACAGGGGAAAAATTTTACACAAAGTGTTTTACTGTGACAAAATGACTGTCAGGAGGTGTTCTGGGAAGTCAGTGAGGTGGCTGATGGTGGCAGTAGGAGGCAGCAAGGTCACCCTCGCATGGCGCAGCCCTGTGGCTGCTGAAATGCTACTGCTGTGTTGCTTCCTGTCACTATGGGAAGATGGCAGCTGTACCCTGCACTGGAGGGGCTGGAAGGTGCTGGGGTGTCCCCCTGTAGGAGCTTACCCACCCGCTGTGGCCAGTGTTTGATGCAATTAGTTTTTATTTACTAGGTCGGCCTTAATAGGTTTCACTGATGTACCTGGGTTTTATTGCAGTTTAGCCTTCTAAATACCCAGGAGGCTTCTAAAATACAATGATACTATTAATTAGGAGTTAAAAGGAATGTAAACTTTCAAACAATAATATATATTTTTTTCTCATCGTTTAATGCATTGTTTAATGCATGTACCTATTTAAAGCCGCATCTCCACTGCTGGAGCCATACAGCAGCTAAAGTAGTTGGACAAGCAATATTTGAAGTTGCTGAAAAAACCCCCAAAGAACTATTTTTTATATAATAATTCTGTTTTTTTCTCTTCCTCTTTATTTTTTGTTTTGCATATTTGAGGCACTGTTGTCACCGTCAGTTTCATCGCAGTCTCCTCTCAGGCCACTGGATTTCCCATTCTGTCTGTTGATTGTTTTACACAAAAACAAGTGATCGTTTTTAAATAGAATTAAGTAATATGTAATGCATTTTCAAAGCCATAAAGCCAAATGTAAGAACTGGGACTGATTCAGCTTCTAAAACTGATTTACTTCACTCGTTTGAGCAGATTTCACACTGCCACTATCACTTAAAATGGAGGAAAAAGGGAGGCGGGAAAAACCAGCAACAGCTAAATAAAAGATGTTAGAGCTAAAAGCCCAGATAGAATGTGTTTCTGTCATCTTTGCTATCAGAAACAAAAGAATAAAGACATTGTAGTCCAGTGCTGGACTACAGACTAGACTCTTCTGTTGTGAGATGAAAACTTATCTGGGTTATTGTAGTTCAAAAATATATTTGTCTTTCTGCCAGTGGGTGCATACCAGATCAGTTACAATTCCAGTCCAAATCCAAATTGAAGTTGGCAAAACATAAAGGAAATTTCAAGACAGCGGACTGTGGTAGTCCAGAGCTTCCTTTACTGTATATTTTTGTTAGTTCAAAATTACAACAGGTCTGGAAACAGCCATATTAGGGTCACCAGCACAATATGGTGTTCTGTTCTAATAACTCATATTTTTATTAATTCTTCCTACTTAAGCATTGAATAAATCAGTGTTATTGCTTTTAAAGATAAAAAACAATTGTCTGTTTAAACTGGAAATGTGCGGAATGGAATGCCAGCACAGACTTGTTTCTTGCCTGTTGGTTTAGATTTAGTATTTCCACACAAGCTGTACGCATTTAGCCAGTGGTGGAAACTGAATAACCTACAAAGCAGTCTAAAGGACAGTGATTATTGCTTACCATCAGTGGGAAATTACATGAAAAGCATTGTGCTTTTTGCTTGTGAGACAGCCTGACTGTGCTGGTGTAAAAGTTTTGTTAGGCGTTTTGCTCAGCTGGTAAGTATAGGCATTTTACTGGATCTTGATTTGCATTGCCTGACTATAAAGAGTATGAAAAGGCTGAGAGGAAAAAGAAACTGAAACCATTGCTCTGTGTGTGCTGGAGACATAGAAGGCAGTAGCTAGAGTGACTTCTGCCTGATTTCAACACTTAATACTAGAAACTGGGGTTTGTATGGTGAAAGCTAAATAGTAGGTCTGTCCAGATACTTTCATTGATCAGTGCTTCTGAGCTTGTAGACTGTGAGTTGGTATGCACTATATATCTGAATGTTCCTGAGGATTTCCTAAGAAAAGTTTGTGTGCTTCTCATCGTCTCTGTTCATCCTTACATCCATTAAACACTGTCAACCATTTCAGACAGAATGTTAATGCTCTCGAGGATACAGAGCACCTACAGGTTTTGTGAAAATCAATGTTTTAGGAGACTGAGACCAAGGCTATCCCACTCCCTCTCAAGACAGGAAGAGCACAGCTCATAGAACAAACATATTGATTCGTTTTGTGGGCTGAAGTCTCAGTGAACTTAATGCAAACACTGTAGCAAATACCTTTCTAACAGAGGGGATATGAACTTATTTTTAAAGTCCGCTTTTAACTGCAGTCATGAAACATGGATGAAAAAGTTATAAATCTGTCAGTAAACTATTTTAAGCCCATCTACTCATGTTTTCAAAGATTAAATTTTTACAAATAAGATATTTTTAGATGGATGAAAAGATCATGTACCACATGCTAGAGGTACAATACAGTTTCTTAAGTTGTAAGTTTAAAGCTTTTTTTTCAATACAATGTTTTGAAATCTAATGGTGTACTGTATTTGCTGTGTACTGTATTGTTACAGGAATAGTGTTTACAGAAATAGTATCGTAGAATAGAATAGAATCCCTAGAGTTGGAAGGGACCTTTAAAGATCGTCTAGTCCAACTCCCCTGCAATGAACGGGGACGTGCACAGCTAGATCAGGTCACCCAGGGCCTGACCCAGCCTCACCTTGAAAGTCTCCGTGGACAGGGCATCAACCATATCTCTGGGCAGCCTGTGCCAGTGTCTCACTACCCTTGCTGTAAAAGACTTTATATCTAAACTAAATCTTCCCTCTTTAAGCTTGAAACCATTTCCCCTTGTGTTACAGCAGACCCTGCTAAAAAGTCTGTCCCCTTCTTTCCTGTAGCTCCCCTTTAGATATTAAAAGCCCACTATCAGGTGTCACGGAGTTGACCAGATCAATCTATGTCCGTGACAGGGGCGACAGGCCTCTGCCCTCCCCCCCCCCACCCCAGTCCCACAAAAATGGGAAGGAAGGGAGGAAAAGAGCAGCGGCAACAATCTATGGAGGAAAACTTATTTTACTATAATATTGGAATACAAGATAACACAATATATACAATTTAATTGAAATTGAGATTAATAAATCAGACAAGATAAGAGAGAGAGAGAGTTCCCGGGACCGATTCAAACCTGAAAAGCTTGGAACGGCTAGGAAAGCACCTCCAGCACCCACTGCAAGGCAGCAAGAGAGCGCCCCCCCCACCCGGAAGGGCCAGATCCCGTGACTGCTGTAATGTACAGGGATAGGTACCTGGGATTGGGGCAGTGACACTTTAATGCCCCGTACACTACATGATGTTTGGATGTGGAATACTGAAACCCAAAAACAAAAAACAAAAACAAAAAAAACATAGAACCATGACATCAGGTCACCTTGCAGCCTTCTCTTCTCCATGCTGAACATTACACCCAGGTCTTTTTTGGCAGGGCTGCACTCAACCCTTTCATCCTCCAGTTTGTATTGGTAGTGGGGGTTGCCTTGACCTAGGTGCAAAATCTTGCATTTGGGTTTGTTGAATCTCATGAAGTTCACCTGGGGCCCACTGCTCAAGCCTGTCTAGGTCCCTCAGGATGGCATCCCTTCCGTCTGGTGTGTCGACTGTATGGAACAGCTTGGTGTCATCTGTAAACTTTTTGAGGATGCACTTGACCCTACTGTTGATGTTACTGATGAAGATATTAAAGAGTATTGGTCTCAGCACCGACCCCTGGGGGATACCACTTGTCACTAGTCTCCATCCAGACATGGAGCCACTGACCACCACTCTCTGGACTCGATCCTGCAGCCAGTTCTTTGTCCATTGAACAGTCTACCTATCAAGTCTAAGTCTTTCCAATTCGGAGAGAAGGATGTTGTGGGGTACCATGTCAAAGGCCTTACTGAAGTGCAGATAGATGACATTGGTAGCTCTTCTGGTGGTTCTTCCCTTGTCCATTGATGTGGTGACAGCATCATAAAAGGCCACCAGTTTGATCAAGCAGGACTTGCTGTTGGTGAAGCCATGCTGGTTCTCCTGTGTCACCTCCCTTTCTTCCAAGGGCCTTAGCATAGCTTCCAGGAGGATGTGCTCCATGATCTCTCCCAGCACAGAGGTCAGACCGATAGGTCTGTAGTTCCTGGGATCATTTGTTTTACCTTTCTTAAAAATGGGTGTGATGTTGCCTTTTGTCTGGTCACCAGGGACTTCACCTCATTGCCATGACTTTTCAAATATCATTAAGAGTGGCTTGGTGACTACATTGGCTAATTCCCTGAGGACTCGGGGACGGATTTCATTGGAACCCATAGAGTTCTGGATGTTCAGATTTGTCAGGTGGTTACATGCCTGATCTCTGCTTACAGTGTGAGGGATGTTGCTTCTCCAATCTCTTCTTACCAAACCAAACCAAACATTTGAGGGCTGTGTGGCAAGCAGTTATCAGAGAAGACTGAGGCAAAAAGTACCTCAGTTTTCTCCTTGTCTGTTGTTACCAGCCTGCCTGTGACACTCACTCGGGTGGGGGGGGAGGAGGGAAGGGAAGGAGGGTTACATCCTCCTGGGCTTTCCCTTTCTGGTTGAGGTACCTGTAGCAGCCTTTCTTGTTCTTGGCATCCCTTGCCAACTGGGCCTTGACCTTCCTGACCTCATCCCTAGGAGCTTCCTTATACTCGTTCTGCAGTACCTGTCCCTGTTTCCACTGCCTGTGTATTTTATTCTTGCTCTTCAGTTTGACCAACAGGTCCTGGTTCAGCCATGCTGGTCTCTTGCCTTCCTTTCCTGACTTGCTACACCTGGGAGCAGAGAGTTCTCGTGCCCTGAGGATAGCCTCCTTTAAGATCTGCCAGCTTTGCTCTGCAACCTTGCCCATGAGGACAGTTTGCCAGTTGATTGACTAACTCCCTGAAGAGCTGGAAGTTAGCATTTCTAAACAGGCACAGAATACTCCATTGCTGTGCTGGTTTGAAGAATCTGCGGATAAATTATTGTCAGGCAACCATAAAATTTGTAACTATAATTAATGCTTCTTACACAGTTAATTTCTGTAGTAGTTGTATGACTTTGTTACTAAGCTACATACAGAAATATGTCTAAATTCCTTTGAGATACAAGTGTGCAGCATGCAATACACAAAGTCTTACTGGTTTACAGACTGTGTTTTCATCTTAACTCACAGTAGCACTGTGGATTTACTTTGTTTTTATATCATTCTTTATTCCGGTCCACTGGAATTTCCAAGTATTTCCAAGCTTATACAGAACAAAATACCTACCTCCATCAATACATACATTTTTTTAAAACTAATTGCTATATGATTCTCATCCAGATTGGCCCTGTAGGTGTGGACTACTATTAGTTTTGTTGAGAGCTTAGCATCTCATAGATCAGGCTGAAAGTATGCCCTTTAACCATGAAAATCGTAGAAGAAAATGAAAAAAAAAAAAAGCCTAGGCATTCCTGTAGACAAAGGCTTGATAGAAAATCTGATTGTAATGTGGCGACGTGACAGCTCAGGCATTTTGGAACATCCAGCCTTGGCAGTAAAGTCAAGGAGTTTGTCAGAGCCTGTTCTTGATACTGTTTTCCAGGTGTAACAAGCATTACGGATAAGTAATGCAAAATGTGTGAAAAAAAACACTCTCTGTGTGTGATGCATTAGTATCAGTTGTGTAGATGGTATATTTTTTTGCTAGTTATGTTGGGATATTTGCCTTTTTTTTTTTTTTCCTAGTCTTATTCAGTTGTAACCTGATAATGCTTGGCCCATTTACCTGTCCTCTTGCTGCAAGCCAGCCAGTATGAAGTGGTTTGAAGAGCATTACATTTGGGTTGTAAAAACTTCTCTAGTAATTAAGTGCTTATTACTAGCAGTGAGTACAGAAAATTTAATGGACATATATATATGGGTCTCTATGTGACTGTAGAACAGGGATAAAGGATTTGTGAAATGACAGTGAGCCAGCATGTGCCCAGGTAGCTAAGAAGGCCAGTGGCACCCTGGCTTGTATCAGAAATAGTGCTGCCAGCAGGAGCAGGGAAGTCATCATCCTTCTGTATTTGGCTCTGGTGAGGCCATACTTCAAGTATTGTGTTCAGTTGTGTGCCTCTCACTACAAGAAAGTCATTAAGGTCTTGGAGCATGTCCAGAGAAGGGCAGTGAAACTGGTGAGGGATCTGGAGCACAAGTCTGAAGAGGAGCAGCTGATGGAACTGAGATTGTTTAGTTTGGAGAAGAGGAGGCTCATGGGAGACCTTATTGCTCTCTACAGTGACCTGAAGGGAAGTTGTAGTGAGGTGGGAGTTGGCCTCTTTTCCCAGGTAAATAGCAATAGGACTAGAGGGAATGGCCTCAGGTTGTGTGAGAGGAGGTTCAAGTTGGATATTAGGAAAAATTCCTTCTTCAGGAGAGTGGTCAGGTGCTGGAATGGGCTGCCCAGGGAGGTGGTTGAGTCACTGTGTTTATACGTATTCAGGAAGTGTTTGTATGTTTTACTGAGGGACATGGTTTAGTGGGAAATATTGTTGGTAGGTTGATGATTAGACTGGATGATCTTGGAGGTCTTTCACCAATTACCTTGGTAATTCTGTGGTTCTGTGACAATAGTAACAATATTAGGGCGAATTGAACAGTTGTTTTTATTCTGTTGCAAGCATAACAAACAAGTCTTCCTGCAAAGAAAGCAAAATTTTATTAGCATGAGATTATAATGATTTTGATAACAAGAAGCAAGCTCAAGGGAAAAAAATGTTGTCCGGTATTAAGCTCATCATCTATGATAATGATCTTTCTTGGACTGCCACCTCCAGAATGTGACCAGGGCTTGATTTTGTCCTCTCACTGTGCTCAGATTTAATTATCTATATTTACAATTAAATCCCTTAAATCGGAAAAATCATTTACGTTACTTTGTACCCTTTTGGAAATGCTGCACCCTCAGCGAGTCATTTCCATCTCGCTAATGTAAGTAAATGTAAGTGAAGAAGTGGTGCTTTCAGTGACCACACTCAGTGGTTGGATGAGATGTGATCTTTGAATGGAATTCTTAAAACTTGAAAGCCTCCCTTCACCTGCTTTTCTCTCTATCCATTGCTCTGAGGAATTATTAACAGGTGCTGAAGGCATGAGTGCTGCATGGCCCTGAATTCTCAACGTACAAAGGAAAGATCAAACATACTTAAAAAAAATTAAAAATAAAAAAAAGGAAACCAGTAGAGTTGGAATTGTTTGTGACTGTGGAATAGTCTGACAATACTTGTGGGGTTTGAAGTGAGAGTGAAATATTACTGTTAACGATCGCGTAACAGTCACAGAAACTGTTTCTTTTCAATCTGTTTTTCACATCCAACCACAGGGAGACACTAGGAGAAAGAGGAGGGACAGGAAATCACATCATGTTAATCATTATATAAGCATTGAACATTTTTGAGAGAGCTATGGCTGAGGGTGCTGCACTCAGAGACGCAGACAGTCAAATAAGTAACATTATTTTCCCTTGCTCATTTTTTTCTTGCATCAGTGTTCATCCCAGCCTCCACATCACGTCTCTCAGACGTACGATTTTGAAAAGATAACATTTCCTTTCTCCCCGTATCAAGATCTCAATCCCATCCGTGTTGACGTTTTAGCTTTCTGAGGAAGAATGCATTATGTAAGTTTTCCATTAGCCTGTGAAATATTAAATTAAGTGTTGAAAACATGAGTTGTTTTTGTTGAGTTAAGCCACTGAGATGATTTGTTCTCATCAGAATGAGCTTTCTCTTTTTTTTTCGGCTAACTGGAGAACTGAGCCTCCCTTACACTCACTCTTTCCCCTCTCCTTACCTTTGTTCAGGGAGTGAAAGACAGGGAACAAAGGCTAAGTTCTTAGTAACACAAGTGAAAGCATAACTGTAATTTGTAGCTGGGAATACTGTGAGTAGCTGATGTGGCTGTACATTCCTTTGGCAAGATGTTATACACGTTCTCCTTGAACTTATAATTATGTATCATTGCTTAATAAGGAGAGAACTTCTTTGTCAAACAGGTCTCTGTAGTATTAAGCTTTTGAACTGTGTTATAATGGTGTGTTTTGGAAGTTATCAAAAATTCAACCACTTCATTTATTTTTCTGATTAGAGATAACATTGCTACAGTGTTAATTGTAGTCTAAAATAGGTAAAAGTGTAATATGCAGTAGTGTATTTGTGCATATAAGTACAGGGGTACAAATGAAATCTGTCTTGACATGCTCGCATGATAATATTTTTTCTACGTGCTTAAAGAATGAAAGAATATCTGTCTCTGGTAGAAAATTCTGCGTTTAAAGCAGTCTCCCACTATCCTTTGAAGTGTTAAATCCGCCTAGGTTTCATTTTTTTTGGCACGAGAGCAGTGGATGTTTAAGAAGCCAACAACTTTAGCTTGCACAGGAGCATTCCTGTCTTATTTTTGTTTCTAGGTCTGTTTCCTGTGATGGGGGAAGGGAAATGAGAGCACAGCTGCTCACAAAGTTCAAGATGAAGCTGCTTCTTCAGTGTGTGTTTTAAGCCTTGGTCACAGTTTCTTACTGGAAGTCTTTAAATAAGCTTTAGTCTGATCCTCAATTGCTCCTTTATAGGCGTGAAGTCTCCCTCCTTCTCCTCTCTCCCCCCATTTCAGTCCGCAGCAACTAAACCTGCTCACCATGAAAACAAAACTCCTGATTATCTGCAAAGCAAATATTCAAGAGAACCCTTAGAGGCAGAACACGTCAACATGCATCTTTCTGAGATCCAGCGGGTAATTGATTCAGCATCAGCTTGACAGAGTGATTGATCAATATTTGGTCTGAGGTTTTTCTGTCCTCTTTTTAAAAGTTTTTGTGCTTACCAGCACAAAAGATTGGCTGCTTGGATCCCAAAGCTGATTTGAACCTTTATTTCTCAGATAAGCTGAACATCACAGAAGGGGGGATTAATTTTCTGCCTGGTTATTTATAATGTTTCCTGTAATTCAGAGGGAAAAGTAGCAGCCTATTCCTCTTACACCTCCTTGTATTAAGTAATTGTATATTAAGTAGTTGTCAGTATAAATTTTGGCTCACTTGTTCCTCAGTCGGAAGCGTTGAGTTTTTCATAGTTTTACAAACAAAGCAGTTTGCCCAGTTAATTGTTATTGGCCAAAGTTGCAATTGCATATATGTAAAAGGAATACACCAAGCGGGAAGGACATGGGTGTTGCAGCATCTTTCATGCACTGTAGGGCATTTTGTTGAGGTGCCTTTGCTTACATAGAATAAAATGCTTGAGTGAGAAGGAGAAACATGTACATTGACTGCATGTGATTTTCCTACTTGAGAGCAGATTGAATGTGATATAGGAAGGATGCGCTTTGTTTACAATGTAGATTAGGGGTTTTGAAAGCTGTTGTCCACATTCCAGAGCTGTATAGCCCCGAACAACAGCTATAGAGATGAGGACCAAGTGTGTTGTTTCGTTATCTTAAAACCTACAGGTAGTTTCACCCCAAAAAAGAGCTCACAGAGGAGTTAATGTTAGACTCTCATTTTCAATTTACAAAAATCTTGGAAATCAAGGGAAATAGGAGAAATCTGAGTGAGAATAAATGTTGTAGGATTGGTAACGGAGGTGATTATAAGCCCAGATAGTGATCCATTGGAATATTGGAATTACTGACTATTGTTTGTGAGTAAAGTACAGAGGAGAATCACAAGTTGTAACTAATTTTTATGAACATTAGCTTGTTAAAAATAGGTCCTGTTAAACTACTGCTACCATTACTGTGTTTTGAAGAGGCTTATACAATGGGTTGTAGGTGAGGAAGTATTGAGAAGATATGTATTGAGACTTCTGTAATGCTGCTTTCATTAGGATGAAGAAACAAGAACGATACAAGGTGAGAATGACGCACAGTGACTGAGTTAGACCTAACCTGAGTTGGACAACTCACAGAGATTATAGATGATTCATAAATTCAGAAAGTAATAATGAATGGAACAAATTGCAGAGTGACTGTGATAGTCGAACTGGACAAAAGAAAATCATTGCTTTAATACAGCAAATGGAACACTGCACCAGGAAACAAAGGTGTAAGACTTACTTGGAGTCACAGACTCCATCCTGTGGAAAACGTCTTTGGCCAAAGAACTGACTTGATCTCTAGATACGTAAGCTAGAAAGTTTGTTTTGTTAAAGAAGATGATACTCCATCTGTTGTTGAGAACTAAGGCTGGATTGTTTTATTTAGTTCTTGATTATGTAAGTGAAGAAGAAAATAAAGGAAGGTTCAAAGAAGAATCATGGTAATGATTAAAGGGCTGGAAAAAAATCTTAAGTAAAAATGTTTTTTGTTTTAGTGTAAGGTATTAAGCTTGACAGAAAGCTGAAAGGTATTCTTGTTAGGCCTTTGTAATATATGAATCTCTGAACTTCTGTTGTTTAATTCTAACTGGGAGAAAAATGGTTCTGGTTCCAGTTGTATCATGTCTTGACAGTTTTAAAAACATTACAGATTTTATATACAGTAAGCACTTAAGACTATTCTGTTAAGTATTTGAATATAAATGTCCAGTTTTAAAGATGAAGAAACTGAGATAAAATCACGTGTGTGTAAAGGTCTTATTAGACACACACACGTATATGTGTCTGTTACTCAGAATCAGAGATGGCAGTGGTATGGACTACAGAAAATGAGAGAATGACTGTAAAGTCAAAAAATGTGATAGTATACTCACATAGTATACCAAGGATGAACGAGTAGCTTGGCTCAACTTCTAAACTGCGTCCTCTTATCTATAATGAAATCAGTGTATCACCCTATATGTAATTTGGATTGCTCCAAAAATAATGCCTCCTATGTATTTCCATGAAAAATACAGCAGGTACAAAGAGTTTGATGAGCAAATTCTCAGCTTTTTCAACAGTCACCACCATTAGCTATGCATTTTTGCCAGCTGTGAACAAGAGCCTGCTTGCTATGCATATGAAAATCTGCACCAGTAGAGGTGACCCAGTGTTTCACAGATGCTATGACAGCATCATTTCTAGGAAAATTTTGCCCGTGCAGTCCATCTTTCATCGTTCCAAACAGATAGAAGACAGGAGGTGTCAAATCCAGCCTATATGGTGGGTGTGGTAGAACAGTCCAGCCAAGATTGGCAATGTGGTCCACAGTCTTCAGACTGTTATGGGGTCTGACATTATCATGTTGCAAGAGAAAGGTTCTCTGGCCTGATTTTGGAAGTTTGAGCCTTCAGCTCGTTCAGTGTTGTGATCTAGTGGCCAGAGTTGGTGGTTTTTCTGGGTTCCAGGAAATCCAGAAGGATCACTCCTTTCCTATGTAAAAAGACAGTACATTCACTGAAGGCTGCATCTTGAACAACTTCTTTGCTGGAGAATTCATGTCGCCGCTCTGTGGACTGCCATTTTGACTCCATCTCACAGTGGTAACACCACATCTCATTACCAGTAATGATACTATCCAGGAAACTCTCACCTTCAGCTCGTATTGGTGCAATAGGTCCTGACAAACTTGCATATGGTGTTCTTTCTGTTTGTGTGTGAGCGTTTATAAGACCCACCTGGACCAAACTTCGCAACATTCTAGTGTTGCCACCATCATTTCAAATGCATGGAAGCTGATAACTCACTCTTGTACACAGGTCCCTGGTTGTAATTTACTGATCTGTGTAAATGAGCTGATCAAGACTCTTCATTTCATGGTTTGACAGCTGTGCATGGCTGTCGGGATGATATCTTGTCTTTCATGTTGCTGTCACCATTGCTGAAACACATCACCCACCGCCTCACTGTGCTCGGATCTACTCTTTGGGCTTTGTGAACGTTTGTTTGGTCTCCATCAATGTCCAGTTAATGAATGTCAATGGGTGCCATTTTATCCACATAAAGGAATTCATTGACACACTTCTGCTACGTCTGCCCTTCCATGTCAGACACCATTTTGTCAGACTGCCACTCTGCTGCCATCTGAAACATGGCAACAACAGGTAACGGAATATTGGTGGGAAGGTTCAGCCTCTACTGCCATACCAGCGACATCCGCTTCTGATGCTGTGGGCCAGTGTAATAAAACTGGAGGCCTTCCTTTCAGGGCACCCTCGTATATTATTTCTGTAGAACTTCTATGGAAGTTATATTCTTTTCTGTATTAAGTACCATGTGCTGATGCTAGTGACAAGTTCCATGCAGTTTCTTACCATTAAAATATATATTAAAGAAGTAGTAACACAACTCCTAAATTAACAACTATACTGTAGATTTTGCTTAAGTACTCTTTAAGCATCATCTTTTCCTATTTAAGTAACAGAAGGCAAATAGTGAACTTCATAATTAATGCAGCACACAGTATATTTTTTCCAGCAAACTGCTTATGGTTACATTAAGCAGGAAAAAATAAAACTAAAGCCCAAAAATGCAGAATAGGGTTGAGGTCTGGAACCAAAGGGGTAAAACATGGAAATAAGATCTCAAAGTTTACATGTAAGCAGTTTTCATGTTAGTACATAAATATATATATTTACCTAAGCAGAGTTTGCCTAATGATTCCCTTTTTGAATTTTCTCAAGCATGTCTGAGTACTTGCTATCCTATGTCAAACCAATTATTTTTCAGGTATAGACTTGTCAGCAGATGTTCCAAGGATCCAGTCTGCTTCCACCCTCATGATATGATGGGGTGTGGTGCTTCAAAACTTGGCTATTCTGTACCTGGGAAGAGTGAATCAACTGTAATTAGGTCAGTCTCTTAATGCCAGAACCTTCAAGCTTTCCACTGTCCCAACAGATGCACGACAAGAAATTAAACCCATCAGCCTCTGCTCTGTGTGCATATACATGAATGTGGAAATTCAGTATTAGAGTTGTAGACCCCAAGTTGTTTATAATACCAACGAACAACGCCAGTTCTCACCTTCATCCTCCTCTGAACTCTCAACAAACAAGCAAATATGTTGTAAGCAACTTCTCAATGGTAGTAGTCTTTTGGATTGTAAGAATATTGAAGTCACGTGTTCAGTAAGTGTTAGGCACGTAACCAAGTTCGGCACTTACGTTTGTGTGTTCAGCCCTGCACTATGACATAGAAGTTGTGGCTAATTAAACTGAGCTAACTTAGTTACCATGTCAGAATTACATCATTGCTCAGAGTCTTTCGAACTTGTTCCAGGTAAACACAGCTCCCTGTTGTAGCTGGTGTTGTTTTAAAAAGCAAACACTAAATATGAGGTTTACAAAAGTCTTGTTGGCTGATGTGATCAATGGGGAATATTATTTCTCACTGATGTATAAATGGTTAGATATATGGGAGATCTTTAGGACTTACCTGAATTTTGTTCTAAACGACGTGTATCTGTGTACCATCACAGTGTTCATTACTGGTGCAGATAACAGAGGTGGAACATGTGAATGCATTTATAGCTGTGGTTGCACAAGTCTGCTCTAAAATGCCATATTCAGTTGCCCAATGCTTCTGAATTAATATGTGGTGGTTTTTTTTTTTCACTCAGAAGTATATTTTCCCACCTGAACAATATGAGCGAAAACGCCAGGTTTTGAAATCAAGTGATAACCAGCATGGTTCCATCTAGTTTGTGTGGTTATCTGAAAGGGAGGGGAAACCCACAAAAGAGTGTTGTTTATACACCCAACCTTTATTCCTTCCCCCCCCTTTTTTTTTTCTCTTTTGAAAATCTTTTTAGACTACAGCAGAATTTTGGATATAAATAATTCATTTGATGTTGTTCGTATTTTTAAGAAAACCTTTCAGCTGCAGATAGATGTTAGTGTTGACTGCTACGCTTCTCTCCTACTTTTGTTCAGCACTGGCCTGTGTGTTTGAATCTGCATCCATTTTTGAGATGTGTGCCTGGGGGAAGGGAGGGTGATGTGCCTTCTGAGCTCATCTGTATATGAAGAAAATGTCAGGGTCCAATCGTGCTGCATCGTATGCTGGTTTTGTTGTCTTTCATAGAACCATAGAATCATAGAATGGACTGGGTTGGAAGGGACCTCAAGGATTATGAAGCTCCAAGCCCCCTGCCATGTGCACCTCTATGTCTAACACCAGACCAGGCTGCCCAGGGCCCCATCCAACCTGGCCTTGAACACCTCTAGGGACAGGGCATCCATAACTTCTCTGGGCAGCCTGTTCCAGCACCTCACCACCCTCCTGGTAAAGCACTTCCCCCTGATATCCAACCTTTCCTCTTGGTATACTTTCTCTTCCATTTTTTCTTCATGGTGTTTTCTAGGTCAAAATGTATGTTTTACTCTGATCTTGCCCCTGGCAGCTGGCTGTCCTCATAGATGAAATAAATCTCATTTTGGTCACATTGTTTTCTTGAAAACCTCTGTCCTAAGTTTCAGGGTGCTTGGAACTGAAATCGTGATAAATTACAGAGTGTTATCCAGCATATTGCTTCTCATCCTTATTTTTTTGGAAGACCAAGGATGAGGCCAGGGACAGTCATGCTTCCCACCCAGTCTTTATTTTAAAATTCACGTTTTTGTTTATTTGTTTTGGAGTAGTTTTTTATTTGCCTGCTTGTTTTGTTTTTAGTAACTCAAATTCACTCAGTTACTGACCACAGGGGATGCTAATATTTTTCTTTTGTTTTCTTTTATTATTATGAATTAGAATGAAATGTGAATATTTTCAAGTTCACCACTAAAAATGAGACAACCAAAACGTTTTGTTTTCATGCAAGTTATCAATCGTGCTTATTACTTTGCGTGGAGAGTTTCTACAGCGTTAAGCACGTTTGATATTCATTTAAAGTAAATCATTGTCAATACAGTATGTTACAATATTTATATTTCATCCCAATTTGCATTGTGTCACTGTATGGGGACTGCTGAATCGTGGCCTGAACCTCTGATTGATCACCTGAGGCGAGCCATGAGTCGGCCACAGGAGCACAGCTGAAGGCAATTCACCTGTGCTGCCAGAGGGGGTGGAGCCTGGCTGCACCTTTCCTAGACCCGTTTAAGAGCTGGCTACCAGTGGGGAAGGTTCTCTTCTGGAGAAAACCTCCTTTTGGGGGTTTTGCAGTGAGCCCAGGATGTGGGTAAGCTTTCTGTCTATTTTCTTTTTGTCATTAGAATTTGCTTTGCCAAACTCTCTCGTTTATTACATAATTGTAGCATCTTTATATTCATTGACTATACAGTCACATTCTAATTTAATTTCCATTTCTTCCATCAGATTTCTGCAGAATGTGTTCTACCTTGAAGTATTACAGAAATATTTATTTCCTTTTGTATTGATGGGAAATGTGTTTCTGTCAAAAATCCTAACTAGATATACATAAAATTCTTTTACCAAGGAAATGATTTCTTATCTTAGGGACATTAATTAATTTGTACATATTCCAAAGACGTAAATAGAATATTCCTGGCAAGCAAAGGGTGCCATAGTATCTGTTGTTACACCTTTTCCTAAGGCCCATCCTCTTTTGTTGTGGAGTGAGATCTGTGGCACTTAAAAACATACCAAGAGGTTCCATGGTGTAAGTGTCCGGATATAAAGTTGTCTTATGATTTCTCTGTCTCTTCTATTTCTAAATATGCTACAGAGAAAGATACGTTGTTCTTTTTTCTATGCTTGGCTTTCACACAACTGTGGATATTGATGCTGTAAGCAGCACTTGAAAAATATATCTGAATTCTCATTTTGTTTATCTAGTTTCATATATGCTATTACCTGTACTCATTAGATTGAACAGTGAACTACATTAATTGTGGAAGTTGCTTTAGGCCATTCATCCTTGCTGGTTGTATAGGTGCAGTTATCTGGAATCACGAGGCAAATTGTTTCTGCTCATTCATACATTCATCTCTTCTTTCTAGCAGGCAAGCCTGCTACAGTACAGAGAGCTAATGCAGCATTAGAACTTCTTAACAAATAACATAATGTGGCAAGATAAAGCATCATTATCTTCTGCTTGCTACAGTCTTGTTTGTCCCCTTAGTCCAAAGTCAAGTCTTTCAAATGTGTCCTTACTGTAGAATGTACTCATGATAAACGTGTGGTTGCATCCTGTAGCATACCAACTGCTTCCTTAGGAGGTCATGAGAAAAAAAAACAACCATGAAATCAATTGATGTATAAAGTTTGTTTTTAATACTTTCAAGCTTTTAAGTATTACGTAGCCATCAAAGCCTGGTTATTATGGAAACCTAAAGCCTCCAGAACTCCAGATCCGTTTATCTCAAAATGGAGATCAGCATTCTACACATACATCCTTGCATGCTATTAATAATAATAAAGACGTGAAGGATTGCACTTCCTGTTCTGCAGTATCCTCTGAATGCTGGGGAGTGTCACTGAACAGGTTCAAGTGCTCATGAAGAACTTGGTCTTTTCAGTGTTAGGATTTCAGTGTAAAAAGGCTGCCATGTGTGGTAGCATGAGATTACCTGGGAGATCCTGTTGTGGATTTTTGAATGAAGATGAACTACCGCTCCAGGAAAGCGATAATACTTCTATCAAGCTGTTTTCAGTCCCTAAGCTGAGTGCAGTGCTCACTATGCTGAAGCATTCATTATGCGTAGAAATCAGTCTTGCCATTTGGCGAATGCAGTCTCTCTTCTTTGCAGAAGCCAACAGCATTGCTCTGACAGAAGAAGCCAGTGAATTTTATCCATCCCTGCAGATGGATGGAGCAAGAATGAAAGTATCTCTTATGGAGCTGTTATGCCTCATTTGTCCACTGGCTGGAAGAACAGCCACCCTGCCCTATTCAGGTTACTCTCTTTCTTTTCTGAAAAATAAGTTTCTTATTCCTGCTTTCCCCTGCCAGTTCTTATCTTCTCAGGCCTAATTGCAGTCACAGGAAGGGAAATGGCCTTAGACCAGTGTTATGCCTCACCACTGTCTTCCAAATGTAGAAGGAAGGAGAAGTTGACCTTACATCGTCTGTCCTTGACCTGAAAAAAGGGGCTTGGGTAGACATTTCCATACCAAGAGGAGCAGAAATAGTTTGAGAGAAAGAAATGCACGTGAGTGCTGCTAGTTGCTGATCCAGGGTTCAGGCAAATATAAAGCTGGCAAAATGGATACCTAGTGAGAATTTGGGGAATAACTGCTAGAGATGCTGCACTGTTATGTGGCTGAGAAGTGCAACTGCAGCAGGATGAAAGATTACTATTCCCTATGAGTTGTTTCTGATTTTTGTGTAGAGTTAGGACTGCTGACTTATACTTAATAGGAAGCACAACTTTTCAGTGTTGTAACTAATTTACCCCAAGTCTAATTTTTACATACAGTTTGTTTGTTCATTGCTGGTGAGAGCTCTGTTTCACTTTGAAGATGGAGCAGTTACTTCATCTGCTTAAGCAGCATCATACTGGCAACAGAGCGTTGCTTCTACCTTTAAATAATCCATCAGTCACTTTCCTGATTAAGAAAGGCATGTTTTGTAGTTAGATGAGATTTTCAGCTGAAGACAAATCAAGATAGGTAAGACTTAAAAGGAAAAAAAAAATACTAATAACTTTTGTGCCTTGGAAATCCAGTTACATTTTTGGGAGAGAAAAAGGGAAAACAAAAACCATACAATATGAAATTTGTAGGCATTTGGACCACTGCTGGCATTTTAGCCAAATACATCCTAATTGAAACGAGTTGTTGAAATTCATAAAATCTGTCAGTCTGACAGAACCCCTGTCTCTATCTTATCCACTGAATCAAATTTGATCATTTGATAAAACAATTCTCTTGTTTCTAATCCAACTTGATCTTACAAAATTTTGAGCCCCCACACTCAAACTTCTCGCAGTTAATACTTTATCATGAAAGGTCAGTAAAATGTCATTTGGGTTGCTAAACTCAAGGAAGGAAGGAAATACCTGGAATCTATATGATGACAGTGAAAATCTGAATCATGAAGGAAAGGAGTTTCACAGCAGGGGTAACGCAGCAGTGCTAATTAAGCTGGTAATTTAAAAAAAAAAAAAAAAGGCTGCATGAGTATAAAGTTTTGCAACTGCTTTTGCTCTTCTTAAAAATTGTGCAAGCGTGTGTGATAGATTAAATGAAAAATTACTACAGGTTACTTGTTTCGCTGATTTTTATTGGGTAAAAACAAAAAAAACATTCGGTCATGCTTGTGAGCATTCTGACTCTTCTGCCCGTGGGACCAGTCCTGTGAATTCAGGATGTGTGCCTTTGTACTGAATTAAGTTTTTCACGCGTGGAAGTTGTGTTGTGAGAGTCTGCGTTGGTACACTTGGTGACACTTTGACAGTCTTTGAGTTGTCTATCAGGAGATTCCCAGGCATGTGTCTGGAATGGCAGGATCCACAATCGTGTCCTTAGAAGTTACAGACTTCATTGGAATATTATGCAACGTCATTTGCAAATCCTCATTAAACATTTGCAGAAGTAATTCTACATGTTGTATTGCACAGTACTTCTGCAATTAAATGCTAAACAGCACATGTTCACTTCTAAAAGTAAATATAAAAGTCACTTTAAATGAAAATTCTTTACCATTTTGGACTCTGGAAACTCATGCAGGTTTCAGCTTCTTCCCGTAGCTAAAATACTCAACAGTCTGTTGAATGTGAAGCTATGTTTCACTAGAAGGGCAAGATGGAGCTTTCTAGCTCCTGTAAAATTAGGGGCAAAGCACCTTTCTTCTGTCTAGAAAAGGTAGAGACTGTGTTTTATTGATTAAATATAGCAGGATGGTTCACATAAACTACCTTCCTGCCTTGGTAGACTAGTTACCGATGTTAAGCTCTAGTTATATGCCAGTTCAATCCTTTTTAACTCTGTTTCCTTATTTGGATAATCCAGCAGCGAGCTATCTCAGTGAAAATAGGAGCAGAAAACTTTCTCAGTGAAAACAAAAATGAAGACACTTCACAATTACAATGGTATCAACTGTTGTCAAAAATACAGATGACATTTTGTAATGCTTTGCTTCCATAGGAAGTGCTGTGAGACAAGACATTATCTCCCTAACAGGTAATGTGGTTCTGCTTCAGAACTCTGTTCATTCTGTAATGTTTTCCCTATGCTTTTAGTAGAACAGATTTGCAGGCATGGAGGAATATGCAGACAGTATTTTCCTCACTACTATAAAATTTTATGTCTCCCATACCCGTAGTTAAAAACTTTTCATCCAGAATAAAATGCCCTATCCACCTTTCAGGAAATAAAAGAGAAATAGGGCCAAGTTAAACTCTCTGCTTTGAAGTGAATTAAAGGAAGTTTCCGATTTGTCACTAAAGATAGGCAATTTAGAAGAGTTTCAGAATAGTGCTTTTGTTGAATAACAGTAAATGACTGGAGAGGCCTCCCATAGCTGAGGGCTTCTGACCAAACTCAGCAAGTAATTAATTGGTATATATCTAAGTTAAAGATGCAATTAATTTTTAATATAATTATGTTGTCAAGGGTTATCAAATCAGCAATCAAAGACCTACACGTGACTTCTTACAATTAGTTCAATAGCTTCTGCCCTTTTCTTTGGAGATAAAGTTCAGAGTATAATTTAGTCACTGGTGCCATTTTATACCAATTAGGAAGTTAATTAGAGCATTTCCTTTTGTCCAGATAGTACAGGCAGGTCCCCTCACTTCTAGGTGTAGCATCACCTGAAAATTTAGTTGCTCATCCTTCGTGGATTGTGTGACCTATCTCATGTAAATGGCAAGGCTGTTTTTGCTGTTGGGTAGAAGGTTAATCCCCAGTGGGAGATCCTTGAAAAGCTCATCTCTGGCAGAAGAAGCCACCCAGAACTGAAAACACAAAGTGCTGAGCTGTAGAAGATTGGATCTTTGTTCCTTGGCTGACGGTGTACTGGCTTCTGCAGCCCTGTCTGTGTGTGCTCAGGTGTACTCTGTCAATGCAGACAGCATTTGTAGGCTGGAGACCTGTCTGAGATTAAGTAATTGCAGTTTGGGTAACCCTCATTGCTTCCCTAAGGATTAGGGTGGTAGCTGTAGTCTGTCTGAATCCATACATGCCGTTTTGGATCTCGTCCTATGCCTTGACAGAGGGAAGGCAATCTAACTCAGCTAACCTGCGACTGGGGAGATGGATGGAACAAACATGACACAAACATTGTGTCATCCTTCTGCAGCCCTGCCCTTTTCTGTGCAGTGCTAGCAGCTTGTAGGCTAGGAGGTGGATACACAGTTTAGAAAAACATGACTGATTACCCTAAAAGGTTGGCAAATTGTGTGAGTCCCTCCTACCTTTGTCTGGGGCTGTGAGGGTTTCACCATCCTTTCGGGTCAGAAGGAGAATCCCTATATCTTGTGTGCATATGCTGATTCTCAGTCAGGTCTGCAGCCCTTAGCAATTCAGCTGGGCTGTGGCAGAGAGGAGAGGTGGTGCATGCACAGTTTGCAATTTCACATTGCAAAGCCTGCAGCTGTCATCTTGGTGACTTTAACACGCGATTGTGGAGACTCTGGTTAGAAGAGTTACAACAGAAAGTGGTGCAGTATGTATGGGAAGGAATAGCTTTGTCCATCTGGCTGATGTGCCTTTCCTACCTCTCCACTGCTTCGTTGCGTGGCTGCAGGATCACTAGGTCTTGTATCTGTGTGCAAGGGCCCAGAAACTGGGGAAGCAACCAGGAGCACCTCAGCAGTGATAACCCCCACCTAATTCAGGTGCAGAGCAAAAATCTGCTTTCCAGTTCTTAAACCCCACAGCTGCACCTTTTCTTTGTCTCCTTTGTGTTTGAGGTGGTCACTTAGCTGGAATAGCCTTGAGGTACACTGAAGAGTTTAGGTTATAGAGCATATTTTCAGCTTCAGCTTTCACATTTTTATGATAATTGGTGCTTGGGCTGCCAGCTGGAGATGGACCGTCCATTCTGTTCCCAGTGTTCTCACCCCAGAGAGTTATTTGAGGTTAGGCAGCTCCCTGTTTCCTAACCTTGGTGTTTATGTCCATCCTGTGCTGTGGACTTTTCCTGGGAACTGCAAGGTGTGGGGCTCTGCCCACAGCCCCCAGGTGGTCCCGTCAGCTGCTGTGCACCCACAACTGCAGAGAGCCTAGGAACAAGAGGTGGGGCCCAGCTGCATCCCCCTCTGCTCCTGAAGTGTGGGACAGGGCTGCTCATCCTGGGCCTGTCACAAAAAACAATGCTGCAGATACTTATCTCTGTGTTCTTGTAAGTAAAGTCTATGGTATGGGCTATAGGGTGTCAGCCTGAGTTTTATCTAATAGGGAAGCTTTTTTTTTTTTTTCTCCAAACATTCTGTTTGAATATTCTCTTTGGACTTGGCTTGTTCCATCTGCCTTTTTTAGTGTGTTAGGAAAAGTAGGAGAGCACAGGCTATGCTTACGCACGGTGTTTTTAAGCAGCTCTTACTTCTTTTTCTTGTTCTTCAAAGCATGTGTTTGAGAGAACAGAAGGTATTTTATTTTTGCTGTGAGCTCTTCTGACCAGTTAGCCAGTGGTGTCCTCTGTACAGATAGACTTAAGCTTAGACACAAGCATGCGCGTAAACATGTAAACAAATATATATTAACCCCTGAGACTTAACTCATTAATAAATTGTCTCTTCATTTCTGAAAAGTAATTGCTCAAATGTTTTAACCCAGCTGTATCCATTTTGTCATCAGATATGTTTTTCTAAGTGCTGAGATATCAGTCAGGCTTCATCTTCTTCACAGAAGTCTTCCTCACGCTTACAGCGATTTTCATACCAAAAACATTGCAGCAATTGCAAACCTTTGCCAAGTTGCTGCTGGCTCGTGTTTCTTTAACACTGTGTTTACAGCATGGTTCTCTCTTCTAATATAAACTGTCAACATTCATATTGGGCTGGTTATGTTATTTGGAGAAAGTGATGTCACAACTTACAGAAAAGCCAGGCCTTCAGCTGAGAGAGTGGTTTCATGTAATCCCCACTTGCCACAGCTATGCTGGAAGTGATTTGCAGCTTGTTGTACTAAAAACAGTATGTCGAACAGCAATCACAATTATCTCTGATAAAGGGAGGAATTTCACCGTGAAAAAAACTTAGCATGTGTTGGTTGGTTTTTTGTTTTTTTTCTTTCCACAACTGACTTAAGCATTGCAATAATCAGAATGCTGTTACAATCAAAAAGTTGAAGTAGGTGGGGAGGAGTCAGTTTCAAGTAACACATTTGGATTTTCTTATATGCAGTAACGTCTTTAGCCTCCTAAATATTTGGTAAACAACAGTTGCTTATATTCTGCAACAGTTTTTTTTCTGCCTAATCTTGTTGTAGATAGCTGTATGCAGTGAGATTCCTGAATGGGTCCATCCAAGGGACAGCTGAAGAAGCTGCCCCACAGAAATGTCTCTCAGTCTGGCTTATCTCCCAGGCTATGTAGTACTGGTACACAGTATGGCTGAGTGCAGTTCCTTGTTGGTTATGACAAAGTTGTGGTATAGTGTACGACAATGTAGAAAATGCGAAATGAATAATCTTTAGTTGTAGTCACGCCAGGCTTATTGCCAGAGGATTCTAGCTTTTCCTTCTTTGCTTTAATTTGTTGATGGTTTTCCCCTTTTGCCGACTAATTCTTGCTGGGTCTTTCTCAGTTCCCCTTCCCTAAATTTCTCCTGATCATCTCACGTACTTATTGTTGAGAGGAACTGTGTTTCAGGTGCTTAATCTCTTACTTCTGCATTATAGGGTGTTACTGAATGACATGGTGAGTTAGTAAACATGGTAGCCCCTCTCTGCTACTCTTGTGATGGTTAAGTGTGCTGAGAAAACCTGAATTTGTGTGATCTGTTGGTGACTTGTTCTCCTTGTCACAGAAGTTTAGTTACACTTAGTGTTTGAAAGGGAGCAAAAAGTGGCTGCTGAATGTGCTGCAGTCAGTGCAGCTGCTGTGGGAAAAGGGGTGGCTATTCGTGTCAGGAGTCCTCAGGCAGTGCACCAGGTACCTTCAGCAGACCTGGTGGTAGCAGCTTCACCTAAGGCTGTCCGGCCTTGCTGCTCTCCTAGGAGAAGAGCAAGGTGCAATAGGCTCAATGGTAATGCCATTAATCATTAGTTTGTGTCATACTCCTGATTTGCTTTGCACTTCTAATACAGCAAAGACTGCCCTTATTCGATAGGAATGTGATGTTGAGCTATTGGAAAGCTACGTTGTCATCCTGTGTGAGAAGGTTGAGTTTGTGTTCACAGGAAGTGCTGTATTTACTTATTGCAGAGGGCCTTCTTTGAACTTGATGTGTGTGACGCTTCACAGGAACATGGCACTATTGTTATTTTTCAGAATGCACTGTCAGGAAATGCAAGTATCACTTCACGAAATCCTGGGTTATAGCAGCACGGTATTTTCTGAAATACACTATTCAAAAATGATGACGAAGTGGTGAGACAAATCCATGAAGCTGGGGGATTTTCTAAGCAGGGCCAAGTCTCTTTCAGTCCCCCTGTTATGCACTGGTACAAGTTTCTGCTCAGGCCACAGTTGCAGTTTCAGTTCTCCTTCTTCCGAATTTATCTGTCAGATTATCTCTGTCAACTGTAGTATTTGTGTGCCATCTCATGCTTTAGTTTCTGATGTCTGTACTAAACTGATTTATTTCCTATCTGCCTAGTCAATCTTTTCATTTTTGGTAGAATGGATTTATCTTGTTGGGTTGGTTTTTGTTTTTTGTTTTTTTTTTGTGATTAAATGCAAGGAGTTGCTAAGGAATCAGATCAGGATCCTTTATTACATTTTAGCATCGTTCTCGGAAACCTGATTATATCTTGTGAAGTAGAGTAACATCTCAAAGGTAATAAATCCTACACGGCTTGTTAAATATCTTTTTTTTTTTTTTTTTTCCTTGTGAGTTTTTACGGAAGCGGAATTGGATTATTCCAAACTGCTGGGGGTGAAGTGTTCTGCCATTGCTTATGCGTTTGCTATTGTCTGAGCATTTGCTATGCAGGAGCAGAATTATTTTGTCTCAAAGATTTGATGTTCAGAATGTTCAGAATAACTGTCAGTTGAATGACTTTTTACTAATGATATTTAAATATTTATCACATCTCAAAACAAGCAATTTTGAAAAAGCGGGGAAAGCGTTCTGAAGATGAGTTCAAATCCGTGTGTATCAATTACACGGCCCATACTTGTTTTTTATTATTCAGTGGGCTATAAAACCCACTCTTACATCTGATGCACTGAAAATTTGTAGTGTATATGTCTGTTTTGGTAATTACTGGTAATTGGATTAAGTTTTGTCAATAACTTCTAAGAGTTTCTGATGTAGATCCATTTCCATTCATGAAATCATTGTAATGTTTCTAACTGAGAGGTGTACACAGTATATATATGTGTTTTCCCCTTCTGCCCTGACTTCTGAGTACCTTACAGCTTCCTTCATGTGAACAACCTCTATTAATAAAGAGCTCTTTTACCAGTTTCAGCTCTGAGGTATTTCCTCACATTCTCTCTGTTTTTCTCCGGAGCAGCTCTTGGTGCTGCTGACAATGAGTCTGAAATAAAGAGAGCAGAGAGCTCATAATATCAAACGCCTTTGGACACAGTGAATTCTCAGTTACCTGTGGATGAAAATTTTGAAAATAAGTGTAGTGTTTTTTTTTTTTTGTTTTTTTTTTTTTTTTGTTTAAAAATTCCATCGAGTTTCAGATTTTGATTTCTTATGATTGATAATGGTGCAAATGAATAATCAGTTCAGGAAAGTCAGTGTATGATGTACCTGATCCTGGCAACAGGACTTGAATTTGGTGACTGAAAAGAACCAGGGAGATGTAAAAGAAAGGTCTGTCAGCATGATCTCAGTGCTAGGAGCAGATCATCTTGAGAGAGATCACAAGGCCTGTATGGGACAACCAGGTGATCAGACCTAGCCAGCATGGGTTTGTGAGGGGCAGGTCCTGCTTGACTAACTTGATCTCCTTCTGTGATCGAGTGACACACCTGGTGGATGAGGGAAAGGCTATTGATGTAGTCTACCTAGACTTCAGCAAAGCCTCTGACACTGTCTTACAGTATTATCCTGGAAAAGCTGGCAGCCATGGCTTGGGCACGTACACTCTTGGCTGGAGGGCTGGGCCCAGAAAGTGGTGGTGAATGGAATTAAATCCAGCTGGTGACGAGTGGTGTTCCCCAGGGGTCAGTACTGGGGCCTATCCTCTTCAGTATCTTTATTGATGACCTGGATGAGGGCACTGAGTGCACCCTCACTAAGTTTGCAGATGACACCAAGTTGGCTGGAAGTGTCGATCTGCCTAGGGGTAGCTAGGCCATACAGAGGGCAGGCTGGATAGCTGGGCTGAAGCCAATGGGATGAGGTTCAACACAACCACGTGCCGGGTCCTGCACTTTGGCCACAACAACCCCAGGCAACACTACAGGCTTGGGATGGAATGGCTGGAAGACTGTGTAGAGGAAAAGGACCTGGGGGTATCGGTGGATGAAAGAGCTAAATGTGCTCTGTTTCTTTCTCCTTGGTCTCAACAGCAGGAAAACTGGTGATTGTGCTGGCGCTTTTGGGAACACGGCTGTCCCTCAGTATCAGCACCTATGGACAATCGCCTGCCTTTTGCTGCTCGCTATAAGGGCTCTGGCAATGCTTGTCCCTACCTGGGGCAGCAGAGAGGCCTCTCAGCCAGGGAGTCTGCGACCCACTTGGTGCTGCTCATGGCAGGCCTCGGGAAATCAGTCACTGGGGTATGAGAGCAGTCTGCCTGCCTGGCCTCAACAGCATGGCCCCAACATTTATGAAGGGAGAAGCAGAGAAGCAATTAAATGAGGTCTGATTTTGGTTCCACTGAGGGATTTGGGATGAGCTGCCCTCCATATACATGTAAGCTTCCAGCAGTTGCTGGAAAAAATCTGTTTTCAGTAGCATTTTTTACAACTCAGAACTTTCAAATGTGATGTAGTGGAACTGGAGTTTAAAAAATGGGAGGCATGTTGTTTTTTCATGTGTTGAGCTTCCTAAAAAGAAATGGAGCCTTACTTTGTTTTTAAAGGCTCACTACCTTCAATTTTAATGTCAATTTTCATGTTTTGACTACAGATCTTCAAGTTAATGGTAGCCCATAATAAGCATCTTTTTTTTTTTTTTTTTTTTTAAGTTGATTTGTTTTTAAATCTAGTTTTCCCCTAATGTAAGTGTGATATGTGTAAGATTCTTGCCTGCCATTGGTGTCTGCTTAGATGTACTGCATGGGGTGGCAGGGTTGCAGTCACTTGTTGGACCACTTCTTTAGGAACTGTGCCTCATAGCAGCCTGAGGTTCAGTCTACTTTCTCCTGCTAAGATACACTTCTTAGTGCAATGTAGGGAAGATTCTTGGAGGAGGAGATCTCTGCCCTGGCTTTCACACACTCCTGTCTGCTGCCAGAGAATAGCCGGGATGGGTAGGATGCTGCTGCTCTGCCAGCTCTGTGCATGATTCAGGCCGTGTTGAGCTTTCTCACAGCTCAGAGCAGTTTCTGCTGTCACCTTGCCATGAAAATCTGTCCATTACCTATTATTAGATGTTGGGATCAGGTCCTATATTTTAGTTCTCTCCTGGAAAACCAGCACCTTCAGTATCCCAACTTCAGAATTCACTGTGCGTGCACTGAAGACTCACCATTCTGTAGTATGCTGATAATGATCCATCAAGAGCTGCTAATTAGGAATCGGTGGAAAAGCTCATGTGTTTTAATTTCCAAGATTCCTCTTGGCTTATAATTCATTGCCAAAACAATTAAGAATCTCCCATTAAAATGGGACTGCATTATACTATCTTACTGAGCCTTACGCTAGGAAGGAAGTAAACAAAGGATTAAATGAGAGGATGAGAAGTGTTTGGTAGTGCAAGAGGTGAGGGCCTCAAGTTGCACCAGGGGTGAGTTCAGATTGGATATTTGAAAAAATCTCCTCTCAGAAGGAGTGGTGAGGTGTTGCACAGGGAGGTGGTGGGGTCACCATCCCTGGAGGTGCTCAAGAAATGAGTAGATGTGGCACTGAGGGACACGGTTAGTGGGTATGGTGGGAATGGGCTGGTGGTTGGTCTAAATTCTTAGAGATCTTTTCTAACCGTAGTGATTTCCTCTGTAAGAGGAAAACTTCTCCCCTCCAGTATGGCTTTTGAAATTTTTATTTCATTTTATTTTAAGGTCAAGAAAACTACTCTTTCACAGACTTGACATTTATCCACTTGTAGTGCATGGAATGTCTAAATACAGGAAAGTACATGCAGTATTTATGCTCTTGTGAGACAGCATTACGCTCTTAGCTAGGTTTATCTGAAAAGAAAAGCTTTTGTGCCTAGAGAGCTCTTTTGATCAGAATCACTATTGTTTTTTTAAAGTCTATATTCATTATGCTGTAGACCCTAGTGTTAACAATATTTACAAGTGAATCACATTTCCATTTGGGATTAAACTGGTCCCATATAAACACCTGCTTTGTCTGATAAACAGTGGCTCTGAAATACATAAAGCAGTGCACGTTTAGTATGCAGTGTTTGAAACATCGCTCATTTTTCTGGGAGGCAGCCTTTATTGCGAAGTGTTGATTCTTAATTCATGACTACTGACTGATGCTGCATTTTCTTTCCAGTTGTACTTCTGTTGTGAAGAGACACTGAGAAATGACTGGCAAACAGCATCCTGCAGGGTTCAGCTCTCTGCTGCCAGTGGGTCACTAGAGAAATGATGGCTGTTTGTCAGAGCATCCTCTATAAATCTGGGCCGTTGTGGAAAATGGTGAAATCTGGAATCAGTTCTGCAGCAGCTCAAGAGAATGACTTAGCTGATGTAGACTGCAGTGTAATACTGATAAAAATGTGCAGAGTGGCAGAGATCACGGGGAATTCTCCATTTCCACTTGCCCACTAATATCTTAACCACAGTACGTGTACAGTTGGAGGTGAAGAAGATCCCCTTGTTATTTTCAAGCTGTGGTTCCAACTGTAATATCACATGATAATGCCATCACTTTGATCACAGGGTTTCATTCTTCTGTTTGCTCTTTCAACAGGCATGGTTCTTGTCTGTGCATGTGTGTTACACAAGAAAAGCCACTGGTCTTTCCTTAAAACTGGGTAGGGTCAACCGGGCTGTTAGCCTGCAGGAATTTTGGTAGGGGCTGTTTTGGCAACATGCAAAAATATTCCCTGCAAAAGGTAGAATTAATGAAGTTAGGGGGGGGAAAGAAAAAAATCAAATTTCCTTGGGACTGAATAGGATAGAAATCTGAAACCCCTGCTTAAAATTTCTATCTTGTCTATTTTAAAACATTTTGCTTTCTTCCTCTTTTTCTCTGCTTCCTTGAGAGGAAGAAGCTTAGGAGATGAAAACAAAAAAACTGAGAAAGAACTGTAAAAAAAAAAAATAATAATAATAATAAAAAAAAAAATAATAAAAACAATATTCAAATGTTTTAAAGGAAATAATTTTAATGGCAGACCCATCATTTCATTGGTAATTGCTTTTACTTTAATAAATTTCTCTTGAAAAATGCCAGTGTTCTCCACATGTGGAAATGAGTGTGGATATCCTGCGAAGAAGGTAATTTGGAGAGCAGCCTTTCTCTTCTTATTTTCATGGTTGCTTTTCCCAATCTCAACAGGATTTAATTGAAAGCAATACATGGATGTAGGTTTTTTACTATCTCTTGCTACTATGTTAGCATTCTAACTTTGACTTGGATCTGAGTGACTTAAAGCAGCATCCAGATGCTAGTCTGTAGTGCAGGTGATACTTCATGGAAATTAGCGTGTTTTGTTTTTATTTGGCTCTTCAGCATGTGAGCACTTTATATTCACTGATATTTTCTGGGAACTTAGTACCTGCAAAAGGTGCTTTAGTGTCGCTGTTTCTATCTGTGAATGTTTAGGATGATTGTGATGTACACAGCTTTTAGCATGTTTGGTCATTTAGGCATAGAGATACCAAGGTAAATAAGTAGTATCTGGCATCCTTTTTCTGTTTCCTTAACTCAGTAATATTTCCATTTCAGGCCTGAGCTTTTTTTGGTAGATGTTTGACCCATTTTTCATGTAATCACAGAAACTTAATCCTGCAAGCATGAAACTTGCTCAGATGAGCACTTTTACAGACACGGAGATTGCTGAGGTAAATAGTCACTCATTTGCATGGAGTAAGAAGTGCAGAAATGGAATCGGCTCTCAGAACTGTGAAGGAGTCCTACAGTCATGCTTTAAAACCTCTCTTATCTTTATATGTAAAGAATTACTGAAGGAGAAAGCACTCCCATGTGACTTAATCTGAAACAAAGCTTTTCAGAAGTCATTCTTAATATGCAGAATATGTCTCTTCATGTGTCTGGGCTCATTTTCAGAGGTCTTGACTAGGCTGTTTAGTCTGATGTGCACTGCAGCAGTGTGTTAAGTAAAATATACAGAGATTAAAATTCCTGTGAAATTGTTTGTCTTTGTTTCTTCATCAGTAGGTCCTGGAAGAATAATATAAAATTGTATTTTTTTCAAACGTTCCTTCTTCCACATTGATACTTTCTGCTTTTCATTGGGTTTCCCTAGTTTAATATTTGGACTGTCTTGCACTAACTGTTGCACCATTTGGCTGGAACTACATCAGCAGGTATTTAGATCCAACAAATTCATATGAGGAGTTATTAAATTTCTAAGTAATGCAAACATTTCTACTGATCTTTCAGCAAAGCTGCAACTGTCTCAGCATCCAAGGTGGTGTGTTAAACACCTGGTGCTTAATTCTGTGGAAATTTCTCTATACTTTCAATACATTTCCCCATTCTCTGCTGTATTGTGTCCCTAAGAGACTGCGTCTACCTGGTGCAGTGACTTAATGTGACTTGTATCATCTGTGATATTAATTTAATTGATTATGGCATTGTCACTGGGGTGTTGTGGAAGTCCTTAGAAAGGTGTCTGAGCACAAAGTGACCGACAGGTTAGACTGCATCTAGAACTTCAGTGTGGATGTGTAGTGTGGGTAGTTTTGGGAAATCACTAATTACCCGTGCTGTTGCTTTGATGCCAAATCAAGACAGTAAACTGAAGGAAGTAATTCTGTTTTGCTTTTGATATTCTGAACAAATTTAAGTTTACTATAAATTGATCAGAGTTCAGAAATGCAAACCAAAATTATTGTTAAAGCTCCCACACAGGCAAACCTGGTGAAACTCCACACATAAAACTTCTTGAGTGGTCCTTTCTGTAGTTTCTTGTTTCCTTTTGTGGCTGTTAATTATACTGTGTTTTATTCTGGTTTGCAGGTTGTTATCTCACCTGAAACTTGCATGTGCTAAATCCTCGTGCTGGGCAATACCTACATCATACAAACATCACGCAACTTTTGTAAAGCACTGCATACGTGCTTTACAAAATGCATGAATTGGAAGACACTCTTGACTCTCTGGTGGAAATGAGTGTTCTGCAGATGAACATAAATTTAGCATGTATAGACTCTTTGAATTTGAAGGGAGGAGTTAGGCTTTGTGTTGGGCATGTGCTTCAGTTTTTTTGTTACTCTGGTAATTTTGATACATACATGGTTCTGAAAATTAAAAGGTAAGGTAGTGAGGTCATTCATAGAGAGTGAGTGGGACTTAGTGACTAGAAATTGAAGTTTTGATGATAATGGCTTCTATTCAAGTCTGTTGTGATCTTAAAAGCCTGTTTCTTTCATGCTGACTTCAAAAGTAAACAGTGATCAGATAAAGGCAATTCGATATTCTTGAGAAATTGATTGGAAGATCAAGAACCACAAGGCAGCAGTGCAAGCTTCTTTGTGCATCATCCCTGACCAGTAGGGGTAATTTACTCTAAATCACTTCAGTTCTTGACTGTAATAACACTGGAACCACCGTATCAGCTTGAAACACTGCCTGCTCACTTTTGCTTGCAAACTGCGATGTTTCTTTTACCATTTACATCGTGCATGCATGTATTTGTACACACGCAAACTACATGTTTTTATTTGCAAATCTGTCTTGGCTTACATACTTTCCAACCAGGAATGTGGTTGGCTTCTGCTGGCAGGACTTTTCCGAGAGTTACATGCAGTAAAAGTAGTTTTTCAAATAATCTTGAAGCTGTGCTGATTTTCAACATGCAGGTTCTGTTTTAGAAATATAAAACATGCTTCTTTTACAATACTTATGGACTCTAATATGTAAACATTGCCTACTTAGGTCCCAACTGCAAACATCAGGGAATAATTGTCCTCATTTTCAAGTCACTTGTTTTTGTTGGCATAAGTTAAGCATGCACTCAATCAAAAGCGTGTATACTTCTATATTCCATGTATCGTATACCAAAAGCCTAATCAGAATTGTGCGTGATACCCTTCTACAAATTCAATGAAGCAAAACCTTTTCCATCATCCAGAAAAGAAGGGCCAAATTGATACGTTCAGGAGTGCATGTGACACAAAAGGCTGACTGAAAACTATCTTTACAGCCTGGGGCAAATTGCGCTACCGCAGATTAATAAAATGCCGGGTGTTGCTGCAGCTTAGTGAGAGTTGATGCTTCGACAGAGTTGTCATAACTGGCTGTGTGATGGCTTTTTCATCACTTTGGTTGTAAAGTAAAAGACAGGCATTAAGCCACCTCAGAGTTATTTTTTCCCCACTATTGGCCTGTCGGGTAACTGCTGTGAGGAATACATACCCCTCCTTGCTTGTGACCAGCAGTTTGGTGCTTGGTTCTTAATTCAGTTGTTTCTCCTTCCTTTGGTGATGGATGAAAACATAAATTTCTGGAAGGTATTTATATTTCATCTGTAGAAGCAATGTAGTGAGTGTGTTAAACTACAGCTGATCTAAGGCAATGCTCAAGATTTTGCACAGCTATACTTCTTCATTTTTCTGCAGCATTGTTGTTAATATCGATTTTTACACCACCGGCTACCAATAGGAGTCATCCCATCTGCTGTATATGTTTGTGAGCATTCTTACTTGCCAGTGATATGTTCACGTGTGGAGGATTTGTAATACACTCTTAACATGGGATGTTTAAGGTGCTTGTGTGATTATAGCGGCGGGGGGGAAGAACCAAGTTCAGCTATAACTGGGATTGTTATTTTCTTAGAAGTGGTGGCTGTGTGTTGTTTGACCAGAATTGCCTGCTTTAAGAAAAAAAAAAAAAAGACTCCCATGTGTTACCTGAGGGGATGGTGGTGCCTTGGGAGAAAAAGTACTTTCTGGAATGTGACTACAAAGCATGCATGGCATTTCTGAGGCAATTAAGAGATTCCAGGCTTTAAGGGAAACCAAATTATGTTCTGCTGAGTTCTAGTAATGGTCTCATTCTTGGCAAAATTCTCACAAAGATAGGTTTTTGTTAGTAAGAATACATTGGCTTTGGGAGTATTTGATGATAATTAAGAAATTAACACTGTGATGTGAGCATCTACAATAAGTTAACTTGTGTGGGAACTATCAAGCTCTTCGCTTCGTTACCAGTCAGCTCCTTTGAATTTGCACTGCTGTGTTTTAGATATATATTTTTTTCTATAGTTTTATTTTAACCTGTAATTTACAGGTCTAATATGATCTACATTTCAGAATAAGAAGAGCATTCAAATTAAATATTCAGAATACATTTTTTGGGAGAATACATCAGTATAAGCATGAACTTTGGTAGAAGTGGTTATAATCGAGCAGCTTTTGCTCCAACAACTGCGTGTGTGTATTTGTAAGATGGGGATACCTGAAATGTAGAGTTTTTTTTTTTTTTTTTTTTTTTTTTTTTTTTTTTTTTTTTTTTTTTTTTTTTTAATGGGACTACCACAAAAAAGCACTTGTAGTGCCAGCTGAGGACATGAAGATGAGAGTGAAAAGTGATGATGAGTCCGTGAGGTCTGACCTTTCTGGTTATGTTCTGTGCAGCTCCTCGCAACCCTAATGCAATTATGTGGTAGAGCAGAGAAGTGGCCATTTATAACTGTCCATTTAGAAATGACTTTTGAGTGCAGACACGGGCATTTGGCATGAAATAACAGGAGAAGCCTTGTTACTGTGCTCTGTGTAGTTCATCTGTTTGCTGCTAGTCGTTGGAGGTGTGTATTTAGGATTATGGATCAGAAGGTCTTGGTTGCTAATTCAGCTCTGCAGGCCCCCAGTACCTAGTCTCAGGTCGTTCTGGTCTTTATCTCAATATGCAAATGTTTAAAATGAGAAGAACATCTGTTAACGTTGTAGGATGTTGTGTAGATTATTTAATGGTTGCAACCATCTGAGTTGGGTAAAGTGCTGTGATAATGCCACTGCGATGGCTCTAAGCCACCAGTTTGATGCAGCTGTGTGAAGGGCTTACGTGCTCATACAATACATTAGATGTGGTATTTTGTAGAGAGAGGGAGGAATGCTAATAGCATTTTACAAAAGCTTCCTGGGACCTCATTTGGAATACTGTGTCCGATGCTGTTCACTTGCAGTCAGGAAAGATGGCCTTAAATTAGAACAGATGCAAAGACAGACTAGGCTGCTCGGGGTAATGGAGTACTTAGCTTTCCAAGTGAAAATTAGAATGCTGCTGTTGTTCAGCTCGCTCGAATGTGAAGGCTGAGAGAGAGAATAAAGATACTCTTTGTAAATAAAATTATGGATAAATAGGGCGAAAAAACTTTCATGTAGCGTGTAACCATTGTGTCTGATATTGATATTATAAATAGGCAAATTTAGGCAAGAAATTGAGAACATTCTTAACCAGTTCTCCTGAACAGGATAGTGGGGCAAAGAACCTGAATTCTAAGAGTGAATTTAGTAACTTGTTCAGGAGATCTGTAATGACTATAGGAAGTTAAGTCTGGATTTAAAGTATTTGAAGTATTGAGGTCTCCAAGGGGTCTGAGGGAAAACTGAAACTGTTTGTTTTCTTTAGACTTATTTGGCACTAACAGCCTACTTCATGGTTTCCAGTGGTTGCATGTGAATAAGTGTATTTTTCCTGCTCTTCTCCCAAACCCTTTAATAACAACTCACTTGTACTCGCTTCTGCCCTCATTTTCTCACATTCGCCATTGAACTGATTACAAGATCTGTGATCAGGGATGAATGGCTCCCTATAGAGAAACAGGCACAGAATGACAGATATTTTTATCCTCTTTTGTTGTGCGATATCTGGTCCACTTCCTGTGATAATTTAGGAGTAGTTGTTACTTTGCAATTTAAAAAAAAAAAAAAAAAAAATCACTGCTATTATAAAGACATAGGATATGGCCAATGCCCTTAATCTCTGTTTCTCCCTCTGCGGTATTCTGTAATTATAGCCTTTCCTATGGCTGTTATGTTTTTGTATGTTATTGAAAAGGGTTTTGTGGTGTTTAGGGCGCAAGGAACAGATGTACTATGGAAACTTTGGGTCTGAGCATTCATTGCGTAGTTGCCTGCAGTTTCACATCCATTCTGAAGTGACCGTTCTGTGTCTCTGAGCTGTGTTGAGGCATATGTTGAAGTGTCACACTGTTGATTCATACAAGATGTTGCAGCCTTTCCACTACTAAAATTTTGCTGTTTTGTCTGAATTAGTTTTTCTGTAACGATGTCTAAAGGATATACGTATCGGCTTCTCTTATTCTCTTCAAGGAATGTTTCCACTAAGTGATGTCTTGCCATTTGGTTATCCCTCTGCTGTTGCATTTGCAGCATCTCTGAGAAAGCGAACTTCCAGGGAAATCAGCATACCATCAGAGACCTCAGACTGAAAGGGGAAGTAAAGCAGGAAAATGAGATATGAAATTTCTTTCAGACAGTCTAAGTTTGGTATTGAATTAAGTCATCAGAATGTGGGCAGGAAGTAGACAGTGGTAAACAGCAGCGCTTCCACTAGGTTGTCATGTTTTTCACAAAGCCGTACAGCCGGAGAGTCGCGTAGTGTTTATAACACATTCATGGCATAGCTGCTTCCTGCTAAGTCTGCAAGAGGAAGAAGTGTTGTTCCTAAATTAGTAAGTTAAGGTCACAGAGAAAGCAGCTGGTAAAGGCTGGAGTGCAGCTTTCTAGATTTTATTCTGGACAGGATTTAAAGAGAAAGTTTCTCTTCAGTGTTTCACTGAAGGACCGGCTTATGAAGTAAAAGCCTTATTGTTATGGTTTTGTTTTGTTTTTTGGTTGTTTTTTTTTTTTTTTTTTTTTTTTAGGCTCAGGCCATATCGTGCCACCAAATGTTCAGCTGACTGTGGAAAGGACTCCATGCTGTAAGTGGCTATTACCATAATAAAATATTGATTCTTGCAGGCAGTCGCTATAATACAAAATTGATTATTTATAAAATACGTTAGTCAGTGGAGAACTCCTAGGAAAGTAGGTTAGGCAAGCAAGAAATTATACCTGCATTTACCAATTGCTTACCTTGTGGCTTTGTACAGATTATCTGAGAATTAGGGAAATAATTTTGAATAGCTCATTACTGTTACAATTCCGTTACAGGGATTGCTGAACATCACTTTTTATTTTTTTTCTCGCCTAAAAAGACTGAGGCTCTATTTTAGGCTGAATTCTGATTCAGTAGATGAATTGAATCCAGAAGAGTATGCTTTTGCTTTGCTGATAAAACCTAATAGCCAGTCCCTTGAAAATTTTAGCCATAATATTTATAGTAGGCAGTTAATGTGATATATAACTTACTTTAAGAAAAACACCCTAGGCGATACGTTTTGGTTGAAGGGCACTATGCAGTGACAAAGTTCTTTCTTTTCTGTTCAGAACCTACAGATCATCGGTCTGAATGAAAGTGCACCAAGAACTTGCCTTTTGTTGACCACTGTGACAGCAACTGTGCTGTTTATATTTAAACCGTGGGATTATCTCCACTACTTTCAGATGGTCTGAAGCTTCTAGCAATGCCCTTTATGACGAGTTCCTATAATTAATGGTTGCTGAAACTGCAGGCCTCCAGCACTTCCTCTCCCACATCTCGGTGAGCTGTGGAACCTGAGGATCAAAGAAATGTTAAATCTATTAGCTTTAGGCTGTACAACATATAAACCCAGATCACTTGTGCTTAAATGTGTTGAAAAGTTCTAGTGCTTGCTTGTGTGAGCAAGGTAACCAGCAGAAGCCAGGCTATAATTGCTACAGCAGTAACACTGAAATCCTCTTATTCGAATAAGAAAGCCTTTTCTAGGTTAGCTGCGCTGATTTTTGGATGGCGGTGGTTAAGCTGAAAATCTATTTATTACCCAAAAAGAAAATATCTCATGGAAGATTTAAACTGGTGCAGTTCACACTTCTGTCATGATGACGGAGATGCATTTCGGGGCCAGGAATCCATCCATTGTTGGCCTCATGCAGCTGTGGCAGGGCCCCGGCCCTCCCTGCTGTTGGGAGGAGGACTCGACTTCCTCCTGGGGATGAGTGGGGAGAACCTGCCTTTCTACAGGTCTTTCCTGGCCTCCCTGGCATGGCAGGCTGTGTGTAAACCCAGTGTCTTTTTCACATCCCACCCAACAAGAATTGAAATGTAAATACTTGTACCACTGTGGATGTTCAGGGCTTGGAAACATGAGCCGGGAGATGATAAAATAAATGGAGGAGAGCGTTTCCATAAAGTGTGCAGAGACAAAATCTGAACTTGTTTTATGTCTTTTTTTGGTCATTTAACCTATTTTTTATTTATTTTAAATTAAGCATCTATCTACTGCCAGTAGTAAGAGATGTTTATCTACTTGTTACCCTAATTAGCAAATATATGGGAACTTACTGGTGAATAAGAGAGACTTAGACTGCTAACTTTTTGATTAAAAATTAGGGTCATGAGCAATAATAATAACTTCTGTATGTGTTACAGCCTTTGGATTATTTAGGTTACGAAGCCTGCTTGCAAGGTTGTAGCTCACTGCAACAGCAGTACTGCTTCCTTGTCCGTGGTGGATTTGCAGGATCGGTTATAACTGGTGGCTGAGCTGGCACATTAAATCTGTTGCTGTCACTATTTCAGACCTTCTTGAGAAGAAGTGACTGAATACCATTTTATGTTCTCCTGACGTGTACCTTTACGCTGCTTATCAGTGTGGATCAGCAAGATCCACGTGTTCTGAGCATTTTTATTTCCCTGTTTCATGTGAGGTCAGGTGAGGATAATTGGATATCGCTTTCAGCAGTGAAGTGTACTTAACACAGAGTGGCTGAATAAAAAACAAGTGATTTGTTTATAAATATTGCCTTCATTGTTGATATTGCTTTTATACTTAATTTTTATCTATCAGATACCCAGAATGTTTGTTGGAGCTCTGTCTTTTTTGCTGCGTGCGTAAACATTACTCATAATTTGTTTTTTAAATATGAAGTGTAATTTCAGCCTACCAATTCTATTTCAGATAACTTCCATTTCACTCTTGAAAGAATGAAGATGGAGGGGAATTCCCCTTTAGCAAACACCTTCTAGAATCAAATCATTTAGCTGTACTTACTAAGTTTGCTGTTACTGACTGATTGCTTGGTACTATAGCAGCAGTGTAGCAGGGATACATGGTTTTCCACCAAATTTGCATAGCTCAGTTTAGGCTGAGATTTTTAGATGAAGAATAAGACTCAGTGGCTCATGTTTTATTAGAGGCTGTGAGAGTTCCTTAAATTAATCCCAGGGCTGTATTTGAAAATTTCCCCCTGAAGAGAGTGAGGCTGTCCTTCCTCTTGTGTTTGTGTTTGAATGAACACTTCTACACTGAATCACTTGCTTGACCTGCTCAATGTTTGAAGGCATTTTGGAGGATTTTGGAGCAGACCCCATCATTTGTTTGGGAGTGCAGCAGAGCACAAGGATAGAGACTGGGGTGGTAGTCCAGCAAGGAATGGGACTGCACTTGGATGAGGAGGAGCCTGGACCTGGTGATGTGGCAGAGAAAGGCAGAAGAGAAACGTGACCAACTGTTGTAGTGTCCAGAGAAAGGAAAGCATGGGGAATTATGGGAAACAATGAAGGAAAGATGTGGTGGTGGTTTTTTTTGTGGTTTTTTTTGTGGTTTTTTTTGTGGTTTTTTTTGTGGTTTTTTTTGGGTTTTTTTTTGGTTTTTTTTTTTTTTTTTTTTTGTTTTGCATTTTTTAAATGAATCTTCAGGGGGGAAAAAATCCAAGACAATGTGAAGCAAAACTGCATGTGCAGTGTTCCATGAAGGTGTTGCCCTGTGTGTTAGAATGAGTAGGGGAGAAAGAATAGTAATAGGGATAATAAGAAGAAGTGTAGAAATAAGAATAAGCTCTGGGTAGCAATTAGAAACAGAGCTGCTTTTAAATCCAGTGCTACCCTTCCAGATTTGTCTTTTTCCAGAACTTCTGTAATCCGGACAATTGACTTGCAGGTTACATACAGCAAAGAGAATCGTAAATCTTAGGAAGCTACTCACAGAGGTAATGTGAAAGATTAAAGTTTTCATTCATACTGATTTAGTGTTTTCTTTTCCAGTCACCTCTCTGATGCACTGGTCTGAACTGTGTAAAAGCTGAGGAAAAGCTGCTGTAGCACTTGCAGTGTGTGTAGGTTGTGCCCTGTCAAGTACTGATTATTCTTTGTGTAAAGGCAACTGCGGTCTTTTGTCACTGAAATTTGGGTTGTATTTCAGTGAGGAAATTTAAGAGGAAGAGGAGCAAAGAAACAGGGAGATGATGGAAGAGGAGTTGTATCAGATAAGAAATATTTAAAAGAAAAGCTAAAAACAGGAGGGCAGATTACTAAGAGAACTGACATATTTAGGATATTTATGTAAACCATGTTGGAAAGAATCATACCAAGAAGCACAGGTGACCTATACGAATCTGAATTAAGGTCTGTGTTGCCTCTTTGTAGAAGAGTCCTGTTACAAATACTGGTGATGTCATGAAGTAATTCAGAGAACTACTTTTGTGTATTCAAAGGTGGCAAAAATGTTCTTAATGAAACTGCAGCTTACATTTGTGTTCATTTAGTCCTAAATCTTTGATACAAACCCGGATATTGCCTACCCAATTTCTTAAACTATGCTAAAAGTAAGACTCATGCGTCAAAATGAATGCCTTTTAATTTTCTTTGTTGTCTTACATTTTGGAGGAAATAGCCTCTCCCTATGGTAAGAAATCATCTTAAGTTCAGACAATTCCTTTAAGCCCCTCCCCCAATTAAGGGAGAGCTTTTGGGGGCAAGATGGGAAGAGGTCTTTGATTTTGTGCGTGTGTGTGCTTTCTGACAAAAAAATAGATGAATATATTCTATCAGCTACTTTCTTGCAGTGGAATAAGTGCAGTTATTCTTGGTTAATGGTCCTGAGGACGTACCCCTCTGCCAGTATTTACTATGTTCAGTGAAATCAAGGGGTTTGTGGTTTGTGTTTTTTTGTCTTCAAGACAATTACACAATACTACTATATCTGGATTAACTGCAGTGTAGAGCGAGTTTAGATTAATATTTGGACTGCCTAACTTTGGGCTCTCTGTAAAAACAGAAGATAGGGTTAAATATATATATATATATATATTTAATCTTACGTTATAGCTGATGTTAATCTAAACTCAAGACTGGAGCCTGCAGTCCAGAAAACCTTCATATAGCTGTTTTGACATCTAAGCTGATTTTGTATACGTGTTTCTGTAGCAAGGGATTTAAGTGCCTAACATTCTGCTGCTGCATAGATAGCGCTACTGCACTGCTTATCTTCTGCCCAAGTCCTTCTGGGATCCTCAAATGAAGTGTTCCTGCACATAAGCTCTTGTACAGATCTCTTTTAACACACATCATTGGAAGTGAGTTCAGCACACAGCACAGCAGCCATGTCTATGGCACGCTAATCAAAAAGACTGTGTAGGGACCCAGGAAAGGAAATACAAGTAAGACAGGGAGTTAGTTGTTGAGAATAAATCTGGAAATTGATAGGGTAAGAGGCAAGTGCGGGAGGCTGAGATGGAGAGTAAAGCAGTGGGAAGACCATTGGAAAGTAAAAAGCGGTGTGAAAGAGCCATCAGATCTGTAAGTGGAGGGGACAGAAGCTGAGAGAAGATGCTGAGATTAAAAGGAAAGGTAGTGCTTGAGAGCTAGAAATTAACAGGAAATGGGATTCTGGTTAGAGGGGAATAGCGTGAAGTGGATGAGAACAAAACAGCTACTCTAAAGGGATGGGGTAACAGGACTGAGATCAGAAATGCAAGAAGGCTGAGCCTGATGGCAAGGAATGTGATGGGGTGGTTGCAAATGCTCCAGGCAGTGGCACTGGTACAGCTTTGGATGAGAAGGAGAGGTGGCCAAGTTCTGTACGACACTTGGAGTATGCACTGAATAAGTAGGAACTTCTCCTTTTTGGTTGATTCTTTCTCTAAAAGAGCTGGAAATTAAACCAAGCTCAGAAAGCAGTGGACTTGAAGGACATTGTTGGAGTTACAAAAAAGCATTCACTGCGAAGCTGGAAAGTGAAGAATTAAGGCTGTCTGAAGCTTGTTAATTGACTGTCCTTGGATGCTATGCTATGGTTTTAAGTTACGTGATCTTAGAACTATATTGCCCCTTCTGTAGGAGCACACATATATGACAGTTGTTTAGCCAAGGAGATAGATATTGCAAACTTCAGGTAGTACATTGTCCCATTCACTGCCTAGAAGAAATGAAAGATGCGTCACCTAATTAAAGAGGCAAATACAACCTTTCCAGAGAACTAGAAGTATTGTGTAATGTTAGGTGCTCTGATAAATGAGTTTTAGGAATCTTTGATTGAGATCAAAATTTGCAATAGTTTTAATTCAAAAGTTTTGTTCACTGTCTGTGGAGATGAAACATATGGTGCATCTCGTGGAGAACTGCAAAGCAATATGTTGTTATTGCAGTACCAAAGAGAAGCTCTCTGGGAGAGAGTGGCCAGGTGCTGGAATGGGCTGCCCAGGGAGGTGGTGGAGTCACCAACCCTGGAGGCATTCAAGAAATGTTCAGACGTTGTATGGAGGTATGTGGCTTAGTGGGCAGTATTGGAGATAGGTGGATGGTTGGACTGGATGATCTTGGAGGTCTCTTCCAACCTTGGTGATTCTATGATTCTGTAGCTATAGTTGGTTTTGAAATATCCGTTGACTTCTAGTAAGTTCTTCTTTGAAAAAAGAGTATCTTGCTTAATTTTTTAGGATATATTTACTTGCGTGATAGAGAAAGCTAAAAATGATTTTATTGTGAGTTGATGTAATTTTAATTACGTTTTAGGGAAACTAATTCCATCTTTTGTTTTCTTTCTAATTTGGCTGTGTTCTGACCATGGTCAAAAGCAAGGTAGTGATTACTGTTTAAAACGCATAGCTTCAGTTCTGTCATATCAAAAGCATTGTTTTTCTGCTCTGTAATTGTTAGGCGGACTGGTCTAAATTAGGTGGTCTAATTCTGGAAAATTTGAATATGTGCAGGTGGACTTTTATGTCACTAAGCTATACTTATTTAATTGGAGCTCCATGTGTCTTCAAAAATTGACTCCATATGATTGAATAGCATGTTTTGAAATGTTTCTTTAATTCATGCAGTGCCTGGGGAAAGTAGAATAACGTTTTGTTTTTAGCTCCTCCTTAAGTGACAGTGCACCTGTACACAAACCTTTCAATTTTTCAAGTGGTAATGGAGTATGGAGGTTTTTCCTCTTTCACATGTTAACAGTTTCAAGATAGCTTCAATCTGTGTCTAACAGAGACTTTGCTGTGCTTCTTTCCGTTTGTACTCCTAAAAACAAGTGATGAAATATACTTAAATCATGCAATCTCACCGTCTGTGATGTTGGACTTACGTGAGGTTTCTGACAGAACTGTTTCATTTAAGGCTGTACTAAGTCTGAGGGGAAAAAGAAAATAGAACTGGTGAAATAATAAACTCTTCTGCATAGAAAACAAAAGCCTTGAGTTTCCTCCTGGTTAAGCAAATTGAGGGGGAAAAAGTCCTGATAGAAAATGTATAAATCGCTGATAATTTTCGGTCATAAGACTTTACATAATCAAGAGGTAAATTTAAAAGAAGTTACATAAATTAATTTCGTTTTTCCGTTTTTCTCAGGTACCGAAGGATAAAACTGGCCTGAAGGGAAAATCTACAGAGAAACTGGGGAGTTTGACTGTGCTTGCACCTGAGTAAGTAAGTGCTTAACTGAAAACTAACTTTACAAAATGTGAAAACTTACGACTGTTTTTAAGCATCTTCTCACCTGAACTGCAAAATATCAGTTTTTGTAGTTTAGAGAGACAGTGCTTTGGCTTTTGGATTGAGAAAAAACTAATAGTAGGGTTAGCTAAGCGGAATGTGGCATAATGCAGCCTTCAATGCTTTTTATTGCTATCCTTAAAGGCTCCATTAAACTAAATGTAGATTATATACAAAACTGGTATTCGGGTGTTATGCCTCTTCAGTTCTTTATCCTGAGACTAAATGCTGAGTTTGAGTGACCAGATTCATCAGATGGATTTGCAGTGAGGCACTGAGGTTCAGTGGGATTGAAGTCCTAAAAAGAGGCTTTGTTAAGTGTGATGTTATCAGAGAATGGAGGCTGAGAAGAAGACCTCATAATGGTGGCCTAGTATGGTTGTCTTGTTGAGGGTGCATTTCACGTTGTTTGAGACAAAAGCTATTGTCTCACTTGAATTAGCTTCCATTAAAATTTGGCTAGGGGTGTTTTTCTCTGGCAGTTTTGATGGGACACGTGGCAGGCCTTCCTAGATGCTGGAAAGTATCCAACAATCCCAAACCCAACCTACACAAGTTTCTTAAAAGGCAAGAAAAGAAGAGTATTTTTCAGTTATAGCACTTAGCCAGCTTGCGTTCTTTCCTGGTAATCCCAGTGCTATTTTGGTAAGAATAAATATTCCAAAGGTCAAAAAGGTATTCTGTTGTATTAATTAATTAATATGTATAGCAATATATGGAAGACATGTAATGATAATAAGCGGGTAAGTACAGCATAGCATGAAACTTCTTTGTACTGGTAACTTATTTTTAATAATGGGCAAGTTAATTCAATTTTCTGAAACAATTGCCAGAGCTGAAGGCTTTCTTCCTGCAGGCATTTGTCGTGCTAAAAGAATTATTTTTAGTTTTGGAAGGCTACAGTAAGTTGAATATTCTAACTGGTATCTACATTAAATTTTATAGACTCTTCTTCTCTGCTGAGATTCTCTCAACTTAATCTGATCTAAACTTGTTATCAGTACATTCTATTTCGAATCTGTTCTGTAGTTTAATCTTGTTCTTGTACTGAATGCATGAACTCATCAACTGATATCTGTCATGTCACTGCATAAAAAAAGTACGTTACATTTTGTTGTAGCATTCACCGTTTCTCTCTTTGCAATAGAGTAGAAGATTAAAAAAAATATATACATATCTTCGATTGTTTTTCCATTGCTTTTGATGTTAAAGAGAAGTAAATACGTACTTTTACAGTAGGGTTTGCAGGCTATATATCTAGGACTTTAAATTCATTGTACAATTTGGAAATATATCAAGTCTCATTTAGCATAATCATTCTTTCGATTTCTAAGTTAGGTATTGAATCACACGTAGTGCCTGAGGCACTATTATAACTGGTTACTTTCTGGTGCATTTGTTGTTCCTGCTGAGGTTCTGGTTCCTGCAAATAACGCGCCTTGTCAAACTTGCACTTAATGTGCTTAGCTGCAGCAATGGAGAGCATGGACAGATGTAAGGTTTATTAAAGGGGAGAAATTCAGTATTCTTAAATGATAATGGCATGTTTTTAAGTTGAAATTGGCTGAACAGCTCTGTTTTAAATCCAGAAAGGACCTTTGAGAGAGCTTTTTTTGCCTTGCTTCTTCTAACTTTTGTACTAACACATAGCAAATGTTTTCATTTATTTCCTGTGTTATCAGTCCTACTCTGCATATTTTAGTCTATTGCTTCTGACAGTGATGAAAGGCAGGTATTTCCTGACCTTTTGTATTTTAGGTGCTATATAAGTTCAGCTGTTCACTTCAAGAATATTTTGTTTTTCGGTGGTCTTCCTGTTTTGTCATTCTGAAGGTAGCACTAGGAACTCCAGGTGCAATCGCGATCTTTTTGATATCACGATGTAGATTTTGTAGCTGTGCATGTGAGAAAGTAGCCTTTCCATATAGAAGAAAGGTGGTCATTCTTCTGAGCTCAGGTATTTGTCAGATCAGTGACTCCTAAATGAAGAAGAGATCAGTGAAGAAGTGTCAGTTTCATGTTACTTTTTAATTGAAAATTGTCCTCAGCTGTTGTTTGAGAAAGGCAGAAGTCGAGAACGGTTGAAGTGACAAACGGCCATAATCCAATTACACTGTGCAGCCCATTCCTTTATGAATATGGGATTGATCTCTGCTCTAACGTAGGTGTCACCAGTTATTTGTAGTTTACTGCATCACCTACATTCTTCTTTACGAAGAGCAGAAATTGGACTGCCCTGGGGCAAATTTTTCTCAGATCAGCATGGAAATGAGCTGGACGTGTTTTCGTAAGCATTCTGCATATAGCAGCCTTGTGAGCCTCCTATTCTGAAAAGACCTATGGCTTTGTGGAAATCTGCGTATCGGTGTGAAACCAGGAAAAATGTGGCAGTGACGCAAATCTCTGTGCATTTATCGTGTTCTTTTTCTGGGGTTGTTAGATAATGTGCTGCACCTTAGTTTGCAGGCTGCAGTGAAGCCAGCTGATTGAACCCCTTGATGCTGTAGGATGAAGCTCTCCAGCTTTTTTTTTTAGTAGCTGATTTCAGGGAGATTGTTATTAGTTTTGTAAATCCAATTGTATGTTTCTGGCAGTTTTTAAAGATACCGTGTGCTCTGCTATTCTGTTTGTGTGAAGAATAGTCAAGATGACTGTAGAAGTCTAAAACCCTTTCTCTACAATATTTTTCCCACAAAGATCAATTAATTTTCTGATTAGAACTGTATCAACTTAAAATCTGCTGAAATCTAAAGAGCTTGATGTAGGATGCGACAATTCTAGAAAGTTGTTTAAGCTTATGTGCAATTTTTAATTTTTTTAATACCTATTTTTTGAGAGTGGTTTCTGGTACCTGGCACTTGAGTAATGGAAAGCTTCAACAGCTGAAATCTTAGTAACAAGAAATCAGTTATTTAAATGGTTTTGTTAATTAAATAATTTGTTCTCAGCCAGCTGAAAGAACTGCAGTTGCAACCCTACCCTGCGCTCTGTCTTTGAAAGACAACTTATTTTGACCTGACCTAAAACGTTAATGAAATGATATCTCCTTGTCTCAGTTGCCTGAAGCCTGAGGTCACAGCCTTTCAGTGGTGCTTGGAAAGTTGTATATCACTACATTTGAAAGGTACAAAAGTCCTGTGGTTGGCCTCAGCATTAAAATATATAGACGCTTCTGCTTTATGAGCCTGTAAACCAGATAATTCATCACTAGTGGGGATCTGGAGGGAGTCATGGGCTTTTAAAGAATAATATGTTAGAGTACGAACACCTTTGGAGGAGGACTGTTACTAGGGATTCCTGGAAAGTGAAAAGCCTGTGATGGCATTTTGCATGCACAATGTCACCAAGTATTTTACCTGTTCATTTTGTTTTGTCCCTCTTCCTAAAGGTCTAAGAACATAGAAACGTTCTGTTTCAAACTATAGTAATGAGTGCTGTCTTCTCCTCAAATACAGGAGGGAAGGGAAAAATGATATATGTATATTTTTAAATTTAAATAGGTTTAACATTCTCAGTAAGTGTTTAAAGAAATGCTTGCGTGTCTACAGTAACAGGTGCTTCATGTGAACAGCACTGCAGCTGTATTGCTGTTTGCACAAGTAACAAGAATTGAAAAGGAAAGGATAACAAGGGAGATACGTGGGGGAGATTAGCATTGTGGTATGGATGAATTTACGCTGTGCCTTTATTGAGGAGGACTCATTACAGGATGCTTGATCTGTTTGCTGCTTTTTGGAATTTAAAAAGCATCTTTTTGCAGAGCAGCTCATGCGGTAACTAGGAAAACAGAAGCAATTAGTGGTAATCTCAAAGGGAATCTCAAGCTTCGCTTTAAGTGCAATGATTAAATCCACTAAAATGATACCCATTGCTGCCAAGAACTCCTGTAATTGGTCACTAATGTATTTTGTTGTAGCAGTCGATAACTACTAGATTTCAGGCATGTAATTAGTAACGCATACACGTTTGGTCAGTAAAATTGAAAATCCTAATAACCGAGGCTAAAGGGGGTAGAAAGGAACAGAGAGCTGGAGAACTGAAATAGTGCTCTGTTGATAGTACCTAACTAGAACTGTATGCTTCAATAAAACAAGTGTCCTACTGTGCTGGAATACAAATGGGCTGTCTGTGGCAGGATATAGCAAAGACGTTTGGCAGAGAGGGATTTGAAAGCTTCTGGCAGAATGTAATTGAATTGGCCGTTTCTTTAAAGATGCAGCAAATTGTTTGCTGCAGCATTCATCATCATAAGGAAGGTCAGACAGGTTGCCAAACATATGATATTCATAATAAAAAGTGAAATGGTGACGCTTACATTTGAACACAAATCATGTTACCATATTTGCAGAAGCTGTGGAAATGAATGGCAATATTTTGGTGTCGCTGAGCCATTAGTAATTTAAGTAAGATTGTAATTCAAGAGGGGGAAAGTGTATCGTCAGGGAGAGGACCCCCGAGGGACTTCAGATAGCGAGCAACTTAAAATCCCTCCCCCGGCGAGAGAGGAAAGAGTGTTTTGGCAGGAGTATTGCTGACTCCAGCTTCTGATCACTTAGGAGAAGATAAGCTTATGTGATCCTGTTGTTTTTACTTCTATGAAAACAAAGGCAAAATGTAATAAAGAGGAAGGACTTGAGTGTTTTAAAACAGACAGAATCTAAACTGAAGCATTGTGGGTGTTTGTTAGAATCAGTTATGTTGTGACAGAACAAAATGATGCAACGAGCTGTAGCATATCTGAAATGCTATATGAAATGCTTGGTATTGATACACTGGGAAAACCCTCTCGAGTAGCATCCAGAAAGCTGAACATAAATTGTATGCTGACAGCGGCTTTGGGCCACACAGTGATGCCTCTGCAAATGAGCTGTTAGCTTTGAGGTTCTAACACATTCAGGAGACTGGCACTTTGATTTCTTGCACCACTGCACCACTGATAGGGTTGGAAATGGGAATCAAAATAATTAGATCGGATATATAGATCTCAGCAAACCAGCCAAGAAAGCAGTGAGGGGTGGGGAAAGCCTCCTTCAGTTCTGAAACGTCTGTTCTGTTTCTATAAGAGGGTGAGGATGGAAGATGTAAACTACTGTGCAGATGCTCTCCATTTATATTCAAAGCGTGTAATAAAATAATTGAATGTATGCTTCCTCCCATTAAAGCCTGTTAAAATCAGTAATAAAGGGCATTAGTGTTATATTAAAAGGGAGTTCAAATTTTTGGGCAATATATCTCAGTTATAGTAGGCACGGAGCATAGATAGGCTAACTGGGAACTGGTATTACACATCATCTGAGGCCTTCCTTCTTGCTGGTACAGGATTGTTCCTACCAGTGCATTTGCTGTTATTTTCCTCTCCAGAAAAGCTCTCCTACTGAGTTGCTCAATATTTTCCATTTGGAAAAAGGCATCCATCCCTGTACTACTGACTCTCCATATCTGATAGTGAGTGGCTTCCTTTTTTTGGTTGTGCAGATTCTTCCTTTGGATGTTTGTAAATTTATTACCACTCCCCCTCCCCTGTGTTACTATCCCATTTTCTCCCTGTACAGATTTCTCCCTGCATCATCTAACCTATCTAGTCACTGCTAAATAACAAACCCAAGTAGCCTGGTGACAAGGAGAGCAGTGAATTGAGATTTTTTGCTTTGAAACCAGATGTCCTGGTACTGTGTGATAGTAATATTTTAAGGAATTGCTCAGTTTTGCAGACAGCTGTCCTGTCCCAAAAACGCTGTCTGGATTTGCAAGCAAACTCAGCAGTTCCTAACTCTGCTTGTAGTCACTGGAAAAAGCTGCACTGAGCACTTCTGAACTTTCTTGTTTTGAGATAAATGCCAGCATTTTTTTTTTTCTGGCTTTCCCCTATTCCAGATCCCCAAGCAATTTCAGATAACTAGTTGTCTTACCGTGCTCTGCAGTTCAGTTTGTTATTTCGTGGTACACCACTCAGTTACAGAGATGGCATTGAGGAATAGTATAGTGACCTGTGCAAACCCATAATATCTAAAGCTCCTTCAGAAGTTGTCACCTCAGGGTGCGCTGCTGTCATTGTACAGCTGATGTCTAAGTCTACCACTTGTTGATACTGCTAAAAGCAAATGGTTTTTTTGTATATAATTGCAAGACAACAATTAAATGGTGTATTCTTAATATCCATACAGTTTGAATGATATTTAACTAGGTTGTATGTAGGGTGGAGGTTCTGCACTTGCAGGCTGGACATACTGGGAAAGAGTTTGGGAGCTCTGGAGGAGTTCATTTTCCTGGTAAGAAATGGGTATAATCCAATGTATCACCTAGAGGCTGAAACTGGTTGTTGGTCATCATCTGGTAATAACCATGTGGAGACTTATAAGATGAGAAACTCTTGTTTGGAAGGTACAGAAATAAAAGATGCATTGGAAATAAATGATAGAATTCAAACAGGAAACAGATTTTTGTTTTTATTCTGTCAGTAGCTCTTTACAATTTGTAAAATCTTGAAATTGAGAAAAACTACCCCAAATTCAGTTAGCTAATACCAGTCTCTTTTGGTCTTCATGCTGCTTAGAATCTTTCAGTTAATGATAAGGGCTATGTACATATATATATATATGCTGACTGTATAGTTGAGAATGTTGGTCATATTTTAATAGAGAACAGTCAAAACACAGTAGTACTGTACAAAACCCTGAAGAAATAACTCAGTAAATTGCCCTGCTCCTAACGTACCTCTTTAATGCCTTTTGTTAAGTGCTTCTGTTATGGCAAGTAGAACATACAGACTGCTTATGGCAGATGTGACATACAGACCACTTAGTTTAGAGCCCAGTATGTGCTGACCAATGTTTGAAGTTTACTTAATGTTTGGCATTAATGTTGCACATAGGGAATTGGGAAAAATGGTTACTGTTTTGTGGAGGTTTTATACATATATAAATATATATTTGTGTGCCTGTGTGTGTGTGTGTGTGTGTGTGTATATATTTATATATATATATATATATATATGTTTTTTTCCTCAACCTGGAATTGGCTGGCTATATTACTGGCACTCTAAATGCAACACTTTATTTATGGTGATAATTCTGTAGGAGAATGAATCCCACAGAGTTTGGGAGAGAAGGGGGAATGAAAGAATCATAGCCTTTTCAGATGGATAACTTGCTGAACAGATGCAAATACAACTAACTTGAACAAAGAGATCAAATTGAACACCTTGCACAGGATCCTAGACAGGATAATGTCTAGGAGGGCTACAACAGTCGATCACCCATGTTGTGAATAATGCCATTTGGTTTATCTTATGCTGTCAGTTCTAACGTGGCAGTGTGTTACAAGTAGTAGTTTCTGTAACAGTGTTAAACGCTATCAAATATTTCCTTTTCCCATATATCAGTAACCTTCTGTTACTTGGAACATGCATTCTAAACAATGGCAGTGCCTTACCTACGTCAGCATCACAGTATGGTATTTGTCAGGAGACATGTGGGCAGCTTAAGTTTCCTGTTTTAAGGTGTTAAAATCATATGATATAAACATTAGGCTACATCACTTGCATCTTCTTGTCCAGAGGACTTTTCAGTGCATGTTGTTGTCTTACCCTTGGTGATTGGAACCCTGTTTAGGTTACGGTAGAAAGAAGGTTCTACTGTGGCCTTCAGGATTATGTTCAGTGACTGTCTTTGTCCCTTCCAGTTTTTCACTGCCAGTGCATATTAGATAGGACTTTGCTGTGCAGCTAAGGAACCCAGCTCTTCACTGTTCCACACTGACTTTGTTTCTGAAAGGAATCTGAAAATACACAGAAGCATATGTAAATTATTTCACTTTTTCTGTTCTCTTATGAGGAGAAATTTCATTTATACACAAACTTAGCTGTGGAAAGTTGCATATAATTGGTTATTAAAGGAATAAGGTGACTGTGTCAAACTTAATTTTACCAAAAGATGTGAGAAAGAGTTTATTTTTAAGCATAAAGTGTGTTGTGTTTTTGAAACTTCCTTTGTTTCTGCAGCAAGATTTTCAGACTTGTAAAAGCATTAGTTCTTGAGTTAATAAAGGTCATCTCCTGCCCAAAGATTGTTTGAACAACAACAACAAAATAGGCTTGTTTAGGAAGTGCAAAGTGACGGCACTAATATCTTACCTCCCTTACCTTGGGAAGTGCTTCCTTAATTTCCCTTTTCCGTGCCCCTCTCCAGGAACAAAAGCAGTACAAGAATGCAGATGTTGAAAAGCAAGAAAATGTGCTTAAAGTATTTTCCTTCTGTCTTGGAACAATGGTTGCTGACAGCAGAAGGCTTGCTTGCTTGTTAAAATTAGATTTGAATCATCAGTGTAATAGCAGTAGGAAATTGTAGGTGGAAGGATGCCAGGAGGCCTATCTTATACCTACCCTTGCAGTAAGGTGGTCCCCGAATGACTTTGGCTAGCTCCTCAGTTTAGCAAGTTAGCCTTAAACGATGGATCATAGGAACTGGGTTAAATATCCTGAAAGCAAAATATTTTGTACCTGAGCAAAAGTTATTTTGGTGGACTACCAAGAACAGACAAATGCAAGGCTTTGTCAACAATGCGAGATTGCTGTTACAACTGAGGCTTCACGACCTCGTGTTCTTGGTTACGTACATCATGTTTAAGTGGCCCCAATCTCATTGCCTCTCACTATTTCCCTGGGTTAGGATAGGGAAAATAATAATAATAATGTGTGTTTAAGTGGGTGTTTTAGCGGGTTTTAATGATTTTAGGAACACTGCAAAGTTTTCATGGGCTAGATGGGTGTAAAGTAGGGAGCTGTGCGTCCTCTGAAGCTGCATCACGGTCACCATCGTTCTGGCTTCTTCCATTTCTCCTCAGCTGTTTTAAGGCAGTCTGGCATCCAGTTGCTTCCTTGCTATGGCTATGAAGCATTGGCTTCACAGTAGTCCAGTCTGTAGAAGACAATGACCTCTGCGTGCACCTTAAAACCACTGGCAGAAATGGCTGTAATTCTGCTGATGCAGAATGCAGCTGCCCACTTCAACCTTTTCTTTTTTTCCTCCTTACTTGCAGAGGGGCTGGTTACATCTCTGCTGTATGCTTCTGTTTCATTCCTGGTGTGGTTTTTGTGCTATTTCCATAAGCAGCTTGGTTCTTGATTTCTTCAGGGAGTGCTTTACATGATGTAATGGTAATTGATAGCAACTGAAGTGCTAAAGCTACCAGTCTCTAATTTAAATTAGTGCCAGTCTGAGGTGGGAGAGCTGAAAGTAGGACTGTGCCTGGGAGAGACCCCTGCTTTTGGAAATTATTTCATTTGTTCTCGTATCAGAGTAAGAATTTTCTGACCATAAGGTCACATGGTTATTCGTTTCCTGGGTGGTAAAACAGAAACAAAGTGCCTGTGAGGGGATGATCAAAGGGGTATTTTAGTCTAAGTGTTTAATGATGTTTAGTGCATTACTGTTCTCTTCATCAGTGCTATGAATGCAATCAGACATATTTTAAAATAAATCTACATAAATAACTGGCTTATAATAACGTAGCATCGGTTTATATCTTTTTATATCATTTGTTTATATCTGCTCCATTTAGCACTCTCTCTGTATCCTATGTACATATGTATCCATCTGTATATATCTGGAGTTTATATATAACAGCTCTTTATTTTACTGAGATATAAGCAGTTCTGCAGCTGGACTGTATTGTTTATAAGTACTAATTTAATTGTTGGCAAATATTTGGAAGGCACAGGACCACCAAAGCTTCATGAGACTGGTATAGCAAAGTCTGACTGTATACCCAAGAGAAAACTGAAAGCACTGCATGAGCATGAGTGACCACCTTGAGTTGACCTGCTTGTATGTTCAACCTACAGTTGTTGAGCTGCACTCTTGTGCTGTACTAACTGGAAGGAAAGTGGGTTATGTGAAAGATTCTGCTGGAAGTTACTGACACATTTGTGCTTGGAAACAGTGTACATGGACTGATCTAGTTTTTTTTGTCCTTACAGGCCTGGTAGAACCATGTTCTTTGGGTATCACCAGTGATGGTGGTTGGCACAGTTCCATTGGCAGCTTGTTCTGCTAGGTTGTTTTTAGAAATTTAACTTGGATTTATTAGCTTTTTTGGGGGGAGGCATTGAGTCTAGTGTTTATTGCTGATTAATTTGATTGGTTGTTTTCTTGGTAGTGTCCTATGTTATATTTGTGGGCAGTTGCTTGCTGTCTTGCTCAAGGACAATCTTTCATAATCATAGAATCACAGAACAGTTTGGGTGGGAAGGATCATCAGGTTTCAACCTTCCTGCCACAGGCAGGGTTGCCAACTGCTAGATCAAGTCCTAGGTCAGGTTGCCCAGGACCCTGTCCATCTTGGCCTTAAACACTTTCGAGAATGGGGCATCCACACAACCTCTCTGGGCAATCTGTTCCAGAACCTCACTGCCCTCACAAAACAAAACTTCCCCCTCTTGGTTACTTCATTAATTTGTGATTACACTTTTTCTTTAGTATTTTTCCTAATTGACTAGTAGGTTTTAAAAAAAAATATATATATATATATATTTATATATATATATATATATAATATATATATATAAATATATATATATATAATATATATTTATATATATATATAAATATATATATAAAATATATAATATTTATATATATATGTATATGTGTGCGTGTGTAACCTAGAATACAGTAATTCTAACCTACACTTCAAATGTAAGTCTAATCTAGAATATTAAGGTTCTTATAGCCTCACTACTTAATTGCATATCCTCTTAATCATACTGTTAGCCAGTATCATCTTTGAAGGTATTGCATGTCCCTTGGGTGTCTACCTACCATCTGTTACTTTATCCCATTAGGTTTCTACCAGATTTCCAATTTTCTCTCCTCTGTACTGTGCTGAAGGAACCCTCCTTACAGTTTCCCTTATTGATCTCCCAGTTTAGTCTTAATTACACAGCTAATCAGATTATAGTGATTTTTTAAATTTTTTTTATTTTATTAATTTTTTTTACTATTTCTTACCTCCTTGAAGTTTCCAGTTTAACTAAAAACATACTGAAGGACTGTTTTTTCCATGTATTTGGAGCTGATTCTCTTCATTTCAGCATTGGGGTATTCACAGCTGTAAGGGGTTCTGAGATCTGTTTTCTGTTTACTTCACATAGTGAGTATAAAGACCTAACTTGGGTCTAGTTTTTCACAACTGAAGCATCTGTTTATGGAGGAGGGCATAGCAGAGGTGGGCTATTGATGATACTTCCCTGCTTGCCTGTCCTTGCAGCCTCTGCTTCCTCTGCAGAGGGAAACCAACCCTTTTCACAGTTGACCTCAGCCAATTTAAGTGCAGGCTGCTGCAAAAGGGACTGTCCTCCTCTCCCCTTATCCTTGATGCTGTGCTCCCACTCCCTTGGCAATGCCAGCTCTATAATTGTGCAGCAGCGCAATGCTAAAAATTATTTTATTTGCAAGGTGAGCTTTCAGTCCACTCAACAGCCTGATCCAACTCGTATCCCAGTCACGTGGCACTGGGAGGGTCTTAAATAAGCTTAGGCTGGCTATTAATACACAGTGCTGAGTCACTGTTGAAATGCTTCAGTTTGCTGTGCACCTTTTCAAGGCAAACTGTTGCTAATTCAGGCCTGGGTAGAACGTGCTATGAATTGCAGTCTTGGGCAATTGAGTGGTGAGTGGCTCAGCCGCTGATGCAGAGAAGCAAGGTAGGCAGATGGAAAAAACTGCCTGGGTGGGTGTCTGCAGCTAAATTGTCACTGCTTGAGTATCACCGCCCAAACAACAACTGGTAGGAACTCACTTCAACCAGAGAATTTAGCTTTCCATTTTCTGTGAAGAAAGTAGAAAGAAGTTGAAGATTGCTAGCAAATGTATGAGAAGTCTTTATATGCACTTGCGTTATTGACCAATGAACAAATGCCCCCTTTTTTGTTGTTACAAATATCTTAACAGGCTCACAACAGTTCCAGGCGGCTGAAAGAATGTAGCTCTTTTATTAGCTGAAAATTATTATTGGCTGAAAATTCCGCTTTTGTTAAGTACCATTATTTTTATAGGACACGAAGGTGTTTACTCATTCACTACTCATGTTTTGTATTGCTGGATGAGAGTTCACCTGCTGAAATTCCATAGCTAATGAGCTCAGCCAGGCTTCGGTTTCTGGCCATGTGCTACAGCAGTTAAACCATATGGAATATTGCTGTGGAATATTTAGGTTAATTTATAAATATCAAGATTTTTGTGTACATCTTAGCTTCAGTCTTAATTGATTTAGAGTACTTGATTAGACAACACAGCTGTGCCAATGCAACCCTTGCTGCTTCTTAGAGCAGTAGCTCAACCCTTGCTTTTTGTCTTCCTTCACTTCTGCCCATATGGTACTTGTCTGCCTCCTTGCTATACCACTGAACTCCTTGGAAGAGATGAAAACATTTTATCTAGTTTGATGGTGTGAAACAGGTGTAAGGAACTGTATGCTTTCTTTCTGGAAGCTCTTTTACATCACAGGGACTGCAGGTCTAACAAGAAAAATTCTAGCTCCAAAAGGTATGACTGAGATCCATATGGGTTCGTTTGCACTTACTGAAAAACAGGAATAGTCTAGTAGTTATACGTACATCTTCCGTGATGTATTTTTAGACATTACCACTTGCACACAATGTAATAGTCTTAACAAAAAGGAGAGGGGAAAGAAAAGGCATTTCTAGCACAGATGGCATTATGGAGGGAGCCGTGTATGTGGTTTTACATATTTTGAATTTTGGTGGACTGAGGAGGCTTTCTCCTCTTAAACTTATTACATCCTGCATTCCAAAATAAAATAAATTAAAAATACTGTGATGCACTTACACTTGGCACAGAAACAAGGCTTATTACTTTGTCCGATGAAAATCAGTGGTCAGAGAACTAACATGTTCTTCAGCTAATCATGTTGAACTTGGCTATGTTTCAGTAATTTTCTTGACTGATGATGGAAATAGAGATGTTGTACTTGTGTTTATTATGACTTACGGGCTTCTGCAAAACTGGCAGGTCACCTTTGGTACAGCAGCCTCACTGTAAAGCAGGGTGCAAAGTAATGTAACTTGGGAAACAGTTCTACAGTTTGCAGCATCAGGAATGACTGGTTGGATACTTTCTGGTCTGAAAATGGCCTCAGAATGGAAAGTGCAAACTGGAGGTTGCATGATCAAAAGTGATTCCTGTTCTTGGAGCAAGCACTCAATCAATGACCATCCCCTTTAGAGGAGCCCATGTGCTGCTGCTGCTCTTTTCCTGTCAATGAGAGATCAGGGAAGGCTGTGCCTCTGGCCAGGGACATACAGTAGTGAAGCCAAGCCCAGTAGGTTGCCAGGCCCTTTGTGGAAGAACTGTGTTGGTGGCAGGGGCCTTCCCTGTCCTGGGGCCTTCTGTGTGTGTCACCTCTAGGTGGTGAGGGACCTGGTGACCCGGCAGAAGGCCTCCAAGGTGGCCCAGTAGGTGTGAGTCCCCCACCAGTTGGGTGGCCTGGTATGACAACATATGCTCCCCAAGGCTGGGCAAGTGGCACTAAGGCCAGGCAGTGCCAGAAGCCCTGCTTCCTATTTTGTGTGGTGAAATGAGCCACAGCTCAGAGGGCAGGAGTGGAAGCAGAGGGATTTTAGCATCCTGGTTTTAGCAGCCCTGCTGATGAAGCCAGTGGGAGGTTTTTTTCCCCCACCATCGCTGAGCATGGCTATGTCTGAACACAGGACAGGAAAGAGCACATCAGATGCATCTCCCTCAGCCTGAGGCTTCTCACTGCCGCACACAACAGAGCTGCAAAATAGGGAGGTTTCCAAAACTGACAAGAAAAAGGATTACATTGGGAAACAAGTGAAATTAAGTATAGGGGGCATGGCTTCTTACTCCATGTATGGGGCCAGCCCTGAATGTAATTAGCCATTTTGAATATCCAGACTTGTATGCTCCAAAGAGTGTTTACCAGTTTTGACAGTGTACGCATTGCTGGAGAGAGGTTACTTGCAGCTGTGTCACAAAATGACGTCAGGTATGTATGTGCATACAGGTGCATGTATGCGAGTGTTTCTGGTTGATTGCACATTACAATTATGTTCTTCCTCTGCTCACCCTGGTGCTTTGAGGCGTTTTTAAAAGCATTTGAGGCAGTGCCTTAGCCCTGGCGGCTCTGTAAAAGACAAATCTTTTTTAATAACAGTAGTTAATTTTGGGAACACGCACATGCAAGGAAACAACATTATTTCAAGGATCTCCACGGTTTTGCAGGGCCAGGGGGTGAAGCCAGCAGAGGGGGTAAGGCGGAGAGCTCCAGCTATTCATTTGTTTGTATCCAGGTCTCTGTACCCCCCTCCCCCCCCAGCCCCATCTGCTGCCACTGCATGACTCATTTCAGGCAAGTGCAAAAATGGCTGTGGTTGCTACCTGTTTGTGGGTGATTGGTTGTTTTTCCCCTCTGAGTGCTGCAGGCACAGTAGAGTGCAGCAGCTTATCAAGCACTTCAATCTGGTTTGCTGAATGTAACAGCTTAAGAGAAAATGGCTGCCTTGTTTTCCAGAGCTGTCCCAGGGATGACCACGCAAGAGAAAATGAGGATCTGAGCATGAGAAATCTCTGAGTAGTTTCCCGGGCCATTTAGCATTTCTAAATACACGATGAAGGATCCTTTTTCTTTCCAGGTAGCTGCATGACTTCAGTCCTTTAAGATTTGTCATTGAGCACAGTGATTTCTAGCTGGGCTGCCTGAAGGATGGCTTGTTCTGTGTGCAGGCAGAGAGGGAGCTGCTCCAAGCTGTCATAAATACTCCTTGGGAGCCTGCTTGATGTATGTGTTTCTGTGTATGCGTGTGTACGTATATGCATGTATAAAGGCGGTGTGATTTTAAGCTTGAAATTTTGTTATCTTAGGTGTTGGATCTGTACTCAATCACTTTTTACTGGTTATATTAATGAGTTGTTGTTTTTTAAAGTATAAAGTGCTACTTTCATTCTAAAAATGACTCTTCATTTTCTCACCTTGTGAGTAACACAGCATTGTAAGCAGACATTACGTGATGTGCAACTGAAATGCATGTAACTGTTACACTGAAGTATCTCTAGGCCAAGAAGTTTTTAATATTAATACAGAAATGATCTGCGCTAAACGAGTTTCTGTGAATAACTGCTACAAAATTCTTGGCTGCTTAAGTGCATTATGACATTATTAGGGACAATAATAAAAACAACTTTCACCAAATTATGCTGGTTCTTTGCAGCAGTGCATTGTTAATTTCCACTTCTTGAGAGATCCCAGAATGCTTTAATGAATTGGGGTTTTTTGGTATTTTTTTGAGAAAGGTGAAAATTTTATCTGGGACTCTAAATTTTAGAAGATCATGTTAAGTCATTTGTTTGGACTATGGGAGATCTGTTGAGAAGAGCGAGTAGGTTATTTGATGTTTGGACCTCTGACGTGACTGTCTCAAACTTTGGTAGATTTAGCTGTGGTGGCTTAAGGTGTGACAAATGTGTGCTACCCATCTGCAGTACTTACTCCATCCACTCTTCAGGCAGATGTGAGCCTGCCTGTGAACTCAGGTGGGAGATCCGGGCTCTATGTTCTTCTCACCCCTTCTGCCCAGCAGGCAGTGCACTGGGGCTCTCAGCCTGAAGCTATCCCAACTCCCAGCAGCCAGGCTTTTCATCACCCCCATCTCTTTAGAAAAGATGGGAGAGAAAAAATGGAAATGGAAAATGAAACACAATCCCAGAGCCGGGTATGTTGCCTTCGAATGTAGGTTCCCCATCTGGCTTCCAAGTGGTGTTCTCACAGAATCACAGAATGGCCAGAATCGGAAGGGACCTCAAGGATCATGAATCTCCAACCCACCTGCCACATGCAGGGCCACCAACCTCCCCTCTAAATACTAGACCAGGTTGCTCAGGGCCCCATCCAACTTGGCATTGAGCACCTGCAGGGACAGGGCATCCACAACCTCTCTGGGCAGCCTCTTCCAGCACCACACCACAATCTCTGTAAAGAACTTCCCCCTGACATCCTCCCTCAACTTAAAAGCATTTCCCCTTGTCCCATGTCCCTTCGTGTTCTCAGAAGTGTTGATTTCAGGTTACTGCTAGCGATATCAGTACTGTGGCACTGATGTACGTGGGTTTCTGCAGGCTCTTTTCTTCCTCTGAATAGGGTTTTTTCTCTACTTCCCTGTAGTCTTTGTAACAAAATAGAGCAACAAGCCTTTTTCTGTAGAACCAGCATTGCTTTTGAGCATAATCACAATCTGCACAGTCCACACCAGTTAAAGAAAAAGGCAGTGTCTTCCTTCATCTTGTATTGAATAGCTGTGGAGAGGCAGAGATGTTTGGGCCTATTTTTTTTAGATTAACGTAACACTGCAAAATCTGTGCAAGTTCTGTGAATGCTGCACATCAATTGGAAACACGAGAGTGCAGATGTAGCTGATTGCTGAAGATCATGCTGTGCTGTTCAGTGTCACTGCTTCAGTGTCATTGCACGCCCAGGGACCTGTTTTGAAAACTCTGTGCAGAGAACACTGCAGCTGTAGCAGTGTCAAACAGAGGATGTGTTCTTGTGAATCAAACACTCACTGTATTTCATTTGTGTTTTCTAGAGATGTACAGATAACCTTCTATGTATTGGGAAGAAAAGGTTTTTTCAAAGAACTACACATTCAAATTGTGTGCCTCAAAGCAATAGGAGGGGTACTAATTTGGATGAGAAATTGTTTTTTATTTCTTCTATCGCTGCAATTTTTTTAATTTTTATTTTTTAATTGTTACCTTTGGAAAAAGGAAAGGAACAACTGGAGCAGAGGAGCTGGAAATGGAACTGGAAAGAAAACTGCAGTATTTTTTTCTGAGAAACCCTTTGGAAAGAATACCTGTTTCCTCCTGCTGTGCCAGCATAGATGCTGGCAGTGCTGCTCCTTCCCTGAGCACGGCTGCGTTGCAGTTGGAGAGGGCTGCTTACGTGACTGCTTGCTTGTTTCATAACCCTTGCTTTAGATAGGTCCCATAAAGTCTGATGTGCTAGTGTCTGCTCTTAGAAGTATCCTCTTCAAAACGAAGGAATTGTATTGAAAATTCTGATCAGTGTGTGTTCATTGGCCATAACAGCGCTACACAGTATGGGATTTTGTACAGAAGCACAGGTTAGCAAAACAGTGCAGCTTCCTTAGGGCATTGCTTTATCAATGGGCCAATTACACTTTACAGAAAAAAATGAAACGCTGTGGAATGTTTTGTATCCTGCAGTACTTAGAGTAATACAGGTATCTGCTTTCCAGCGTGGCATAGAAATCTACCCCTTATTTTCTTACTTCCAGCTACCAGAATGCATCCATCCTGTATTGATTTTATTTCTGAGATTATAACTTCAGGGGCAAGAATTATTTTTTTCTTTCCTTTTTTTTTTTTTAGTCTGTGTTGTTGCAGATTTTTGTAATTTAATATTTTTAGTATTATGGTGCTGCCTGTATCTCAAATATATACAAGATAAAGGCAGCGGTATAATGCAAGTAAAACTAACTTATTAGACATCAATTCCTTCTTGTCTTTTGATAAATGTTGCAAACAACTGGCTTGATTGCATACTTTTGAGCTTTTTACTGGTTGTTTTCATTAACAATTTACCAGTTCATAATTTTAAGGAGAAGAATAAATAATTAAGGTCAGGCCAGGAGTCTTTATTTATCTTAAAAATAAATAAAATTGTTCCCAAAAATGGGAATAGGCCTAAATCCTCAAATTAGGTCTAAATAAAATCCAAGTACTTGAAAAAGAAAGAAAATTTATGGAAGAACGATATAGATGTTCTGTCTTGCCAAATAAATGCTTTTCGAGGTGGGTTAATCATGCGGAGCTGATTGGGAAAGATTTTTCTTGTTACTGCTGTGGATGATAGGCCCTGAACCTTACTTCCTGTAAAATGTTTACACTTTCATGTTCTCTGTATTCTAAAAATGGAGCAGCATCCACAGTTTCTTGTTCTCATGTAAATTCTCCCTTTTCCTACATTGAAGCCCAGAAATCAGCTGATTTGATTTGCTGGGCTGATGTCCACGATTTTTCAGTTTTACCACTAATTGCCTTTTCCCAGGTTGCGATGGTGCTTCCGTGACATGATGTTGTTATTCTTTATTCACATCAGAAAATCTGGTAAAGTCTTTGCAGGTTCCAGCAGGATTATGTAAAGAGGTAAAATGATATTAATAGCTGTGACTTTTCAATGCTTTATTGTAGGTTTTCTTGAAATGGAATGCTCATTCACAGGAGTTCTTCAGGATGCGTTGTGTTCCCCTATCTGATATGTACCCCTCTGGCTTCTTAACTGGGCTTTGTAGCAGCAATATGCTGTGCCCATTCTGGCTTCCACAGAGTGAGGGGAAATAGAAAAATGAAGTTCTACTCATGACTTTTTAATTCTCTTTAAGAATACAGGATTACTACATCTTCACAGTCAGGATTCATTTGCTCGCCCACCTGAATACTTATATTTAATTCACACTGTTGTGAAGAGAGCCTGTAAGCACAATGCTCAGGCCTCTTGTTGGGAAGGAAATGTTCCTGTCCTCTCCCTTCTATAGCATTTGGCCCCATTTCCAGGGTCAGCAGTGAGTGTTTAAAGGAGGGAGTCCAAAGAGCATGCAGAGGACCAAAAGTCACGAGGATGCTGACAGCTCCAACACAGAACAGGACTTCCCTTAACAAATACTCTTACACAAATAGATTTTCTTGCTAACGTTACCAAGTAAATTCCATAGTAATGCTCATGGATTCACAGTGGTACATGAAGCCTAACCAAACAACAAATGGATTTTATTTTATTTCAGACAGCAGTTCAAAGTTGAGAAGCCCAGGAGACAGAGCTTGCTTTCAAGTTTGAACTTTCCTGTTCTGATGGGGGAGGGGGGAAAAACAAAAACAAAAACAAAAACCAAAGCACGTATGGTTTTGTTTGCTTGTTTTGTTTTTTTTTTTCTCTCTTTCAGTCATAGGCTTCTAAGCTGCTCTTCATTTAGTGTGCCTGCGTGTTGCATTTTACTATCTAGGCTTTGAGACTGGCAGCCCAGCCCCAACACAGTGTTGCCGCCTTGTTTTGCACTTCCTATCCCCTGAAAGTATGGCTGCCCTTCCTGCCTCAGCGTGCTCCAGATACTGTTTTGATGAGAAGAGGAAAGGAACAAGGGTGAATGGGCCTTCTCAGGGCCAGAAAAAGTGCTGGCAGAGTCAACTGTGGGGGTTTCTGTCATGGTAGCCAATGCCTTTTGGGAAGCCAATGGCATAGATATCCTTAAGTGCATGCCTAGCATCTCTGCTAGGCCAGAAACAGCTTTTTAATAGAGACAAATCCTCAGGTCTGAAGATCAGACCTACTTTAGAAAGTCTGGCCACCAGAACTTAATCTGAGTAGATGTTATTCCTCCCGTCTGTCTTGCTGGCAAAGTACTGTCTGGCTTCTATCATTTGCTTTGGTGGAAGCTATTCTGTCCTGCTGATAGCAGTTTGAGACTAAAGGTTACTTATTAAAGCTTTTTGGTCTCTAGGGCATATCCACATGAGCGATGTGCTTAACTGCAGGTAGAGAAGGCTTTTAAGCTTGTACAGCTGTGGTTTGAAAGGATTAGGCAAAATTGTACAGTTTGTGACATGCAAAAAAGTTGATTTTGAAAGATGGCACAGATATCCTTCAAGTAAAAAGTGGCCACTGCTAATGTAATGTGCTATCCGGGGTACACTTCTTGTTTGTTACATCTGTTCGGTCCAAGTTGGCCAGGAAATAAAACTGTATTTTTTCTGGCACGTAGAGTTTTAGACCAAAGGCGTGTGAGGAATTTACTGTGGGCTAACAAGTTATTTCTTATCTAGGGAAGAGCACTCAGTTTGTGCTACTTCTTGTTGTGTTTAGCATGTCTGTGTCTCTGCTCCTTCAGCTGTGCTGTTGCAGAATGTCTGTAGCACCACAGGAGGTTCTGCTGTGCTATCCTGGGATCAAACTTATAGAGGCACACAGGAGTTGGTGATAATGACAAGTACTGTAGAGGTGAAGAACATGCAATCTCTTAGTAGTGACAGTGAGCTGAGTAAAATATTGTGTTGTGGATGTTCTGAGGAAAGGTATCTACTTGTTTTTCTGATTGTGGGATAAATTGAGAATGTCAGCAGTTTGAAAGCTGTTCTTGCTGGTAAATTGAACAGATTTGATCTGGATGTAGCAGTACACCAAAAAAAAGTATTGGAACTCAATAATGTTGTCACTAGAATCGGTTTTCATACTAAGATTCACAGGCCTGAGTTCAGACCTCAAATTCACCGGTGAAAATCTGGAGTAGCTTGACCTGTAATTTCTTTGATTCTCTCCAGACATACTTTGTGGAAACCAAGTTCAGATTCGTCCAGCACAGCCCAGGCTAAATTGTTCACCTGTTCATTCATCTGTGCACTCGTTCATCTACTCACCCACTGACACAGATCTCCTATAAAGCTGAAAGACAAGCCTGTGTTTTAAGAAAACATGGAATTCTTGAAATTCACTGCTCTGAGTAGCCATGACAAATAAGCAGCTATTATCCATTACCAGTCCTCTGAGTTATGTTATCCTTTCTTCATGTAGTTTCCTATTTTTATTTCTTTTTCCTAATCAATCTTCACTTATTTATCGTTCATAATATGAGTTCACTTCTTGACTCTTCTTTCCGTTATTTTCTTGGATACCTTTAATACAGACCAGTCCTTAGTTTGTTTCCTTGCTGAAGATGTTTTAGCGCTTTTTATCAACGTGTGTTTTCCCACTTTATCATCTGGAAATATTATTAAAGATATTATATGCCTTTTCTTTATCCAAAGTCATGGTGCATCTGTTGACCTCGGGGGGTATTGCTGAGGCCATCTGGTTTTCAAGGGAAGTGGGAGTCAGGAGGGAACAGAGGAGGATTTAAGGCAGAAGGAGGTATTAGGTTACATATTTATTATTTGATTAAGCTTTTATTTTGTCAAAATAAGACTGATTGGTACTTTGTTACAGTGTTTGACTTTCTGTAGTCTCTGTTTTTTCTCCTTGTTTGTTTTGTTTTGAAGTTGTGCTGGGCCCTCTGTGGGTGTGTGTCTGGGTGTATCAACATCTACAAAACAGTGTGGTCCCAAACTGCTTTGAAGTGTTGACCAGTGCTGCTGTTGTAGCTGTATCTGCAAGCACCATGATTATGTTACATTGCTTAGAAGCTTGTTCCTAGACTGTGTTCACCTCCCAGCTGAAGGGAATTTTAGTTGCCAGTGAGGAATTAGCAGGTTAAGGTATCAACCTCATTTGAGCCTAGAAATACTAATGTCTAGAACATGCTTGTATTCTGAGGGAAAACACTTTTTCCTCAGTTTTCCAATAAAGAACCTGATAGTCCGTGCCCACGTGCAGTTGCCCACTTTAGATGATCCTTAGCAGCACACGCATAGGAGACAGCATTTCAGTTCTACTCCTATCTCTAGATAAAAAGAATTAGATGCTTCTGAGGGCTGGAGGCAGAAGAGGGTGAAAAAAGTTATCCATTTTTAATTGGCCCAGGTTTTCAAAACAGCCAACATGGTAGCTGTTCTGTGGTTTTTGATGCCTTCTTTAATTAAAGCCTCCAATTGTACAGTTTGTATTCCTTCTTTAATGCTATTAAGAAACCATTAGTTGACAATATATGATATAATTGAAATTTCCTTTAATTTTGTCTATGTATGTTTTATGTCATAAAATACATGATACACAAAAAGAAATCTTGCTTTCATTTCTTAACAGCTCAGATTACCAAAATCTTACGAACAAACTGAAAATACAGCACATAATTTTTGTTGTTTGGGGGGTGGGAAGAGGGGGGAGTGGAAATGGGAAAGAAAGGTCTCTTGAATTTACAGGACAAAGTATGTTGTTCCAACTGAAAGCAATAAACAGCTTGATTATAAGATAACAGTTTAAATTCACATGTTGGAAATGATCTTCTCTAAGCTAACAAAGAGCTAACTTAAGTTCAAGCAGAGCTCTTGTGTCTTCACATGTTATCAATTCTGAATGATCTGTGTAAAACATACAGTGATCCTCCTGGGGGTGCATGGGGGTAGTTCTGCTGAAAGCTTTTCTCCAAACCTCTCTCCTTGTGTAATCACACGTAACTGTTACCCTATAACACAAAATCTCCCCTCAGGTCTGGCTTCTCATGCCCATGTGCACATCTTCTGATAACCTGTAGCAAATGAAGCATGTAGGTTACAATCATGAGAATATGATCATCTTGTACAGTCCTGTAACTAATAATACCAAAACAATTATTAAATACTCAACTCATTGACAGTCCACTCAAAGGATTTAGTTCTCCATGTTGGTCACTATATTTTAGAAGGAGATATGCCATCTGTGCAATACATTTTCCATGTGAATAAATCTGCATATATGGAGAAAAAAGAGCAAAAGGAGTGATGTGCTTCTGTAATGCTTAATTGGTTCTGCCTGAATCTGAAGTTCACTGATGGGGGAAAAAAAGCCCTAGCTAGGAAAGAAAAAAATAAGGAGCTGTGTTGGGAAACTTTGCTTTACTTGTGATTTCCAGGGATATTCCATGTGTATCAAATTCTGTCAGTTTGTTGTGTCATTTCAGTCTTGCTCCTAGGCCTTTTATCCACTGTCTGTTAGGTAAGCTGTAAATTTAGGAGCGAAGCAGACGAGTTCTTAAAGTGTTTCTTTAATGTTTTCTTTGTAACCAAATAATATCGTGGCAAAGGTTTACCTAAATGAAGCTCTCAGACTGTCAGCTTTCTTCCTTTCTGTTTTGTTTTGTAGGGGGAGGAGGGGCTGACTAACCCTGACTTTCCTAGCTATTGTGGAACAGGCAAGCAAAAGTTAGCAGACTGTTGTCTTTGCCCCGGGATTTCCGATGTCTGTGATCAAAAGCGTATCTCACAAAGCCAGGCATGGTTTCACAGAAATTCCACTGAGAGGTCATAGCTGCTTGAGTTAGAAAGCTTTCAAGACTACGTAGCTTTTCTTAGGAAAACATGTTAAAACATAAAACATCTGTCAGAAGAGCTCTTTGTTTGGAAGGCTTCTTGAAGTGCACCTTGGAATTTCCTTCCTTGGTGATGGTGGTTCTGTGTGGTAAACAAAAAAAAAGTGGTTATGTCACCTGGGTTCAGCAGCTGTGGAGTATGCAGAGGTGTTAAAGAGACGAGGCTTTCAGGGCATTTCAATGTGCTGTGAAACATCGTCTCAATATACTCTGAGGTAATGACAGGTTTTGCTTTTTTTTCCACAGCGTACATTAAAACCAGACACAATAAGAACATGTACAAGCAAGGAAGCACGTTGTGCTCAGAGTAGCACGCAATGAACAAAAAAGTTCAACACTTTTAAATTTTGATTTTCATAATTGAAATGCTGTGGATTAAATTGTTCATCTCGTTTTGTCCCATGGATCAGATCCTCACGTTCTGTGTATTTTAATGTGCTGAGCTCCTGCGTGCTGTTATTTTTATTTCCATGTAAAAATGCTTTCAGAATTGTAAATTAGGTTCTCTTCTGGCTCAGACATCAACTACATCATTAGCAAAATTCCAAGAGTTGAGCCAAACCTTATCTTGGCTGCCTTTGTAATGTTAATGAAATCACAACAGGTATGGTGGCAAAAGAATTTTGCAATGAAAATCTTGATTTCTTTGGTTAGCCGTAACAGAGAAAGCCTGTTTGGTTTTTAAGACCAGAATGGATTTGCAGAATGTGAATCTGGAATAACCCTAGTTAAACCAATCAGTTTTAGTGTTTTCCTTGGGTCCCTTAACCTATCCGTTCTTCCCATTTGTTTTTGAAGATGTATGTGAAAGAGTAAAGTAGCTTAGAGTTCTCTTAAATTTAAGAAGTGACTTAATTTCTCAATAGAGTAATACTTCATGGTTTTCTTACCAAATCAACTTTTTTTTATAGGAAATAAATAAGCTTTTCTAAAGATCTAAAGAAGAATGTGAGGGACTCAAGGAAATGTGTAGGAAATAGCTTCCAAATATAGTAGCCAGCATGAAAAGAAACATGACAATTACAGTTTGAAAAGGTAATAAATAGGCAGGTAAGCTAATATACAAGTAAGATAAAGGAGGTTGGAGAAAGACTACAAAAGGGCTTGAAATACTTCATCCGTGGAGACTCCCAGGGTCAAGCAGAATGGGTGTCAGAGCACCTGCTCTAGCCATAGGTGTTCCTGTTCATTGCAGGGGAGTTGGACTAGGTGAGCTTTAAGCATCCCTCCCAACTCAAACCATTCTATCATTCTACAAAATTGTAAAAACTTGAATTTGACTTTGTGATAAGTTGGCTAGAAGTGTTGCACGCCAACTTTTTGTCTAGTAAGAGTTGCATGCATATAATATATATTAAAAAAAAACACACCACCAACAACAAAAAAAGCAACCACATTGTTTATATAACCCTGAGCTGGCCATCTAGAAAAGTATGTAGGCTAAGGAGAACACTGTCAAGTGTAGCATGACAAATAAGGTGACTGTCATGTTGGCAGTGTTGACAAAGCTGGTTGCGTAGCAAGAATGGTTGCAGAGCAAAGGGGAAGAGTGTACTCAGTGTTCAGAGTGGTTTTGGAGTTCAAAGCCAAAAGTCCTGATCACATCAGAAAAGGACAGAGAAGAGGCAGATATGGAGTACTGAGTACCCATGCATCAGCGATAATTAAAATCAATTTTGAAAGAGTTTCTCTCATGAGTAAAAGAGAAAGGAGTTGAGGACAGTGCTATGGAATCCCCAGAAGTAGTAAAAAATACAATTATCAGTGAAAGGGAATGTTTAAAGCAAGGATTCATTCCATAAACTTAAGAGTTTATTTAAGAACTTTTTAAAAATGAGTAGTTTCTTTTTCAACTTTTTATGTATTTATATGCAACATTCATGTTTAAGTTGATGGAATTATTTACATTTTATCTTTTGGCAGTAAGAATCAGATTTCAAAAGTAGGAAAGAATCTAAGAATTTGAATTTCAGGAAACTGTAGAAGTTGGAGGAAGAAAACCCTTCTGACACACATTGTAGTTCTGTAATTTATGCTGATTGCAAGGGAAAAATGTTGTTTTACCTTCTATTGAGTTAAATAATGCACTGAATTGAATTAAAACTCCATTAAACAGGAAAGGATACTGAATAAACCAGTATATTTACATGAGAAGTTCCATTAAACTCTAGAGAATAACAGTGACTAAAATAAACTGTGTAATCTGGTATCCAAATGAATAAAAGGATCATGAAAGCAGAATCATTTTGATTTTCAGGGTGATACAGGGTCTTAACTCTTCATTGTTGTTTTGTTTTGAAGTTCACGTACATGAGAAAGAAAAGTAGAAGATGGTAATACCTAGCTTCTTGGTTGTATCCCTGTTACTTGTTAGCATAGGGTCTTTTGAGTGGGATCAGCTCACCTAACTTCTCAGATTCCAAACCCATCAAGTAACAGAGGTGTTTTCCTTCATCATCAGTGGGAATAAAACAGGTAGTCCCAGCGCAGGGTCTCTCCTTCTGGACAGTCTAACCCATGAGGTGTACAAGGCTCCAGAAGTGACCTGCTCCTGACTTGGAGAGGAGCTATGCTGGAACACAAATGTTTGTGTCAAAAAGATGTTGGTCCAGCTATTAGCATTGGCTGCATCACTGACCTGAATGATGGGATCCTTAATTTTCCTTAAATACTGAGAGAACTGAGCTTCTGCTCGTTTTATCCGTATCTGTAATCAGCAGTGCCCTCTGGGCAAGGATTTGCTTTATCGTAATTTGTATTTGGTGTTATCTTTCTGAAATGAAAGTAACCTGTAATAAGGTACTTGCTAAGACAAGAAAACTAAAGCAGGTTTCAAGGTAGAGAAAACACCAAGGTAAGAACATGGGTTCGTTGGAAGGGCTTTGAGCGATATCAGAACAGTCTTGGGAGGAGCTGAGTAGCTATAGGTATGTTTATAGCTAATTTTTGAAATGCTGTAAGTGTAGCTCACATTATAAATAACCATGTGTTTGTTAAGTAACTCAAGAAGAGAGATCTGGGAGAAGTTTGTCCAGACATTTATAACTTTTTTTTAAAGGGCAGCTGATTTTTTCCATATGATTTCCAGGCTAAAAAACTATTTTCATCTCTTGAGACTGCGCACTGTTATGGAGAGTTGCACTAAAAAAGAAAGAGCAAAGTTATCATCCAACCCTAAATAAAAAACATGAGAACACTTGGGATTTAGGCAGACGATTGGTCGGTTACGTAGCTTTTATTTTACAGCAGTGTTCTATAACAAATCTTCCTTGAAAACTTAATTGAGTCTTTTTTTCCTCCCTTCAAAGTCCAAGGGGACTGTTGTATGTGTGAACAGAAAAAGAGCTTGCTCTGTGTGCCAAGCTGACGATGAGTACATGCAATACATTGCATAATATTCAGCACATATTATACAATTCATCCTCATCGTAAGGAACGTAGTTTCTGTTTCAGATTTTGTACTCAACTGCAATATAGATGTATCCAGAAATGGTAGTAAGTTCTATGTGAGGAGTATACAATAAAAGTGTATTTTTTAAGTTAGAGCAAGAGTAGTTCACATTGAAAAAAACTGAAATAGATACAGATTACTCTGCAGACACTGTTGTAAATGTCGAGTTTGACAGCTGCTAAGTTAAGAGACATAATTAAATATATATACATCTCCATGCATGTACAGACTGCCTTTTAGCATGCAAAATTGGCGTGCATCAAAATAAGAAGGTGAGTGACATATGGGGATTAAGGCAGCTGAGATCTAGCACAAATTGCAGGCAAGCAAGGCAGCCTTTGGGACAAAGACAGCAATAGTGGTGATATAGCAATCTTGGCGGTACAGCAGTAGTGGTGGTACTGCTGGCATGTGTTTGTTGTTTCATGGCACAGCAGTCTACACTAATTAAAGGAAGGTGTGTCCCCATGTAGTGCCCTACTGGAGTCAGAGCCTCTGTAATATGGAAGAGAAAAAAGCATCAAAGGTAGGCTGCCTAGAGGAGAGGCAAATTGCTCCCTTAACGTACTATGGGTGACTGTCAGTTTTGACAGAAAGGGGCAAAACTGTCTCCATACTGAGCCGGATTGTTAGAAATGTGGTGGATTGAGTTAATAAAGGTATCTAGGGGCAATCCCCTTTTAGGCAAAAATCAATATTTCTGACAAATACTTTTTAAAAATTACTTTGTATTTAGATACCTCCTCAAGTATTTATAGGAAATAAAGCTTTGAAGATGGAATGCTTGTGCCCTTTATACGTTATTTCCATATATACTTATTTTTGGCTTTGCTTTAGGTTATAAATACTTGGCTGTGACCCTAGAGAAGAAGAGATTAGTTGGGTAATGTAAATTATTTTAGGAACTGTGCTTTTTCATTTTATATATATCATCTTTTGCTTTTGCCTTTTGCTTGTATTTCTCGGGATGTTAGCATTACAGTTGTATTCAACCACTTCAGTTTTTTCAGATGTATTTGTTAAATCAGTGTTCTTTGAGTCAGCGGTATTGCCCAACACACTCCAGTCTGTTGCATGAGGAGATTCTGCTCAGTCACAAGTCAATACGTACCTCTTAAAAAAGAAATCATTTTAATCTTAACTGGAAAGGAAACAGTTTTTCTTTACTCATGAAATGGAAAATTGTGAGTTGTCATTATGTCCTGAGTTTATTATTTTGATTGATCTGATTAAAATTTTATACAAACAGTATTTGCTGCTAGAGAAAGTCATCACTCACCTGTGGGAAAACTCTAGCTATATACCTTTCCACCGTAGTAAATTCGCAGCTGGGAATTGTAGCCTTTCCAGTAGGTGAAGAGCTCTTCTTTGTTTCTGCCTACCAATCTAGTGAATGGCTTTTAAGATAAGAAAGTGCTTGGGGGATTGCTAGGTAGGAAAGATCCTTCTTTTTCCTAATTAGAAGGTTAGTTAGAAAACAAAGAAAGAGAGGCTGCAATATGTTGGTTTTAAAAATCTTGGAGGACGTGGGGACCAGAAATATTTAGTTTGTTTCACTAGTTGTACTGATTTCTCTTGAATGCATTGAATTGGCTCGTATTGAAGAATTTTAATTGATTGCTATGCATGTTTTATGTAAATACCTAATTAGTGAACTGTTGTTTCTAGATTGTTTCCTTCTTTCAAATTAAAAAAATGTTGCTTATTTTTTTACATTTGTTTTGAAGTTTAATTTCTGTTCTAAAGTCATAGAATCACCATGGCTGGAAAAAAACCCAGTCCAATCCACTTAGAATAGCTCTCACTAAACCACGTCCCTTAAAGTCTAAATGTTCCTTGAACACCACCAGGCTTGGTGACTCCACCACATCACTGGGTAGCCCCTTCCAGCACCTGACCACTCTTTTGGAAAAGTCATATTTCCTGTTGTCTAGCCTGAATCTTCCCTGGTGCAAGTTGAGGCCATTCCCTCTAGTCCTATTACTAGATAAGTGGGAGAAGAGTCCAGTGCCCAGCTCACTATGACCTCTCTTTAAGTAGTTATAGGGAATGATGAGGTCTCCCCTGAGTCTCCTCCGGACTAAACAATCCCAGCTCCTTCAGACACCCCTCGTAAGACTTGTGCTTCAGTCCCCTCACTGGTTTCATTGCCCTTCTCTGAACACACTCCAGGGTCTTAATGTTGTTCTTGTAGTGAGGGGCCCAAAACTGAACACAGTAGTTGTTCGGTTTTGAACAGTTGATTTGCAGCCTCACCAGTGCTGAGTACAGAAGGACCGTTATTTCCCTGCTCCTGTTAGCAATGCTATTTCTGATACAAATGACTATATGTAAGAGAGTTTTTCTTTACTTCAAATAGCATGGGAAAACGGTGAATGTAGAGTTTAACACGCATTTAGATATGTACATAGTATAGTTTTATGGTAAGCAAACTGAAGTGTCAAATTGGCTTAAAGATTGCATTTCATTGTACGTAATTTAGTGTGTACTGAAAAAATGTGGGGGGGGAAGTAAAATATGGTGTTTAAAGTGGCTTTACAACACCAGGATCTTTTTGGTTGTGTGGTGTAGGTCAAAGTGAAGTGGGAGAGCTGTGGGAGATAATGGTAGTGCACCATTTGCGTCCCTTCCTGAATGAGGTTAGACTGCCTACAGGGCAGGGCAGAGGGATAAGGCCACAGCAGTTTTGGCCACAGCAGCCTTGTCCTTCTTGCTTGCTTTCACGTGCGGAGGTGCAATGTTCCTCATGCTGGTCCTGCAGCATGCCATCTGCTTAGGAGCCAGGAGCTGGCCTGCTGTACTTGAGAGGAACTGGAGAAACTAGAAAAGCCCAGGTTTATCTGAAGTCGTTTCATTGTTCCTCCTGCAGTCTGTAAGTATGAATGTTGACTATATGCTGTATGACACATTTTCTGGATCCTTTTGAAGGAGAACTTGAAGTAAGTTTTTCACGTAACTTGCAGTTAATCTTGTTGAGACGAAAGTAATGAAGGCTGTTATAAATTAGATACTAAACATGTGTTCTGTTCCCGTTATTTAAAGTATGGGGGAGAAAATGTTCCCTTGCAAAGCTGAATTTCAGTTAAATGCTTCAAAGCGTAATATCAAAAGTTATCAATTAATAGTTGTTTCCCATTCTGAAATTCTATTATTTGTGTTCAGTTGTCAGTGTTACAGAGTATCTAGGTTAAAGTCCAAATACTGTGTTTTATCTATTCCATATCTTTAAATGTGAAATATAAGCAGCTGCCCAGAACAGAAGAGTGTAAAGAGTGCTCTTCACCTCCATGTTGATGCTTTCCTGGTGTTGTTGTCACTGTTCATTTACATATTTATTTAGTCATCTGACATTGCTACTGTTTGACTTGCATGCTCGTTTCTTGGCCTGGTTTTAAGTGTTTCTATATTTGGTACAGAAGAGCTTCATCAGAAAGGAAGAGAAGTTGAAGAGGCTTGGCAACTAAGTCTCCTTTCCTCTTTGTCGATCTAAGTGTAAGTGCAGTGGCTGGGCAGCATGAGGAAAATTTATACTCCTTCTTGAGAATCTTGGTTGGGATTTTCAGCCTGGGGTTGCTCTTAATAAAATCCTATTGATTCACTGCAGGGCAAGAAAACAGCAGACGAAAACATAACTTTGTGAGAGATTCTGGAAATTGTTTTCAGATTTTTGGGATTGCGTATTTTCCTAAATAGTCTGCATTGAGCGATGTTGAGATTGTATTTATTAAATATAGTATTTTATCTTTCCTTGTAATCACACGCAGAGATGCAGAAATGGTTTAATGTGAACAAATTTTCCCTGTAAACCAAATACTTAAAATATTTTCTCCACTGTGAGTTTTTTCTGATTCTGAAAACTGCAAAGAATGGAATTTAGGAAGAATGGAATAAACTGTCTGTTGGTTGCCGTTGTAGTGTACAAATATCTGAGGTTAATTTGAATTCCACCATGCATCATTGTGTACTGTGTGTTCTCAGGTGTGTGCACACATTTGGTAGGACATGTGAAATAGAAAAAAAAAATTAGACTTCTGTTCTAAAGAGTCTTTTCCCTCTTGTCTTATCTGTCCTGCTATCTGCAACAGTTGCCTGTGCCTAATTCTCTTTTATGTGATTTTAACAGCCGTACTGAATCTGGTACTGTCAGAAGTACTAAAGAGTATTTAATTATTCAACTAGAATAAACAAGAAGGGGGTGCAACAGCAGCAGCTGTAACATAAGACATTGGTACTTAATCTCCAAAATGTAAGAATTGCTCAGTAATAATTCAGTATTTCTGTACCCCTGGTTAGAAGGAAAGTCATAAAATTCTGAACACTAAATGTTTGGAGAATGTAAGTGAGCAATGAGCTTGTCTTCAGGATCTTCTTATGCTCGGTCTAGGCTCTTAGGTATGACGGCAGTTGATTACTGTTGCGTGAGAGAAGAACAGCAAGTTCCCAGATATACACTATTCCTACAGTGAGGTTTTCAGTCAGAGAATTGTGTAATAGAATTTCTGTGGTTTATTTCCAAATAGGTCTGTCATTTCTGCAGGTCATATTCTGCACATGTATGTGAAAATTTAATGCTTGTTGAATAGATTATTGTAAAAATCTCCGATTCTCTTGCATATTTTTCATGTGCAAATTAATTGTGCAAGTATTCTAGTATTTATATGGCGTTGAATTTGGGCTGTGTTACAGGTTCAAAAGAAGGAATTGAATGCTAGAATACTTTTTAAAACTTCAGACATTACATACAAAAATGAAAGACAGGATTATACTCAACAAATACCATTAAGATAGTTAAAAACTCATGACACAAAACACCTGAGTTTAGATTAAAATGTTACCTTCAGTAACTCTGCAGAAGAAGCTCTTTCTACGGTTGTAAATTGCAAACTGTGCATTAATGTTCCACTAAAAGATGTCTTGGTGTTTCTAGAGTTTTGGAACCATCAACTGGTCCCAAAGCTGTAGGCTACTGGAGGCTGGGAGAGAACCACTCTGACTGCTTTGTTCTTACATTCTTCATTAGAAGTCTATTTTTGCCACTGTTACAGAAGATACTGGCTGAAGTGGATTGGAAGTGTTTGACTTGATGTTGTTAGCCTGTTTTTTATGGTCTTCTCATTTTCCATTTGAGTTTTTTAAAAAATGAAATTGTACTATGGAGAACTGTGCTTTGTAGGTAGTATTTACATAAAAGGTTTAAAATTCTGGAAAAGAGTAGTGCTGTTGACACAGCAGAAGGAAACAACACCATCCAGAGGGATCTGGAGAGGCTCAAAAAGTGGGCACGTGACAACCTAACGAGATTTAACAAGGCCAAGCATGAGGTGTTACGCTTGGGTCAAGGCAGTTGCAAATAAGAGTCCCAGGTAAGACTAAGAGAAGAACTCACTGAGAGCAGCCCTGCGGAGAAGATCTTGTGTGTTTAGGTGGATGAAAAGCTGTCCGTGAGCCAGCAGTGTGCATTTGCAGCCTGGAAGGCTGACAGTATCCTGGGCTGTATCAAAAGAGGGGTGGCAGCAGGGAGGGGGAGGGAATTATCCCCCTGTACTCTGCCCTTCTGAGGCTCTGCCTGCAGCATTATGTCCAAGCCTGAGGCCTCCGGTGCAGAAAGGATGTGGAGCTGTTAGACCGGGTCCAGAGCAGGACCACAAAAATGACAGAGGGCTGGGACACCTCTCTTAAGGAGGAAGGTTGTGAGATTTGGGCTTGTTTAGTTTGAAGAAGGCTCTGGGGATGCGTCATTGTGGCCTTCCAGTACTCGAGGGGAGTTTATAGGCAGGAAGGGGACTGACATCTTATGTGGTCTGATAGTGATAGGACAATGGGGAATGTCTTGAAACTAAAAGAGAGGAGATTTAGGTTAGATGTTAAGAAGAAGTTTTTCACTATGGGGGTAGTGAGGCACTTGAACAGGCTACCCAGAGAAGCTGTGGTGCCCCATCCCTGCAGGCGCTCAAGGCCACGTTGGATGGGACGCTGGGCAGCCTGCCATTGCCTATAGCAAGGAGTTGGAACTGGAGGATCCTTAAAGTACCTAATTAAGTCTATGATTAATTTACACAAATTGGTACACAAATGCATTTTTAAAATGTGAGACTAAGTTACATTTTGTGTGGACTGAACTGTAAAAAAATATTTTTTTAGAGTATGGTTTCTTAAGTCAGGAAATACCAAACAAAAAAACTGCTAATTTTTGGTTTTCTTGTTAGTCTGTTTCCATTCAACATTAGGAGCAGTAGCAAACCATAGCAGAGCTGTGTGTTTCTGTCCTTAGAATCCAAGTGCTTGGATTTAATGCTGTTCTTTTACTTACGGGAATAGAAAACTCAGTCTGCTGTTGTTTAAAGGTTTGGATTAATTAATGCAAGTCTGTATTCAGACTTCAACTGTAGATATTCTTGTTTGGAGAGAGTGGTGAAGAAAAGACAGGAAAAAATATTCAGCTGCTAGTTTTGAAGTTACTGGTTTTATCTTTACTTTTGTAAAATACCCCAAAACAGGCAAATCCGCCTGTACAGATCTATTCTACAGGCAGTCTGGATAGTATCTATAAAATCCTAGTGTGTATATGTTCTGAGGGGGGAAAAAAAGAGGGGGAAAAAAAGAAGATGGGTTTCCTGTTCAACTTTTAAAAGTTGTGTTACCTATTAAACGAAAACTAGATCATGGTCATTTCTGTTCTTCAAGCTCAGCTCACTCCTGCAGTATTAGGTGGTGCAGCCTTCTGAAATAGCCATACAAGGCCTTCTTGTGCATCAAGGCTCATTAAAGCAGAGTAAGGAAAAAATGAACAGCTGTCATGCTCTCTTGCAAAATGGTTCATTTGCCTCATCTTTTGACCTAAAAGGAAATCTTAAGATATTTTATTTTTGGTCATCTATGGTCATCATTTTTGGTGTCTAGATGGAAGGCGGCTGTCTGTATCAGGGTTAAACAAATAGTAACACTCCTCTGGGTGTTTTGACCTACCAGTGATGGCCTGAGAAGTTCTGTATAAAACTTGTTGTGTTATGTGGCTGCTTTTTTTCATCCTGTAAATGTGATCTCATGCATCATAGCTCCAGGCTTGCTGCACACATGCAAGAGGTGATGGGTTGGCTCCCACAGGGCTCGGTTCGTTGCCGTGTGGTGTTAAGCCAGGGTGCAGCCAGACCTGTGCTGGGGTGGCAGCGGTTTGGTCTTAAATAGGGCAGTTTGCAGGCACATGGAGCATTGTGGTCACAATGTGGCAGAAAGAGGCTGAGTTTGTGGGAAGTAGCAAACGTTGGGGTTCTGGGTACAGATGAAAGCCTCCTTGTCGCGTTGTTCAAGAGGCGTACTTTGCTGTGGCTAGAGAACAGATCATGGACATAAATAATGGCCACGTTTTACTCATTAAACCTGAAGCAATTAAGTAAACATAACATGCCATTAGCACAGCTCAGTGTATGCAGATCGTCTTCAGAAGGAAATGAGTTAGTGCTGTTAGAAAAAGCAAATCATTTTAAATTAGTTTTGTTGTTTCTACAAGTAGGCCTTAATTAATTGTATGTGATCAGGGTAGTGCAGGCTAGTTCCTAGGTGTCTGATGTCTGGGCTTTAATGCTTACACGTATATGAGCATATATTTTTAAACTCATCCTGGACCTCCTGTCTTTGGGGTAATTACGTTATTTCATGAAAAATGTGTGGTCATAGCACGATGTTTATAAAACTTCACATTTAGTGTGCAGCATTTTCGTAGTAACGGCTAAAAGAAATTCCTCAATAATACAACTTATGTAGTAATGTTCACAAGATGTGCAGAAAGTCTTTTCTATATATAAATTCCATGTCATGATAGTTACGAGCCTCTCAAGCTGTGTATTTCAGTTTGATTATTCTTGCGTTGACTGAATGGTTGAAGTTGCTCAGCCTTTGGCCTTGAGCCATTGTAGCATGCCTCAGGTGGTAAGTAAATTGCCTGCAAATGCACAGCTTGTCGTGCCTTACTGCTTAAGTTATTCTTTGGAATAAATTTAGTCTCGTAATAGGCAGACACATCACGAGGTAAAAAAAAATAATAAAAAAAAAAGCATTAGACAGGGACAAAATACTAGCCTCGTAAAAACCAAAGTTGAGTCACTTGTCTTTCATAGAAAGTAATAAATAGTAAAATTAATGGCATACATCTGTGTTAAAGAGTTGTGCAGAATGTTAGCATATTGTAGCAGACTGCTGAAGAAGCGCCCCTTTGCTAGTCCTATGTTGGGGATATGCTACCATCCGGTGTCATAATTGCTCCTCTTTTTCTTCGGAATGAAGAGGTGAGGTGCCTTAGAGATGTCTGTACCCAAAAAATCACCAGTGAATTAAGACACATTCACCCGCTTCAGTGGTAATGGCAGTCTAGAGTGAGAGTGCATTTTATAGTCATAGTCATAGTCATAGAGTCAATGCAGTACAATTCATGTGACATCTTATTTTTAATGTGGTATTTCCAAAGAGTCACACCAGTGCCTCATTTGGAACCAAGGTGTTTTTTCCATCTAAAACACCCTTCAGTTACATGATTTGAAGTAGCTCAGCAACTACAATGAAAACATTTAACTTCTGCATAATGAACTTTGTTCTTCCAGAGCATACATAGCAATGCACTCAACAAAAAAATCACTCAAGTATCAACCTTGGTTTATGTTGCAATCAGATTACCTAATGATAGATGCCTTTATACATTGTTCTTCTTATTTTGTTTTTTTTTTATTGTATTACAGAATACTTTGCTATCTTTGATATATGACTTCAGGTTTTAGAATGATCTGTCATTTCTGATAACACAAAGTTATTTATCGGTTGGCTCTTGAATGAGATTGTATACTATTATATCATGCTACATTCAATAAAATTGAAATGCATTTGTTAGTCTGTATCTCTGGTTATTGCAATGGATGTCAGATTCAATCTTTCTATAATAGTTGCTTTGATTTCTTTATTCACAGAACCATTGAATGGTTTGGGCTGGGACCTCAAAGCCCACCCAGCCCCAACTGCTGCCATGGGCAGGGCTGCTCCCACCAGCTCAGCTGCCACGGCCTCATTCAACCTAGCCTTTAGCACCTCTGGGGATGGGGCACCACAGCTTCTCTGCGCAGCTGTGCCAGCGCCTCACCGCCCTCACAGTGAATAATTTATTCCTTATATCAAATCTAAATCTGTGTTCTTTTGGTTTAGAACCATTCCCCCTTTTCATACGTGTCTACATGCCCATGTAAAAAGTCTCATTATATAATTCTTGATACTTTACACCCAGAATGGAAAAGTGTAGTAATTAGTAACTTGCGATTTTGAAGCCTGGACTGTTAGAACATGCAGTCTGAATAAGTAATACAGTATGAAGACCCTTGGAACTTAGTAGAAAATCTTTAAAATCCATAATGTACTGGAACACGTGAACTTTGCATACTTTTTGGTAGTCCTCATTTCAGAACATCAGATCGTAGGTAAAAACTCATCTTGTAAAATATAAATCAGTAGGGCTTTAGCCAAATGAGCACATGGAATAATGTGCAACCTTAAAAATCAGCAGATGTAATGCATTGAATTTGCTGTTTGTTCACAAATCCATCCTAGCTATCTCTTCCAAAACAGCATTAGCCTGTTTAATAATAAAAGAATTGATCACTTGTAGTCTTATGTTTCAGATTCACAAGTGTTTTAAGGAGATCTACTTATGCATGTGGAACAGTGATCTTCACAGGTGGCATTTTCCATATTGTGGCCATTAGCAACTGCAGATGAATTTCATCATGCCACTCAAAAAATTTGGAGAGCTATGCAGAGTATTAGCCAAGTGAATTATGGACCTTTTAAGCTCTAAAGGGAGGCTCTAAAAGGAAACTGAGTAATCACAGTGTTAAAACAGCATAACACCTCAAATTAGACTTTTACTTTGATGAACAATGTAGGATAATGATTTATTACAAATACTAGAACGTGGTTGTCTCCTCAGATGAGTTCTGGCTCAGTAACAGGATTTTCTGTAATCATTTAGAATCATTTAGGATTTCCCTTATATTCCTCTTGTGCTAAATTAGATGCACGTGCCTGCGTGTGTGCATTCAGCACGTGAAACCCTCTCTAACCAGAATTGGAAGGAGTTTTTATTTGTTTGCTCACCTGTGCCAAGATCAAACCTGCTTTTTAGCAATTTAGTACGGAAAGATAATGTTGAGAAATTTCTCCAGACCTTCCCAGAGTTTTATTTCTATATAGGGGTTAAAGTAGTGTTCCTATAGTTTCAGATGAAAGGCTTGGGTGGAGTTTTAGTGCGTAAGACTACCAAGAACATGAAATACTGGTGCTGGAGCCACTGGGCCCGTGAACTTGCATATGGATTTGCAGTACAGCATCTGATATGCAAGTTACACTTGGTGATCTTAGAGGTCTTTTCCAATTTTTATGATTCTAGGATCTGTTGAGACATCTTGCTTTGGAAAAGTGGTATTTTATTCACTTTTCCATGTTTTCTTTTTCTTATTTCTCTGGGGAAAAAAAAAAAAAGTGATGTCAGGAAAATGACAGCAGAGCAATTGGTAATTATGTAAAGTTTCATAGAAGCTGCAGTGTGTACAAGCAGCATGCTTGCTAGCGCTGCAGAAGGAAAAAATATTGCCTATGAGCGTAATACGTACGGCCAAAAATAGGCTAATGTAATATATGGCTATAAACACATTTAAAGGAGTGAGTAAATGTAAAAGAAATGTTGTGGTTTCTTAGTTAAAATCATCTTTTGCGGAGTGCAGTGAGGTAGGGTTATAAGAGCTACAAGATTTGTTCCATTTGCTGTTATGTTCAGCTCTCACGCTTAATTTGGTACGCTGAAAGAAAAATATGAGTTCTCTAGCATAATACAGTTTCTCATTTTAATTTGCTGTTTTATCTAAGTAGACAAATCTGGTAATTCCTTAAATGGGAAATTTGCCAACTGAGAGAAACCTAGAGGGCAACAAATGGGCAGTGATGACAGAATGTTTTGAATGCTGGGAATGTTGTTTTGATTCCAGCTTGTTTAAAAATATATTTGTCTAGTGGAAGGTAATGCTAAACAGACAGATAACACATGAGATTTCCTAGGCATTACACACGTGCACATACGCACGCAGACTTAGTGTGTTTTATTTTTCTGTAGGCTTCACGCTGAGAAATTAAAATTGCATAATCTTTGAATAAAAAATGAATAAATAAATGAGGGCAGGACACAGAACAATGAAATCAAAGCAACTCTGCCTTAGGGCTGCAGAGGTTCCCTTATCTTACCCTGCTGTGTTGAGGTACTGCAAAACATGTCTCACCTTTAGGAGGAGTCTCCAAAGAGTGGGAGCTGCTGTATTGTGTTTGTGCCACAGTGAGGAGGTGTGGGGATGAGGTGAAGCGAGGACACGGAAATGGCTGCCTTTGAGCTCAGTGCTGCTTTACTGAGGTGGTATCTGCATGGGGGGCAGGGTGTTTCTCTTGTTTGTCAGCTGCCATAGATGTGTGTCTTTTATAGAAGTTTCAATGCTGGCGTTATCGGGCAGAGCCGTTTTCTAAGGAAACTTGAAAGTCTAAGCAAGGGTTAAGAATGCTGCATTTTAGATATTAGCAAAAAAAAAAAAAAAAAAAAAAAAAGCATCCGAACAAGGGCAGCCTTCTGTTTCCCATATTTTGTTCTGGCAGCAAAAGAATTGGCTGAGGTTCTTGTCCGCTGTGCACATGTTCTCCTAAGGTTTAATTGATGACGTTGTCACTCCTAACCTAATTTGCTCACTACAATCTAGGTTAGTTTAAACACTTTTTAACACCCTCTGAACTATTTTAATCAGAATCATTTTGACATCAGCAGTTATTCCACAGATACTGAGGGGCAGAGGTGTTCAGCAGGAGTATAAGGGAAGAGTGATTATAACGAGTAAGAGAATAAGTCTACCCCAGTGAAGCCTCAGCCAGAGTAAGAGACATGACTGCAGCCTGAAATTACAACCTGCAGTGGATTGAGTGGGACATTTGGCTAGACTTATGGCTACCCTAGTAAAAATTAACTTTTCAATACCCATCCTCCCAAATTTCTTCGCAGAGCTACTCAGCCTCTGGGGCTTGGCCTCATCATTTTCCTAAATAATTTCAAAGTGACTGTAACACTTTGCGTCTCACTAAAACACTGAAGTGGAAGGCAAACAAAATCTGTAAAAAGAGATGCAAAAAAACTATTAACAATCCTTCTTTGCTGCTGCTGTCTTTGGTGAAATTCATCCTTGGCTTCAGTGGGTCTTTTTTACTATTAGATGGTTCTTCCGCTAAAGTAATGCGAGAAAGATGCTCCTCCTAATGAAGACTGAATATTCACGTAATCCAGGTTTAGGCATCAGCAACCATACGCATATACTTAAGTTGGAATCAAAGTTAAGTGGCGTGAACATCTTTGACATGTTCCATCATGAAATAAAAAGATTCTGTTGTGTTTAATACAGCACAGTAAAAGCAGACTTCTTTCGGTGCAAATAGCTGCTTGCACTTCTCATAGTTTTCTCAATTTTCAGAGGTAGAGTTTAGTTTCCAAGATTGAAAGGCTGGCATGGCTTCCAAACCTGTAGGTTAATTACTTCCCTTTTGTTTTGAAGTCAATGATCCTTGCACTTCTCAGACCCTAAAAATAACTTTTTAGTGCTGATTGTAAGTAGCGTCACCTACTGGCTGCGCAAAATTCAGTGCTTTGAAATCTGTATGAAGATCCAGTGTTATGTTAGGAGATATATAAGGCTGTAAGTAGCCTTTGCTGTCATTCAAATTATTACCCTAATCTGTATGATTTTCAGAGGTTCTTAATTTATCACTATAGCATTTGAAGAAGCAGATCTGAAGTTTGTTGAACAGAGAATTTATTGAATGAAATTGGTGTACAGATAAGCATTAAGCACTGTGAGTCACTAAATGGTGCTGGGAGTTATTTAATATGCATTTTCCCTTTTCCAGTCTAAAGCACTTTGGTCCTTGGTTGTTAAAGAAATGATGTTTGGAGCAACAGAATCAGGACCTTCAGACTTTCATGCTGGAAAAACCTAGCAAACCTTCAGGAGATGCAACGTAATTTCTCAGTTTTCAAGTCTTTCTCCCTTCCTAACAAGTTTAACGATTTAGCTGAGTTTTCAAGCTTCTGATTGTGTGACTTTTGTTTTTTTGGTTTGTTTGTTTGTTTCCTTAAGAAAGTTCTGATACCTGATAACGGTATTGTGTAATGTCTTTGGAACAATGTCTGAACTTAGCATAAGACAGAGGATATAAGATATGAACTGGTTAAATAATTCAAATAACCAATTTATAAGACCCTGACCATGTGTGAACTTTCACAAAAGAGCAGACTGGAAAGTTGTTACAAATCTGTGGGCTTTTTTTGCTAAAATATATCTTAATGAGGTGGGAAAATAAAACGCACTGAAAGTGTTTGGATCACAGTGTTCATGGTATGTACGTGATGTACATGAGAAGACAATACTTTACTCACATTCATTGCAAAGATGTATCCCATCTCATTCTACAAACAGGCTGTTTTCATATGCGCTAGTCAAAAGAGATGAACTTGATATTACTGTGGAGGTATGGATACCATTTATTCCTGTAAATTATGTGACTGTGGGGTAGCTAGTGTCAGCCACCAGGTTAGCAGGTTAATCCATCAACTGGACCACAATTTAGAGCAGTTATTTCCTGTAACACGCAGATGATAATTTGGTATATTTTTTTGCCTGGAACTTCATTTCTATTGCAGGCTCTTACAATATTTTATTGAAAGGTTCCAATGTGGTGAAATATTTGGGCTCTTGGCCAGCTCAAAGTTTTGAGTTACTTAGACCAAGAAACTTCCAGACCGGTTTTCTTTACACCGAGTCTCTGTGACATTTGTGAGTTTTTTTTGGTGGGAGTTTTATTGGTGTTGTTGGTGGGAGGTTTTTTTTGTTGTTTTGTTTTTTCTTTTTATGGTGATTGCTATTGTTTTGTTTGATGGTTGGTTTGGTTTTGTTTGCAATTTTGAATTGGCCAGATTTTCCTCAGCCCTGTTTTCTGCAGTTTAATTAATGTTCCTGCTCTTTATTTAATTCAGTATGTATTTCTCTAGCCAGTATTCTGGGGTGTATTTTTAATACCCAGACAAGTATAACCTATCACCACATGCCATGCCTTTTAATCCGGGGAGAATTGTAATTCACATAGTTAAACTGTGAGTAATTTAATATAAACAGCTCTTACCACTATAGCTCTACAAATGATTTAAGTGAAGGAAAAATGTAAAGTCAAAAGGTAATTTGCAGTACAGCAAAGTTGCTCTGTCTATAGTCATATGTCTTATCCATAGCAATAGCTGCTTAATCAGCACAAACTTTGTATGAGCAGAAAGAACATCTCTTGTTTGCTGTTTTTAAGACCTTTGGTCTCAGTGAATTCAATACATAAGTTTGTGTCCTTAGTTTTCTTATTAAATTCCTTCTTTTCTATGTAAATAGCACAGCAAGCATATTTTACTTTACTGTAAAGAGATTATTATCATAGGATAATAAGCTGATACAGGTTTGGAAAGGACATTGAGAGATGTCTTGTCCGACATTCAACCCAGAGCAGGGCCAGCTCTGGGGTCAGACCATGCTGCTCAGGGCTTGGTCTGGTCAGGGCTTGAAATGTCCAAAGATGGAGACAGCACAGAAGTGTTCTTGCAAGAAAATCTCAATACTCAATATAAAAATTTAATTTTCAGATAGCTATCACAAATAACTGTGCTTTTTGAGGATGAGATCACTTCTGCTGTGCTTTGTAGAACAGGCTCTTTTTTTGCACTCCAAATACTGCCTGCATTTTTGCAGTGTCTAACTGCTTAGCCTGCCATGCTCTTCCCAAGTGAACACTAACTGAAGGATGACTCAGCTGTAAATCTTATTCTTAGATGATTCCTCTCTTCTCCTCAAACTCTTTTTTTCCTTTTTCCATTAAAAAAAAAAAATGATAATAATAATTTAGTGCAACTATCTAACTGCAAAGCCACTATATAGTTGTCACTAGCTTAAAATAAAGAGAAGAATCTGTTGATGTAGTAATTTTGGACGTGACGTAAAGAGATGTTATTTACCTCAAGAATTAAAGAACCATCTCAAATTAGAAATAGTACTGAGGAAATGCAGCTTCTCTGGCAATACAGCTGGCTTTTTCTTAAGGTGTCTAAATGAAGGTGCTGTTATATTCCCTGCCTTGCTTCACTTCATGACTGTGATCTGTTGTATTAGAAATGACAATAAGCAGGAGGAAGTTTTTCAACGTTTTATGCTACAAAATGTTCTGTAGATCAGATCTGGTGTTCGTGCTGTTTAATTTCACTGCCTTTTAAAGGAGTGTTTCTAAATAGGAGTGTGAAATTGTGACTTTACGTGTTTATTGCGAAATGACAAGCAGGGGAGATGGATCTCAGAAGAGATGGGCAGGCTTTGGCTGTTGGGAAGCTGGCTCAGGCAGTGCTGGTGTCACTGGAACGAGTTTCCCAGTTTCAGGCTGGAGGGAAGGAGTGGGTGGAGAGTGCGTGGGAACTTGAGATTGCTGCTGCTGGGTTCACATGAAATCTCCAACAGCTTAGCATTTAATAACCTGCTAGGTACTTTACCAGGCAGCCTAAACACCTGCAATTGTCTTTTCAAAAGCCTGATAACGTCTGAGTAGCTGCCGTCCATTAGCCACATTCTGAGACCAGTGGTCAATCTGTGATCACAAGAAGAGCTGATTCAAGCTAAATCAGCTCGTTTCTGATCCCCAGATGACTTTATTTCATCCCTATCGTTCCTTGTTATACATTAAACTACAGCTTTTGTAGTCACTCATTGGGATTGAGTTTACATCAGTGTCTGTCTTTCCAGTCAAAAGGATGAAACCATGTGTAGTTGGATAAAAGACGACAGGATGGCAGAATGTGTAAACTTGAACCTTCTGCCATGTTTCAGTATATTATCTCAGAGTGAGGTCCTGTTTTTTGTGTCTTCTTGGTAGGCTAGGATTTCCTAAGGAGTGTAGTAGATAGTTGACCTGCAGTAAGTAAAATTTAAATTTGAGCAAAAATTAGAGGGGTTGTGCTTATCTTATCACTTAGCTCTGATTTTAGAATCTGTCTCATCTCTTGGGAAGTAAAACAAAATCCAAACCAAGGGCAGACTTCTTTCTGTTCAGAAGATATGTGCAGTAACCAGTATTTCAGTCCCTGTAGAGAGGTCTACTGATTGGAGTCTGTCCAGAAAGAAAAACCACAGGGATACAATGATAAAATCGTTTATGCTACAACAGTGGAAAATTCTGCCCAAGAATTATTATTTTTTTCCTATCTTCATGAGATTACTTTAGCAGCTTGCAAAATGAATAATTCTACAGCAGCATGCTCTTTAGCATTTCATGTCTATTTGCATATAATTCCAACTGTTTTAAAATTTCTTTTGTCACTTCTCATTCATGAGGATGTACAAGAAGTAAATGTTGGCTTGGCTAACCTACTCGGGCCATCTTCAGGAGGAATACCCTGAAAACTGTCCTCTGATCCAAACTTACAAAAACTTTTGAATAGCTGGAAAGCTGCCAATAGTTCTTCCAGTGTTTATGTGTTTCCCTATTATTTTTGGCACTGTGCAGTTCCATAATGCATATATTTCTTTTCTGTTTCCCTCCTGATAGCTCCAGCATTGCACTCAGTGAGCTAATCAAACAAATAACATTCTTCAGCCCTGTGAACTTGCTGTATGAATGTTTTTCTCCCCACTCTAAATAATGCAGATTTTCCATTGCAAAAACTTCCCAGATAAGGAATGAATCAAAACATTGGCTTGAGAAATATTATTAGTCAAATGGGTCCATAGTACTGATGATTCAGTCATCTGTCAGTCTGATAAATGGATTAGTGGAAGAGGTGTTCCAGTGGGGAAATGCAGCCCATAGAGCTTCTAGCTAATTATATTTAAGTTGTTTAGTACTGCTGGGAAGCAGCATCTAGGCAATTACTGAAAGCTTTGATGCAGTGTGCACTATTAGAGTGTGTGTTCAGAAACTCATTACCCTTTCGTGCTTGTGCTGGATGGATTCTAGGAAGCTGATGTGAAACAGAGAGCAGGAATCAATAACTGAAAAGACATTTTAGTTAGCTTCTGATCCATTTCCTGATTCAGCAGCTTGCAGCCTCAAATGTTTCATACGTTTTCTGCAGTATAATGGGAAAATGTGACTTAAATATATTAATTACCATATACGCGCATCTGCTTACAGTGACATGCAGCTGAAGGTCCTCCCCAGATTAAGCAATAGAAGTCCCTTTGGGGACAGGAGCCTCCGCAGATGCCCACAGCGTGCCTGTAGCAGCTGCTCTGCCTGCCCCTGGGACGCTGGCTGCAGCCATTTTTTTCTCCCTCCGCCTGACCTTGCAATGGTTATTTATGCCTCTGCAACAGCAAGATTATATTACTGTGGGGTCCGTCATAGCCTACCTTCATGATTTCTTGGAAACTACAGCTCATCCGAAACAAAGCCAGTGATACTGGTTATGCATATTAAACCCCACTTAAGAAAATTGTGCTAGCTCTGTCTTTGCTGCAGGCTGCAATTCCCATTACTGATGCACTTCTAGAAACCTGTACACGCTCTGTGTCATTCTGATGGGGAAAACAATTCATTTCACATGCTGTTCATCGGTTGGGTACATCCAAGATGTGCATGCTAATAGTAAGGCACTACTGGCACAACTAGGGGCCAAAATAGTGTGTTTTTATTTTAAACACTCACTTATTAATCAGTTATTGGTGATTGTAGGGACGGTGCAGAGGAGACAACTTTTCATCTTTCCTGCTTCTTCTACTTCTCAGGTTTGCCTGAGGTAAAGCTACATAGACAGCACTTCTGAAGGTGATAATTCTTTCCCACCTACCTGCCACATCACAGTTCTAATAATTAAGTGCATTTCTTTATTTCTCCATGCTGTGCTTTGTGTTTTACATTTCATGAAGTTAAGCAGAAATGCGATAACTTACTACCAAGAGACAAGTTTGTTGTCTTGTGTTGTGTTGGTTTTTTTTCTTTTTTAATCTGGACTTGTTAATTAGGAAAAACACGTTTGTTCTGCTTGAGGGTTGCTAAGGTAAATGTTGTACTAATAGATAGGTATGTATCCTTCTGAAAAAAAATCTTGTCAGAAGATCGTGGTGTGTGCTGTTGTAGGTCACAGCACCCATGGCTCCACATACTATAAAGAATATTCTTACTGTACCAAGCATGTGCTGTATCAATACCTGCCTTGGCTGCTGACTGACAGGTGAGCATTCCATAAATCCATTAATAGAGCAGGAAGTACTGGCCTTCCAAATAAAGCGTGCATATCTCCTGCCTCTACCAGTATTATGCATGACTGTGGGATATCTACCGCACTGAAATACATCAAGGTAACATAGACTGGAGCTGGTGGAGCATCTGTGCACAAGTGACTGTGGTAGCTAATTCTGAGAGTTGGTGCTGTGACTCTGCTTTCCAGTCCGGTTCCAAGGTTGGTTGTACTGAGTTACTGTTTTGGATGTTAACAGTTAATTTATCAGCTGATAAAGAGCCTGCATGAAAAGGATGACAGGGTAGAGACAAAGCAATGATACCAGGCTTCTGCAATTCATAATTTCGTGATGTCCTCTGGTTTTGAGAGAGAGTTAGTTAAGATGAAACATGAAAAGAATTTCTCCTCACAGTGCAGACTGCAAGTGGAAGTTATACGTTCCCTAGAGACACTTGCTTCAAAGTGTCGGCTCAAACTCTGTGAAACTACACCCAAATGAGTGAAATATTCTGGGGAGAGGCTCTCGAGGCCGAGTATTTTAAGATTTTCTGGAAATATAGAGGTTATTTCTGAGGTTTCCTTGTTACTTTCTCTCAGATTTTACCATGGGAAAACTTTTTGTGCTAGTATTACAATGAATATTTATTTCAAAGTTGACTCTCTGATTTCTGACTGACTCATGACTGCTTTCTTTATCTAATCTCCCTTCACTAGTCATCTGTGGTAGATTTAAAATACAAAAACCTCACCTCTTCTAACTTCCTTTAAAGGAGGAGTCTGTAGAGAAAAGATTGATATGTAAGTATCAAGAGAGAAAATAATTTCTATCACAGCATGCCATTAAATAGTATTTATTTACACTAAAGAACCTTAGGGCAAATAAATTAATATGCAGGCATTGTGTAGGTGTTTCTGAACAGACATTGAAGTTCCAGTGCATACGTATTCTGTGGAAACACATCAGAGAGAGCCGGCATATTGTGCTGAAAGTCCTGATTTGGGTTCCACGTGTCTGCAGGTTTTTTCCATGATCTTTGTGCAGGTGAATTGCTGGTTGTGTCCCAGAGGTGAGCACGTCTGTACAACCATCCTGATGTGATTACGTTTAATGTGTGTTCTTAAAGAAACTGAAAACCCAGCACATCAGCAGAAGTTTTGCAAGTGCTGAAACGTTTTCTTCACCAATTTGTCCACTTTTTAGGAATTGCTTTCTTTTTTAAACATCCTTAGAAAGGACAGCTCGGTTTATTTTTTGCTGAAGGTGGCATAATTATTGATGTCCTGCTGGAATCTACCGTATATTCCAGTCTTCCTGTGAGTCTAATCCCCCAGGGATTGTTTGAAAATATTAAAGCTGTTTGTCAAATTGAAAGAAAGCAAAATATTCGTGTTGCACGGTAGGTATCCTGTACTTCTTTTGCAGAGATTGATAGTGAAATCTCTCAAAAATGCTTTTGTAATTCAGTGAGTGTTGAAGGCAGGCTATTTATCATTTAAATTCTCCTATGCCTTTAAAACTCAGAAAGGCGGGGGGGATAATAAATTACTCACCCAATTAATGTTTTTTTTATTATGGATTGATGTTAGAAAAAACTGTTGAGAGAGAAAAGTAATGTTGTCCGGTAAAAACAAATAAAATTATGTAGGTGAAGCTGCACAAAATAACAGTTAACCAGGAATCAGATTGGAAACATATTCAGGTATCTAAATCTATTTAGAGAGATTTACTAGGCTTTACAAAAACATCTTCCTAAAGAATGTGACTGCTGTAAGTCAAGAGTGAATGTACTCTCCTAGTTAGGTGATTTTTCCATGCATGCCAGGTAAGTCTGGTCCCCAGTTTCAGTTTCCTAAACTTATTTATTTCCCTGCAGAAAGAATCATAGGAAGGAAGCCTGCATACCAAGCAGCACATCAGCACAGCATTTCATCTGTTGTCTTCTAAGGGCACCTCTAAGCTCAGACTTCTCTGCAGTGGGTGCCATTTTGCTGGCTGAGCTCTCAGTGCCAGAGGTGGGAGGCCAAACATCTGTGATCTTGCCTTAGATTGGTACCCGAATACAAGCGTTTGTGTTGGTTGTATTGATAGGAGTTGATGCTCTCATTTGCTATGCTTTTGCTTCATTCAAGTATGGAGTGTTGGCAAGGAAAGAGTGTCAGTGGACATTGTGGCATTGCTCAGCTTAGTTTTGTGTTTCCAAAAGTAGTGCAACATCCAAGGTCAAACCGTATGTATAAGATTCAGTCAGACAAAACTAATGACATTTTTAAGTCTTTTTTTTTGGCTGATATTTAAGCCTGGTTAGTTTGTGTGGCAGTTTAAGACATAGTGACAGCAGAAAAGATGTCTAAAATAACACTTGCGGTATCTTTTCTGGCCCTTGCTTAAGCTCTGTTGTCATCATAGAGCAGTTCAGTGTGTCCTTGCGTACATTTCTTATTATTTCCTTTCCTCGTTCCCTTTCCTGAGAGCAGCTGCCATTTGCATGCCATGCAGAGGGACAAGGTTCAGCATAACTGCAAGACTTCTCTTTGACTCAGGCTGGAAGCTCGTGGCCCAACTCACAGCAGTGCACATGAGTGAGGCATCTGATGCCAACAGAGCTGTGTTGTTCATTGCCCAGTACCTAGAGAGCTGAGACACAGACCAAGCGAGCTGCAGTCACGCTGCTTGCTGTAGTCATCTCACCAATGGCCCTGGGGGAGAGAGCAGCCACCACAACTCAGTTTTGACCATGTCCTGTCAGCTCAGCAAGGAGCATACTGCCTTCCTAAATTAGCAGCCAAGTATTACTCACAGCAGGATGTAGTCCACCTGTCTCTGAGAAGATGTTTGCAATTCTCTGACTCCACTTATAGCCTGAATGCAGACATGCTCCCTTGCTGTGTGTGCGTTTATGTGTCACAAGGCACATGCTGGAGCCAGCAGCATGGCATGCATGCCACTTGTCTCCCTTCAGCACTGCTGCTGCAAAACTAGTCAGTAGCTGCAGATGATAGGATGCTTAACGTATGACCAGAGAAGTGTGATTACATCACCTGGTTTCCTTCCTCTGAATTACCCAGCAGTTTTTGTGTGAAACCTAGTAGCTTGTGTTTGGCTGCAGAATAGCTTGTGTTTTTGCCTAAGTTCATCTCAAAAAGTCTCACCAGACAGACTTTTTTACCAACAAATGGAGGAACTCTGCACTCTCCCTCCTTTTGATAGCCACACTAATGGTTAATCACAAGTGATGATAAGTATGTGCTTTATTTCTCGTTTGAACTTGGCCTCAGCTTCCATGTAGTGATTTGTTTTATACATTCCCTTCTGTGCTAGATTAACAAGCCAGTTGGTTCTTACTGTTTTCTCCATGTGAAAATACTTACGTGCTGTAATCAGATAATCTATCTTTTTTTTTTTTTTTTTTATAAACTGCAGGTTGAACTCTCCAAATGTTACATACTAAAGTATTTTCTTCAGCCCTCTAATCATTTTTGCAGCTGTTTTCTGTGATCTTTGTTTTTTTGCAACTTTCTAAATTGTGGAGATCTGAATCCAGAGGGAGTTATCAGATATGATATTAGTATTACCAGTGAAAGTTTAAAAAAAAGCTTTCCTTCTTTCTTTGCTCTTTATTTGAAGGCTTATATTAGCACTTCCTGCACTGTGAAATTAGATTTTAAGGAACCCTTTTGTTGCTGAGTAAAGCCTTACGAATAAGGACACGTGCTAGCATAACATGCTGTTAGAACCATTCACACGTATGTTCTTGACCAGTTGTAAAGAAAATCTTTAACTTTTAAGTGTCACTGACACTTGTAGGTAACAAAACTATAAAGAATGTCAATCTCTAATTTGTTCCCTTTCCCTTTTCTTCTTGAAGATCAGTCGTTTACTTGTAGTACAAAAAACATTTTGAAGTAGAGATCCATTATAAATGCTTTTACCAAAAAAGGTGTCAAGGTAACCAAAAGCAGTCATACCGTAGGATTCAAGTATTTCTCCCAGCATTATGACTCTGTCCTAGTACCTTCTGTTTGCCCTGTAACAGCATGGAGGGATGACTGGCCTTCATGAAACTCCTTGACTGCCAAAAGCTACCAGAGACTGGAGCACCTCTCCTGTGAGGACAGGATGATAGAGCCGGGACTGTTCAGGTTGGAGGAGACCTCGGAGGGATCTCACTGATGTCTGTGAATACCTGAATGGAAGGTGCAGAGGGCAGGACCAGGCTCTTTTCAGTGTTACCTGTGCCAAGACTGTTGTCTTGGCAATGGGCAGAAATTGGAACACCGGAGACTCCCTGGGAACACCAGAAAGCACTTGTATGCTGTGCAGGTGGTAGAGCAGTGGCACAGGCTGCCCAGGAAGACTATGGAGTCTCCTTCTTGGAGATCTCCAAAAGCTGCCTGACCGTGGGCAGTGAGTGATCTTGTTCGAGCAGATGGATCCTGAGGTGTCCTCCAGCCTCTGTCATCCTGTGGTCCTGTGAATCCAACATTAGTAAATAAAACAAATAAGAACACATCCCAAACAATTGAGGACAGAAAGAATTAAATGTGTAGCCAACACAACACTTCACAGCACACTATAAGCCTTTATCTTGTATTTCACAGTATTCACTAAACCTCGTGAATCTTGCAGAAGTCATGAGGTGAGCCAGTTGTCTTCGTAGTATTTCTCTCCAGAACAGCACCTGTGTGTTACCTATTGTTGCATACCATAATGTCAGAATACTGAATAGAACTAATTTAAGCACATCAACACTCTTAACTATTTTCCCACAATGTGGAGAAGTTACAACAGCAAGATCCTCTAATTATTATTGGGATTTTCAGATTGCATGTTTACACAAAGTGTTTCTTTTTTGGAGTATGTTTTATTTTACATACATATAACATGCTCCACAGAAAAATAAGAAGGGAAACATTTCCAAAATAAGATGGAGAGACAATGATAGTCATCTCAGAGTGTCATCTGAGAATTAAATTGGCAATTGTATAGGTAGAGGTCAACAAACTCAGAAAAAATACAGGCTTCTAGCCAATAAATTATTTGTGATACTTACATCATTGTTTGTTGTCCACTGTATAGTCATTCAGCTCTGATTAGAATAGGCATACATTTTTCTCATGTGAATAGTTGTATCTGGTTAGATGGTGTACTTGTCTCATGGTGATGTAAATGAGAACATGTTGTAGTACCACAGACAGAGAATTAGATTTATAAAAGCTTCTCTATATGATGTTTTAAAATATTTGTTAAATTGACTGTATTATAAAGTAATCCTTAATGTATAGTTTTAAAAGCTGATAGACATTTGTGTGGAAGAGTATAATTAATTTAAGGAACCTCCAATGAATATCTTATTTCACTTTACAGCGTTTAATTATTATATTATATAGACAAAAACGGAGCATAAGATATAAAGCCTGAAATACTGGAGTAGGAAGTTAGTCAAGATACGTTGCGGACAAATCACAGAGGAAATATTAAATAAGGATTTATTCTTTGTGTTCAGTGGCAGATGTAGAAATCTGCAAGTAGGTTTACTGTTGCAGAATGCTGGACTGTCTTTCATGTTTGATTTTCGCAAATGCTTTGCCTTCCCCCAGAATGATATATTATTTGGCCTACTTGTTTGTTTTCGCACAGAAATCAATTTCCACTGGATATTCTCTCCGAGACCACTTCTGTGTGCTGTTCTGAGGCAGTGAACTACTTTTCAGTAACTTGTTCAACTTTCTTTCCCCAGCCTGTGAGCTCAGTGAATGTCTTGCTTACGTTATACTTCATCAAAGATGCTGAAAATTTATTGAGCCAGTTTCAGCGTGCCTTAGGTTCCTGGAAAAGTGCACTGCTTTGCAAAGCACTTGAATGCTTGGGTTCACTGGATCTTGCTCTTTCCTCTCTCCTTCTGTCATAGATGTTGGCTTTGTTCCCCATATGGTTCTGCCAGAGCTTCCAATTTGGAAGACAGTACATTGATGAATGCCAAAAGAGAAGGGGGTCAAATACTTCTGTTTCGATGGGGTGATGCTAAGTGGCTTGAATGGTGCCTCTCTCCCTCGTTGCAGCCCTCTCCGCTGTCAGATGTGGTGATCTCCATGCTAACTCCAACCCCCAGACTCCCGACAGCAGCCTGTGAGGAGCAGCATTCAGCAGCTCAGGGGTCTCACGGCCAGGTAAGCCAAAGAAATTGCCTCACATGGCCTTACCTTGGCGACATTGTCTCTTGGACAATCTCCTTTCTTTTTTTTTTCCTGATAAACATGCAGCTGAAGCTGTCATAAGGTTTCATTGGCATTTGTATTGTACTGTTTCTGTGCCATGAAGATTGTATTATTACTTTCTAAGTCCATGTTTTCCGTGCACCATTCATTCTCTGGGTACAACCTACCATCTTTTTTTCATGCTGCATAAGTCCCCTTTGCTGCAGTACGCTTAACAAATACATCTTACGAAGTAATCTATATTAGTCTAAATAATAACCACTTTGCCAATCTGACAATTTTTGTGTTGTAATTGCTATCAGCAGTGTTACATACATACGTTTGTATTGGTGATGATACTCTTAGGTAATGTTGAGCTAGTACTGGATAATTTTATTGGATAACATACAGCATTTTTCTTCCATTATTACTTTCTGTAGAAGAAGCTCATATTTTGTGTATGTCTCAATCCATTTAACTCATATTTTTATGCTACTGATAATTTAGAGAGCAAGTTTCTTAATCTTGAATGTTATGTGTTTTTAAGCTATGTGCTTTTCAAAAATCTGTGTGTTTCATTATGAATTTTAGTCCAAAATAGTTACTTTATAACTTTATCAGATTATTAAATCCCACCTCTGTGTTTTATTGACTAAATTTCTGCAAAATGGCGTTGACTGGTGTTGACTGTTTAGTCATGTTATATTCCAGGGAATTTGTCAGTTCACGCACTGTTTTGCCTGAGATTAATAGTGGCTTAGAGCTCTATAATTACTGAAATCATACTGCTTTCCAGCATCAAGTATTGTCAGAAAATACTACAGTCTCACTGAATTTCTTTGGTGTTCCAGAATGTATTGAAAATTAGCATCATAAAAATGATACTCTCTCAAACACTTCTAAGATTCTAAGATCCAGCACAGTTATCTGGGTGTGCTGATTTAAAGTTGTCTTTAACATTCATTTTGGTTACTAATGGCCTCCTCATCTGTTAAAATGCTTTTTTTCTGCTTACAGGGAAGACTCTTTTTTTTTGCTTTTTTTTTTTTTGTAAAGTGTGTTTTTACCCTTTTCAAACATGAATCAGAAGTTGGAGACTTTGTTTTCTTTAGCCAATAATTTCCTATTCAAATTAATCACATTTGATTTTTCTTTCTGTTTTTTTTTTTTGGTTTTTTTTTTTTTTTTAATATGCATTTCATTTGTGGCCTTAAAACAGAACTAAAGTGTGTTTTTTTTCTACAGGTTGCCATTTTTTTTTATAATTGTCTTAATAATGGCTTTGATCCCTACTGGTAGTGAGCAAGGAAGAGTCCTTCCACATTTTTATTCCAAAAGTCCTTTCGCGTACTACAAATACATTTCTATGGAACAAATCACCCAGTTCTCTAATGAGGTTTGGTGATTTCCTTTGTCTCGTCTTACCAACAGTACATCCTCCTGGGATCCACTGGCATAGTATTTATATATATTCAAGATCTTGAGCTCTCAGCTTATCAAGAATTTTGAGAGATAATGGTGCCTTTAGTGCAGCATATCATCTTCTATTTTCTTTGTTCTGTTTAATAACAAGTATCCTGAAAATGTTAGAAATTATGATGTTAGTATTTTAGTTGTGGAGATCTCCTCAGCAGTTTGAAGTGATAGCAACCATACAAAGAATCTCTCAAATAAGAGTTTACAGCCTAACTTGCTTGTTTCTCAGGCCTCTTCCACAGAGATCCTTCCTTCTGCAGAGGTTGCTATGCGTAAGATCGAACTTCAATGCATCCATTTCTGTAACAACTCCCAGTTTATTTAGAAGCCTTTTGCCTGCCTCAGCTTATCCTTACCAATGGTAACCATATGTCAATGAGATTAAGCTTATTTTGTAAATATTGCTCCTTCTCTCCATGGATATGAATTTCTTTTCCAAAGACCAGACTATTGTCAGCTTTTCACCAGAAGCATAGCCAGTAGCTGATCCTCAGCATTTGAGCTTTTTGTTTTCAGACACTTACAAGATAAGGCAGATTCCCAGGAAAATATCTGTAAAAGTTTTCTTACTTACGTACATTAACTATAGTTTATATGTGGCCCAGGCAAGACAAGGTGTCTTGACCTGTAACTTGACCTGATGATATCTGCTTTAGCACTTTCATAGTAAAACTAGGACTTGCATAGCATCATAGAATCCTTAGACTACAACTTTCATCTCCTAAAGAGAATGGCTCTCACCAGTCTATAGTGAAGATGGAGCTGATCCAGACCGAAAATGTCGTATTTCAGAAAAAGTAGTTACAGAAGAAATTCATGCCAAGCCCTGCAAGTCAAGTGTTGCAGAAACCTTCTATTTCGGAGAGGTACTAGGAACAGCTGGTGTCTAAACTGTTTAGACAGTTCTGTAGTAATTGCTTATTTGAACCAATTAGAAGAAAATCAAAAAGCAAAAGTTTCTTTCTGAGTAAAGCAAACAAACAAATAAAAATGTAACAGCAACATTAGCAAAATTTGCCAGTATTGTGAGAGTCTCTAAGCATAAAGTTAGGTAAATCAGATTCCATCCCTACTTTAATAAAAAAGGACTGTACGTTTTGTCTTATTATCTTATATCGTGCTTCACATAAGCCAAGCATCAGCACAATCTGTGTTTGCAATTCATAAGAACTATCTTTCTTATTCAGGGGTCAAATTTCAGAGTCAAAAGAGAATCGCTTGCAAAGTCTCTTCCTGTTCCTACCCTTAGTCTATTCTCTGTCCCTTTCTTGTACAGCTAGTTTTCAGCTTCCACTAGGATCTGTTTCTGCATCTGATTTTGACTTTGGCTCTTTTATCTGTAAAGAAATTATGGTAGTCTTAATTATTCCTCTGATTTGTTTCAGAGGTGTAATGTTCTTTAGATAACAGAAAAACATTTTGCAAAGCTGATGGTCATATTTTAGTAGATGTGTACTTGTTCCTGGGACTGGACTATAGAAGTTTCTTCAGTTCTGTGCTTTACTGGTGTCTTTGCATTAACACAGTTTTTACATGTTGGGTGTCAGATCATTTGAGTATCTTCTATTATGTAGTCACTGTTATTTCCCTGATGTAGAAGTGGCTTTTGAAAATCGTATTTTAACAAAATAAAAGTGTGCTAATTTTGCCCTGTGCATTCTTATCTTATTATTGATATGATGGATTTGACAGTGGGATGACTGTGCTGATATCATGTGTGATAAGAGGAATGAGTCCATAGGGAATTAGAATATCTTAACTAGAAAACCAAGATCGAACAGACAGGTGAGACAAAATTACTTGTAGATGTGAGAACATAAAAAATAGTTTAAGCTCAGTTAGAAACGGTGAGAAGTTTGCACGTGTTACTCAGAAGAAACAGATCCCTCTTTACTAGATTGATGCTAATTGTGTTGATTAGTTTACTTTTAAAAAGTGGAAGATATTTCAGGTAGATATATCAGTTGATAAAAGCTAAGAATGGACATATTTTGGGAATGACATGCCTGAAATGTAATAGTGCAAGTTGTGACTAGTTTTGTATAGAAGCACAGAGTTATGTACAAAAATATTCAGTATTGGCCAGTGCGTAAATATTCTTTTCAAAAAATAATTCCAGGGCAATATTTCTTTAGAAACATTTTGGAAGAATTCTTTTTGTTTGAATGGAAAGACTGTTTCATTATAGGCCAGCATTAAGACAGTTGGTATTGGTGAAATGTGCATTGTCTTTGTACGTGAGAATGCCGTATTTCAAGCAAGTAAAAGAAACTGTCATCAAGCAGTTGGTTATTGCTTTTCTAGCTTGAAACTATATGCGTTTTAAAATAGTTATACCCATACTTACATACTTGTTCCTTAACTTTTATGCATTTTTTTTTAAACTTGGTATTTTGAATAGCTTGTTTTAATTTGTTTAGAACTTTACCAATGTTAATGCACAGGTAGACAGGGAAGCTTTCTGTATGGTAAAAAGAGGTACTCCTGGCACTAGATCCCAGCAGTATTTTTTCTTGGTCACTTAAACTTAGTAACTAGAAAATCATGCTATTTTAAACAATATCTTTTGTAATGTTGGGGTTTTTTTGGTAAACAAACTTTACATTGGTTTGGATTTCTAAAAACTGGTTATTAGATATTACCAGTGAATAATTCACAGCCTCTGGATCTGCACAAGAACCACTCAGCCGTCATTATTCACTATTCTGAAGTTATCCTTAAAAATCACTGCTCACTGAATAACAGTGAAATGTTGGCATAGAATTTTTTTTTTAAATAAGCATATTTTAAACTAACATGAATATCCTTTAAATTTCCATTATTTGCAGATGTTTCGAGGCTGAGACAAAATGACATTTATATATTCCTTGAGACTTCCCTTGCTACTTGGTGAATCATAGTTAACTGAACTCTGTTTTTATTCATGAAATATTACTTATCTGCATTTTTTACCTTCTAAGTCAGTGAAAAAGTATATCTTGCTAGAACATGAACTTGTCCATTAGGTAACATTTTTTATTACTTTACATTGTGCTGAAGAGATAAGGCAAATACACTTCCTGTCGTGGCCAACTTCTGAGATGGTTGTTTTGAGCCTTGCTTTTACAGTAGTCTTCTAAGCTGCTGCTAAAATCATTTCCTTCCTTTTCTTTTTATTCAGTACAGCTCAGGTTCCGAGGAAATTTTTTATGGCAGTGGAGAGAATTGAGGGTGCTAGCATCCAAAATGCATTATCCTTGGATTTTTAAACTAAGCTTGTCATTATTTAAGCTTGACTCAGAACATTTAGGACTGAAGTATGACAGTCCTGCACTCTTTGTACTTGATATGCAGAGCACGTTAGGATTCCTTGTTCACTGTGTCAGTCATGTGAAAGTGTTAGTAATAGATATGAAGCATGGAGAAAAATGATTTATGTGCTAATTGCTAATAAAATGTGTGTTTAGTTTACCTGGAGTGCCAGATTAAGTCAAAGGTATGTACCCCTGTGAGACATGAATGAAGTATGTGCTTTGGGGAGACCATGCAGCCACGTAGCTTTTCTCCACCTGAAGTCTGCCTAACTTGTGTGGGCAGAACTGAACAAATTTGCCCAAGTGAATTCAGCTCGGGTTGTGGCACTCCCAAATCTCATTATGCCCCAGCACATACCAGTGGCATAGCATCTTTCTGCAGTCTGACTGAGTTTGCAGAGAGACTGTGTGTGTGTGCAGTGAATCTGCTGCTTCCCAAACAGAACAGCTTCCCTCTGAAGAATTGGATTTTCTGCTTTTCAAGTGTTTGTTTACTTGAAGCCTTTGTTTTAAACTAAACTCTTTTACCACATTATTCTGCAGAAATTGCCTTATTAAGGGTAGTCTAGTTAAACATACTCCTCAGCATCTGAACATCTCACAGTCAGCTCACAGAGAAGAAGCACATAATATAGATATTCTTTTAGTGAAGCCTTGGAGATCCTCTATTCTATATATAACATTATATATTCTATACGTATATTACTATGTATATTTGTATGGGCTGTTCCTACCTGAGCTGCTTTGATTTAATGGTGCGTTCATGTAAATTATTGATAATCATACTGTTATGTAGATCACACACTCACCATTTGCACCCAATATACAGATGAGTGCCAGTTCTTGTTTTGTCCACTGTATGGAAGAATTTCATTCTTTAGGCAGCCCATAAGGATTTTCATGTAATATTCTACTGTCTAGTTTTCATTCTGAATGCTGCAAGTGAAAAGCAATCAGGTTATTTTTTTTTTTCTCTGAGGTTAAATTATCATACAGTGCAAACTGGTGAGATTTCAGATAGAATTAATCAAAATGGTGTCACGGGTGTGTCATTGCTAATTCTGCAGTTTTAGTTATACACAGAGGTCACAGCTTCAGGCTTGACTTTTACCTTGGTTCAGGCTTTTCCTTCCTGAAAGTGATTTTGAACGGACTTAGTAGACTTGTCATACACTTATAGCTGATGAGGTAATGATCTCCACCATGGAAGCTCTGGTGGTTTAAGATATGGCAGAGCCTGCAGCTGAACCAAAAGAGTGAGTGGTTTTGGGTGTCCCAAACCCAAAGGCCAGATCAGTGATGGAAGTCTTCCTGTGATGCTGCCACTCTGGAGCATCAAAGCTCCAGCTGTGGGGCCAAAGTGAGAGGTTGCATTTGCTGAGCGGCTGCAGTGGGGCACCTGTTTCTGCAGTGCTTCCATAAACACAGCCTTAGTGTGGGCTCGGACAAAGCCCTTTGGATAAGCAGCATTGCATTCAGAACTTCACAAGAGAGATGGCTTCCCAGGACTGCTTTGGATTGTACCTTTTTCTAATTAGTGGTTCTGGCGTCTTTTAGTCAAGTTATTACCTACTCAAAAAATGCATGCAGAACAGGAAAGGATCTTTTTCAAACAATGTACCCATTGTAATAAAAAGTACAGCTTTGTACTTTTCCTTGTATATAAGGTAGTTAACAGTTTTGTGTTAGTTATTTTGTGGGTTACAATGTAACTTAGCAGCTATCCCAAATCTGTGTAACACGAATTGTGTTCGTGGTTGACCTAAATCAGCTTAAATAAACTTAGTTCAAGTCATGCATGCATAAAGTCGTTTCCTATTTGTCTGATCTGCTAATAAGCAGTCTGAATAAACAGAATAATCAATCACAGAAGACTTCTTCTGTAGCATGACTGTGCATCTCTGGTCAAGGAAATGTAAAATAATTTCCTAGTCTCCACTCAGTTCCCTCCATAATCAAGTCTCTGCATTTACTGATTCACCTTAATCATTTTTACATTCCATTACGGAAAAAAAAAGCAAAAACTGAGGTTAGCTTCATGGAAGGTACTAGAAGAAAACAAGTGAAGCTTTTTTGCAGGTTTGGGAGAGCCTCCTTAATGGATTAGCCACATGACATGTATTGTTCCTGCACAGAACTGGAGCTGGCCTGCAAATGTAATAATGTTTTTACTTTTATGCTGAACTATTTTTATATTAACTGGCTGTGATATTTTAATCATATACAGATCATCACATTTAATAACTTTTGTTGAGGTATGTTATAATAAAAAATGTGTAATATCTGAAAGATCAACATGTTGTAATACTTCACAGCTCCTTAGTATACTTCTGCACTTGCAAATCAGTTCTTCCTTTTGCAATCACCATAACGTAAAGACAGTCTACCTGTTCTAGCTAAAAACGTTTTCAGAGTATGTCCTATTAAGTGTAGCTGACAAGACTAGAAAAACAGTCCATATTAGCAAGCGTTTCTACCATACTAGTTAATGGTAATTTCTAGACTGCTGGTTCAGAAATACTAGAAAATACTGTTCCAGATCACTCAAGTAGTTGCTTGAAAACGATATATAAGTACATCTTGAGCAGTCTAATGCTGCTAGTAGTGTGTTAACGTGGAAGTACTGCTGCTATTTCTGCCTCTTCTGCTAAATGCTGATGGCTCAATAAAAGTAGTTTGTAGAAATGTGGGAGTAATTCAAGCATAACTGCTGGCTTTTTTACAGGAATTCAATTATATGTCCTATATAAACTCAAACAAGACTTGAAACATTTTGTCATCTTGCCTTATTAATATTAGGTTCAATGTTCATTACTTGCTTAACATTAGAATATCTTATGTCTGTAGAGAGGTGAAATGCAGAAAATATGATTATTTGTCCTGTGAGCTTTCGACTTAAAAAATTTGGTTCCAAAAAGATTTGGCATGAGTACATTTTGACATTGAAAAGGGGCTTTTCCTCTGTAATAAAATCAATCATCATCCTGCAAAAACAGTAATCCTTTTATTGGCACAAAGGAAGGATGTGGTGCACCTTTTTGAATAAGCATTGTAATTCAGCCATAAATGAAACCACGTCTCCTTGTTACTTGTCTGGTCCTGTTTCGTGAGTACAGATGTTAAGTACTGTTGGTCATTCAGGGCTTATTTATTTGCTTTAGTATGTTTGTTGACCTCAATTGTAAATCAGCTCCAAGTTTTAAAAATTATTGCTTGTGGTTTAAGCACAATTACATCTTATTACATTGTCAGGTGTTTTCATTTTGCAAATTTTTTTTCAAGCCAAAAGTTTAGATGCGATAAACTACACCTAATGCTAAGTTTGCTGTCTGGTAGGCCAGAAGATTACTTCCAGCCATGTTTTGCCAAAAAATTGCTTTGAACCTTTCCATTTTATGCAGTATCACTCCCATATTCTCCTCTCCTCCCCTCCCCATTCCTTTCCTCCCATCCCATCCCATCCCCTCCCATCTTTTTTCTTTTTTTAATGGCTCTAACATAATGTCAAACTGTTAAACATAGTGGAATTATTCTGTTTTAAAGAATTTGATTAATATATATTTAGTAGTATACTGGAGAAACCATCCTTTTCATCTTTATGTACGTTTGATTTCCCTCTTGATATTGATAGATCATTACAAATTATCTACTGAAGAGTAGATTCAGATATTTCAAATTCATCCTAATTACACAACTATTCATACTGTCATCAGAGGACTGTGATCTGAGAGAGGAATAAGATGATCAGTACAAGCAATTAGAGCAGTGAGGTTCAGTGGAAGAAGAGAAAGAAAATGGTCTGACCACAGCCCAGCTTGGAGGCTGCAGCCTGGAGATCATGTGAGTTTTTCCAGTCCGTATGTGCTTCATTAGCTACCAGGGCCGAAATCCAAACATGAGAGAAAACTTGGTGTCTGAGATAGGTTAGGCTTGCTGGTTTTACTTGGGACCAGTTTTGTGGGAGACTTTAACATCAATTTACCAACTGTTTTCCTTTTTTTTTTTTTTTTTTTTTTTTTTTTTTTTTTTTTTTTGTCCTATAAATTAACCATCTTTCTTTCCTTTTACTCTAACTTTTACATCAACGGCAATGTTTTGCAATTTTCCAGAATTGCTTTCCATAGAATCTCAATTTCTCTCGCATGTGCTTGTTTCAGTCATGCCTCAAAGCTGTGCTTTATCCTGCGCTGTGTCTCTCAGAGCTCTCTATTCTGACTGCGTCACCAATCCTGTAAGCACTGTTTGCTCTCGCCTTGCCTACAGCTCCATGATTGAAGAGAGTGCTAACTTTGCTGGAGGTTTTTAGAAGTCCAGCCTCTTCGCAAATATTCTCCTCTTGACTCTTAAGTCAGTTTTGCTTTAGGATTTCACGGTAGAGAGGGTATGTTAATTCATTGTTATGTAAGGGTCACCACCATTTTATGACAGTTTGTGTTACTAAGGTTTTCACACAGATGTGTTAGAGATACCTGAGAATGAATTTTGTAGTGATTCAGGGCATTGTTTGCACTGAGGGGAAAAACTGAATGTCCCCTTTGGAAGAGGGAGCAAAATAGGGGTAGCATTGTTGTGGCAGAGCTGGAGGAAATAAAAATTCTGCTACTGTGGTATGTTCATTGCTACTAAAGTCGACGTGTTGATGAATTGTTTTAGGTATATAGCTTTTGCTGTGGCTTTGTCCCAGTTGTTCTACTTGACCACTAAACTCAGCCTCAGGGCTTGTTTCTGTAATTCTAATTGCACTTTTCAGTGCGTTTAGAGAGAATTTAAACAGCAGATTTTATTCATCTAAATGATTGCTCGCTGTTCTAGAAACTCACATAGTTCACTTTATTATAGTTACTTATCCTGAGAGGATAGCAAAAATTAAAGTACATTTTGTAAAGAAGAGGGGATTTAGCAACAGAATTGTGAGTGTATCAGATCACAATCTCTCTCTCATACGAAGATGTTAACTCGGAAGGCAGATGCTAAGCTGTTTACCACAGTCAGGCGTGAGGCGTGATCACTCAGCTCTAAATTAAATCTACCCATGGTGGTTAGCATGGAGGTAATCAAATCACTTGCACCATTTGAGCTGATTCCGTCGCCTTTCATTATCAAAGCTCATTTAAACTGCTTTAAACCTAAAGCTGAACTGATAAAACAGATAAATTTGTGCATCTGTGATCACATTTTCCTGCTGTTATGTTTTGTGCTATCTGAACCTAAAGACTGTGTGTTAAATAGAACCCTAAAACTGATGACAATTAGTCATATCCTGTGTCTTGTCATCTTAGTATTTATATTATTAGCCACTGTAAGTATAATTTTGTTCAACACAGAATAGGTTTCAGGTAACATGGAGGATCTCTAAGTGATACAGCACACACAAATTACATTCTGCCCTTAGAAAATGCCCCTTTCCTACTGGATCACAGACAGGAAATAAGAAGTTATTTGCTCATTGCTTTAAAACTGTAGTGACTTTTTCTGCCTAGTGATTCCAATTTAACAGCTGAGAACAACGATTTCCTTGTGCACGGTGTGTAATCTCACATCATTGTAAGGCTTTTCAATCCTGCTGAGAACAAAAATAGTCAATGCCACACTCCCTCCACCCCACTTAGTATTATACCTGCTCCATATAGTCGACATGAAGAAAACACACTTGTGAGCAAAAATGAAGTCTGCTATTGGTAGAATGCTTATGAAACTCTTGCTTCCTATGCATTTTGTAAAAGCTATAATGACTACTTCTGTTTTGCTCATCAGCAGCATCAGATTGTTTCTAATCCTCAGACTTGAATTCTGCTGCCCATATGTGTTTCATTGGCCAAGGAAATGGCCGCTGAAGGCATAAGAGCCATGAGACTTGATTCATGATTGGTTTTGCTAGCATTTTTAATGCCTTTCTATCTAACTAATAAACCACTTAAATTGTCTTACTAAATTGTACTTAAATTGGGCCCACCAAACTGAAACGGGGGTAAAAGGATGTGGTCAAGATTTAAAAACATGATGTGGTTCTTACTGTACAAAGTGCAGATGTTGTGCAAAATCCAGTCACCCTGGGGCTTGGGAAAGCAATGACAAGGTGCATCTTTTTTTTTCAGGTGAGTTCAGAACACTTGAATTATTTCAGAATCTATAAAGATGTGTGAAGGGGGGAACAACTGAAAACTGAGATTTTGTGTGTTCTGCTTAAAGATAGCCCATATTTTGAGATGTTAGGATTGAACGCTGAGCCTGCTGAAATGAGCTGTTACTCCCTGCATCTTTAAAGGGTATTTGACTATGTGAAAGGTTAAATTATGCCTTCTAATTTGCATGCAGATTCTGGAAAGTAACTCTTGTAGCTGAGATATCTTTGATTTATGACCATCTTCACCATGTACTCAGAGCGTGTGCTGTTGCTCATAGTAACGAGGGACTGTTGACGATATCTGTGACTATTAGCCAGAGTCAGTACTGACCGCAGACAGGCAGGTAGAATGCATGAATGCGTTTCAGTCAGTGACAGCTCTTCATTTCTATCTGTGGCAACCACACTGCAGAAAGGGAGTGTTTCACTTAAAGATCTGAGCAAAATTCACCTTCAGATGTCCTCTTAGTAGCAGTGATGAGTAAGAAAAAAAATTGTGCTGGCTGATTTTTAGTTCCAGCTTATCAGATAAAGCAATAATAAATAAGTACATTTTGCATAGGAATAGTATCATGGAAAATGGCATGAATTGTGCCTTTTTTCAAATTGCTTTGCAGGTTTTACTGCAAGAAGTGCAAAATTCACCAGCTGGGTCCCAGTAATTGTGCCTGACTGCACAATCTGAGCTCCCTATGATGGAGTTCTCCCACTGAAAAAAAGTTGCATGCATCCTCCTAAGGTTATTTACCACTGTCAGATGATCTGTCTGGGTCTTTTTGCTTTTGGCTAGCAGACATTCATTGGGTTTTCACTAGGGGAAAAAAATTACATGGCAAATGAGTAAAACTGTAGACTACTTTTTAGTCCAGCCCTTCTAAAAGTCAACCCAATGCAGCTGACTTTGAATTGTTGGGTAATTTTTTTGTGCTATAAATATTTTTCATTTAATCATTTACTCTTTTAATGGTAGCAGTAGAAAGTGACTGATATACAAACAAGGTGGATAACAGTGATCACCTGCTTTCTTTTTTTTTTTTTATCCTTTTTTCAGTGTTGGTTATCTAACTAATACTACTTGGTATAAAGGAAGTTGGCTCTTGTTGTCAGCAGATACTGTAAACGTTGCCAAGTTTAGTCATCTGTGGCTTAGAAATAGAAAATTGCAAAGTTTGAGCTGCCCCAGCATAAAGATAACCTCAGTTCTGAATACCCTAAACCCCGAGCGGAAATAGGGAAATTCTAAAAGCATAACAAAGAGATGATAAAAGACAAAAATAATCAGGGGAGGTAATGCAGAAAAATAGAGCTGAGAAAGTGGACAAATCAACATCTAAAGCTTTTCCTCCCCTAGACCTGCAAGAGATGAGCTCCTGTAAGTACCCTGGAAGCACTGTCATGGCTGTGCTCTATTTGAGAGCCGTAATGTGTCAGTCTTTACTTGAATGAATAACCCCTTTGGAGTTAGTTTAGAGCTTCACTTTCAACTTTGTTGTGAAAAAGGCTTTGCCTTTGCATCTTCTGTCTGAGGGACTTGCTGTTTTGTGCAGTGTTTAAAATACAGCTAATACCAGTGATGAAAATGAGGGGAAAAAAATCAGGGATATGTGTTTCTGCAGTTCCTGAAAAACTGTTATACTTTCAGCACTTCATTATTTTCTACTAAAAACCACTTCTGCTTTCATTCTCCTGCTTTTTCTGGAAGATGAACAGAGAAGATAACACAAATTAGGTTTCCCCTCCCCTGTTCCTTCTGGATATCTGCCAATTAATAGTTTGAATTAACGGGAAGCCGGAAGGTTGAGAGTGTGACGAAATTCAGTCAACCTTGAATTCAAAGTCAGGGTCATTTTTCTATTATTGTGATGATGATATATTTCAAAGTGAATATATGTGGTGGTTTATATTCTTTGATAAGTTCAGCACTGTCATCTTGTTTTTCATCTCATTTTTTCTACACGTGTTGTTCAGTTAATTACCACAAAATACAGGTGAGGTGTATATATCCTAAGTGAAATATTATTAAGTTCTTTACAGTGGGCTGTAAGTAAAAAGATGAACTAATATTTCCCAAGGCTGCAGAGCTGGAACTGGGAGTTGAATTTAATCCTCGGGAATCAGTCTTCAGCTGAAACAATTAGTTTATTTCATTATTTGGCATTACAAAGCATATTTCACTGGCACTACACGGAGCGAGCTCAAAATATTTTTTTTCCTTAATTTTGTTGTTCAAATGATGGTTTCATTAAAAAACATGTTATGGTTCCGAAGAAATGCAGTAATTTTTGGTACTAAAGGCTTGTTTGTTTCTCCGGCACAAAGACAGCATAAGGATTATACAAGATGAAACATAAGACTTCACAGCAAAGGATTTTGTCCCTGGATAATATGTTTTTCTCCAGGGGTGCTGGCGGTTGTTTCTAAATATTGGAATTGTTTTGAGGTTTTAAGGAAAGGCGGGCTGTATAAGATATGAAAACAAATCTGTGTCTTTTAATACATGTTTTTAAGCTAACACAAACGGACTTTAACAATTCGTAATTAATCACTGGATTTACCACAGACTCCATTTATCGTCCAGCTCACTTTTAAGGGTGGTAAATTATGTTACTTAAGCTTACAGCTAGGGAGAGATTATAAAACACTAGTAAAATTCTTACTAAAAAGAGATTGTTTTCTCCTTAGCAAAACAGAGATAATTTGGTGTGCATAGCCCCTCTTAACATACCACACCATTGTTCACTGATTGTAAGACAGAGGTTACTTCTACACTGTGTTCAGACGTGTAGAGGCTGTTCTGCTGCAGCCATGCAGCCCTGGGTTGTGCATGGGAATTAGCAGTGCATCTCTTGGTGGATGTAGCAGCACCACGTTCCCTCAGACTGGCTGGATGGAGCTGACTGAACGCCTCAGTTCAGCTGTAAATCACTCTCACAAAACAGAATCAGACTTCAGTGCCAGGCATGCTGATTTTCAACTACTAGTTTTTAACGCTGCTTCTCCACATGATAAGGTCCCACCGAATGCAGCGCTTGGCAGCTGAGGCATGACCCAGGGCCCCGGGCTGCTTGTCCACAAGGGATAGCGATGTGGGAATGGTCATGGCAGCACTTACTGTGACTGTGGGGTTGGTGGAGCTCCAATGCATCACAATTCAGTTATCCAAGGGTGGCATTTCTTGTTTTAATTTCTTCAGGGGTGTTTATTGTGCTTAGTTTTGAGGTTGGAGAGAGTAGTATGCGACTGTACTGAGTACCAGACTTGTTTTTTAGAACTTGAGAGTTTTAAAGGCAAGAAAGTAAGGTGTCAGTTCTCATCCAAGGCAGAGATCAAGGAGTTTAATACTGGAGAAAACAATGTGGTTTTTGCTGTAACTACAGTGTATTAAAATCGTAAAATTGTTCCATGTGAGCAAGAAAAGGCATGTTGCATCATTTATGTTGTGTGTCATGTGGCTTTATGCAGACTGGGACTTCTTCCTTATATTTGCAGCTCCACAAAATGTTCCTCACCTTCTATATATAAAGCTGCTTAGTATCAAAATGTCACTCATCATCATCATCATCAACTTCTCTTTAAGCTGTGATACGTTTATATAGAACCCCAAACTGGAGTGGAGTATGAAAATCAGTCCAGCAAGTGCCTAGAATAGTTGTCATAGAGAAACTGTTATGTGCTGTATCAGTTGCAAGTCAAAGTCTGGAAGCCTTTTCTGTCATATGTCAATATCATTCACTGATGTGTGGTTTGGTTTCAGTTATGGCCTGGAGCTACACAATAATGAGCCAAAAAAGGCAATGGAAGCACCAGGGACACTTCTAAAATTCTTCCCCCATAGCTAATACTCTTGTGCAGATAAAGTCATGTTTGCTTTTGTAAAATGCGTTCCACCTTCATTGTGGTCTCCTGAGCAACACTCACTCTTTGCTGTGATTATGGTCTCAGTAGTGCAAAAGGAGCCTTCAAAGCCTGTAAGTGTTGTGACTGCCTCAGAAGTATTGCTTCAGTGATGATCTAAAACCATTTGTATCCATTGTACGTGATTTACAGGCTGCAAATTACCCATTTATTTAAGCAGCAATGTATAAGAATAACTAATTATCCCCAGAAAGAATAATCCCTGGTAAATTGTGTCATTTTTTCTCTTTGTTTCTCTAGACACAGCTGATTGTTAGGTTTCAAACGCAGTGTTAATAATGTGAGGCCAAAATACTTGAATCTAAAAAATACAGATATTTTTTCCTGTTAGCTTCAAGACTGTGTGAAGACAGCCTCAAGGGAATCTGCCGGAGGAGTTCAGGGCATGCTTCCTTTCTACATAGCAAGGCTGAATATCAATAGTATCTCCAATATAATTTCAGAAACGGGTAATATTGCTGAGTGTTTGCTGTCAAAATACGGAACTGGGGTCAAAAGTAACAATCAACTCCTGAATGCAAATTGCTTGTCACATTTCCCTTTGGAAGCAGCAGATAACTGGAATGAACAGAAATTGAAGACAGTATATTTTTTATGACACAAATTGAACTCCTGCCAATGACAAATGCCAAGGTACATTGTGAAAATAAAATGATGTAGTGCTAGCTAAAGTGCATGACATAACTATGAATAGATGCACCCATGTGCACAATACAGCTCCTACCTTTCTTTACTCAGATAGAACAGTTTCACATTTACCAAGGTCACCAAAGTGGAAGCTCATGTCATGCATGAAAGTACATAAGGACCATCTGGGAACTATAAAAATAGCCTGTCCTGACTAGATGATTTGTTTGGTGGCCAAGGATTGATATGCTCATTCAGGAAATGGCAAAACAGTGTCAAACTTGTTGGGAAATTATCAGGCCCTGTTTCATCCTTGGGAATGGCCTGGTATCTTGTGGAACTAAATCCTCAACGAGACTTTGGACCTCTTGGCTTCTGTGTGTTCTGAAAGGGGTCTGTGTGAACTGAAGTGCTTTGGTACAGACAGTGGAAATCTTAATATATTTACAAGAATCCTAACATTTCAGGTTTTTTCATTCTGGAATACACTGAGAGTGATAGTAGAAGTTAGCTCAAATGTATACAATAAAGTTTATAAAAGAGGTGATATGAATACCACCTTCCACCACATGCCAATCAGTTTTATTTAGCCATTTTGTAAATAGTTAAGTGTTATGATCTTGTTTGAACATGGTTTACAAAGTAAAACTGGAATTTTCTGGTTGCCTCATGGGAGTGCAGGACATATGACTTCAATACAGATGACTTGAACCTGATCCCTGTTGTTGGTTATTTTTTTTTAAGCTCAGTCTAGAAAGAAGATTCCTAAACTAGCAGAAATACCCATAAATAATGAAACTCAATTGCAAATTTTCCATGCAGGAGGAAAAAAGATACTAATGACTGCTTTTTTGACAAGCGTTTCCATATATAAGTGATGCACTGGCAGCTTTTGAGCACAGCTTTAATGAGGTATCACACCTGAATGACTTCTGTTGAAGTCCTTAACCTGCACACTGTAAGTTGTAACAAATCAGTCTCAGAATGCTGTTAATGGATATGCTAGATAAATATGTTGAGGTTCTCCAGCTACATCCAACAGTCCAGGCACCATTTTAGAAGCTGTCAGTTTGTGAGTCAGCATCAAGTGGCTTGATGCTATTTCAACTTGTGTTACCTGCCAGAACAGTGATGTTTCCAGGTAGCAAAGTCTTACGTGCCACATTAATTCAGTAAAATCTAATTATATGTATGTTATCTTTCAAGCTTATGGTTGAACTTGAACTGAGATCAGAGCGGCTTGGGCAACAGGCCCAGGCCACTGTCTGCAGTGTGAGTAGTAGCAAATCTTGTCTGTATATTGTTCCCTGTCACCACCCCCCATTTGGTCAGCTAGTTGGCTTGTTCCTGATTCAGCCCAAACCCTAATATATAGGAAACAGGAGCAGTAAGGGAGTTTAGGAGGGGCTTGTTTTCCAAATTAACACAAGGTGTGAGATGTAAGCACAACTATTTGGTCTCCCGCATGCTGTTTTTTTAATTTTTAATTTTTTTTCTTTCATGTGTAATCTTGGGGAAGGGGAGAATTAGGTTTTGTTTTCAGTGTGGTGAGTGTGGTGTGGATGTTTCCGGAAGTGATGAACTTTTGGAACTTAGGCCAGAGACGGAAGCAGTTGTTCCATTTTACTGTTTTATAGCCTCGCCTGTAAGCAATGTAAGTGATGTTTCCTAGATACCATTAGAGGGTCAAATTAAACAGCAGGAATTAAAGAGGAAACCATTTATTTGCTCTCAGAGCCATACCTCCCTTCAACTGACTCACCACTCACTGCTCCCGTCACAAGGCTTTTTCTCTTTGACCTCAGGTTCTGGTTGCTCTGTCAGCTTCCTGCTCCTTCACTGTACCCACGTGTGTCTGCCATTTTATTGATGCTTTTCTTCCACACCCCACAAGCGCACACACTTCTGCCAGTCAGCTCTCTCACTCGGCAGTTTGCTACCAGTCCCATGAGAAACCACTGAAGCACTGCAGCTCAAACTCTGCTCAGATCTTGCTATACTCTGAAGTTCATGATGCCTCTCCTCCAGTTCGCCTGTTTGCTTCCATGAAGAAGCTCAAGAACTGGTGTTATGATTGCAGAATGTTTGTGTCAGAAGGATTGCTGGAAGTCACTTAGCAGCCATTCATACTCAGTGGCATCACTGGCAGGCTGTATTATGGTACATGTATTATTATTCATGTGAGGTAGAACTAGTAAGACTTTGGTTAACATTGCTTTTTAAGAATCAGTAGGAATCATTTTGTGCTTATTACTAGCAGTTGAAATGATCGCAGAGGCCAGAGGTTTTAATTTTTGAAACATTAGCTTTGCATTTATGTTCATCGCAGACTCATGGTGTTCCTTCCCTTGGAAAAAGAAGGGATATAGTAACTTGTGACCAAAATTGCTTAACCATTGCTGTCATTTAATAAGAACCTGAGAGGTTCTGTGTTACACCAAAACTTATATGGAAACATCTAAGATGTATTAGTTCATGTTTTAAGAGTGCTTTGAGAATACAGAGCAATAAATGTCATTAATGGGTGGTATTGCTAGCTTCCTAGGTAGGATATTTATCTCTACATAAGAATTGGAATCTGAGTATGCACTTTCTCTTTGATATGGAGATGTGCTTAAATTATTATTCAAAAAAGTTGTTTGGTTCTAGTTATAGGAGAATAAGTTCTGTATGGGTGTTACCCATGTCAGGTCTTAAAATAAGGAAGCTGAGACTTGAAATTAAAAAAAAAGGAAATTATGGAAGACTTGCACATAGATCTGGATGTAAACTATCACCAGCCAAAAAGTAAAATTCTTTACAAAATATCTTATTTTCCTTTACTCAAAGAGAACAAAATGTAATATAACGGTACTGGTAAGAACAATAAAATTGGACAAGCCTTTCCCTCTCTTATAGCTTTATTTCACAAGATATTTGATGGAAATTAGGCTCATCTTCATCAATATAATGGGGGAGGCGGGAATGTAATTTGTACCTGTGAGATTGTAAGCATTCCTAAACACGGAGTTAAATTTTATGGCATCTGTTGCTAAAGGAGAGAAAGGAAGCATTTTTTTTATATAATCCCTGAAAGTTTTATGAACAAATCTTTGTTTCCTTTGAAGGCAGTACAGTTTAGAACATCCATGTTCTAAAGCTCCAGATAGCACCGTGCAAGTTTGTAATGACTTAAAAGTGAAGCAATGGCTCTTCACTGACACATCTTGATCACCTCTGTAGTACCAAAATATTGTTCAGTGGCAGCTGCAAAGACTTTAAAAAGTACTTCCTCAAAACCCAACATTTTAAGTGCATTATTGACAAGAAAAAGTTTTGTTGCTTTTCCGTATTTGATTCCGATCCCAGGATTGACCACACATTAAGCAGTGTATGTTCATACGCATTCCTGTTGTTCAGAGTGGTTGACTAAATATTAGCCATTCACTAAATTTCTGCAATGCTGTAATTAAATGTAATAGCGTCCTGTATGTATGTATTAAATGCTGTAATTGCGTCCAGTTCTGGGCTCCCCAGTACAAAAAAAGACAGGGATCTCTTGGAAAGAGTCCAGCGGAGGGCCACGAAGATGGTGAAGGGCCTGGAGCATCTCCCCTATGAGGAAAGGCTGAGTGAACTGGGTCTGTTCAGCCTTGAGAAAAGGAGACTGAGAGGGGACCTGATCCAGGTCTATAAATATCTAAGGTGTGGGGGGCAGAATGGCGAGGCCGGACTCTTTTCAGTGGTGAGTGGAGACAGGACAAGGGGAAATGGCCAGAAACTGGAGCATAGGAAGTTCCGCACAAACATGCGCAAGAACTTCTTTACAGTGAGGGTGACGGAGCACTGGAACAGGCTGCCCAGGGAGGTGGTGGAGTCTCCTTCTCTGGAGATGTTCAAGACCTGCCTGGATGCCTACCTGTGCGACCTGGTGTAGGGAACCTGCTTTGGCAGGGGGGTTGGACTCGATGATCTCAGGAGGTCCCTTCCAACCCCTACAGTTCTGTGATTCTGTGATTCTGTGAAATTTGACCAAGGTAAAATACGTATAAGCAAACAACTGTGCTACTTAAGTCTGTTCTTAATTGACAGAAAACAAATGAGAGAGGAAGAAAAATCATCTATTTCTGTTGGGGAAAATCAGAAGACTTTGTTTTCTTTTCAAGAATTCCCCAAACCGAATAAGTCTCTTAATTGAAAGCTTCAGGGGAAAAGCCCTAACTCATAAAAGTAATAAAAGCAAGGTTATTAATAAATACATCTAAAAGGCATTAAAGGTCACATAATCCAGATGCTCAGGAATAAACTGTTGATAGAAAGCAATATGAAGGACTGCAGAGATGTTTCAAAATCAGCTATACCTCGGCTATAATTATTTTTTGTTGTTGGGAAGAAGGAGTGTACTTTCTCCTCTCTGGAGATTGGCACTAGCAGAGCTGTGCACAGGAGTGAAGCCGGTTCAGTAGTGCATCTGCCTGTGACCCTGGTTCCTATCACCTTTCACAGCCTGCTGCCCCTTGCTTCAGCATCAGGATGTGTCTGTGTCCCCTTACATGAAAAGATGCTGATCCCACCACCTTACTATGAAGCAAAGTTAATGCGATAGTAATATTTGACAATTTGATTACAGGCTTCTGACAAACCTGTGCAGAGCCATATACAAGTAGTATTTCAGGAGAAAAATTTTTTTAGTCAAATTTACGTGGGTTTTCACTGTGGTAGAAAAGGCATTTTGCCATCAGAGCAACCTCTGCCAAACGTCAAGTCCCTGTTCCAAAGTGTGGAAGCACTAGAAATCCTCATTCAAACAGCTGTATAAATATCGGTAACGCCATACTTCCCCCAACTGTGATCTGAAATGATTGAACTGTTTTTCCTCATGCCTTCCAGTAAAAAAACTTAGCCTGAGGCAGACGCTCACCATGGATCTTTGCAGCCCAAACAGTTAAAATGTACTCAAATTATAAGTGAAAATGCAAGCTTATAATGTGTCATACTCAAATATAGGTGTTGATGTCTGCTCCTTGCATAATACTACAAAGAATCATGAGTTTCTGTAGAAAAAAAAAAAGAGCAAAATTATCTTTCCTTAATAAGGAAATGTAAAACATATGTAGAGAAAAAATAGTTCGTAGGAGTGAAAAGATTAATAAAAGTTCAACTTTGAGTAAACAATACATGAACACTCACACTTATTATGTATGTTTTTTCACTGATAGAGAGAAATTAAAAATTTCATTGTTCATTATTCAGCTGTGGTATATCTGTATTAAGTAGGGAATCATTTAAAAGGAGCTACTTATCCCTGTTTCCCCATCCTTCTGGCTCATGACTCTCACATTATTTGCTCCTCAGAGTTTTCATTTCAACAGCCTGTAACCAGGTGTGAAGTGCACTCTCCTGGGAGTTGGAAAATGCAGGATTGAACCTGCTAATTCTTAATGAACACTTCAATCTTTTGTCTCTTAAATCTCTTATACCAGTTCCACTGCCACCTTTTTTCTCTCTCTTCCTCTCTTCCTCTCTTCCTCTCTTCCTCTCTTTCTCTCTCTTTCTCTCTCTTTCTCTCTCTTTCTCTCTCTTTCTCTCTCTTTCTCTCTTTATTTCTCTTTCTTTCTTTCTCTCTCCTTCCTCCCTCCCACCCACCCTCCCTCCCTCCCTCCCTCCCTCCCTCCTTCCCTCCCTCCTTCCTTTTCCTGTTTTCAAATGAAGATAATTAGTCAGTTCTCTACAGCCAAAGATACAAATTGGAGCCTAGATTTGGAGGAGAAATATGAAACGATGAATCTCAGTCTCAGACAACTGTCTAATCCATGGCTGCAGGAAAATACATAAGTCTTTGAAACAAGCACATAGCTTTCCCCATTCCTTGTAGAGGGAATTCAATAGCTTAATAGCATATGAGAATTACGTTCCAGGAGCTGGATGGCTAAAATACTCACTTGGTTATAACATCCTTAGAAGATCTAGTAAGCATGACAGTACTGAGTATTACCCTGTCTACCCTCCTGCATGTCTTTTCCATATATATTTTTTCCATATAAATTAGTAAGACTGTTCCAATTTGGAAAAAGACTTTACTTTCAATTATTTGACTGCTGATGTTCATTTTGAAGCCCTATATAGACTTTGTAACTTTATAACAGAACTTCAATACTTCTTTGTGTGAGCAGTAAGAAACATTTCTGGTCTGTATGAGGATGAGCACAGCCAATGAAGGGAAGGGATGATCCTCCTATACACGACTCTCATCAGACTACATCTAGGTATATACCCAGTTTGGGGCCCCAACAAAGGCAGATATGGGCAAACCAGAAGTTTTGTAGATGTCTGGTGTGTCCCCCAGGGTTGGGACTGGAGCACTTGCCCCATGAGGTGAGTCTGGGCTGGGTCAGCCTGGAGAAAGGACAGCTGCAGGAACAGCTTCAGGGACAGCCCCCCAGTACCTATGAGGTGTCATCAAGGAGATGGACGTGGTCTCTTCATAGCAGTGCAGGATACAGCGTGGATGGAGAAGAGGCAAAAGTTGACGCAGGAGAAGCTCAGGTTGGGTATAAAGAGAAACTGTTTCCCTGTGAAGACAGTGAGGCAGAGGAGCTGGTAATTTAGGGAGACTGTGCCACTTCTGTCCTTCGAGGGTTTCAGTCTTCAGTCAGCAACCTGCTCTAACCCCAGACCTGGCCCTACTTTGGCTCAGAAAGTGGACTGTATACCTCCCGAGGACCCTTTGAACCTCTTGCATTTAGGCACCCAAAATCCTGCTGATGTTGATGGGCTTTCAGAATATTTTTATAGTAGTAAACTCATGATTGACATATATGTCAACCTTTATGGTCACCTCTGGCTTCCTGAGAGCCTCTCTTGGAGGAGAGGCCAAAAATATAGGAACATTTTGTTCTCTGATGAAATAATTCTTGTCTAGGCATTGATAACTTTAAAAGCTTCTCAAACCTTGTATAGATAGTTTTAAGTCTTCAGTTCAATCTGTGTTGATTTTTTTAAGCCTGGGAGTGCTATTTTATTTGATCTGCTCTAACTAGCAATTGTGTCATAATAGATTGAAACCCTTCTTGAGAAGCATTCAACTGATCTTTTTTTAGGAAAAACTTAGGTTATATCATATGTGTCTCTCAGTCCCCAAGGATTTTGAATTTCTCTTAGTTTCTAGGTTGTTTGGCTTTTTTTAAAAAGCCGGTTAAAAAGCTTTCCATGGCATCTTTTAATCTGTATGATTTGCTGTTTATATTAGGGCTGCACAGAACATCACAGTACTGCCACCATAAATTTATCTTGCTACATTCTATATTCATCATCTGTCTGGAAATAGAAAAAAAAGCTGGTCAGGGCATGCAAATCAGTGTTAAAAAGAACCAGAGTATATAAAAAGCAACCTTGTAGTGATGCTGCTTGTGTCTCCTGCTATCCTTAGACTGGAGGAAACAACCAAATATGACTGAGATGTACATTTTGTGTACGCCTCCATATGGGGCCAGTAATGTCTTTATAAAAATGGGCAGACACCCTCTGTCTAAAGAGGAGAGTATTCCTCCCGCGGTCTTACTAGTAAGACAAAAAGCCAAAACATAAAGTGACAGTCTGTCTGACACCAGTGGCTAATAACAGCGTATGAAGGAAGAAGGACTGGTGAAAAGGCAGTGTGCGAGATAGTGTTGTACAATCTGGATTATGCTACTGGATATTCTCTGCCTGATTTTCTCTTCCATCTTTGTGGTCTGTGTATGGATCATTCAGAGGAAAGGTTGGGGGAAAAAAACAAAAACAAAACCCACCAGTATCTTAAGCTTGTGCTTGGCATGGTTTTTCATAAGACAGAGATTACTCAGTCTGAATTTTTTTATTGACTTTGTAATAGGCAGCTTCTATATTAAATAGCTGGAAATATAAATGCAAACAAATAGCTTAGTAAGGTTTTAGTTTGGGATTGAAGAGAAGTGTCTGCAGGCATCCTTTTACAGCAATCTGTGTCTGTCTGCCCTTCTTTCTCCCTCCTCCACCTTTAGAGAAGTAACATTGTACCTTCTTGAAAGAGCAAGCCTTAGGAAAACATTTAATGACTTGTCTCGAGAGCTCAAATAATTGTAGACCTGAGTAAACTGAGTGAAGCTTGTGAGGTATAAGTACACTGCAGTAAAATATCCTGAATGTGTATATATGTTTCTGTTGTTCTGTTGCACAGTACTATCTAATGTTTGTCCTTAAAGTGTTTAGCACTGACATTCTCTTAGGATTATTCAAGAGAAAACATTAACTATTCATAGCTATTGTTAATATGTTTATAAATAGTTTATAAGAGAACCTACCATAATCAAAGTTCGAAATAGTGTCCACATATTCTATGAATTACAAAATATTTGTTTTGGGGGCTGAAATTTTCCATCCTGATAGTCTGAAAAATATTTTTTTGCCCTTTAGCTCAGAATATAATCCTTTCAGCTATTCTGGAATTACAGACGAATGGGAAAAATTCTTTTTCCCTTAGTGTAATAATAAGAATAATTTTAAAAAATGAAGAAAATCCTCAGCCACACTTTTAACAATACTACAGGGAACACAAGGTTGAAATATGTGGTAAGATATATGGCCTTTTCTTGCTTTGAGGAAAAAAAAATAAAAATGAAATTATAAATGATGGAAAAATAACATCAAATTGTTCCCAGTAGCATCTGCTAAGCCTATTAACCAAAAATAATAAAATCCCACCCCCTTAACAATGTCACTGCCCAGTCCTTCTGCCTGAGGCCATCAGGCCTTGAATGTTTAGGCTGGGCTCCCTCCCTCAGCTCTTTCCTGGACCTCTTCACATCCTTCCTTAGCTCTTGTTCACTTGACCTCAGCTGATGGATCCTGGAATCATAGAATTGCTCAGGTTGGAAAAGACCTTAAAGACCATCAAGTCCCACCGCAACATAACCATCGTACATACTTGTGGCTGCCCTCCTTGCGCTTGTTACCAGCACACCTGGTGACAGCTGTCCAGCAGTCTCCTGCTCTGCTGCTCCACAGCCGTGTGAGGATAGCCTGCATAGCTTTCTAGTCCAGCACAGACTCCTATTTGTTTATGTCATCCCTGTACGTAGGGTTTGCTAAGTCCAAAGGTTGATTTTGTCATTCCAGTAGAAGGTGTTATTGTGAGGCAGCACCAGAATCACTTCCATATTTAAATTGTTTCTAATGCTTAGGACTAATGAAGTCTTAAAAGATACTGAAACAACATGCAGTTCAAATGGACTTGGAATTGAAACACAGATATTACTTGTGGGAAAGAAGTAAAACCAAAATGTGCAGGTATCTGGCCATCCTGTCGTTCATGTTAGAACTGCAGTCTGTCCATGGCTCTGAGCATGTTTCCTTCATGCTGGAGGCCCAAAAAAAAGATATGAAATAAAGAGACTGAGCTTATGGATATTAAAAAATTGTAACCTTCTTTATGTTGCCTTTGCTGTGTGTCACCTCCCTTATCCTACAGTGTTGAAGTGCCATGTTTACCAGGCCTGTCTGTTGTCATATGCTGAGTAGCGAAAGTCCCGGTAGCTGTAGTTGGCATTAACACCATTCCAGCTGATAAGTTGCTAGTGGTGTGGCTTTTAAAGAAAGGATTCACCTTCGGGCTGTTAAAGGAAGCAGTTTATTTAAGAGGTGGTGTAAAAGGCACATGTGGATGTTTTATCCTTACCTTGCTCTTCAGAAATAAGGAGAACATACAAGATGCAACTTGATCCTATAGCCCAATTCAAATGTTCAGATGTGCTAGGAAAAATCAGGATTTGGGCCCCAGCTCCCAGAGCTGCACCATTTTAAGTGGTGGAGTTGCTGGATAAAAATCAGATAACTTATTCAAGGCAGAGGAAGCCTTATTCAGCTACTCCAGCTTTCAGGAAAGTCAAGGCTGTCCTTTTCAGTCTTGTGTTCTTTGCCTCATTTAAAAATAAAATAAACAAAACAGACATTGTGCCTGCTGATCCCAGCTGACCTTACAGCAGGTGGCTCTGGAACTGTATGGAAGCCCTGTTATCAGTTCCAGCCCTGTGGTGTCACCTCAAAGGCACATGTTTTATCTGCTGGTGCGTGGCCTGCCTCATCACAGTTGGGTGCTTGTTTACATCCATACTTAAAGGCAAGCTTAGGACTCAGATACCTCAAATTGACATTTTAGTGTACTTTTTTAGGTATTACAGAAAAAGAAAAAGAAACTGTCCTGTTTCTAAATATGAGAGGGGAAGTTTGTTCTAAAAATTTATTTGTGTCATTTTAATCACATCTGAGGATACAGAAAGAAAATGAAGCAGGTACAATCAGTTCTGGCAAGGACTCTTCCCATCATACTCCTTTTCACTCAGTACTCTGTAAATGTAAAGCACTGCTGAAAAATTGAAATCTCCATGTTTGCACTTTTTTTTCCTTTTTTTTTTTTTTTTTCTGAGATATTAATAAGAATTCAGATAAATCTGGTGAAAAGTGAAATTTGAGATCCTGTTAATATACTGTTCCACTTGCCGAAAATCAAGAAAAGCAAATATCTGTAGGGTAATTGTGTAACCATGTAATTTTTTTCAGCTTTTATTCTTTGTTACCTGTTTTGAACATGTAGCACAATTAGCAAGACGTAAAACTAATTTCTAGTTGCATTACACACATGGGACTGCACATACACACACACAAGTGTACAGTTAGTTGATCACATATTTCAGTCTAATTGACTTAACATGTATGGACACATCCTCCAGTTTGTCCAGAGTACAGTTTTGTGCTCTTACGAGGAAGAAAATATTAGTTCTTTTTCCTGGCAGGATCCCCAGATGACTGAAGTTGTTCAAGAGTGATGAGATGTCTTGAATCTCAAACCAATCACACCGATCATGTGTTTTTACTTCTTAAACCTCTCTAATTCCCTCTTAAACAAAATAAAAAACATCATATTTCATGTCATTTCATTTGCAAGGTTGAGAACTAACAACCTTTTCTCTCCCCTCAATCTTATTTTTGGCTTCCCCGAGCTTTCCATGCAATATACTATTGTAAACATCAATTTTATTGAGAAAGAGGCAAAAAAAAAAAAAAAAAAAAGTAATTGCCTCTTCTTAGAACTAAGCTATAAAAGAGGTATAACGCAATTGTGCTAATTAAGAAGAAGAGCAGTTGGTTTTGTTTGCTTTTTTCCCCCTTAGCCAAGTGCCAAAAAGGAAAGATCAATACAGGAAAAACCATTTTGCTCTACGGCAAAAGGAGTTGGAAAAGATCCACTCTTAGAAGTAAAATGCTGGAGGCTGATGTAATTAAGTGAACCAGCTGAGAACTGAAAAATAACCTGATCAATCTAGACTGTAGGCATGAAAGAGCTGATGCACGGTTCTTAGTCTTTTGATAGAGGAATGGAGTTCGCTGGGAATTTGGTGATGAAAGGCTTGTCTTCTGTTGACAGTTATTTTGTGCTGAAAATTGTTGGTTAATTGAAAAATGGTTGAATAGTGCTTAGAAATTGCTGGAATATATTGGTTGTTTTTTGGTTGTGTTTTTTTTTCTTTTTTTTTAATAAGTAGGTTCAGTTTTAATTCCAAATGGCTTTTCAGTTTGACATGTAATTTATAATCTGAAGAGAAGTTATTTCAATGCTGAGATAAACCATTCTGCAGTCCACCAAAATGTTTAATTGGCCAACCTATTTTTATTGGTATATTTGTATTAGGTTTGATTTAAATTTTTAAAAAGTTTTTTAGTGAATTCAGGTGAAAATTCCATTTTTGTCAGATTAGCTCACACAACATTTGATTCAACAAGAGTGAGCTCTTCAAGACAGAACTGCATTTCGTTAATCATTGCCACATGCATGTAATTATCATTCTTCCACTTTCTTCACTTGGCACCAGATTTTGCACTCTGATATGGCTGGATACAGTGATTAATTGTAGGAGATATCCCAACATGTCAGGATTCAAGCTTGTTTTTATCAGTACTATTTTTTCTGAAGCACTGAGATAAATGCAGATGTTGCTTCTTCTCGTAAGAACGTGATCTTCAGGCAGCAGTGTGAATGAGGACGAGCTGGAGCTTCCTGCATTTGTTTTGGTTTAGTGTGGCCATTTTAAAATCAACACGATTCAATGTAAACAAATAGACTTTAAAAAAGAAGAGGAAGAGCCAGCCAGAACATTTGGCCATTCGGGTTTTCTGGCAAGCTTGTTGTCTTTTCTCTCTGAGGTCCGTGCTTTTATTCAGCTGCTGTAAATGTCAACAGCATTGCTTGGAGTGCAGCAGCACACACTGCACAGAGCACTGAGCGATCTCTGAGGAGGATCCTGTGCTGCTCTCTTTTCGGGCTTTATTTCCCTGGGGAAAAAAAAATAAATAAATAAAATTGGTGTCGCATTTATGAACAATATTAAATGTAGTGATGCAAAGACATCTGTGAGCACCTATAAAAGATCCTAAGAGAGTTTTGAATTGCCTCATTTTTGTTGTTGAATAACCAGAGCGATCCATGGTAGTCATTTGGAATGAGGATAGTTAATCATTTGACTCCTCATTAAGAAGGGCCATGGAGATGATGCAGCTTACTGTCAATAGGACTTGATTTGGATTTTTAAGTGCCTGATCTCTAGAAGGAACAACTGTTCTTCCTTTAGGATGTGTTTTTTAGGGAAAGTGTTGTCAAGTTCAGTCCTCAGAGAGGAGGAGCATGGAAGTCACGCACACACAAGCTGCACTGTGAACAGGGCTGCATGTTGTTTTGATGAGTAGCACAGGTGGAGTTTAGAAAGAATTGTCCTGTGTGCTCTGCACCTGGTCGTCAGCAGGCATGAAACTGTGTTACTCCCATGTCAGGATGGTGGCAAAGAAAAGATGTTTTCCTCTTTAGCTTCTTGAAGTGGCTAGAAAGGCTGCAAGGGGAGAGAGGGCTGTGTGCGCTCTGTTCCTCTCCCAAAGTTCTGTTTGGGCATTTTGGGAAGGAAACATACTGGAATTCTTCTGGAGGAGGAGGCGGCTGCAATAAAAGACTGAAGAATGCAGTGGTGCGGGCCAAAGAGAGCTTGTCAGCCTGTGGGGAAGAGCTGCTGCCTGCTGCCTGTGTTGTGGCTGCATGGTGAAGCCAAGCATAGATACACAAAGTGCAAGGCTCACTGCAAGTTTCTGGTGAATGTGTTTTTCAGCAGGAGACACTGAGATTGACTGAGTCGGTCGCTTTGTGAGAAGTGACTTCTGGCTTTGGGAAATGATGTTTTTCATTCAACTACAGAGCATATGCAAAACAGTAACCTCTTGATTTGGCTGTGCTGCCACAATGCCTTCAGATGCACCGCTGTGACATGGGTGGCTGCTCTGGCTCTGGAGAGGTGCAGCTTCGTGCCCGGAGCCATCTTGGACGAGAAAATGGGAGCACAGGGGCAGGAACTCCACTGTTCCCTTGCAACAGTTTGGCAACACCCAATATTTGAACTTTCTGGAATGTTTTCATTTCAGTGAAACCTCTTGTTTTTGCCCGGTTTTGGTGAGGGTCTTTTGTTGTTGTTATTTTTATCACAAAGAAAATACACAATTTCTCTTTTTTTCCTCTCTTTTTTTATTGTGGTCATTCAAACTTTTGTTGGGAAGACATTTTAGCCTAGCCTTTTTGAGGAAGTAGGTATGTAGTGCAACCTCTTTAAGATATTAAAAAAACATTTTGGGGTGTGGAGTGTGTTTATTTAACAGTAATGATAGAAGCCTCCAGGAAGCTAAAGGCTCCTCAGCATTCAGTTAAAGCTGACTGGAGCTCACAGGTTCTCAGGGGGTAATGTGAGGACCTGGCTGGCAGCCTGATGAATTTCTGTCAGGAGGGCTGGATGTAGAAATAGGAAGCATGCAGTTTCCTATTTAGATTTGAGGTCAAGGTTTGAGTTAAGGTGTTTTCCCTAAATGTCTGCCCTGTTTCCGTCTAACTGTGGGGAGAGCTGACCAGAAAGTCCCTGTGGATAGCAGTGCAGCCACAGGTGGCAAAGGTGAGCTGCTTTCCTGGGATGGCCTCTGCAACCCTGTGCAGAGGTATGCCTGGGGGCCAGGAAGCGGCTTTCAGGACCTGTGATCTGCAGAGGAGGGAGTGGAGCTGCATCTCCATATAGTATTTTAAAGATTAAAATTTATTTTCGCTTCATTCTTCAGCCAAATTTCTCTTATTTATGGCAACAGTGCTAAAATGTGCCAGAGGAAAGAAACATAGCTTCCTGATATGGGTAGGGGAACATGATGCAGATAGACAGCCTGGTGGACTGGATGGTGCAGTGCTGGAGCAGAGCTGTTCCCCAGGTTGCCTTCTTCAATCACAGCATGGCCCATTTAGTATTAATACATTAGGATTCCTGGTGCTCCAGGAAGGTCTAATTTGGGAGGAGAGGCAGGCCGGCACTTAGAGCCAAATCGGGGCTGATGTTGACTCCAGGATATGAGTCTGCTTGCTCACCCTGAGCACAGGCAGTGTGCTGCAGGCTGACACCAAGCCAAGCAAGTGTAGGAGCATAGTGGTAGTGTGCCTGAATTCAAAACGTCTCTGCCAACCTACCCCTGCAGAACTGAGAACTTAGCATTTATGTAGACCAGTGGTGAATTTAGTTTTGCTTGTTTTTAACATCCATTGAGGGGTTCTGAGTGTTTGGGGTCCATAATGGGAATTCCATACACTTAGTAGACTCTTTTCCTGTATTTGACATACCCAAATACCCGCAGGATCATATCCCATGTTTCTAAGGCAAGGTTGGAGTAAGTAGAAATTGCCCTAATATGTAACTGGATACACAAAAAAATGCTTCAAGTAAAGAAAGGTTAAAAACTTTGAATGCTTTTTTGTAATTCCTTTTGTCATTGTGAAGAATTAAGATGTTATTGCTGGTTTGAATGCAGAATGTCTCATTTCTAAGCAATACTTCATTTTAAAAAATTATTAATCTCAATAATAGCAGTCTCCAATAGCAAAAGGAGACTGTCACTTAGCAGAAATAGTTCTATCACAATGATAACTAAGGGTTTCTGCAGTTTTCTGTAGACATTTGCATTTCTGCACTAAAAATTATACTGATGGGTTACTAGTTGTTTTCTGCTTGGGAATCAGATGTAGGGGCACACAAAAGGGATGCGTGTTACCCTCCTCCCCACCGTGTTTTCTATAGTTGGTTTTATTTGAGGTGTTTATCTTTAGGGACGAAGGGAAATCAGAAAGAGCATTAATGAAATTGAGTATGGTCTTTCAAAACTCAGCCAAACGTCTAATGAATAGAATTCTCTGGGTCAAAGCCAAGATCTTTGTATAATTCTGCATGGGTAAAAGCTTTGCAGTTGTGTATCTGATTGTGCACTGGCGTCTCAGAGAGAAAAGAAACCTTAAATATATGAGCAGGGATCATCTGGTTATTTATGACATGGTAACAGTCTGTATAAAGATATGATCCGACACATATGTCAAAGTAATTCCTGTTGACTGACTTCAGGGAAAATGCATTGTAAATCTAGCTCCTCGGTGTGTTTGGGATTCTGATACAAAGGTAGCTGCTCTGGAGGCTTTTCCATGGCTGTCAAACTGTTTAGTTTGCAGTCAGGCTCATTTTCTCTGGTTTTAACTCACTTAAGAAGAGTCTTCTTTGGAAAAGCAAAACCCAACACCCCTCCTTTCCCTTTCCTTTCCCAGAAGAATTCTCTGTATGTGGGAAATACCATATGAATGGCTTGAATTATCAGGATGCATCCGGAAACAGCATTTGTAGTTTCTTGATTCTTTTTCTTCTAATAAAGTTCATTTGACCACAAAGTACGTCATTGCTGAAACTGAATTTTTGTAAGAGGTTTCAACGTTACCAACTTTCCTACCACCAAATACTGAAACCGCTATTTTTAAAGTGCTTTTTAAAAGGTTACGTCGGGTATTTTTTTAAATCCACACCTATCAAAATTTCTTGCTTTAGTGTTATCACAGTCACAGCAGTGATATGAATGTATTTTAAATACTCGGGGATGAAAATGGTCTTGCGTTTTGCAAGGTATTTCTTTTTTGTTCTTCATGTAATGGTGATGACTGTGCAGAAAGAGGCATGGTGATTTATTGATTATTCATTATCAAGTATGTCAAATGATATTTAAAAGCTGCCACCCATCCATCTTCCTGAGGTGCTTTCTCTGCCTGCTTTTCATGCCTGTAAGCATATCTTTTGCTACCTGTGGTTGCCTTTCCACTTGCAAAAAGGGTGGGCCTGTCTGTAGCTGAAGGCAATGCCACCTTGATATGCCACCCCCTGCAGCTATGAGGGATTGAGGAGCAGGGGCACCAAACAACTTTCCAGAGGGAAACATCACATGGGTGACAGAGCTGGTTGGATGCAGCTGGCATTGCCTACCCTCAGAGCCTTAACAGTAGATGAAATTTCCCTAGTTGAGACTCTCAGATTTTCAATATTTTCTTCGTATTCTCCAAGCTATAATAATAAAGACTAGATGGCTTGAGGAAAGTGTCTCCCAGCTTACCAAGGTGTGATGTCTTATGAAAAAAAAAAAAAAAACCAGCATCTGAGCCACTGAGGAAATCTAGCAGTCCAGGAGAATTAAAGGCTTAAATAGGGTTCAAAAGACCTCCATTTCTGTAAATATGCAGAGGCATCTGTTACAGTCAGAAGTGACCTCCTGGTTGAAATGAGCAGCAGGGAAGACTTGTAGCTGATGAGCACTGCACGCAGTAGCAGGTGTTAATTCAGGCAGCGGGAATCGGCGAAGAGGTTCCCAATGAACAAAGACCTTTCTGCTTGCCAAGAAGAGACATACGGGAAATTGAAACAAAAAGCACCCGCCTGTGGTGTTTCATTTATAATTTGCAGCCAAGTGTGTTGCGTGCATTTCTATGTCCAGATCTTTACATCACTCAGTATAGGGCTGATGTGCCTGACAAAGCTGCAAAGGTTATGTCTGAGAGGCACTTACAGCTTTGGAAACCAAACTTCTTAAAGCAGATTTCCAAGCAGAAATGAATCCAGATTTAATGGAAAATGTTCAAAACAAATATATTTATTATCGCAGCGCATGCCCAAAGTAGTAGTGTAAAACTGTCATCCTAAAGGTTAGGATTGCTTAAGTGAATAACTGAAGTTTAATTATTGCTCACTAGTAATCAGCAGAGACAATGTAACATTATAACTTTTTATAATGCCAGGATATTTGTATTCCTTGTTGGCACAAGGTATATATTGCATTCTTCCTCCTTGCCTCTCTCTCACATGCACACCCCTGTAATAAAATTTGTAATTTCATCTTAAATTTAGGTTGGTTCTGTTTTATGGGAACTTTATTTATGTCCTCTGCGTAACTTAGTTTTCGTAAGGAAAGAACTTCTCTATTAAGTGGGTGAACTACTGGACAGAAACCTAGATGACAAATTTGGGGCTGGAAGGAGTTATGATTTGGTTTATGTGAGTAATTGCTAGCAATCCTGAAAAGGCAATACCCTTACAGTAACAAAGAGTGCCCAGAGAACCAGTAATAAAGCCACTGATGTAACAGAGTTAACATTTGCAAAGGCTTTCAAGATTTAAAATGCTCCCTTGGATTCTTGTATATATTAAGGACTGCTCTTTAATTGTAATAAAAAGCATCGTACATCTTGAGTACTTGATTCGCAGTATTTAATGTGTGCCTCCCATGGGGATATAACAGCTCTAATGATGAGATCTTTAAATACCTTAACAAATCTCACATCTGTTTTGATAACAACTTTAATAATCAATCAAAATAAAACAAAACCTGTTATTTTCTTTCCTGTTGAACAGAGCGTGGATCACACTTCTCATAAACCTCATCATATTGAGGTTGGGCTAAGATGAGCATAACCAGTGACGAAGTGAATTTCTTGGTGTATCGCTATCTCCAGGAATCAGGTAAGTTTCCTGTATTTCATCACAACTCCAAGTCATAGATGAAATGGGAAAATTTTCTTTGTATGTGGTGCTGTTTTAGGAATGCTGTGTTAAGTGTTTCAGTTGAACTAAATATTTCTTGCACAAACCTGTATTTCTTTGGAACCATGGTCCAAAGCATAAAAAAAATGCAGACATACACAAGTACAAATTAAATGTTTAAGTTAGGCAAAACAAGGAAATAAATAACATTGTGTTAACAAATGTTTCTGTAGAGTAGTATCATCAGAGCCAACATCATTTTTGGCAGCAGCAGCACAAAGCACATTGATTTTGTATCATTTTTCTTAGCCATTTGAAATTGTTCTGTCAGATGCTTATTAAATAAACAGGGACTGTATAAATCAGTTTTACATTGGTGGAATGTTGATCTTATAAATGGAAAACTGGGCGCAAATATCTAATGACTTAGAATTTCATTACAGTAATTATATATGTAAAGTAAGCTTTGCAGATGACATCTCTTTTCCTTGTGAGCATGGCTCTGTCTTAGCACCATTTCCTTGTGGTACTGCAAAGTGCCCATGGTACTCTGTCTTCATTGTAGGGAAGGGAAAAAGAAATGACTTTTAAGAAAGCCTTTTGGAAGGAAAGGTGAATCATTCCTCAGGAAGAAAAAAATGAAATGAAACTTTAATATTTAATGTCTATTTTGTTTTCATAGTCTTGTGTCCACTCTTTGGAAGGAGTCACAATTCTATTCAGAAATAGGAATACTCTTTTAAAGTGGAGATGATAGGGGAGGTGAAAAACACTAACAAAGAATGTAGACATAAACCCCATTAATGTAGGATTGGCCATGTGCTCTGGATCAGTTATAGAATTGACTGAAATGTTGTCTGAATACTGAACTGAAATGTTGTTGTTTCAAGTGCTAGGAAAAACCAACACTTGTGAGAAAAATACAAAAACTGCATTTCCTCGTATCAGAAGACATAAAGCCAACTTTGGAATAAGCCCACCAGACTTTGGACATGTCTTCGATAAATGGCCAAAATCTCAGCAAGAAAAGGATACTGACTCAGCCTGCTTCTCTTGGTCATTAAAACTAGTTCATTAGACAAGGTGTTTTGACTTGTTTTTCTCTTTCCAAAGGTATTTCAAACCTGGTAACCCAACTTCCTACACAAGGGATTTCCCGTGAGATTGAAAAAATGATTAATAATACTTTTTCAGAATTTGGTCTTTAGAAGATTGGTTTGAGATAACAGAGTTGGCCTGTGTTGGCAGCTGTTTTCTTACATTGTGTTCTTCTCTCTAACACCACAGCTTATAAAAAAAAAGCTGTAGCATGCATTTAGATGAAGGAACGATAGGGACTAGCAAAACTGAAATTTCACCCAGAAGTTGTTTATTTTTAAAAATAACCTAGTGGTACTTCACTGGAAAATGCATTTAAGCATTGAAGTGTCACACAGACAGACATAGGCAGAGCCTAAAGAATCCTAAAATTGTTCTACATTGTTATATTTGTATTATAGGAGATTTTACATACCAGCACATTAATACAGTAACTTTTCCTTTTGATGAGTCGGTAGATGGGTTAGTACTGTGTAATGATTGAGAAAAAGGCTTTAAAAAGTCATTCAAGAGTGGTGATGTCAGCCAAATGTCAGGAAAAGTTGTTTTAGGTGACACCTTCCCACAAGTGAACAGTAACTTTTGCCATTTTAGGGAGAATTTTACATACAAATCTTCAGTTTAATTGCAATTTTTACTGCTCTTTATTTCTTATGTATAGGGACGAATGCTTTTTCTTTCTTAACTCATTCAAACTAAAGACACGCAGACATAGTCCAAACCCAGACCTACTTCCCCGTTGCTTGTGGCTGGGGGTACGTGAGGAGTCGGGTGCAGCCGCTGCCTCCCCTTCCCCTCCTCTTTATCTAATGAGGGTGTATCAAGCTGTAGCCCAATATGTAATATGAATTTAAACATTCATAAATTCAGACATTCATAAAAATGTCACAGAAACATTGTATTTGCATTGTTTTTATTGTTTTTTATCCATATAAAATAATAAAAATTAAGGTTAAGTACGTGAAGAAATATTCAAATATGCTTCAAATTGAGCATATTGAAATATAAAAGAATAGAAATGAAGGTTAAGTGCATGAAGAAATATTCAAATATGCTTCAAATTGAGCATATTGAAGTCTAGATGCTAGGTATAGCTTTAATAGATATGCCTTACTGTTTGCAGGTAATTCTGTTTAGCAAATAAGAGCTATAAGCAATGATCAATCCACTGATGTATTGGCAGATCTTCTTGCACTCATTTTAAATCTTTCACACTCTTGCGGTTTTTCAGTGCAGACTTTTATATCTTTATTTTCAGAAGAGTAACAAAAGAGGAATTATTCTGCAGCATCTTGTCTTTCCACCTGGTGAAATATGTAGGTCACTCTGAAATTAATGCCTCCCGTGTATCTCCATGGAAGCTAGAACAGCTAAAAAGAGCACAATAACACTATTTGATAGAGCAAATTCTCAGATACGAAACATTATTTTTCAGTATAGCTATTAGCTATGCATTTTGGACAGCAGTGAACAAGAACCTGCGTACCATGCTTATAAAAACCTACACCAGTGAAGGTGACCAACTGTTTCACAGCTGCTATGGTATTGTGGTTCCTAGGAAAATGTTGCCCACGCAGTCCATCTTTCATTGGACCAAACAGATGAAAATCGTAAGTGCCAAATCCGGACTATAGGGTAGGTGTGGAAGTAGGTGTGGAAGTCCAGCCAACACTGGTGCTTTGCAGTCCTCAAAATGGTATTGCAGGAGAAGGTTGTCGTCTTCCCTGGCCTGACTCTGGAAGTTCAAGCCTTCTGTTTGGTCAGTATCATGATATAGCAGCTAGACTTGATTGAGCTCCAGGAAATTCAGAAGAATCACCCCATTCCTATCTCAGAAGACAGTGCACATCACTCTACCTGCTGAGGGCTGTATCTTGAACTTTTTCTTTAATGGGGAATTCACATGTTGCCACTTCACAGACTGCTCTTTTGACTCTGGTTTGTAGTGGTGATACCACGTTTAGTTACCAGTAATGATAGAATCCGGGAAACTGTCACCCTCAGCCTCGTGTTGGTTCAGTAAGTCCTGAGAAACTTGTATACGGTGTTCTTTCTGTTCCTGTGTGAGCATTCATGGCTGCTACCTGATACAAACTTTGCAATACTCGAACATTGCCACATTGCCATTGTCTCCAGTATATTGAGGCCGATATTCAAGTCCTTATACAGTTCCCTGGTCATAATCCACAAATTTGCATGACTGTCTGTATTGTGGCTTGTCTTTAACATCACTGCCCACCACCTCACCATGCTGACATCCACTGTTCAGTCTCCATAAATGTTCAGCGAGTGTGAATGATTGGCAACAGGTGCCATTCTTTCTGCATGGACACACCTCAGCTTCATGTGCACTTCTGTCAGACACCATTTTGTCAGGCTGCTCCTCTGCTGCCGTCTGTTGTGCAACAACAAAATGTATTACATTTTATAATACATATTGGCAAGAAGGTTCAACCTCTACTGCCATACCACCAACGTCCAATGTTGTGGGCCAATGTATCAAAATAAAAGGCATTACTTTCGGAGCAGCAGATGAAGGATATTTTGAATCAATAATTTTCAGAAGTAATAAGAATTTATAGGGGTAGTATTTAAATACAATTTAAGTTCAAATCCCTGTAGTTAAAGCAGTTTGCCAAAAACAAGGTTATTAGATTATGTTTACATTAGCTGAATTTCAAGCCTCAAAAAATTCTATTAAGCATAGCCATAAAAGTAGCTTACAGGACCATAAAAATGTTCCGTTTTCCTTTTTTTGTTATCTGTTCTTTAATCTCATCCTGTAAAATTTTTAGGCTTTCTCACAAGATATGGACAGACAGTGGGAAAAGAGAGAAATGACAAAAAGAAATACATATATGGCAGAAAAACAGTGTAAAAAGCAAACTATACCCATAATATTTCAAGTATTTTGCAGCTAGAAGGCACAGAAGCACTTGAGATTATTTGAAACGTTATCATTGCAAGAATATGGATGGGTGCTTTCATACTTCATTATGAAAATGCTTTCAGGTCATTCTGATAGAAATTCATCACATCTCAAATTGTAGTTAGAAGTGAAACTCGGTAATTTTCCTTTTTAATTCTCTGTCAGACTACAAAACTTGCACAACAGAGTATTAAGAGCGTTGAACTGTCTAAGCCGTTATTGTTGCTCTTTAACAAATCTTGGCGTACTAAGAGGAGTTCCAGTGAACTGGAAAGAACAAATGTTGTGCCAGAATTTTTAAAGGTTAAACAAGATGATCCAGGTAACTGTAGGTCAAGTAAAATCATTGGAAGGCTGAAACTAAACACCTCCAACAAAAAAATAAAAGAGATGACAGCATACATAATACCAGCCAGCAAGTCTGTGTGAATAACAGATCTTAACAAACAAAGTAGGTACTAGTTTTTCCAAGATCACAAAATGCAATGACAAAGGTAATTGCACTGACAATAATATGCTTAGACTGCTTTATAGCACTTTCGTATTTTTGTTGACACACTGTGTTTATAAATAAAACAAAATAACAATGTGTAAAACCAATGTAATCCAAGGTTATCAAGTGGATTGAAAACTGACTAACAGAAACATCTTGAAAAGTGATTGGAGATGGGGAATATTTATCAAAGGTTGCTTCTAGTGCAAATTCACAGGAATCTGTTCTTGGCATGACACTACTCAATAGCTTTATTAGTGACCTGGAAGGAAATATAAAATGATCCTTGAGTGCATTTGCAGCTGACACTGTAGGAGTTACAGTTGACTGATCATGGGGTTTAAAAGAGAAAAACACAGCCAGAGAGACTCTATACTTCGAGTCCCCTGCTGCTGGAGAAGCAGAGCTGGAGAAGATGGTTGCTCTGCTGACAGTGGAGTCACATCCCTTCAGTACAAGATAGGACTTGGACCAGTTAAGGCTGCAATTGCACAGCTGTATTAAAATAAATAAATAAATGCCTTTTCACAGAAGTGTCTCTTTCAGGTCTTGTCTATGCCAAGGAAAAGAAGCAGTACCTCAGGTGTATTTTTCATTTAAGGTCTCTTTATTGATAGCATCTATCACTGACATGGCAGAGTGTTTTCACTTGTGTGGCAGGTAAATGAATGCACCTCTTCTTGAGCTACAAAGAAGTCAAGTGGATAGTTTCTGTTTCAGATTGTTAGTTCTTATCCAAAAAACAGATCCTGCAATGTTCGGCTTAGTTCTTTCTTAATGTGCACTTCTATGGAGCACAATTTGAAGCGGCCAAATTCTGCAAAGTGCCAAGTACTTCCAGAAGTCGAACTTGTAATAATTGAATTCTATTTATTTGAAGGTGTCTTGATTCAGAGACCACCTCCAGGTGAAAATGTTGGCCTCAGTTACTGAAGTCAAGCTTAGGTGATGTCTGCACTGTAAGCATTCTACCAGCATGGAAGTAAAAGCACACAGAATGTTCCTATGGTGGATATATTTATACCAACAAAACAGGTGTGTTGGCAAAAGCAAAACAAGCTATACCAAAGGCACTGTTCTGCCATCCAAATTATGTAGGTTCAGGTTTGCACCTCTTCAAACTCCTGAGAAGCATACTTTTGCCAGCAGCCATCCTTACCACTGATACAGTCCTGTGGATTGTTTTCAGAATGAAGGACTGCGATTCTACAAAACCATACCGAATTTAGAATACAGAGATTTCTCATTCTGCTTTGTCTGCCCGAAACAGAAGCAGGAAGTTATCTGTCTTTCAGAATGAAGGGCAGTAACCAATATGCAGTAACAACCTCAGAGAGGACTGAAGAGAGGGAAGTGGCTAAACCAAGACACATTGAATCATGATGTACCTTTTAATCCAAACTATGCTGCCATCTGTTGTGAGTGACAAATCCTATCATAGATTCAAATGCTACAATTAATTACCTTCCCTACCCAGTCCAATCTGCCAATTCATTATTAAAGCTTTTCAAATTTAGTATTTTGATGGATTGATTGGTTGTTTGAACTGTGTTCTTTTTGTACCACTTACATGTATCTTGCACCATCAAATCGTATCAGCTCTCCATCTGTCTGAGGTTTCTACTGCTCTCCTACAGGACATTTATTGTGGTGGATGTCTGGCAATGCCTTGTTAGAGTTAAGATCGCATAAGTTCCCATTTTTACTCATACTTTCACTGTTGAATTTGAATTTTTCCATGTTTTATGACATACACTTGATAAACTTTTCCTCGATGTACAATCAGTACCATGTGCAAGATAATAAAAATGCTTTCTGGATACTTGCACTAAAAACATGTCAGTAAATTTTTAGCAGCTGACTTGGGCCAATTTATCATTATACTTCAGCATTGTAATTTGTTTTCTTCCCAGCTATATGAATTAAGCTAGTAATATAGTTGTTTTCCCCTGTAGATTCAGGATGACAGCATTGCATTGATGTTGATTGATTGGTTGATGTTTGACAGATTTTTCTAGAAGATAAGATTTTCTCCTAGGTTTTCAGCATAGGCTCAAAGGGCACAGAGAACATGATGTGTTTCTGTGAATCACAGCACAAATTTCTTTTAGAGTTAAAAGCGTGCAAGCAAAGGCCTTTCCTGTTAGCCACATCCAATGCAACTTACTCTCATTCTGTCTTCTGGAATTATAAGTGACGTGGATATTCTGAAGCTTCTGGGATTTCAGCATTATGACCTTGTCCAGTCACGTACTAATAGTTGGAATAGTGCTACCTTATATTTTTTTCCAATGCCATTTACAATACCTTGAAAAGGAACCAACAAAATCTGAAAGAAAATACATCTTTCTATACTCATTCTGTCCTTAAACAAAGAAATTTCATACAAATTGTAAACAAAATATCACAGTTTGCAAAAAGTGCATTCTCAGAACAGAAATGGAATGTTCTGTTCTTTCAAATTTGTGCTTTATGCAGCAATTTTTACTGTACATGCGTATGATTTTTTTCTCTGAAGTCCGTATTTTTTCTGTGTGAGGTATATTTTAAATAATTGTTATAGCACAGAGTTCCTGAGTCACAGATGTGAAAAGCGTATGAAAATGATTCAGCTTAAGCATAGCATAAAATATTGGCCTATATAGGTCAGCTAAATTTGCTTCAAAACTAACTGCTTTCTTTGCATAGAAGGCTGCTGCTGGGTAGAAGAGAAATATATAGTGCATAGGTTTTGCTTAAATTATTAAAATATATTCTTAGAAGAATAATTCAGAAGAAAGAGGCACTTGGTCAATAAAGGCACTTGGCTAATGTTTTAATAAAAAAATATGGTGTGAATATAGTGTCTGTGAATAATGATTTTTCCTTATTTCTCTCCTCTCTTCTCTCCACTGGTTAGTTCAAAGGAGAGCTCAGGCTCCACAGTGTCCAGCACTTCACAGTATGAGAATAGTTAAGGTTGGGGAGGACCTTTGGAGGTCATCTAGTCCAACTGCCCTGCTCATACCATGGTCAGCGTGAGTTGGATTTTGAGTAACTGCAAGGATGGAATGGACTTCAGGAAATACTGCTTTTCTGAAAGAGTGGTCAGGTGCTGAAATGGGCTGCCCAGGAAGGTGGAGGAGTCAGTGACCCTGGGGGTGTTTAAAAGTCATTTAGACATTGTGTTGAGGGATATGGATTAGTGGAAACTATTGGTGATTGGTGGACGGTTGGACTGGATGATCTTGTAGGTCTTTTCCAACCTTGGTGATTCTGTGGAGAGTCTGTAACATCCTTGAGCAGCCTGTTCCATTATTTGGTTGCCTTGACATTTGAAAAAAAAAAAAAAAAAAAAAAAAAAGCAGGGGAGGGGTAGGGATTAATGGCATTTCATGTGTGTTTCGATTTGTGCCCTTTTCCTCTTGTCCTTTCACTGGGTACCACTGAAATCTCCATCATCTTTGTACCCCTCAGGCAGTTATGCACATGGATAAGAAGCCCCTGAGCTTACCTGCTGTAGGCTGAACAGTCCCAGCTGCCTCATCCTTCCCTCATACATGGCATGCTCAACTCCACTGGTAATCTTTGTGGCATTTTGCTGGACTTTTTCCAGTGTTTCTCCAGAAATGGAGCCAGCAGTCCATGTGCGTCACACCAGTGCTGAGGAGAGGACAGGGATCACCTCCGTCAACCTGCTGGCAACACTCTTCATAGCACTGCTCAGGATGCTGTCAGCTTTCTTTATTGCAAGGGTAATTTCTGGCTCAGGTTCAGCTAGCCCAGCCTCCTTCTCAAAGCTGAAAAACTTCAAAGGTCTCTTGAAGTACCTTACATAAAGGTACTGTTGAACACTATAGTCACTGGAATGCTTATGAAGCTGCGTATATAGCAATGCGCTAGTGGTGAGGATGGAGACCTTTTGTTTGTGGAGGGAAAAGTATATCCTTGAAATGACATCCTGCCACCCAAAGATAAAATACACATTTTAGTGCTGTTCCAGTAATTATCTGTGGTGTATTGCCACTGACTCTGGACCACGTATATTCTGCCTGTGATGTGCAGTAGCTGTAGTTTGTAGGCAAAACTCAGCAGCTTTCCAGTGTATTTGCTTAGCTCCTATTTTCATGGGTACTTTTTTGCTAGTACAGTTGGATGCTGGTCAGGTATAAATGATTAAAGAAAAGAATGCAATTTTTAAGGAGATGCCTGAAAATTGGTAGTTGAATCTGGCCTTGAAGTTTTTGTGCCGTTATTTTCTTATTTGAAAATGAAGTTAATTCTATGTACAGTAAAAAGGTTATAGTCCTAAAATATATTTAAATCCTCTGGAGTAAGAATTGTAGTAATGCAGTATTTAACAGTATTTTGCTATTATTTTAGGTACTACTTGTGAATTTATAGGCAGTTATAAATTGGTTGAATATATTCATATATCTAAATGCAGTATGAATGAGATTCTGACAGTATTTATTATTCAGGAACAAATGTGAAGGCTGACTGCAGGAATCTTTCACCTTTTCAGTGATACGATAGCAGGCTTTGAAGCAATACAAAATCCATTTTTAATTGTCTTGGTTTAGCACGGATCTGATTTGTGGGCATGCAGCTCTATTTAAGCTTATGATACAAATCCAATCAACTGGAAGTTGGTTATAGAGCCAGTGTTTGTGACCTTTCTTGAATTACTTGAGATACACAAAAGCCGCGGTGTTGTTGCAGGAGTGAAAAATGTGTTACAGTAGATTTTGGATAGAAGTGCTTGAGAAAACTAACAAAACCAGTTTGGGTTTAAATAAAAGAATTAACATTCCTATCTAATGAGAAACTGTCTGTTTCTATACATTGCTTGTAATATAACGTAATGTATATAACCTTTCCCTACAAGATATGACTGTAGTAAAGAAAACTGTGCTTTCAAAAAGGTATGGAGATTTTCACTGAATTGCCACCATTTTTTTATTTCTCTCCTGCCTTCTGTATTTCTTTTAGATTAGGGAGGAAGTTACTGTATGATTTCACAAGCAGCGAGACTGATTCTGAATATGAAATAATACTTCGTAGTTGGAGGATGAATGACTGCTGAGGAGACAAGTCCATTTTTTGAATAAGAACTCTGTTACGCAGTTTCTCACTCAGCAAGTAATCATTTATTCTCTTTGAAAACACTAAGTAGATTTTAAGAGAATCAGGGTCAGCATTATAAGACAACTAGCTTTATTAAGCTGCACCAAAAACATTTTTTAAATAATTATCAAAGCTATAATCTTGCAAAAGATTAAGCTGCTAGGTTAAAGGTAAATACCTTTAAGTTTAAAGATAAACAAATGAGTTGCTAAGCTTACACTTCTGTATTGTACAGAACGTTCTATTAACCCACATCCCACTGTGCACTTCTTTTCATAGAACAGTGAATACAGGCTAGCAGTATTTGATGCTCAGCTTCCCAAAATCCAAATTCCACGATGGAGAGGAAAAAATACTTTTACAGCTACAGAAGTTATTTGTTTTGCCATGGTTATATTTACAGGAGAATGCAGTAAGCTGTATGATGGCCATTTTTATGTGTGTTTATGTGCACAAGCTTAAAGTTCTGTGACCAGATATCTACATTACTTACACATACATAAATAATAATTTTGAATGTTTTATTTGATCAAGCAATCCCTTTGAAACTTCTTTCTGTCTCATTTACCCCTGTTGTGTAATAGTAGTCACATAAATGTCACATAAGAAAAGCAATACTTTGTGCAGAATTTTCTAAGTTCTGATGAAGGAAAAAAATACAGTGAGCATCTTGTTTCTTTGCCTTCTGCAAAACCCTGCTTCTTTGGTATTTCCTTCTAGGTCTGTTGAGAGAACAGTTTAAAAACTTGGCTATTTTCATTTTTGTTTGGCCTGAAAGGTGCTGTGCAGTGCTGGATCTCAGACACTGAGCAAACACAGAAATTGGAAGTTATGCAAATAAACCTTTTCAAGTTTATTCCATAGCCCATGTTTTTGTTCTGATCATCTGATGTCCTGATCATTATAGCTTACATAATTACAGTATCACAGCAGTATAGGGATATTAAGAAAATTGGATACTGGGGGGGGAGGAAAGTATCTTTAGATCAAGATGTCTTTGCTTAGTAAAACCAGCGATGTGTTACATGTTTGTGTAGTGCTTTTCCTGATTGTTGGCCATACCCAGTGAAAGAAGCTGTAATACAGTGCTGCAGTTTTGCAGTTATATATCACACCACTTCACATCTCTAGCCAGCACAGCTCCATTTGAACTCCATGTGTAGTGGCCATGAGCAGAAACCATTCCAGAGCTGAGGTTCCTGAGTGCCCACAGTGCGTCAGCCACAGTGTCCTTCCTGCTTGACACTGCTTGCAGGTGTATATTAAAACTGATTAAAAAAAAAGAACACATCTTACAGAAAAAAATGAGAAGTGTGTATGACTGTGAAGGTCTGTTACGTGAAAGGGAACCTTCCAATGTTGCACAACATTTTGCATGTTTGATTGAACAGGGTTGAAAATAAGAGAGCCGTGAGGTGCTGGAACAGGCTGCCCAGAGAGGCTGTGAATGCTCCATCCCTGGAGGTGTTCAAGACCAGGTTGGATGAGGCCCTGGGCAGCCTCTGGTCTAGTATTAGGTGTCTGGTGGTTGGTGGCCATGCTTGTGGCAGCGGAGTTGGAACTTGGTGATCCTTGGAATCCCTTCCAACCCAAGCCAATCTATGATAACATCTATGATCCCATTAATTTAGAAGGATTATTTGTTTTTTTCTCCTGCAGTTACTTCAAATCTTGCCCATAGTTGCATTAAAGTGTTAGGTCTGCATTGACATTTATTTGCAGTTGTCAGCCTATTTACACAGAGCAAGTGAAAAAGGAGGATTATTTCAGATCTTGTTTTCGAAAGATTTTTTTAAGTTCCTCTTTCCATTGCTCATGTTCTGTTTTCTGTCTGTATCGTATTTCTTTTTGTTAATTTGCAGCACTCAGAAAGACTTAAGCAGTGAGTGCCAAGTATTGCTCATGAAAAGATCATTTCCAAGTAGTATTAATCTTTTCCAGCATATTTTCCTTCATGAAAGGAAAAAAAAAAAAAAGAAAAAAGAAAAAAGAAGAAAAACCTGCCAAAAACATTCTTTAATAAAATAATTTTGGGTAGCAGACATTTACTTGGAATTCTTGGCAGAAGGTAAGCAGGTCAGATATCCAAGAAAAAAGGGTGTAACGTTTAATATTGGTGAATAATGGCTTCTACAAAACTTAGGGTAACCAGGCACATTATAATTTTAGCAGCTGACATAAGCTACAGTTAGGGATAATTTCTTTGTGAAGAACGTGTAATACAGGGCACATTTGCTAGGGCTCTAGAAATAATTTTAATCGCTCCGCAATCCTAATCTTGAAACAAATGTACAGGCCCTATTGTTCAGCTGATTTTTCTAAAAATATGTTTCAACTGCAGTTCTTATTTTAAATTGCTAATGTGTGTCCTTGCTAAGCCCTTTATGTAATTGCAAAGGTAAGTCTTCAAAAATAAGCAGACACTGCCAAAACTAGAGAGGCACTGTAGGATGTATTACTGAGAAAGCTCAGCTAGGAGAAAAATCTCAGGCTGCTGTGAATAATAAACAAGATGTGGTTCAGGCTTTTTACCCACCTATTTTTTAGCTGCTTGTAGGATGTTATCAGTGGCTCTAGGCACCAAATGTTGCTAACTGCAACAAAACATATTTCGGAGAAACCAATGTCCTTTCTGCAAAAACTATGCACAAGGGTTCTGCGAGCATATTTTTTATGTCTGTAGTGGCTTCACACAGATGGGCAGCTAAAGTCCACTGCAAGCACTCTCCCTCCCCATAAAGGAAGAGGGGGAGAAAATACGATGAAAGAGGGCTCATGGGTTAAGATAAGGACAGGAAGATTGCTCGCAAATTACTGTCACAGGCAAGACAGACTCAGCATAGGAAGATTAATTGTAACGTATTGCCTGTTACTAACAGACTAGAGCAGTGGGAGCTAAGTGGGAACTAAACCACCTTATCCCCATCCACCTTTCTCTCACTCCTCCCCCCAAGCAGCACAGGGGAACAGGCAGTGGGGGTTGCGGTCAGTCCGTAGCCCTTCATCTCTTCCACTTCTCCATGGCCAGCTCTTAGCCCTCGCTTCACATGGGTCCCTTCTACAGCACTGTCCTTCCCAAACTGATCCCACAGGGGCTTCCCACAGGCTGCCCCATCATGGCTCTGTACCACAAGGCCCACCCTTCAGGCACTGCCCCACACGGTTCCCACGGGGGGCAGCTCCCCCAGCCTTCCTGCCCCACCGCTGCCCCTCTTCACGGGCTGCACCTCCAGCCCAGGCCACTGCTGCAGGGTACCCACAGGCCATGCCTCCTGCAGGTCACAGCTACCACTGCCCCATGGGTTCCTCTGTGGCCGCACAGGGAGATCTGCTGTAGCCAAAGCTGTGCTCCCTTCCTTAAATCTGCTCTCGCACATCACACCTGGCGCCACTCATGGCACTGCTCTAGCAGCAGTGGGTCCCATTGGAGCAGCTGCAGCTGCAGCTACTCTGCTCTGCTCTGATGTAGGGCACTGCCAGGCTCTGCTCACAGAGGTCACCCTGCAGCCTCCCTGCTTTCCAAATCTTGCCATGTCAGCCCAATACAATGTCTATATAATTACATTTAGACAGAAATGTAAGAAGCAAGGATGGGGATTCATGCTGTGTTTGTAATTCACACTCAGTGCATCCTAATAGAAAGGGAATTCCTGCATTGCAAAATGGCAGCTGCAGTCAAGTGCAGTAAAGAACATCATTGGGTTCTCTTGAACAATGGTCTAGAAATGGTTTAACTTGTTCCAGGGGCTCAGCTAGCATGTGCTGTGTCCAGGATCAAGAAAATAAAGTTATTCCAAGTTAAATTGTTTGCTTCTGTCTTTCAGCCAGAAGTTGACTTCTTACGTGAATTTTCATGGGCTCAGAGATATGTTTTCTTTGCTTCTCTATACTAACGAATTTAGACCTTCAAAAGCCTTAATTTAACATTAATTGTTTTCTTCATACATTGCTGTTTGGAAGAAATGATTTTGTTAGTAGTTCTATTTCACTGTTCTTTGGTGGAATTTCTTTAAACTGCAGTGGTGTGGCTCTGATTTATTTCAGGTCACCGCATTGCACCATTCTTCCTTTCTTGCCTTCCAGCTCAGATGGCATTCCCAAGACCCAGATGTCAAATTTTGGAAGATCTTTTTCCACTGTTTGCATCTGGTTTCTTTGGCAAGCTCAGGAAGCATTGGAGTTATTTGGGTTTGGTGTCATGGCAAGGCTGCCAATGGGACTGTGTGTGGACATCCTTTCCTTCTGTGTGCAATGTACTTTTAAGTCATCATGCTGTGGAATGCTTCTGCTTAATGTGTCTGAATCTCCCAGGAATTTTGCACTTATGCCCATTTATGGCGATAAAGCTGACTTTCTTTAACCCCATTCAGGGCCATCTTTCCTTCCCTGCAGCCCGTACAGCTGCAGTCAGCTCTTAGATGTGTTCCATCCTTGCATGTATTTTACATCAGCCAAAGTATCAGCAATAATGCCAGTCACGGTAATACCTTAAGAAAACAAGCACTCGTGCCATCAGAAGAATGAGATTGCTAGTGAATCACATCATAGCAGTTGCAAAAACACAAGTTACCAAGACGTTTTAATCATTGGTACAACCTTCCTTATTTTTGTACCCTGTACCTGCCAAATACTTTATAAGAAAACAGCGTGTTGTATTAAGATAAGAATTGGAAGACATAGTATTTGGAAATTCCATAAAGAAGAAGACAACACAGTATTAGAGAAATCAATGAAATAAAATGTGTTGATTATTTAACAGTGCACCTGGAGGTAGTTAAATTATTATGGAAAAAAGAGTTGACATCTATCTCTTAAAGTAGTAACAGCACTAATTTAGTAACTTCAGGAAAATGAACATGGAGTCACTGCATTTTGAAAACCTGTCTGGACTGCCTGAATAAAGGAAATAGGAAAAGTCATTAAAGGAAATGGCACAGACCTCCATGTGATATCTCAAAATTTTCCTGGACTGAAAACCACACTGGGCTTGACTTATTCAAAGATTTGTAAGAATGGGTCATAACTTCTACTCGGTTCCTCCTAGAGATGTCTGAGATGTGCGTCAGAGACAGTTTGATGTTGATAATTATTTCTTCTCTGTTTCACTCTGTGGTAACAAATGTTTCACGTATATGAAGAATCACATAGTATGAATAATTAAATTGAATAATTTGCAACCAACTTAGAGACAAAATGTGCTTTTAAAAAAATTGAACAGTACGTTAAGCAAACTTACTAGGTTTAAAAACAAATTTAGTTCATAAGCAGGACACTTGTATGGTACTCGGCAGACAGATTAACTGTCGGTAGTCATTCCTGAGTTACTGGCTAAGACAGAAATATGTCAAAAGACGTTGCTTCCACAGACCCTTCTTTGTCAGTCTGCTCACCTGCACAAATGCAGCAGTAGGTGCCATAGCTATTGCACTTTAAGTTTAAACACGACTGCTCTTTACAGCGATAAAGGAATCTGAAAATGAAGGGAGCACTTAGGGAATGTCAGTCAGATGGATCTATGATTGCTAGATCAAGTAGCACAGGGAATACTCAGCAGCACCCCATTTGTGTGCTTAAAAGAAGGAGTGCTTAACTCAGACCAGGTGAGGCACGTCTCTAGAGGACACAGGGCTTTCTTAAGGCTGCGTGGCAGCCCAGTTATCTCTGTTTCCTATGCCTGCATTTTCTAGGCATTGCTGCTGTGAGCCAAGCATATTGCAAACAACTAAAGTTACATAGCCTGCAGATCAATCAGCATGCAAAGAACAGCATTATGTTCTTTAAACAAAAAATCAGTGGCAAATACTGTCTGTCAGGGAAGCCATTTTTAACTGAAAATGGAGCAGCCAAGGAAAAAAAAACCCGACACTATTATTTCTATTTTTGCAGTTGCAGAAAAATCGATCAGTGAAATTTTGCAAAACAGCCCTACATATGCATTTTTTGGCACTGCCTGGGGGAAGAATTCCCAAATGACTGTGTAGTACCACTGATAATGTATATAGGCACCTCGATGTGGGAAGAGATGCAGCGCAGAACCAGGATTTGTTATCACTGTCAGTATAAACGTGGGAGAATCTCTAAATGATGAATTTCACTCACTTTTCAAGTCAAAAACACTTGCATAGCAATTTTTGTTAGGTGAGATTCATTTCATTATGTCATTTTTCTTCTGCGTTCATTATGAATTTTCATATGTCATTCAATGCTTTTATGCTGTGCAAAATCTTCCCAGACTACTATGCCAGAGCAGATAGATACTGCCTTTTACGTGATCATACGAAGTCCTGCAGTTAATCCGCTGTTCGTTTGGATTTTTTTCATGTATGATTATGTTTTTACACATTGTGTGTAGTTCCGATGGTACATGTTTTCCCATATTTTCTCTGGGCTGAGGTGGGAAAGACCTGGCAGCCATCCTCTCAAGGCTGCTGAAAGATGCCATTTGGGGCACTGGTTGTGTCACTGCACAAGTGACTGTCCAGCTAACGGGTACAAAACCAGTTCCAGCATGTGGCCGTGGTCCCTCCCTTTGACCCTTTGTGTTCATACCCACATCCTTAAAAGCTCTGAGTCTCACTGTATGTGTCCTCAAAGGTTTTACTCCATTAAGACACCACTTACTGGTGTTATTTGGGTATAAATTAATGTTTTATAGAGTGATTATTACAATCGCTGGGCTGACAGAATTTTAAGAAGTGACGCATATGGACACACATTTGCAAAGCACTTCTTTCATTTCACAGCTACTGTAGCGTTTTGAGTTTTGGTCTGCCAAAGTGGCATACCATCCCGGTCACATCCTTCCTTAAGACTGCCATTTGCAGAGCACGTTCTCCTGCTGTTCTCCCTCCCTGACTGCCTTGACAGCCTGCACAGTCATCGAGGGGGTGGTGTGCTGGCTTCCTGGCTTAGCGCTGCCTCATGTGGTTTCATGAACTTCAGAAAGAGGGCCAAGCTAACATTTGTAACACAAGCGTTTAAATAGCTAGCATTTAAAAGAAACTTGCCTTTGTTCAGTAAAAATCACCTTTTTATATGACTGAACCATACAGAGCTGCAACACAGCTATATAATTCCATGTACTCACAGTGCCCTAAAGAGAACTGATGACATCTGTTAACTATAGAAGCAAAGCTCTAATGATTTTTCGGTTACCAAAAACCTGATGTGGGTACAGTTTCATTCAGAATTTTCTTAACTGTGTGTGCAACTTTTAAAGTCACTGTACTTTCATATGTTATGTAAATTCTATGGTAATATTTAAGAAATCAGGAGATAACCAGCTATAGGTTGGTTGGGTGTTTTTGTTTCTTTGTTTTCCTTTTAAATACTGTTGTACATTAGGATTTTTTTCAAGAGGGTTGAGGAACACAGTGTCCAGCAGCACCCGTTTAAGCAGTTTCACTCTTGATTTTCATTATTTGGATCTTACCAGATAAGATTTGGGAACATCTGTCTCAGCTGCTGGAGACAAGTGAGTGAGATTTCTGTTCAGTGACGGTGTATCCAGGAGTTTTTTGTTTGGTCATCTCTCGGGTGCTTTGGTAATAGTTACTTGTCATGGAGAGAAACAGTCAAATGAAAGGATTCATTTCAATAACACAGCTGTGTTTTGTGCTGAGAGGTCCCTTTTCTCACCCGCAGTCAGGTGAGAGGTCTTGCACTTCAAGGACTTGGCAGCTCAGTACTGGCCAGAGAGGTTAGCTGTATGCCATGTTAACCTGTCTGTTGGCAACAATGTGACTTGAAATGAGATGTGACAGCAGTCAGCAAAAAGGTCTGCAGGACACTACGCAGTAATGACATTGTAGTTAATTTTAAGGCTGCTGTAGACCACAGTAAGTTTTCTGTTTTTTACCATCTCCTATAGATGTTTACTGTTTGCCATTTTTATTCTGTCTGCCTTTTGATCAAATCAGAGACCACTTTACAAAATTGTGAGCTGCCAGCTCACAAACTAGCTGCTGTCTTTTGTGGTAGGGAACTTCAGTGCTTCTGGACAACAGCTTAATTATCTGCATCTACTGCATTTTTAAGTAGATGGACTGATTAATCTGTAATGCTTTTTAAAGTCCACTGCTTTTCAAGAATGTGTTATTACTGTTGTTGTTTAATTTGAATAAGTATAAATATATGTGTAGTGGGATCTGATTAATTGCATGCCATATATTTATATAGAGAGATTTCAGTGTTCAGCAATCAAACCCTAGGTCTCTGACTCAAGCTGTGTGTGCTGAGTGACTTCATTCTTACTGTGTTACCCAGCAATGTGTTTGGATGTTCTGCAAAACAAATAACAAGGCAAAAACACTGCCCTGCAGATCTATTTTGGATGCAGCAGGAGGTCCAGCAGCTCATAAACTAGACCAGGATATAAAGAGTGAGACAGGGTAAAGGGGGACCAGGGATTAGATAAATAATACTGCTGTTTTTCAGGTGTTTTTTCCCTATGCTTTGTTTTCATGCTTGTGGTCATACACAATACTTCGTCTGGATTGACCAGGCACTTTTTAGAAAGTGTCCTGAGCATTCCTAAAAATGGAGGAGTGCTGGGAAAGGGAATTATGGTAGGGAAGGGTAGGGAAAGGCTGGCGGAGAAGAAAAGCAGTGGCAAAAAGAAGTGCGTAGGGGGAGAGAATCACAGAGAAATACGTACCTTGGTTTTCACATGTGGGAGGCATTCTGTTTCTTAGCTTGTTTTTGCTATCTGTCTATGATGGTAATTGAGCTGGTTGCAAAAAGAGTCTTGAAAACAGTTTGAGAGAGGGAGAGAAAGTAGTGCTGTGGAGCGAGCCCAAAATCCTGTCCGCCAGCCCACACACAATCGGACATTGCAGTGACAGAGGGGAAATCCCTTAACGGACAGAACTATAAATGAAACTACTGTTGACAAGGGGAAGAGGCAAAGCTATATTTAACGGAAGTATTTTCATTTGAGAACTGCTTTCTTTTTTTCTTCTTTTTTTCTTCTTTTTTTTCCCTCTTGTCTGGTCAGCAGAGACTGCTAAGATTCTTCCTGTTTGAGACAGCGCATGGGTGGTTTCCCCAAGGCTTTTAATGTTAGATTAATGCTCTGGAGACAGTGTGGTGATAAATGGGTTCCTACGGTTACATCTACATCCTGTGCTCCCTTCCCCCACCACTGCCTGGGCCGTGGGTCTACGGCCTCCAGGCCAGACAGCAGTGCCCAGCAGCCCTACCAGCTACTCGGCTGCACAGCCTCAACATTCGTCCACAAATACACTTCAATTCACAGCGTCACAACCAGTTCTTTCTAGGACAGTGACAAAAATGGAAATGGAAAAGGGAAAGAAAATGAAATGGTGAAGAGAAAAGCATCGGGCTGAAGGGAGGGCTGTCGAATTGGCTCTTCATCTGCAGTGACAGATCCCAATTAATTACTTTTGCTGTTGCTGTTCGCTTTCAGAAGATAGGTTTGCAGGAGCGGTCATTCTGTTGATTCATGCTTAATGGCAGTGCTTCGTGTGTCGTACTGCGCTCAGCAATAAATGTGGAGTTTAAACTTCTCCCTTGCATAAGCACACGGCTCCCCTGCGTGAGCTGCTCCCGTGCCCTGGTGTTGTGTGGTGCTGGCAGGGGTGTAAGTGCTCAACTTCAGGAAGCACTGACACAAAAACGTAGACAGGAAAATGAGGACCTGAGTTATTTTTATTGTTAGCTGAACGTGCCTTCGTGCTGACTCGTATTTTTCATGTTTGTGTTTTCGTTTTCAGCTGGCCGGTTCCCATGATTACTCTCCTGTGCGTGCATACATGTTTTGGAGGGATGCTTGCTACCCATGAGATGTGCAGGGCTGTGCACAGGCAGCTACTGGCACAGCTCTCCTTAGCCTCTGCAGCAGCCTTCCCCCAGTTGTGCTGCAGTGTCTTTTGCATCTTGAAGCAGAATTATTTTTAGACCATGAAGGTGTATCTGGCTGGTGCGTTTAGATTTCATGTCATGGCTTCCTTTTCCTGCTCAGGTTTCTCCCACTCGGCCTTCACGTTCGGCATCGAGAGCCACATCAGTCAGTCCAACATCAACGGAACACTAGTGCCACCTGCTGCACTCATCTCCATCCTCCAGAAAGGGCTCCAGTATGTGGAGGCTGAGATCAGCATCAATGAAGTAAGTACCCCCAGCACGCCTTGCACACCCCTCCTAGGCACTGCCGGCCAGAGTGCTGGGGCTCACCAAGGAACACATCTCAAAAACACACACCCACCATCCATCCTCACGTTGCATTGATGCAGTTTCCTTTTGTTGCTCTCCCTGTTTTGCACCACCCAGCAGAGAGCCAGGCAGCTCTGAGGTACACGTTTCGTTTTTTTGGCTGTGGCACCGAAGCCACCTCTGTGTTGCTTATTTGGGATTTGCAGTGTTTCCACTACCCAAGGCAAAAGAGCCGGTGCAGAGATTCCTGCAGCAAACAAGATGGTGTGTCTGTGTTTACAGTGCTGTGTTTTCAAGGTGACAGGAAAAGTTTGCAATGTAGGTTGAAACTTCAGTCTGTGCTGCCTTTCAGAACCTGTAGTGCTGCTGTTTGCAAGCTGTGAGGAACCTGACTAACAGTCCATAGAGATCACTGGGGAGATTCGTCTGATTTCAGTGGCTTTGGCTCAGATCATACAGAGACTGAGCACCATCCCATCATAGCACAGACATGCCAAAACGAGTGTGTGTAAATTCTCATCCTGGCTGGATCACTGGTTGTCTGTGTGCATTGTGTGAGCAGCCACAAAGTGTCTCTGTTCTCATTGAGCTGCAAGGAGAAACAAAGAGGGCATGTAGGAAAGAGCCAGTGTTTTTGCCCTGCCAACCTTAAAAAGGCGCAATACTTTGAGAGGGAGTGGAGCATGGCAGATGAGCAAGTGCTGCATTACAAAATATTTACCACAGTTAGCTGTATTTGTCAGAGATCTGTATTAATATTAATGCGTAAAAAGCTATTGCTTTTTCCTCTATAGCTGAACGTTGTATGTGAACAACGTGGGTGAGAACAAAGGAATATAAAATAGAGAAAAGGCTGTGTTTGTACTGTATGGTTTGGAAATCCATTTGTTTTTATCTTTATCTGTATGGTTTTATTTTTATGACTCAATACCACATTTAAGTGTTGTATATGTGTTTTTTAATTGGGGCAGTGACATTTGACATTCGTGCCAAGCTGCACTTTGATGGTGTTGTAATAACAAACCAATGTGAGGAATCTCTCTCAATTTGCTGCTACTTAACATTTGGCCTTGTGTCTGATATTAGATCTACACAGTTAGAGTGTTTCTAACCATGAACAGCACCTATAAATTCAGGTTATATGAAAGGTGTAAGGACCTATTCCTGTGAATCCAGCTTCAGAATTAACCTCTTTTGAGTGAATCATCTAAAAATACATGTGTTGTCACTGCTGTGATTTATTTTTTCTCTCCAAGTGGTTCAATTCTGCTTGATTATATAGTTAGAAGCAAAACAAAAGCCACTCTTCCTCAAGTCTGTGTGCCAGTAGTGGCTACAGATATATTGTGTGTATTACTTCAAAGTGGTGAGTAATCGTGAGTTTATAAATTAGTGTGCATAAAGTTGAAGTATTGTTTGTGATTTGTGTGAAGGCAGTCGTGGAAATATTCCAGTGAACATTTTTATAGTTAAAAATGTAGGATGCCAAAATTCATTGGCAAACATTTGTTTTTCATGTTGTAGCAAGGACTTGAGCCAGGATTCAAATAAATGTCTATAGAGACATTTACATAAAAAATGTTGAGGAGAAAGAGGTCTTATATGTGTCTTCTCTAATGACTCTTTTCTCTGTTTTCTTCCCCATAAGGAAACAAATATATAGTACTTTAATAATGTAAGGTATAATTCCAAGGACAGTGCAAGAGAAACAGACTTGTAAGCCAAACTGTTTTTTTTCCTCACCAGTTATTGGTATCACTTTCAAAAGATAATAGGTAATAGGAAAGTGAAAGTGAAGCAGAGCTAAGTAGATAAAGCAGTTGTTGACATGAGTCTGTATTAAGTCTTAAAAAATAGCCTTTGAAGGTTAATTCAATTGCTTGTTAAACCTGAAGCCTAATTTACAGAAATCAAAACGAGATCTGTAACTATTGTTAATAAAACTAGGGGGAAAAAGAAAGGAATAATAGTGGTAAAGCAGTCCTGTACAATCAGCTACAACTGGTGCTGCTGGGCTGATGAATGTGGTATAAAGAAACAGTGAATTTGCATATACATCTTATTTTATCTGAGGTTCGTTATTCATCTGCTGCTTCCATTCATATGTTACTGCTAGTGCAGGAAACGCAAACCATTCAACCCAAGTCCATTTGGCTCTGTCATGACTTCAGCCATTATTCTTTCCTTTTCAAAATACTAAATAAAGAAAATTTTCTGTTATAATTCAGACGATACATTTTCACAACATCATATTTTTGAGCCTGTAAAGAGTTCAGCTGCCTGATTTTTGTGTAAATTTTGTACAAATTATGGTTTCACAGAACAGTATCCTCACGCAACCTGGTTTTGTTTTGTTTCTTTATAACATTGCCTCTTTACCAGCCTCGGTAGATCCTGAGCTTGCAATTTTACTTTGGCTCATTCTCTTTGCAGGATGGTACAGTATTTGATGGCAGGCCAATAGAGTCACTGTCTCTGATAGACGCAGTGATGCCTGATGTTGTACAGACCCGGCAGCAAGCATTCAGAGAGAAACTAGCTCAGCAGCAAGCCAGTGCAGCAGCAGCAGCAGCAGCAGCAACGGCAGCAACAGCGGGAACAACGACGACTGCTGTTTCCCAGCAGAACACACCAAAGAACGGAGAAGCCACTGTGAATGGAGAGGAGAATGGGGCACATGCAATAAGTAAGCCAACCTGTGCAGCTGCTTTCCGCTGCTGGGGTAGATTAGATATTGAATAATCCTCATGTACTTGGTGTCTCTAAGGTGGTAAAACTGAGGGGAATAATTTCAAGAGGATGGGGTAATCCTAGAAAGATTTCTGACTAGACAACACTTTTTCTCTCACAGTATTATCTCTTACAATGCAAAAACTTCAAATATCTTCACAATTGCAAGTTGAAACCAGTGTCATGAAATGGAGCTGTGTGCAGTTTCCTTGGAGCAGGCTATCTGTAGATTTCATTAATAGGTGCTTTAATACATACGATGACAGTTGGGAGAAGCTGCAGCTGCATTTGATCATTTTGGCCAAGCTAGGGGAGGGTGGGTTGAGGGGCTGGGCCCTGCAAGCCATATTTGTGTAATTAAAGCATGACCAGAGCACAGCACTGAGCACTAACTACCCTGTGATGATCCATTGCCTTACTGCAAAGGTCCTTGGAGCAGTTTGGCCTATGCATTCCTGTACAGAATAGTCAAAAACTGGATAGAAGCTTGTATGAGCCGCTCCTAGCAGTTTGGAAACAGTGAATTTCTTTTGAAGGCACAGAGGAGAGAATTCCTTGCTTTTTTCTTAATGCCACATGCTTAGTCATACAAGCATCACTGTGAAAGTCCTACCTCCTGTAGAATGTTCCTGTATGGGAACAGTCAGTCCCTAAGAGCTCCACGTTCACCTTTGTTTACTGATGACAGAGATTGAGCTCATGTCTTAGACATCTAAAGTTAGGTATATATACCTGTAGGTGTAACCAAATCTTGATGGCTGTGCTAACATTGTTGAGCAGATGTGATTAATGGTTCTGTTTTGTGTGTGCAAACCATATTAGGGCATTGTCTAACATCTGAAACGAAACCTCAATACATTATATATTTCAAAAGAAATTCTAGAGGAACATGTGTGGCAGGTTTTGTAGGAAATCCCAAGAATTCTTTAGTTTAGACAAGAAACAGGTCAGGACTGTTGTCATGTAACAGATTTTCTTTGTTCTGCTGTGTAGATGCCTTTATCAGTCTCTGTCTTCTCTTTGACTTGAATAGACTCCTCTCTGGGTCAGTGAGAAAAATGCTTTCATACCAGATTTTTCTTCAGGGAATTTCAGTCAGACAGAATGGTTTCCCCCAGTAATATTGAAATGATTTAAAATACATTTTTCTTTTGAGAAAGCAATGTTAAAAGTTCTAAAAAATTCCAAGATGTTACTTGTTTTAGATCTGTGAAAAATGTTAGTATTTTATTTCCAGCTGATCCTTTGTTTTGAAGTTGAACTTATTTCATATCTGAAGTGGTACAAGCAGAAATGAAAGCACTTTCAAATTTATCTACCGCTGACTTTTTGTTGCTGTTGTTAACTCTTTCATTCTGATCATTGGTAAAGATTTTTGGAGAATTTCCTTCTGTCTCAGTAAACAAATTCTGAAGGTAGAAAACCAAATATCAGATCATCACAAATGCAGAACTTCTCAGACTTACTTTCTGTGATCTGAAGAAACTTGTATTCTGTTGTGTTAAAAAAATGAGAGCCTTTCAGATCAATTCAGATGTGTAACCCCTCTAAACCTCAGTCTCTCAGATTTGTCATCATTTTTATTAAAAGTAATGGTTCTTACAGTGGTTTTTAACAGAAGTAGTTTAATGAACAGTTGTGAACGTTTCTTAGTGTATTCAGGTAGAGAAGTCATATATGACTTAATCTCATCCAATATCTGCATGGAGCAGAATGCAAGAAGATGACATCGGTGTTGTCCAGTGAAATTTCATAGGCTATTAGACTGCAAATTTCAAAGCATGAACATGGCTGAAAACCTGCCAGGCGGATAAGTTAACAGAGCCATAGCAGTGGGAAGACAGAAGGTCTTCAAGGAGAACTTGGCCAGCTGGCACATCTCATTGGCAGCTGCTCTTGTGCTCTTCACCATCCTGAGCAAAGAGGTGAGGTCTGCAATTTAAGGAGAAGGAGACTTTAGGGAGAAGCTGCTGAGAAATACAGAGACAGATGGCTCTTTGTGTGCCTGGGAGGAATATAACCTTTCAGTGGGAGTCATTCAGAGGATATCAGCGAGATATCAACAACTGCAGGCTGAGGATTATACTTGGGAGATGCATACAGATCTGTAAAACTGACGCTCTCACCCTTGATCAGACCCGTTTAAATAAACTGTAAGAGATCTCTCTCAGTAGTTATCAGAAAGCACTAGAAATAACAGATCTAACTGGCAGTTTATTGCATAGGTCTGATTAATAGCCTTACACTTATATTTCCTTCTTTTATGGTAAATTTAGGAAAAGGTGATTATGTAAATGAATTAACAAAAAGGTCACTCTCTTCCTTTTTATTGCTTACACAGGGCAAACTGTATCTAACCTTAATTTCACCCTTATCACTGTGTTTAGAGAGTGTTCAGTCTAGGACAGACTGAGACGAAAGATGCGGCAAGAGCTTAGATCAAGACAAAACATTTAGGATAAGATTTTAAGATTAAGATCAGAAGATGTTTAGGATGGGACATAAAATGAGTAAGGTGAAAGCTGGGAGACCTACTTTGTAGGAAAGTGTTGATAGAAAAGATGGGAGAGAATTCCTGAACCATAATTTCCATTGTTGTTGGATTTAACAGAGCTAGCGTATGCTGGGATGTTTTGGGGTACTGTGCTCTTTCTTAGACATAATTTAAGATAGAGACACAAAAAAATCTAACAGTTTGAGATGCAGGTTTAAAATAAGTAAAGGAAATTGCTACCTTATTTTGCTGCTTCCTGAGTAATGTTTTCTCTTTTGAGTCGCTTTAAAAATTAGCTTAAAAGAATTGGCATTAGGTTGTTTTCCAACTCAAATATTTTTACTGTTGTTTCTATCATTATATTTGCAAGGATTGGGTTGTGTTTAAGAAAAACAAATCTCTGGAAAAAAAAACTCTCAACCTAGCTCCTTTATTGAAGGTACAGCCATAAAGAACAGCTTCATTGAATGGCCTGTCAAATATTTAACTCAAAAATCATTTCCTGTGAAAAGTCAGGGTTAGCACTGGTAACAGGTTAGAAGTACATTATTTTTGTTTTAATTTAAAGGGGAAAAAAAGAGTTGAAATCCCTCACTGGTATATGTTAAAATTATATTTAAAAGAAATCAACATAATTTTGGGGGTAGGGAATATAACTTTCCAGTGACTTTGTATTTTTAATATCTTTGAGGAAAAATACTAGAATATAGTGTAGTCTTAACCATAGAGAAATAGAAAATAGTTTGTATTAACCTTTAAGCACAGTTCTCTAGTATGCAGACTAATTTTTTCACTTTTGAAGGTCTGCTGCACTCGGTACAACTTAATCATGTCTATCTGAAAAGAGCCTGAAGCAGTATGTTCATTCATTCTGTTTATTCAGTGGGGCATTTTATGTTTTGGAAAGAGTAATCCTTTAAATATGAACGTTTTTTAACATCACTACTTAATTACGTGATGAAAAACAGGAAGAGGAGACATACAGAATGAACATTTGGAAACAATTTCTGAAAGATTTCTCATCTTTCTCTCCCTTTTTTCCTGAGCCATCAAAGCCGTAGTGTCAAAATTGCTGGTGGAAAACAATAGAAAACAATTGTGCAGATATTTCATTGTTTCCAAAGGCCACTCAATCTTATATGCACTAATGCAAGCGTCACTTGACTGGGTTTTTTTTCTCCATGTCACGAGTTTGTTCTTTTTGCAGAATAATTAATAACATTCAAAGTGCGTATCTAGATTTCTCCATCTGGTCATGTACAAACAAAAAATACTTTTAAGTATCAGATGGCCTTGTTCTGATAGTACCTCACAACTCTGAGACCCTGGAGTAAAGCTGCTATCAAATCATCATTTGGTTTTATTCAGGAGTAAAAAGCAGCTCTTCCTTTAGAGCCAGGCAGGTAACAGTAGGATCGTATATGGTAGGAATAATATCTCGTTTAATTTTTTCAAATTAAAACACTTGAAAGAACTCACTGCATGATTTAACCCCAACTTCCAACTCACAGTGTGAACAGGACACACATGAATGCCTAATAGTTACTATGCTGCTGTTTTTCTCATCAATATATGCTTTAAACCTGGTGATTCTTTGCTTTGGTAAGACATACAGGAGCTTGAGGCCACATCTCCTGGTTGGTTTTAACAGTGCTTTACTCTGTATTGCCCTGATTACTCATCAGCTGCTAATGTCAGGCTGCATCTCAAGTACTAGTACATATCCTGATGGTATTAATTTTATATAGGAAATGATCAAGGACAGTATACATGGCATGTATACAAGCTCAGTATACATGGATTTTACAAACAGGCATTTGTAATAGTTTAGTTTTATGCAGCCAGTCCGTGATTATTAAGTATTGTCAGAAGTGCAGATATTTTGAATGAGGAGTGCAGGGAGAGGGAGGGAATTGTCCACCTGTACTCTGCCTTTATGGGGTCCCACCTGGAGTACTGCAATCCAGGTGGGGGCCCCCTGGTACAGGAAGGATGTGAAGCTGGTGGAGCAGGTCCAGAGGAGGGCCACAAAGATGATCAGAGGTCTGGAGCACCTCTCCTATGAGGAAAGCTTAGAGAGAGTTGGGACTTGTTTAGCTTAGAGAAGAAAAGACTCTGAGGAGACCTCATTGCAGTCTCCCAGTACTCGAAGGGAGCTTACAGGCAGGAGGGGCACCAAGTTTTTACAGTCTGATAGTGATAGGACAAAGGGGAATGGCTTTAATCTAAAAGAGGGGAAATTTCAGTTAGATGTTAGGATTAAATTCTTTACTCAGAGGCTGGTGAGGCGCTGGCACAGCTGCCCACAGGAGCTGTGGTGTCCCATCCCTGGAGGTGCTCAAGGCCATGTTGGATGGGGCCCTGGGCAGATGATCTAGTGGTTGGCACCCCAGTCCGTGGCAGAGGGTTGGAACTAGATGATCTTTAAGGTCCCTTCCAACCTGAGCCATTCTATGAAATTCTATGGAAAGTGCTACTTGCATGACTCAGCATAAATTAGCACAAAAAAATTACCACAAAACTGTGTAGTTGAAGTTAGGGTAGTTGAAAGCATTGGTTAGGGTAGAAATCTGGAGATCTTCCTTCTGATGGCAGTTGTGTAACATCACAGTCTGTTTTGCCAGTCAGTGGGCAATAGCTCAACGGAGCATGAGTATCAGGACAGATGGCTGATTCTAAATGCCATAAACATGTGGCAATAAAGGAGCATAATTATTCCACTTGTGAACCTATGGATCTCCATATGTGATTAAAGAATGACTAACTAAAAGACTTAACCCAGATTGAGAACTTGGATTTTGATCAATCAGAGCAGATCAGCTGGCCAAGGCATTGATGAGATAACACAAGGCTGCCTCTCCGCCAGCCTGCCAGCTCTCTGCTCTTGGATGTGCTTTCTGTGAAATGGGTTGCAATTCTGTACATGACATCTGCTGCCTGTTGTTCCAGTGTGTTACCTGCCCTTGATTGGTGTCTCATTCACAGGGGATAATAATCTTGCGTTGCAGCCAGGAAGTGAAGTTTGAGATTCATACTGATGCAATGAAAATCTGGAGTGCAAATATTATTCACATTGCAAATTGGTATGAAATGCTGCCGCTCAGAGAAATTCATTGTTTTAAACTCACTTTTGTTGGTTTTTTTTTTCCTTAAGGAAATAAAAATGGTTTATAAAACCAAAGTAGCTTAGACTGCAGTCTGAACAACCCCAGAATCACAGTATGTGGGTTAACTATATCTATGCATCAGTTGGTCCCTTTGCATATATCCTGGTACACATAAGAAGAGAACTGCTCACTGTTTCCCTGCTGAACTTGGGGAATTAGGCCCATACTACATACATCCTACATCTGTGTAGCCTCTCACACTTCTAACACTGTCTAAGAAAATGAATGTGCTATCTGCTGCTTTTTTACAAGAACAGCATAAATCTTTTCTCATATGTGGCAATCTCCTACTTCAATAAAACTTTAGGTTGATTTAACTTAAGACATCTTCAAGAAAATCTGTATTGAAATGAACACTAATTATTTATATCTAAAGCTACATGCTTTATACATGATATTTTAGAAAACTCTATATCTTGAGGAAATATCATAACTTTGAATCGTCATAGAAAAGAAAACAGAGTAGCATGACCAGTGACACAGCACAGGACACTAAATATACATTGCTTTTAAAGTTTAAGCCATGGGTAACCAGCTGTTTTTAATGCAGACCTAACATCATCTTGCAAGCTACTTATTCAGGTATTTCTCTTTACAGATAATCATTCAAAGCCAATGGAAATTGACGGGGATGTCGAAATTCCTCCTAACAAAGCAACAGTCCTTCGGGGCCATGAATCAGAGGTGTTCATCTGTGCCTGGAACCCTGTCAGTGACCTGTTAGCATCTGGGTAAGGCCATGACTGGAAACAGCTGCTGCAATTAGAATCTATTTAGAGATGCAAGAACTTGAGAGCATATCATAGAGACTAATCAGTAATCTCCCTACTGATTTTTTCAGCCTGCAACTGTTTTTTTCAGCTGTACTGCACATATGTAGGAGTTCAGTAATAGTAAGGTGACGCAGAATATGAAGCATTTACACATTTAAAATGTGCACTCTGTGGCTCTGAATGCAAACAAGATTTTTAAAGGTTTTTAAAATAACTGGATAATTCTCAGAGTATTAGAAGTTCATGGAGCCTGTTCCTGCTCGTCTTAGTTAGTGGTGCATATTGGGATCTCGGAAAGCTTTGTCATCCAAGTTTTATTTTTAAAAGTGTGGGGACTATAAAACAGAGTTCTCTTTAGCCATGTCTTTATTAGCATGGTCCAGCACAAACAGTAGTAGTTCCAGAGGGCAGAACTATTGTTTGAGAGTCTTATGCCACCACTGTTTGTATTAGAGAGGGGTACTTCAAAAGGAACCTGGTTATGTCCAATGTGCTCATCATTAGGAAACGCTTTGAGGACATATTTTGTCTCAATTTCATTGATAAAATAGTCCAGCTTGTGTTCTCTGGTGCTGCTCTGCCATGACAGAGCATGGTAAGCAGGGCAGTCAGATTGACTTAGAAAAAACAATTTTGATCCAAACTGAAATGCTAATGTAAACATAACATTGGAGCTGTACACAGACACTGTTGGAGTCTGTGTTTGCCCGTGCTTTAAATTTAACTTAAAACAAAGGCTAAATTTTAGAAGTCCAACTGGCAACATGGAGGAAAACTGATGCAAGTTAGAAGAGATAAATGGGTCTTCATCACTCAAAGTTTACCTAACAAAATCTGAGCATGTACATGGAAGAGGAAGGTCATTTGTCCAACTTTCTGTGAAATCATCAGAGTCTATCTTCTTATGAGATCTTTGTTGACTTAACACATGAAAGTAAAAAATGCGAATGCAAATAAATGTGGGGGGAAAAAAACCAAACCCTAATAAATTAACAGAAGTAAATATCAGGTTGGAGAAACAACACAAGATCTCTACAAGATTGAAGACAGCAGTTTCCAATAAATGATTTCAGATGACAGGCTGGATTTTTAGAAAACAGAATCTTGCTGAACATATTTGATTTCCAGAATGTCCAGGCCTAATAATATTTCCTTTATACCAGTCATTCTAGGCCGTGTACTTGTAATGATAAACGTGTCCATTGTGGTGTTAATTTGAATTTTATGGAAAACAGCGTTCAGGTGATCCATTATCACAAGCACATTACTTAAGGGAAAATATGTAGGGGAGAAGGGATACCATAAAAAATTATTCTTTAGGGACACCTGGTGGCACCTGAGATGCAGCAGCACATGCTATTCTGTTCTGGAGAGTACCTGCACAGCTGAAGTAAGGCGTCTACTCAAGTGCTCTGCCCCTCTTCTAGTTCTTACATCTATCAATTCATTATACAGGGTGCTGAGACTCCTCAGTATAGGGGCTTAAACTTCACTTATTGGCTTTAGCACCTGTTGAATTTGATAACTACTTCCCAATGTTTGGCTCACTGTCAGTGCTTTCCATGCTACACGGATGAGCTCTATTTCACAGTCCCTGTGTGCAGAGTTTAAAAGACGACTGAGTGGGTCTTTAATTTTGCTGCAGAGCACTGAGCACTGGTAGTTGGATAAAACAAGGGGGCAACAGAATCATAGAATCCTTAGTGTTGGAAGGGACCACTTAGGGCTGTCTAGTCCAACTCTCCTGCAATGAACAGGGACACCATGATTAGATCAGGTTGCCCCAGGCCTGTTCCAGTCTGACCTTGAAGGTCTCCAGGGATGGGGCATCCACCACAGCACTAGGTAACCTGTTCCAGTTACCTCACCACCCTCACTGTAAAAGATTTTTTCCTTATATCTAGCCTAAATTTATGTTCCCTGAACTTGATGGATGGTATCTTGCACAGTCTCCACTGAAGCTGGAGGACAGTAATCAGAACCATTAGTTACATGTCCAAGATAGAAGACTACCTTCTCATTATCCCTTCAGGTAAACTTTGCCCTTCAGGGTAGTAAGTCTTTATTTGTAGGCTTTACTATTCATTCTAGAAGCATATAAATACACGCATAGGCAGAAAGTACAGTCAAGCATTGTGTCTCATGCAGACTAATGGCAACGCATTGAAAATGCGAATATCTCAAATTCATATGCATCTTGATCAGTTTTTAGTCTCTTTGTAAGTGAATTCTGTTAGCTCTCAGGTAATGCAGAAATGAGTGCCTTATGAAGCTTACATTATTGAAATAGCATAAAACGTGCAGGAAAAATGGCAGGAAGAGAGCTGATTGATGATGCCATTGTACAAATAAATATTTGAGATGTCTAGTGTAGAAATGCTGCATGTTATCATCTACAGGCAAACTATATATTATGGTACCAAATTAAAAAAAGGGAGAAATTCCCTGAGGTCTTTAGTATGCTGCAGTTCCATTTGTCCTTTACAAAGTATTGCTTAAAAAAAAAAACCCTACAGTTAGACTGATGTGAGAAAACTGAATTGTTAGATTCTGTAATAGCCATGTTGTGCTGCCCAGTCCTTACTTTTCTTCTGTCTCCCCATCTGCTTCACTGTACCCATCTGTTTTCTCCTTAAAAAACACATAAAAACCCTATTAAGTAAGTGAAGTAGTGCATTCGTTCTGTTTACACTGCACATATAACAATTGAACTTCAATTCATGGCAAAGTGTTTTTTGCAAACCCTAAGTTATACAGGTAGTTAATCTAACAATTAGAAAGCAACCTGATGTAATCTTCAAAGCATGAGAAGAACAATGCAGATTCACAACCTGATCTCAAGCAAGCTGTGTAAGGGAATTACAACATCGGTTTCCAGATTTAGTGAGTACCCCATGGATAGAAAGAAAGCTGTGTATTTGATCTCCCAACTACTGGCACTGGTTAGCACTGGCTAGTATAGGAATGTATACTTTCTGGACTTGGCAAAGGGCTATTTAAAAAATAAATGTGGAGACATGAATTTCTCTGATCAAACAGTGAGAAGAAGTACCTTCTGCAGCTACCTGTCATTCTCCACCATTCCCATAACTATGGAAATGGAGGATCAGGACACGGGTGTCACCAGTAAAGGCTACCAAAGATGTGACTGTTACCAGATGCTTATGAGAAGAACACTTGGAAAGTGTACATACAAGCAGTTTTCTAGGAGGATTAATTGCACCTTGTCAAGGAAACGAGCATTCCAAAATAAATAAGTGTGTGTAGTGTTTTCAGAAGGTAAAAAAAAAAAAAATACGTGCATAGGCAAATGTCAAGATTTGACCATTCCAACCATAATTCCAGTTTTACTCTTAAAATCCAGCTGTCCTTCTTTTCAAAGAACTGATTTCTTCCGTGAAATTTCTTTCGGCGTATTTTAATTTTATGGCATACATAAATCATTACAGATGGTTGTGTTCTGTGGGTAGTGCAGAAACAGCTACATCCACATTAGTAAACTAAACATGCCTGGGAATATTCCTAGGCATTGAGGCCAACTGGCACGGTATGGCCTGTGTCTGTGCTAGCAAACCATCCTGGCTGCCAAATAGGGCGGTTGCCCACAAGCTGCACTTTGGGGATTATCTGTGTGTTCCCTATGCCCAGGAGATACTCAGAGAGATCGTCAGGACCCTGTGTGCAACAATACACATTAATGGCCCCATCAGAGAGTGCCAATTCAAACAGCCCTAATTCTGTAATCAATCTATCAGCTTGCTAGCATAGGAAGTTGTGGTCTAGTGACCCAGAATGTTCCTGAACTTATTTGAATTTCTCAGTATTGAAGGAGACTGTGAATGTCAAGGTTGCTGGAGCCTTGAACTCCAAAAACTTTTCTAGTTGAATTTAAGTTGCTTCTTTCTGAACATTCAGCCGCTGTTTCCAAGAGCATGCTCTGTTCTGTTACATCCAGCCATGCCCTTTAAGTAATTCTCATGGCTGTGAAGAACCTGGCCTCCTTCCCAAAACACAACAGTAGGTTTCTTGGCTTATCTTTGCTGACCTACACCAGTCTCTTTCACACAAGGGAACTTTGTGTCTTGCAGAGCTCTGTGTGCATCTTCACTCTCTGTAGTCAGCATAATAATTAGCCATAAAACTGTTGTCCATAAGATCTTATGATTATAGCTCTGTATGGCTGAAGCAGGAGAGTTTCTGGGCCAGTTTCAACTTTCATCTCTGGGTTTTATATAATGCTTTGAGTTACTATGTTCCTCGTATCAGCTGTTTATTACCTGCTGTGAATTACCCTCCTGAAAAATCCTTTTGAATTACCAGTTGGAAGGAGCGGGTTGCAAACTTTCCTAGATAATGCCAGGTGCTAATTCGTCTAATTTTAAGTGCTTAATCACTAGCAGTTGACTTAATTGGAGCCAATTTCTTTGTCATATCAAATCTGTTAGTGCAACCAGGTCTGCTATTAGGTAAGTTCTATTTGAATTATCTATTGTGGGGTACAATATTGCTGAATCAGTGGGACAGACAGTGAGCTTCCTCACTGTGCTTATACACTTGGCTTTTCCCTCTGGATACCTCTAAGGCATTTCCCTTTGCTGACTCCGTAGGAAACTTAAGCATTTACTCTTAAGAAACCTGTTTTTTTAAGGAAAAGTTACGCATGTAAATTAAGTGGAGGAGGTTCCCTTTATGCTTTTAATAATCTGTTTTAAAATAAAATAAAAACTCCAACCTATTTCAGCCAGAAGTGTTAAAGATATGTAGCAATATTGCATATCAAAATAACCATAAATTATAAGACTGTACCTGAAGATTAGAACTACCAAAGTTCAATAATCATGCAAATTCCTTTAGACGCTGCTGCTGTTTTAACCTCTTTGCTGGCTGTTATGGAACAGGGGTTTTATATATCACAAATAAAATTCTGCAAGCATTCTTCTACTTTGATTCATGGTTACACAAGGGCTGAAGGGCATGAAGTAAAATGCTTTCAGAACTAAGCCTTCCTAAAATTTGGCAGTATTCTTCAGTAGTGCAGAACAGTATACCTATTACTCAAGTGTTCATGACTCGCATGTTGGAATGAGCTGCTTTATCATGCAGATAGAAATGCTTCTGTGGGCTAAGGAGATTAAATATCTTTCTGAATTGTGCTTGAACTATGGTTTTCTAATAAGGTAGGGTTCACTGAATCATTCAACAGAAATCAGAATACTTTCCAGAACAGAGAATACTTTTTTTTTTTTTTTCTTTTTTTTTTGTCCCCAGCAACAAAGAGGAAGACACACAGATACCCCTGCCACACACTGGTAGGCTTATAAAACCTCTCTGCAGGAACACATAATAGCTTATGTAGCCTTAGGAAGAAGAAAATGAAAAAAACCAAAATTAAAATACTGGAAAATAAGATTGCCCAAGCACAGTCAGAAAACTGACTAAATAAAACTGTTGAAAAACAAAGCCATAACCCTTTTAGAAATAGCAAATAGGATATTGTGTTTGATAGCCAAGTGGCTGTGTATTTTCTTCAGAGGGTCCAATAGCAAATTGGATTATTACAATAAGGGCAGAATTGGCCAGGAATCTTATGCAGTGTAGAAGCCAGCACTGGAGGAATTTCCTACTTAGCATGCTAACGAGTAACCCAAGCCTATAAAAGATTTACGTTCCCACTATTGTAAATTATTGCAACTAAAAATGCCCCGTATCTTCTGAGCCTTGTGTTTAACTGCATGGACTTTCCCGCCAGTACATACAAAATGTTCAGTTTTCTAAACCTCTGAAGAAGTGAGAAGCTGTATTACATTCATAGTTCCATATGATGACCAAAATTATCTTGATTCAAATTATTTCTTAATCACCAATGTGAAAGATGTGTGCCAACAATCAAAGAATGGCTGCATAGAAGCCAAAGAATGGCAGTAGCTTGTGACAAAGCCCTGGCCAGCGGTCACATCTCAGCTTGACACAAAAGGTTGTGAGGAGATGGGAGGCACATTCCCCAGGCATGCAGTGACCCAGCAGACCTCAGAGACACTGATACAGGCAAAGAGGATTTTTCTTGTACTGTTGAAATATTGTTCATGTAAAATCTGGCTATATTGTTGATAGAAGAATATGCAAAAAATCAATCTAGTTTGTTGCTTTATTGGCCATTATTTGCATTGAAAAGTAGGAAGTGTTCAAAATTGTCTTGGTATCTTTAGTGTGAGCATTTTAAATGTTTTATTAGTAGACCACAAGAAAGTACAAAATTCTCTTGTAGTAGATTTCTTTTCCCGTAAAACATGGGTTATCCAAGCAAAAATGGATCTCAGGACTTTTGTCTTCAAAAAAATACTTTTTCTACTTGCTCATGTACTGGAAAGTAAGTCCTAGTCGCTAATTAAAAGCAAGGAAAAGTTAACATCAGATACATCAACAATAACATTTAGTTTTGATTGTATGAATTCTTGGAAATATAGGAGAGATCCTAATTCTGCTTCAGGTTTCTGCTTACTGCAGGTAAATTAAAATTACCCTCTGGACACAGCAAGAAATCCATCTTACTTGGTTGCTTTGTTTTTTTTTGTTGTTGTTATCGACTGTTTAAAAAGAGGGGGGGTTTGGGGAGGGCAAGAGGCAAATCCCAGTAAACCAGAAAACATGATCTCTTCCACCCTGCTGCTGGAAATTGATTTCTGACCTCAGAGACATTTTTTATTGGAAGGAAGATCTGTGCACAGTGAAAATAATTGTATAACTTTTGAGCAGACTGTGATCAACTTTTCACTTTCTCCTCACAGCATTTTCTAGACAACATCAGTCTGCAATGAACGTATCTTCCTAGAAAACATTCTGTCTATGAAGTAGATGAAAATCCTCAGGCAGAGCCAGGAAGCAGGCACGGTAGCACCTTTGTCACACTGTTAGAGGTCCCCTTCCCTAAGGCAGCTGCCAGGTGACATTGCACCTCTGCAGATGATGATGCTGCATTCTGCCCCTCTGGGGAGCACCAGGGCTCCATCTGCCATTAGGAGGTTAATGTGGCTGTGCGCCATTTTTGCGGGAAGCATGTGAGCACAGCCTTTGTGTAAAGGGCTGCCAAGACCATCTCTGTAATGGCACTGTGTACGAAGTGCAAAATGTAGGTAGCAAGCAAATGTACAGCTATTTTTTGAATAAAGCAAATGATGTTATGCTGTAGATTTAAATGATAGATATGAGATAAATATCTATTAACTTTTCTAAAAATATTTGCCAGTATAGGGAATGCAGGAAGTGCAGAATTGAAAAGCCACATTTGAAAGGTTGTGATGTTTTCTCAATTATAAGTAGAGGTTTTTTTACTTTGTTTGCTGGGTTGCCACCAAGAGTTTTCATCTCTTTGCAATTGCTTTTATAGATCTGGAGACTCAACTGCCAGAATATGGAATCTCAATGAGAACAGCAACAGTGGTTCCACTCAACTAGTTTTGAGGCACTGTATAAGAGAAGGAGGACATGATGTCCCCAGCAATAAGGATGTGACTTCACTGGACTGGAATGTAAGCTAGCTTCTAAGACTGTGTGTGGTTTTTAACTGTCTAAATTTAATTCGGAGTCAATTACAGCTGCTGCTCTGTATCTTTTATATCTGAGGTGACCAGAACCTCTGTCCTAACCTATTGACCTCTTGTTTCAGATACTCATAATAGACTGAACTTTCCCCTGTAAGCTTTAATTTTCCAGTACAGTTGCCATCTTCAAGCTTAATGATGATGTATTTATGTATCTTTTTTTAGGAGCATGAGTAAAAATAAACTCAGTTAACTTTAAGAATGAAGATTAAACAAGCAGTCTGTGTAGTAATGAAAGCTGATTAATATTGTGTTTGCATCCCATAGTTACTCTGTTTTGGCATGTGAGGAGATGTAAGCACCAGTGAAGCTTCTTCTGAGATTGAACTATCAAGACACGCTCCTGTCTGAATTATGTTGTACGAAACAAAATGTGCTCACCTGGTAGTCTGTTTGGGTAGGAACATGTGCAGTCATTCTCTTTCACCCATCCAGCTCCCAGGTGAAATTGTATTACTTGATCCCTTATTGACCTTCATCCTGCAAAATCTTTTATCCACATTCGATATTACAGTACTGCACAGGGATAACTGAAGTGAGCAAAGGAAAACAGGTATTCTTAGGAATCCCCAGTGGCTAGGCAGTGTCTTTGAACAGCGTTAAGACTGCTTAATGTCTCCTTTCTGCTGCTGAGCAGTGTAAAATGAACTTAGAAGACTTTGCAGGAACCTTAACTAATTTTGAGATCATTTTCATTCTGTCCATTTTGTTGATACAGACAGAGTTTTTGTTGTATAGACAGAGTGATCACAATGAATTTAAAACTAAGCACCAGGAAGGATTCTCATCTGTTACATACAGTTTCAGTTGCTGGTCAGAGTCTTGATTTGATTAATCTTTACTGCAATATAAGGTAGCTGTACTGGTCAGCTCCCCCTGTGTATTGTTTATTTGACACAATAAAGTTGATGAATATTACAGAAAGTGCAGGTAAGTTAACAAAGCAAACTAAGATAAGATCAAGAATGCGTATTATTTGTTTTCTGTGTACATCATGGGAAAGAAAAATTGTCAGGAAAAACTGAATTGAGAATTAGGAAGAAGGAAGTTGAAAGAAGAAAATAAGCAAAGATTCAGAACAGTTATGAGATAAGTTGTCAATAGTGCATTCTTCCTCTAATAGTACCTGCAGCAGATCCATACCCTTCCAGTCTAAAGTGATATTTTACTTGCATTGGGCTAGTACCTAATATAATTAAATGTTCCTCATTTAACCATCATAAGTGCTTCCAACGTGCTTTCAGTTTTCCAGTGAATATGAGTTACTGATAACAAATTTGGATAAACTGTTTGTCTAATCCCTGAGCTTTCCTTCTTTTCCCTTTTGTTGTTGCCTTTGTCCGTATCAGGGGCCCACATAAACGTACAGCACAGTGAAGTTGACTTGAGTTTCCATATTTTTTCCCCTACATCATTACATACTTGACTTGAATCTGCAACCACTCTGACTGCTTACAGAGGGTTGAGTTGGACATATGTTTTAAAGAGCTGTTTTATGCTTTTTCCTAATTTTTTGTTCATGAAATGTCATCTGCCTTTATTGTTTATTTAGAACTACAATATTAATCATATTCCATTGTGAAATTTTCAAATTGTTTAATATATTAAATCAGTTCTTATCTGTTTTATGTGATTTATGTTACAACAGGAAAGGTTATTTCTAGCAGTCATATTCAGATCCTTTGGTACCAAGGGTAAAGCTGATCTCCCTCATATTTAGCCATCTAAACTGGTCATGTAGGTTCCTGCTAAAAGACATGTGCCTTCGTGGTGGTCTGGGCAGAATCTACAGCAAATAAGATCATGAATTACACTCCAGAAGCAGTTAGTGCTGCTAGTTTTAGAGGGGAAACTAGGTTACTCTGTTAGTCTAACTCCTGCCTTCTGAACTTCTGCAGGTAAATGGGGTGAATCTCACTCCTAATCTAAAGTAAAACGCTTAGGGACTAATTGCCCACTGCTAACAGTACTTACTCACCTCAGCTGGTTCCAGAGTCAGGTTCCTTTTGATTTCTCTCATTCTGGCCCAGTAAATCTTTCATTGCTACATAGGGGTTATCCTTCAATGAAGATCTGCCTCCAGCAGGATACATGTAATTTGCTGGTTAAAGTTACCGGGATTTTTTTCTCGTAAGTGGAACCTGTAAGTTCCACTTAGAATTCTGAGACTGCCCATCATGATATTGTGCCTCTGAGCACGTGTGGGAATCTTTGGGCAACCTGGAAGCAGCTCCGTTGTGTTAGACAGCTTTCAAGGTGGTAACGGTAGGTAGCTTATGTGTTTAGGTTCTACTTTTAAGTGTAGATGCCTGAAATTCATTCAACTGGGATTTGGTAAGGATATTCAGAATCAGTTAATGATTCTTAGTCTCTCATGCCTGAGATGTAATATCTGTTTGTTATCTGGAAGAATCCCAAATAATTTTTTTCTATCTTGTTTTCCTTTTCTAATCCTCTTGAATAAATTACTTTTATCTGATGGCATTAGCTCAGTTTTTCAGAGCTGTGCCATCAGAGGGTTTTATTTCCTCATTCTATTTGCAGTACTAACCTTTAGTTTAGATTATATAATAATGATACTGTCCATTTTATTGTGTGGACTCAGGTTACCTATAAATTGTAATGCACAAACCTCGGGGGGGGGGAGAACGTTTTGGTTGGAACAGATTTCATCTAGTATTGACCTTTGACATTTATATACATCCCAACAGAGTGATGGAACACTATTGGCTACAGGCTCATATGATGGTTTTGCAAGAATATGGACAGAAGATGGTAAGTCAAACAAGAATCAATGGTCCTACACAGTTAACAGCAATAAAGAATAAGTTGACTAATTCATAAACAAATTATAATGTTAACTTTTTCTTTATTCCAGGTAACCTTGCAAGCACCTTAGGTCAACATAAAGGTCCAATATTTGCCCTGAAGTGGAACAAAAAGGGGAATTATATTTTAAGTGCTGGTGTTGATAAAGTGAGTTCTAAAAATACTTAATTATAACTTCTAAGTGTGCTGACTCAGTGAGCATGTGCTGTTGAATTCCAGAAGACTGTTTTCTTGTGCTCCAGATGCTGTGGAAAGTTGTGGGGAGTTCCTTTAATTTGTTCTAATGTGTGTTGGATTTCCTTGGGTTAAGTGACTGAGTACGTTTTTGAGACTTCACATAAATACGTGAATTTTTGTGTGGAAGTTTGTTTTAAAAAACTCTCCATTTGCTCCCTATTTAAAATAGCATTTTAAATGAAAGAAAGAACTGCTTCTACTACTTAAATATATGGTTTTATCAACCACAGCAGTTTCCAAGAAGGAAGTTATCTTACACATACTGACTGCATTTTTGGCTCATCTAATTATCGAAACTGTTGTATTTGGATAAAATATATATGGCTTCCTTTACAAACATGCAAAATATGGTGGCTCTCAACTGAAAATTGAGCAAAAGCTCGTTTCAGCTAAGTGCATATTAGAGATTAAAATGAACAGATGACTGCTGATGATGAGCAGAAATCCATTAAAACTGAAACTGGAAAATAAACACTTGCCTAACTTTTGACATCTGAAAAATTAGATTTGTGTGTCATCTTTGGCTTCCTTTGTAAAGTATGGAGAGAAAAATGGTACTTCCAAGTGATGAGTTGCATGGCCTGTGTTACAGTGGGATGCACAGACAGTGCTCCTCTCCAGTAGTCAAGGGAAATGCACTCAGACTCACTCTGATTTGTAGGCTGGATAGTTTCATAGTTTTCACATAGTTTCACATAGTTGTAAAAATGGAAATTTGTGAGAATTGAGTTTTATTCCTTTTCATACTGGCCCGTATGCAGTTCCATTTGTCTCCTAACAACAGTTCCCAGTAATAGCAGTGATTCTTCATGAGATCTGTTATCGCCAAGATGAGGCAGCCTTCATTTATTTCCTCAAAGTACGTACTGCCATAAGCTGACAGTTCACCTAGATAGTAGTTTTGAGTTGGGAAATTGCTTACATGTGCTGTGGGAATGATTTAAACCTGTAGTAAGCAGAGCGTACTTCAGTCTGTCCTGCCACAGTAGCAGGAAGTGGTAGGTACTCTGCAGCTAAACAGTTTATGTCATCATTTAATTATTAGAAATGTATCACTTAGGTTTGCAGTCAAATTCAACTTGCATCTTCGGAGAAAGGAAGTCTTACTTGATAACTGAAACAGCTGTAACAAAATGCTTATTATAAATTTGTTGTACTGTCCTCCGGCATTATTCAGTGAGAATATGCCTATTTTTAGCAGTTACATTACTTCCTCTATAGGGGTGATACTTCTATACCCACACTTAGATAATTATTCTGTAATATTTGGAAGGGATTTCTGTTTATTCAGCTGTACAGCACACAAGGCTCTCTGCAGTCAATAATTCTACGATTGCTTCTCAGTGGCCCTCAGAACTCTTCTCTCTATTTGTTCTCTGAGCTGAACAGTCACTAACCATTTCTTCCCCCTTCTTCCTTATTCAGACAACAATAATTTGGGATGCTCACACAGGAGAAGCTAAACAGCAGTTTCCTTTCCATTCAGGTAATCTTTGCAGAGCTCATGTTACTGACGTAAAATACGCATCTTAATTTTATCAGCCTATTGTAAAAATCTGTCTGCCAGAGAAAAAACAAATTGTGAACCAGTATTTTTGTGCCTTAACTATTCTGATTAGCATGGTTTCTGGGTTTATTCCCCTTTAAGTGGTTTCTATGAGAAGCAGCTTTGAAAGTCAAGCTGAGCTCCAGAAGAGGATTTACATGCCAGCCAAGACTACTCTGCTGAATGCTTGTGTCATTATCTATGTACTTGAGTAGTATCAAGGTTAAAATGGTAACTTTGAAAAGAAGCAAATGCGGATCTCTCAACAGTTTGCATTCTCTGTGGCAAGCATGAAGGTCCTCAGGGATTTCTCATCTTTTAGTTTTAACTTGAATTTCTTTTGTATTTGCTTTGTCTAATTATCAGAAGTCAACAGCAATCTTACTTGGACTATCAGTTGTACATCTTGTCCTTCTCAAGAACACAGGAGACAGATTCTGATACAAGATATAGACAAGATACAGATTCTGAGTAGTCTTGAGTAACAGCAATCACTGATGTAATCATAAATTCACATGAGATCAGACTTTTAAGATGATGATTGAATTCATAATCCAAACCTGGTAAATTGTCACAATTAAATATTTCTGATGAGCATAGTCAAACTGAGATTAAAACTGTCAAAAACGTTACAGGTTCTGATGCTATAAAGGTTCACTGTAACTAATCATTGTTTCATACAGCAGTCATACACAAAGCACTTACTGGTATTAAAAAACACATTGTTCTGATTCTAAGATGTTAATTTCCACAGTCTTAAATTCGATTTCCAGTTGGTCTCATTCTCAAATACTCACATCTGTTTGCAAAAGAAATGGCTGCTCAGTGGAAGACAAAAACTGTGTCCATGCACACAGCAGATCCATACTCTACATTTTTGTCACTCCAAGTTTATTAATTCAGTTGTCAGTTTGGAGGAGCCAGTGTCTGTTGACACATTTTCTCATTGCAGCATTTATTTATCAATCAGAACTGTTCCACTAAACCACATTTTGCACTGTATGATGTTGTAGGTAATGAAATTCTTAGGCTTACTAATCCCTAGCTATTGATCTAAATAGTTATGGATTCAGAACCTGGTTACCTCTTCAGAATCATGTTCACTGAAGTGTATCTGTTTAGCAACATCAATTGGGGACGCATCATCATTCTCCCTTTAGCAAGTTGAAAACTTTAATATTTATTCCAGTGCAATACAAGAAAAATTGTTACTACATGTGCTGTCTTTCGACCATTAGACATGACTGAATTGAATTATCATTTCAAATATGTCTTGATAGGAATGTAAAAAACAACAAATTACAGATAGGCCAAAAGCATATGAACAAATTCATGCCCCTTAAAATCAGTAGAAATCTTTGTCCCTAGACAATTCTAAAGCCAAGACCTCATCTTGACCTCCTTGCTTCACCTTTTCACTAGAACAGACTGACTGCAAATTACCTACCATATCTGGAATCTGAAAATCTTATCAATACAGAGATTAAATGTGGCATTTAAACGTCTGGTCTGCACAGATCATAGTTGCTTAGTCACATACTTGTGTGGCATTCTTTTTTGCATGTATCTTTGAAGTCTCGAAGCGGTTGGCCTAGAAACAACAAAATTTTTACTCAGCTCTTACCACTTGCTTAGGTTACACACATGCAGACAAAACTGTCATAACTTTAAGACTCCTTTATCTAGGTCTTGAAGGCCTCCATCTCGTTGATGTTACACCGCTGTTCAGACATTTAAGTGCTCTGAATGACTCATTAAGAAGAATTAACTCCATGTTTGAGCTTCTCATTCTAAAACGCACCAAAATTTGATGCAAAGTGGCCTGAATTAACTGATAATTGTTGTAATACATTTGTTCTTGGCATTTATTATGGCTGCGTTTCTTCAGGGCTTGTTGCTGCTTTTACTAGGTGACATTCTAAGTGTTTTCAAGCAATTGGCCAGCGTCCTGTGGTTTTGAAGACACTTTGGCAATTCAATTACTTGCATCAAAATCTACATTGGATTTTTTTTTCTAGACAGTTTCATGTAGTTATTTATCCAGTAAACACATGATTAACCACACTAATAAATGAATCTGTATTAATTATCAACATTGTATAATTCAAATTATACAGTAATGCAAATCCATTGCTTCAGGTGCCAGTGGCTTTCAGAAAATTACTTTTCAACTCATGTCTCATGCTAGATATTAGCCCCAAAGGTATATAGCTGTTAATGAAGACAGATCTTTTGTTTGCTCTGGAACAGTAATACAAGTTTAACTTATCCTATTGTATTTAAGCTTGCAGCTTAAAAATAAAAAATAAAAGACAAACAGGCAGTTAGAGAAACAAAATCTTTCACTGTTTCCTGATTCTTATTCCCATTCATCGGGAATCTCGAAGTAATCTGCCTCTCTCACACAGATTTCCTTTACAGTTCTACAAAGAATGGATTCCTTACCTGTCACAGAGCTTTATTAAGAATTTTCTTTAATATTCTAAATAATACTTGTATTTGAAACAATTCCAGCCCTCTGTTCTCATTTAAAGAGCTATCAGATGGTCAAGTGACGTTCAGTCTCATTTTACAGTTCATGAAAATTAGAGCAGAAAAAATGTACTTAAATAGAATAGGCTTGGCAGAACAGGTATCTTTTTACCTCTGTATTATAAAAGTATTTCTCTAAGCATCTTTGCATTAAGGCATTTCTTATTTTCATTTTAACAACAAACTTACATTATACTGTTGCCAGAGAGAGAGTCAACTTTGCTTTCTAGACACTAGTCTCATTCTGAGACATTCATTTCTCACCAGTGTGCAGAAAATGATGATTACTGTGTTTTGGCAAGTCCCATATCATCCTCTGGAGGGCGGCAAAACTCTTTCTTGAATTGAAAAAAAGAAAGAAAAAAAAAACAGGCAGCAGACACAGAAACACTTACTGTAAAGATTTAGAGATTTTTTACAATTTTGCACACAAGTTATAGTTACGTGCTGAGGTGCTGTCGATGTGCAAAGTTTCAGTAGTTCAGTCTCCATTAATGACAAACCCTCTTCAGAAACTCATCCTGTGATTTCAGATAGGTTTGATCAATGTACTGATCTTAAATCTATCCACAGCCAAATTGAATTGAATACAGATATTTTGTTGATTAATTTTTATTATTATATTATCAATAAATTGATATTAAGTTGATCCACTTGTGTCTGCACAGAGCAGCAGGTTTGCACTCATTGTTGCGCAGAGTATAAAGGAAGATGGCCACATGCTCCTTCTCCCTCCCGTGTGTTGTATCTGACATTCACATTCTGATCAAACTCTAACACAGCTGAAATCATCTTCTTTCTTCAGAATTGTTTTTTTTCCCAACAGCTTGGTTGGACTGGCTTACAGAGAAATGAATGGTACATGAGCAGGATAGTTTTGCCCTCTTTTGTCCAAAAGATTCTCACAGCTAGGTCCTGCACAAAGATCTAAATCACCCACTGCAAAAGAGAAAATTTCGGACAGTGTCTGTCAGGCCTGCAACTAGTTGCAGGTGGTAGGTCCACAACAAGTTTTTAGTTTCTTTGATCCACGTGGGTGACAGAAGGAAAATGATTGGGGTTGAATATTTCTTTGCTGTGTTCCCTGATGTTCCGTCTGTTGTTTCTGCTTCACAGCTCCTGCTCTGGATGTAGACTGGCAGAACAACACTACTTTTGCCTCCTGCAGCACTGACATGTGCATTCACGTATGCAGACTTGGCTGTGATCGTCCCGTTAAAACCTTTCAAGGACACACAGTAAGTTTAAGAAGTCTAAAATGTTAGTGATTAAGTCACAGCCGCACGTAATAACGATGACAGCTGATGTGTTTGCATTCTGGAGCCGCTGGCGTTATATCCCATTGCTTCCCTAAAAGCATATTCTTCGGGAGTGAGTCACTGCCTGTGAGAAGGGATAAACTGTTCTAAATCATTGCAGGAGGCAAAACCTGCAACTTAAACAATGAGACTATTTATATGTAGCAGGAGCTGCAGACTGAAGGCACATAAATAAATAAGATTTTGTTTACCACTGGTGTAATTTCCTTCAGAAAGTGAGAACGATGAATAAGAAGAGAACAGTTTACCTCCAGTTGTTCAGTTTTAAAATCAATTTCATCTAATATCTGTTCAAGATGTATTTTACAACTCATTTTTTAGTACACAGTGCCTGTTAAAGGCTAGTTTTTCCAGCTTTCGTTCATGAGAAAACTGCTATCGGATACAGACCTGTAATGTAGATATTAACTCCCAGAACTGGCTATCTCCACACAGAGGAGAAGTAATGCTTTTGGGGACCTCTAGCTAGTCTGTGGTTAAACTCACATTAGGCTGCCATTTTATGGCAAGTTCTATGTTCCTACTTGCAGAACGGTGGTTTTTATGATTATATGAATTGCACCATTTTGCACACAGACCAAATTTTGCCTTCAAATATTTGTACAGTTCCTCTTAATGTCAACTGAAATGTGTAAAACGGATAAAGAGAAATTAACATGTTTTCCAGGATTGTTTTCACTGAGACTCTGAGTCAGTCTGTGCTTTAAAAAAAAAGATTCTTTTTCCTTTTTGTGCAACGCTCTTTTAAAGTACAGATGTATGACCCTCAAAAAAGCACCAGAAACTTTCTGATTGCCATGGGGATACATTAGGTTTAGTTAATTGCAAAGTGCTATAAAAACTGACCTGGAAAAAATCATGAAATATTCAGTATGCTGAATTTTGTCAGAAATACAGTCCTTGTTAGAGAGGCCTGTGTTGTAGAACTGCAATACTAAGAATGATAAAGTCCACAAAACTCTGTGCCCCACTGGTATTTTCTGTTGTAGATCTGCTAAATATTAAGCTAAGAAATACTTCAGTTTAAAAATCAGTTAATGATGTGTTACGATTCTGTCTGGATTGAGGGTTTATTTAAATCCTTGCAGTTGAGGAGTTTGAGAGTGGTTGCACTAGAAAAACGTATCAGAAGACTGATTGTGTGTGCTTTTCACAAACGCAAAATGGTGACCATTCCTACATGATGTTTAGAGAGTTTCTTGCGGAGGCAGCTCTTGTTTTGTTCGCCCATAGAGCAGAGCTGCAGTTTGTAGTTCACCTTGTTGGAGACATAAAGCTTGAGCGCCCTCTGCTGGGTGCCCAGTACAATGCGGGTAACCTGAATATTCACCTAATAAAATCACTCTTTATTTCAGAATGAGGTTAATGCTATCAAGTGGGACCCATCTGGCATGCTACTAGCATCTTGCTCTGATGATATGACATTAAAGGTAATATAATCTCCACACCTGCTGATCAGAAAGCAAAGACAAAAATTATTTGGTTTTCAGTCTTCTTAGAATCTTCTCCGGAATTATATACTATATGACTGAATACTCTTCATGAACAATAGTTTAATTTATCACAGGTTTCTTAAAGCCAATGGGAAAGATTGAAAATAGAGAAGTAGCCACTGGGAAAACTGAAACATCCTATCCAAATAAATATCAAGTGACTGATAAGTCACTGTCACAGAATATTCTTAGTTTAAATGTACACATATATATTTATATACAGATATATATATATCTGCTTGCCTGTCAATGGAAGTTCATAGCAACTTCCTTATGCCGAGAAACAGTCTATTGCAAAAAAGAAGTAAAGGTAAAGAATTTTCCCCTTGGAGTCTTTCTGTCTGAAAGTAATTTCACTGAAGTCATCTGATTTTTTTTTTAAAAGCCTTGGCCAGAGCAGTGGGACAGGACATTAATATTCAGAGTCCAGCAAAAATCTGAAGTGCTCTCTGAAAATACTTCTTTATCCATTCATTGTATAGAAAGCCTAAGGCAGCTGTACTGCTGGTTTACTTGCCTCTGTTAGGTTCTCGAAGGTAGATGGGATTCATCCACATTCTGTCTTGGGAATAACATTGGCTACCAGGCCACAGCACTGTACCAGCAAAGTACTGTTAGTACAGAGAGGCTCTGGGCTTGCCGAAATACTTCTTGTCATGGAGCTTTTCCAGCCCAAACTCTTCTCAGTCTTGCTGCTTTTTCCCAGCTGCGTTAAATGAAGGCTATGTATATACAGGAAGATCTATATTGTAAGAACTAAGCCCTCCTTCTGGACTGCAGAGCTAGCCCAACGCTACTGTTAATATATACTGTTTTCTCTGAGCAAAGCAAACATCCCAGGCAAGATACAGGTTTGCAAATAGAATTGCACTAGTAATAAACATTTCTCATAACATAATTGAGTTAAAGCTCGTATCGCTTTCCACTGCTGATCAACACAGGTAAGGCAAGAGGCATTTCTAGTATGCACACAGCCTATGTGTAAGAATGGAAACAGAGAGCAGCAAAACTTACAAATGTAGATGAGAGCTACACTGCTGTTTGGAGTATTTTCTCTTAATATGTAGCCATGTGTGTTCTGCTCCATCCTGTTCTGTCTTTGCCACGTTCCCTCTGGAGTCTTATTCCCTGTGGATTCTAGAAACATTTTTCTAGACTATTCAGAGGAGTGGAAATTTACAGAAAATAGGGCTAGGAGAGACATAAAGAGGACACCTCATCTTGTATTCTACTACAGAGCAGTATTGCAGTAACCAGTGTTACTCTGCATACTCATTCTGACCCCATGGTCAGAGTGACCCAGTTCCACACTGTGTTTTAAAAACCACCATGGATTGTTGGTACCAGTTCATTTTTCTGACTGTATTTAGCACAAGAATCATTTGCTATCACTGGCCTAGCCAAAGGCCTCTATCACTCCGTCAGTGACAGAGACTGCAAATCCTTTTCAGGCAAATTTTGTTCTTCCTTTGGAAACAAATCCTCTCCAGCTTTTTTTTTTTTAGTTTTTGATATTTTTCTGCAACTTCTTGGAATATGTTGCCTTTTAGCTATAGAATATAGCTCCTATAAAAGTTTTGTGTAACATTTCCAAAAGTAGACTTGGGTATGCTGCTGAAAAGTCATCATAAGAACCTATCATTTCCCTCACAGTGCAAATTATAACAAGTGAGTTAAATTCTTCCTACTTTTTTGGTATCTTTCCAAAATGGACTATTTTTGACTTGTTGTGCTTGCTGTGAATTAGTCCTGTTAGCATAGTCTTATTTCCTCAGTTACCTGAAGAACATATTTACTAAGTTACCTGCTGTCTCTGCTGTATGTTGTTTATCTTGCATTTAACTGTTTGGCTATGCAGCACTGCATACATAGCTGATCTTCTTCCATCATCCATACTGTTAAAAATACCAGGAAAACAAATGGAGTTTGGGAAGAAAAGGAAAATCTGACTTGGCTGTTGGGAAAACTGCTACATTCTAAGCAGTTACAAAGAGTTTACTCTTATTCTGTAAGATGACTGCTGTTGGGTTCTGTGACTCAAACTGCAAGTTGAATTTCTCTGAATAGAATAACTTCAGATTCTGTATGAAAATACATGCATTGGCAATGGCCAGCATAGCAACTATTCAGTTCTTCTGATCGATTGAATAAGTACTATTAAATGTGTGGCACTTTTCCCTCATGGGACTGTTCTGACATGTGCGTGGTAGGTGTCAAACTGCTGTATTAATAAACTCAAATTAGGTTGTATTTATGTATATGTATGTGTGTCTGGATACTAAGTAAACAAACTGCAAGAATAACATGGAGAGAACTGAAATAATTCACCTGAGATTTTTAATGTTGCTGTTTTTATCCCTTTGCAATTACTCTAATATAGATTTGGAGTATGAAGCAAGATACCTGTGTACATGACCTTCAGGCTCACAGCAAAGAGATTTATACTATCAAATGGAGTCCTACAGGACCAGGCACCAGCAACCCAAACTCCAACATCATGTTAGCAAGGTAAAAATACACCTCTTTCTATTGCCTACCAAGGAGAAGAATCATTGTTCTGACATGTAATTCCACTGCTACCTTGCTGTCAGTCTTCTGTTTACAGTTCTAATAAGCCATCTGGTGAATAAAGTAAACAGTACCTGCACTTCTAAATCAGGGGGATGGATACAAAAGGCAGAGGAATTGTATCTGAAAGACGAAAAAGAAGAGGAGTTGAGTCATAGGATATTTTAACTTTTTGGTTATCTCGATAAAATGATTGTAAATGTGGCGTTGTACCTTCATATCCAGCATCTGGTTGTTATGAGTGCATGTTTTAAATGAAACAGATGGCAGCCTGTTAAGCCAGTCGGAATGTGTTCTAACAAGGGTCATCAGTTCACCTGGACAGATACTGACTGTTTTTGAAGTCTTGTTAATTAATGGATAACGCTCAAAATTCTACTTAAAAATCTGTTCAAAATTCTTCTATGAGTTTAGGAAATCTGGTTACTTGTAGAATGCCAATTAAGGGTTAGTACCACGAGATTATCAAATCAGTTCATGATGTTTTCAATTTGGGAAAGAATCGCATTGAGTTGTTCTATTTCTTTTATTCCTCATGGACATGGAAGAATTTGGCTTTCTTGGAGTTGTTCTTCTAGTATCATTTTCAGTACCAGTTATTTCCCTTGCCTTTCTCTAGGCCCACAGTTGGGGATGTAGATGATCTATAACAACAACAACCAACAAAAAAAAAAAAAAAAAGAAAAGAGAAACCAGCACTGAAACAGAACAGAAAGAATCACAATTCTAGAGAATTGCAGAATGTTTATTAATAAAAAGCACAAATTCTTAAGGACTAGATTTCTCTAAGATTTCTCTGGAACAGTTTATCCTATTAATGGCAATGTGCATTTTACCTTCCTGGATAACAGCAGGTGGAACCTCAGAAAGAGGAGCCTGGCCTTCTTTGGGCTAAGACCTACATGTGAGAATTCAGTTCTGTAGGTACAGTCCTTGTCATGGAGAATGTACAATTTAACGTGTTAAGGTTTTGCTGTTCTGTTTGAAACATTGTTTTCTGCTTAGCCAGAAAAAATAAAACTCTTGGTATTCTTTTCAGGCATTGACAGTATCAAACTACAAATGGATTAACACCCAAACTAAGACATGCTTTGTGTTTGAATGCTTCTTGTAGTGCTTCATTTGATTCCACTGTTCGGCTGTGGGACGTTGACCGAGGTGTCTGCATCCATACGTTAACAAAACATCAAGAGCCTGTCTACAGTGTAGCTTTTAGTCCCGATGGAAAATATCTAGCCAGTGGGTCCTTTGACAAATGTGTCCATATATGGAATACTCAGGTACTATTTTGATTCATGTGAATGACACATTAAGAGCAAAAACATAAATGGAAAATATATATACCTCTGTAATGATAGGATTAGCCTGCTTGTACTGACTGATAGAAATCCCAGCAAAACGGTTGAGTCACTAGAAATAAGTGATGCTTGTATTCAGTAACAAGATGAGTTCAGTTGTGAATCTGATGCACCTGGCTTATCCTTTGTGGGGGGTGAGATGAGGGATACAAAGGGAATACAGACTAGGGATGGGAGATACTCCAGAGAAAGGTGGAGCATTTGGAGTTTTTTCTTCCCAAAGCCAAGAAGTTCTTTCCACTCATGTACTAGATCCTAAGTACTGAAAACAAGCTAAAATTGCTGGGTTCTACTTTCATGTCCACACAGCTTTTTTTCTGAAACTGTTTGGTGATCTGTACGTGCTTGGAAACTGGAAGTTCTCCCGTTACTTGTTTCTAATGCAAGGAGATGTATATTGCACAGAGAACTTGGGGAAGACCCAGTCTCTTTCATACTGATGGCAAAAGTGCCATACAGTTCCACAGTTCTGTGGATGTGGTTTTGAATATTGATGCCAAAGCACTGAATTAAACAATAAACTTTAGAGGGAGACATCTCAGCTTAACTCCCCAGACCTTTACTGCTGTAGAGCTGACAAAAACAGATGTTTAAGATTCATAGTGTAGATTTCTTTCTGGATGAGCCTGTTTCTCTTCAGTATCAAAGACCAGTTTCTTAACTTTAGCATCTTACAAAGATGACTAGACTGTAGTAAGGTGAGATGAACAGTTCCCACGCACCACCACCGTCTTCTCTTTAATATAGTGACACAGAAAAAGAAGGAACTTCCGTGTTGAACGTTTGCATGCTCTCTTGCTTTGTAGAGTGGAACTCTAGTACATAGCTACCGAGGCACCGGAGGCATCTTTGAAGTCTGCTGGAATGCTAGAGGAGACAAAGTGGGAGCAAGCGCATCAGATGGATCGGTAAGAAGCTTTCCACGTTGTAAATGTTGAGAGGCAGTTATTCTTTTGGAGAGTGTCAGTGAAAAACATGTATGTCATGTTGCCTTTTCTGGACAGGACTCAAGGTATAGACAGCTCCAGACAGAAATAAGTACTTCTGTGGAGTATATTAGAACTGCTCCTGATTTGAAAGGTTTTGTATGCTAGGAGGTGATGTTTTTATTGAAAATGAAGAGTGCTTGTGGAACTGGTAAATATTGTCAAAGATGGGGATGAATTTTAAGTACGTACTTGATAAGAACAGCGGTAGTGTTCTTAAATGTCAGTTTTTACTGAGTGATCACGCATTCTCAGAGTTGGTCTGGGGCTTTCTAATTTTACCCCACAGAAGAAACGTACCTTTGAATAGTACCTGTGGGAGCAGTTTTTCAGTACAATACCCAGCAAGTTCATCCCGTGGTAAAGGAAAGCTACTGCTGAACATAAACTAATTATTCAGTACAGTTTTTTTTTTGTTACTTGTTAAAAAATTCAGTTAAAGCATGATCAGCTTGTGAAGGACACATGGATGCTATACATTAACTAAAATGACTCTTCTACACATCTGGCTGGCATAACTCTACTGTAGAGTAATATTTTTCCACTGTTTTTAATGAAGGGTACACATAGAACACGATTCAGTTATTTGAGTTGTACCATTTGAACTGGTGCCATGCCTGGCTTCCAATAGCTGCTCCAACTGGGCACTTATCTGCTGTATGTCCTGTGTCGTGCCTGACCAGCCTGTGCATATATTTTGGAAATACTTCAAAAATTGAAGGGTTTAAGCAACTAAATAAAGCATATAGTTGTATGAAGGATGTGCTACCAGAATGCTTGTTTGTAACTCAATGCAATCCCATCTAAGCCTTCAGTGTATCTTTTCTACTTCTGTTTTGTCCCCTTGCTTGCGTGCATGTAAACAGGTCCTCAAGACAGACTTGATTTGAAGCCTGGGAGTATAGCACACAGCTGGCTGATCAGCCTGTATTCTGGGCTGTATATAAGTAGGAATTCCAGATAACTTTTGAAAATGTTTCTTAATCCTGAGTCTTTTTTCTCTAGGTTTGTGTTCTAGATCTGCGGAAGTAAAAGTGAAGTTTTAGAAGAAATTTCAAATGGACCAGCAGTGAATGTGTGGGGAGAAGCACTCTTCAAAACTATTCTTAACAGCTCCAGAACTGTACGAACTTGAACAAAGTTAGAGTGTACTGTGAAACCAACTCTCCCTGGCCACAGGTGTCTAGCATTTTGTCCGTAACCTTCATCAAGGAGTAAAAACACAGTCACTTCAGAGGGGGAGGGAATGGTTTCCACCTGGAACATTCAGCCTTGGAAGCATGAAGCCACCAGCTAGGCATTGCACTGTTTGGTTTGCGTCTGAGAACTTGCTCTGATGGCTGGGAAAAAAAGCTGTGCCAAAAAAAAATTAATAAAAAAAAAAAAAAAAGAAAAATGCTGTGATAAACCAAAAGGGAAAAAAAAAAAAAGTCCTCCTCCATGCGGTGTTGTATTTTTTTCCTTCCAATTTGGACACTACAGTTGCTCTCCCAAAGGACGTTCAAAGACCAGTTTGTACTGATGAAATGCTCAACTTTGTAATCACAACACTTTCTATTTTCTAGACTACTTTTTTTGTTCAGTGGTTTTTCTATCAGCTGGAATATTATAGCCTGGAGGATCCCAGGCTTAGGATGAACTTTTGTTGTTTTCCTTTTATTTCTCCCTTCCACTCCCAACTTCTCCTTCCTTTTTTTTCTCCTTTTTCTTCTTGCCCATTTTTTTTTTCTTTTTTTCCCTGTATGCCCATAGTAGATGTAGCCAGGTGGACATGACAATGAAAATTTTTGACAGACTGCTTCTCCTCTCTTCTCTGTTTCTTTTCCTTTCTTTCTCTCCGTTTAAAAGAAAAAGAATCCTCCATGCTTCAGATCTTAGCGTCTCAAGGGCACTTTGAGCAAATTGTGTAATAAGTGCTTTATATAAGAATGCAGTGCTGGGGAAGATTTTTACAGGAGAAAGATGACTTTTAACAGAAAGAACCCAGTGTATTTTTGGAAAAAAAATATTTTTTATGTTGAACACAGTTTTAAAAGCTGAAAATGGCCACCAAATGTAGACCAGTTGTGTAATTCAAGGAAAAATAATGACAGATTCCAAGGAACATGAAAGGTGCAGTATCCTTTTTGTCTTCTCTCTCAGAAAGTGCTGTAAGGCCAAACGCCATCTGATAACATAAATGCCAGTCATTTATTAAGAGACCTCTTCCAGCAGCCAGAGATTTATACATCTCTTTTCACTTTTGTGGCTGTTTGATGATTTGCGCTTATTAAAAGGAATTTGTAGCTTTGAGACCATAAATACAATATTCAGTTTTGTGAGTGCATATTTTTGTTTATCCTCAGTAACGTGGGGAAAATGATTGTCCATCTTCTTTCCTCAAGAGACAGTTCAGATTTCATACAGACCGTATGTTTGGCTGCCTGTGTCTTTGTTGGGCAGTGCTGCCCTCCACTATTCTTGGCAGTCATCCCATCAGCTGTTTCTATTCCAGTGAGTCAGTGACTTAATGGGACCAACTGGACCAAGATACATTGACTGTGGCTATCAATGTTGAAGAATGGACTCTTGCCACACTCCTGACCATCTGTGGTCGGCACATGCCTAAAACCGGGCTCTTCCTTTGCATCTGGAAGTGCATCACCCTCTGCCTTGTGTTCTCCATGTGTCAAGAAAGACTCTGGGTCTGCAGATGGAGGGTCACTGTCTGTCCAGACAGGTTTAGCTTTGAGTGCTCAAAAGACAACATAGAATTCGTAGAACTCTCAATTTGATGAGGACCTGATAAACAATATATCAACTATATTTCTTAACATATATATCATGATAAAGTTATAGTGGGCAAGAACGACAATAAAGACTTCTGAAGTACCACCTATCCAGTTTGGACATGATTTCCTTACTGTGAGCTAGACATCTGCAGATGAAGATTTCTGTACCGTAAGAGCAAATGATGGATGCAGGAAAGGTATAGGAAAGCCAAAGGCAGAGCTTGCTAGAAGTGGTGTAAATGCTGAGGCAGCCTTCGGTTGGTGGCTGTGTTATTCAGACAGATCCTCAGAACTGCCTGAGCTGAGCTGCTATCCTCCCTAGCCTGCAGGCAAGGTAAGGGTTTGTAGGACAGAGAAAAGGAAACTGAGAACTGAAAATCGCACAGCACATTTCCACCCAAAGTCACTATTTCTGTAACACAGAATCTGTCCTTTGATTTGACCACAGCTGCTGAAGTAGTGATTTGATCTGAGCAAAAATCAAACAAGAGCCTTGATACTGAACTGGTGGTGCAAGACCACTGGGCAACAGCATAGTGGAATTTGTATTTCCTTTTTTCTCTTGTATTTTCCTCTCTTTGTACTTGAATCTTTACAGTACCTGAGTCCTTTCTGTGGAACCAGGCACTGCCAGCTTCAGTTGCTTTTCTTAAAGATACGTATTTGGAAAGGAGAAAATAAGGAAAATAAGTAGCTGGAAAAAGTGCTAATTAGTCTGAGGGGAAAGCAGCTGTATGGTATTTTGGTTACTAATTACAATTAGGCTTGTTTATAATTTGTATCAGAGAACTGGACACTGGACGGTATTGAGGACTGTTTTCAGTGTCAAATATGTCTCTGTAGTTTGTAGATTCCTGCTCCAGGAGTGTGGCTGTAAATGAGCACAAACAGCTTTGCACTGTTTTATAGCAGCTACGTGCTCCTGCTAATTTAAGTCACTATTTACGAAAGAGTACTTACTAGAAGAGAGACTTGAATTTGAATATGAAGGTTTTATGTGGTTTTCTAAAGCACAGTTGGGTTGATGCTTGGAGAAGAGTCGTTGCATGTACATGGTTAACTTCCCAAGCTGCTTTTGGGTGGCATTTCTGAGAACATCACACAAAAGTTCCCAGTCTGCAGAGAGCGGAGGGCAGAGTGGCTGGGGCCCTGGGCTGGCTCTTGTTGCCCATTGTGCAATGCTTGAATTCAGCCAGACCTCAGGATTCAAAGACATGGGCTTGCTCAATCTGAGTTTGGCTGTGCCACATGGCTGCCTCCTTGCTCAGCCTGAGCTTTGTGCTTGTTCCAGAAATAGATACTGTAGATACCTCAGCAGTGTCAACAGTGTGTACTTCTTTTTTCTTTCTCCTTTTTGCAAACTGCTGGTGAGAATGACGTCTTTCCTCTGCCAGTCTGCATGGAGGTAAGAAGCCAAGAAAATTCTGATATGGGTAGGTTCGCAAAGCTTCTTTGTGAGGGAGGCTGCCCTTCTGGGAGTTCTCTGGACAAACCCATCAGATTGGCAAGCACCATGTTGGACGAGCCAACAAAACTTTATTCCCCTCCCTAAAGACTGGAAGATCCCTGAGATACTGCAGTAGGTAGCTTTCAAATAAAAAGTGTGCAGCTGTTGAGTCTGAGGAGAGCTAAAGATGTAGTTGCAAAGGATAATCCTGTCCCAGCAAGCTGGTGCCTTTAGGACATAGGCAGTGAGAAGGATTCTCCAGGCATCAGTTCAAGGCAAAATCTAAACCTAGGCCTTTGGGACTGCTCTCACTTTCCTCTGTTGCTGAAGAAACATCCCTAGGCTAACACTGCCATTTTGTGGCTGCCCCTGGAACAGAATAGCATGAAACAACAGGCCAGCAGACTTGAGCAATGTTCTCATGCAGTAATTTTGGATTTTGTTTATAGGTGTTTTTTTTTTAGTGAGAGAGAATTAAAAAAAAAAAAAAAAAGAACAACCACCTAAGTGACCAAACAGGACTGTGGAACCATCAAGAAGCTGATTGGATTTTTGTCATTGCTGGCTGTCTGGAACTGGCCTTGAAGTGAAAAAAACAATTTGTGAAAAACCTCTCCGCTCTGTGGGCTCGAAGGATACTGGATCTTTTATGTAGAAAACACTGGGTCCCTTATGGGGCACTAACGGGCCTGACTTACAGGGTTATACACACATTAACCCCATGCTACATCTTAGAAATTTCCTTTTAATTTGTTAAAAAAAAATGAGAAAAAATAGCTAATTTTAGAGCCAAGTGAAGTGCACTTTGTCAAATGTAAGGGTCTGCTTTGTTTTTGGGTTTCTTTTTTCTTTTTCCCTTTTTAATTTTTCCTCCTTTTTTCCTCCTTTTGCCTTTTTAAAAGATGTGGTTCTTTGTCAATTGCAGAAATGTTCTTTCAGCCACTCACTGAAATTCTGAATTCTGGCTTCTGCAGTTTTTATTGTCTGTGTCAGACTTGCAGCCAGACTTGGTTCTCATTTCAGCATTTCCCAGGTTCTGTTGAAACAACATCAACCCTTATTTTGTTTCTCCCCCACCCACACTTTCTTCAAATTCACCTTGTGTATTGTAGCTCATTTGTTTTAAGGAGAGAATCAACAGATCATATTCAGTGTCTTGAATAAATTGCTATATTTTGATATTAGAGAATTCTGTGCGTGTTGTTCCTTATTCTTTCCTGGCAGTTTCGCATTCCGTGCTTGAGAGCTGGGGTTGGGTGACTGAACTGTTCAGTTTTATTTTCCCCCAGTGATGAGTTTTTCGAAGTCCATCATTTTAAAAAGTGCAGAAGGCTGCAGTACTGAGCATTGGCCTGAGCAGATGTTCAGGAACCATTTTGACTAAGGCTGGGTTAAGGTAATTAAAAAAGAAACAATTTCTTCATATGAAATACATTGGAGTCCAGCTTGATGTACATATATTGTTAATCTTTTCTTCAAGCTGTTAAGGCCTTAAATTTAATCCTGCTTGAGCAACTGGAGGTTTTCCAAAGACATTGGAATATTCCAGCTCATGCCCTAGGGCTTCCATTCTTCTTTTCAGCCATTACCAGAGGTATCAAGAAAAAAAGGATGCCTGTCCCTGCTCAGATTCCCAAGGAAAGGAAGATTCCTGCAATTGTCCCCTCCAAGAGCCCCTGTGGCATTCCCTGAGAGCTCCTCTGCTGGCCTGGGCATCACAGCACCAGTGCCTCAAAGACACAGTGGGGTTTCTGAGCTTTAACAGCCTACATGTTGATTTGTAGCTGGGTTTTCCTCCACAGAATGGGACCCACAGTGCACATGGGATTTTTGCTTTGTGACCATGTACCACATGACCATTTGCCTAAGCTAAGGCTTAAAGATTCTTAAGAGCCTTCAAAAGGAATTAGTGCAAAGACCGCACATGGTCTTACATATCACAGTATCCAATTTTCAGGTATTTAAGAACTTGATATGAAACGTTTGGGACAAATCACCTGTTAGAAAGTCCTGCGTGATGATAATCACAGCATCACAGAATGGTTTGGGTTGGAAGGGACCTCAAAGCCACCCCAGCCCCAACCCCTGCCACGGGCAGGGCTGCCCTCTACCAGCTCAGCTGCCCAACCTGGCCTTGAGCGCCTCCAGGGATGGGGCACCACATCTTCTCTGGGCAGCTGTGCCAGCTCCTCACCAACCTCTGAGTAGAGAATTTCCTCCTAACATCTAACTTAAATCTACTCTTAATTAAAAACCGTTTCCCCTTACCCTATCACCACTGACAAAGAGTCTCTCTCCAGCTGTCCCATAGGCCCTTCAGGTACTGGAAGGCCTCTGTAAGGTCTCACCAAAGACTTTTCTATAGGCATTCCCTCAGGCAGGATCAGCATATTATCATGCTATCAAATACCCAAGAAAGAGAAAATAATTCTGTTTTTGTCTCAGTTTATGCCCTGAAGTTTGTCCAGCATTAATATACAATGAATTCCCTATAAACGTGTGAGTTGAAAGCAGCAGAACAAATATATTCAGCTCTCACAAGACCAGAAACCACCAGAGGTCTTCACTGCAGCTTCTCAAAGGAATGCTGGAAAGCTTGCAAATGAGAGAGCCACTGCAGGGCTAAAGCTTTAACACAACACTATGTAAAAGCTGCCGCTTTACTGCTTCTTAATAAATTCCATGCTATCGTCCTACTTTTAGTCACATCATTTCCAGTCACATTTCAAGAAAATGTACTACTGTCAAACTAAACCTGCAGTTTACTTTATTTATCCTATAAATATTTACTTAGCCTGTAGACTATTTGACAAGTAACACTTGAAGCATTGAGCAGTCCCAAGCACTTGCTTCTTACTCCTGTCAGAGAGCAACACAATAAAAGGGCATTTGTTAAACCTGTTCTGGGAAGGTGCAATATTGCAGCATTGCACTCAAAACCACTTCCCTGCCGTCTTTCTATGCATCATTTCCCATAAAGGGAAGATCAATGTCATCCATTACAAGCCCACACAAATTTATACTGAAGCTCAGTGCTCTGAAAAACAGTATTTAAAGCTTTGAAGTCTCTCAAGTGAAGAAATGACTCACTTGGCAAGGAATTCGTCATTCTCGCTGACTCTTTTCCCAACAGGAAGGAAGATCTTTGCTTCCTTAGAGATAGTTTTCTACTTCCTTTTGAATACATTCACAAAACCCAAAGAACACAAAACCTAATAGCCACAGGAAAGCAGCTATCGCCTCTTTTCCTGCTGCAAAGCCTAGCATCTTCTGCCTTCATAGGAGAAGCCTTGACTTCACTGTGTCAATCATCAGTATTTACCTCAATACAGAAGACTGAGGAAAGATTCTGCTCACCTCTTTCCAAGTCCTTCCTGTTACAAACTGAGACCAAAGTGGCATCTCTGTCCTTAGTGATGGTGATTCATCACAGTAAAAAAGCTTTAACAAATGTGAGAAGGGCTTTAGCTGAGAAGCACTCGTGTCCTGCTGTTCAAAACCAGAATTATTTCCCTGTGCTTCTTTATGTCAACTGAACCAACAGAGAATTGTGTCCCTACGCACAGTGTTGTTATTCCTGAAAAACTCTCAACAGTATCTTGAAGGGAAAGACAGAAAGGTCAAAACCTTGGAAGGGTTTTTGAGGCCTTCTGCAATCCATACAGCTGCAGTGTTGTGCCAGAGGGACTGCAAGAGATGTCACTGCTGAGAATACCTTCATTGTCTCCTCTGGCTGTGGCTGGGACCACAGGTTCCTGAGAATGCCAGAAATCTGATGGGAAAAGTCCACAGCGTGATGCTATCACTGTGGTAAGTCCTGGAAAATAGCTGTTTGTCAGCTTCTTTTCCGCAGCTGGTTTGGGGAGAATACTGATAACAGCTAAAAAAACAACCACATCTGACTGCCCACTCAGTCGCCTTCCTTCATGGAAGAGGACACAGGCAGAGAGCCTATGGAGCAGTCAGCCCACACAGACACCCACTGTTATCTGTAGCCACATTAAAGAGCCAGGTCTCATGATTTAGTCAGGCAATAGCAATCAAAGGAGTTAAAAGTCAAACCTTTAGAATTCTCCAGAGAGAATGGCTTTCCTACTTGGGACTGTTTCAGCACGGAGACATTTCTGAAGACTGGGGTAAGTTCTACAGCATTCTCCTCACATTCTGTGACATAGAAAATCCTGAATCTCCTGTACAGAACATCTTTTAAAATGGCCTTGGTACAAATAAGTGGGCTCTGCCTGCAAAAGATCCATGGGGTTTAGGTGGCTTTTCCAAATGCAGATTCAGAAAATGAATGTCATGGGAACAGCCAACATTTCACACCACTGAAGAAGTCTCCAAGAGTCCTCCTGAGACTGGCAAAGCTGACAGGAGATTAATTGTATACATCACTGAAGACCCCTTACCAACAAAGAATCATTCTTCTCAGAACAAACATCAACTTCCTTCCTGCCTGCCTTGCCATAGTGTCTGTGAAGGGAGCAGAAATGATAGGAGCTCTGGTGGGGAGAGAGGAGGGATCCTAAGAGCGGCCCCAAGCGAGAGTTTCTTCTACAGCTTTCTTGGGAAACAGCACACACACACAGCTTTCATAGAACCATAGAATCATAGAATGGCCTGGGTTGAAAAGGACCACAATGATCATCAGGTTTCAACCCCCTGCTATGTGCAGGATCACCAACCACCAGATCAAGCTGCCCAGAGCCACATCCAGCCTGGCCTTGGATGCTTCCAGGGATGGGGCATCCACAGCCTCCTTGGACAACTTGTTGCAGTGTGTCACCACCCTCTGTTACTTTTTCTAAAGCCAAATCTATTCCAGTAGGAACTGAATTCACAACAGCACTTCTAGCAGAAAAGAAAAATATCTACACGTGGTCACTTCACCACTTCCTTCCACTTTCTGAACAACAAAGGCCTGATGCTCATCCTCCTGAGCTGAGGCCTTTGCTGGAGAGGTGAACAGAGCAGTTCCCAATGTGAAATTAATCAGAGAGAACACCTTGCTTCCTGCTCTCCCATTTGGGCTAATCCATTAGTGCTGTCTTTCTCCTTGCTATGCCCTGTATGCCTTGGGACGGGGAAGACACCTTTTTGCAGAAATAGCAGTTTCAGTCTTTTGAGATAAACTTCTCCTTCAGACTTGCTTTTCCCATTCAAATTCTCTACAGCATCCCCTTGAATGCCCATCTGACAGATTATTGCCCAACTTGGCTGAAACAAACAAACAAAAACCCCAGGCACAAAACCAAAACAAACACTGGCATTGGAGAACAGTCCTAAAAAAATGCTGAGGAGACAAAGCAGTGACAATTTAATGAGAAAATGTTGCTGGATACATTTCTGCTGTTTTTGAACAACGACTGAAAGGTCTGTTCAAAAGTGTTTTAATGAAAATTTAAGTTTTTGCATAAAGAAACTTTGCTAATTATTGCAATTGAGTCTCTCCTTTTTTTTTTTTTTTTTTTTTTTTTTATAAATATTACCAACAATTTGGGTGAGAAGCACCAAAAGACATCTGCCAAGAAATGTAATTCGTAGCTCAGCCACCACCAGAAATGATGATATTGTAATGTTAAAAATCAAGGAGAACTTATGTGTGTATCTCTGAGTGAGAGCATTGCAAGCATATATGCTGCCTGTGTAACTGTGCCTGAGTGTTTCTCATTTTCTCTCACACGTCTCTGCAGGACCAGGACAAAAGGCAATCCTGCAGTTGTTTGGAATCTCACCTGGAATAAAACAAATGCAGGAAATGCGTGTCTACTTTGTGTTATCTTAATAAAATATACAGAGACAAAGCATAAAGCTCGTCACCCAGTAATGCAGCAAGACTGCAAACGAAAAACAGCCACATTTTTTAGCTAAAAATACCAGAATAACAACAATGAATTACAATCAGCATACGGAAATGTAACTGAGGCAACACTGCTACTCTAACACAGCACTTCATGTAAAAACTTTCTGCTTTGCCATGAAAAAACACGCTTTCCCCTGTGCCTTGTTATATTTAGGTAGAGTGTTGTATGTGAAGTGTCCCTGTGGTAAGGCTGGATCAAGGCCATGCATGTGTGAGTGCAGGGGCCCTGTACCTACCTGTACAAATACAGCTGTTCCCAGCCAGCCTGTGTGACACTGAGACCATCCAGGGGTCTACAGCTCATGTACTTCTGGGCTCCTTGCAATATGAGGGTTATCTATTTGCTTCTATCATGAAGACTGAAGTCTGTATTTGCTATAATTGATACTGGAAGACGAAGCTACACACCAGTCCTACAGAATTAGGAGGTCTGAGAGGCTGCGTTTGTGAAAAAACTGAACTTTTCTTTCCATTCTTTACCAATATCCCTCAGGGTGCCATGACAGAAATGTAAAAGCCAGGTGTACAGTTCCATAGCCAGTAGCCTTGTGGTCAGAACCCTGAGCACAGAGCCACCACTGTGCTAGGCAGCCAAATACTCCCTGGGCTCCTACCACATAAAACAAAGGAGCAAGGAAGGGGTCACAGAGTCATAGAATCATAAGGGTTGGAAAAGGTCATCTAGCCCAACTGTCAACCCGTTCTGATCATGCCCACTAACCATGTCCCTTAGTGCCACATCTACACGTTTCTTGAGCCCCTTCAGACATGGTGAGTCCACTGCTTTCCTGGACGGCCTGTTCCAATGCCTCACAACTCACTCTGTGAAGCAATTTTTCCTGATATCCAAACTGAACCTCCCCCAGCACAATTTGAGGCCATTCCCTCTCCTATTGCTGTTACCTGTGAAAAGAGATGGATCCCCACCTCCCCACAACCTCCTTTCAGGAAGAGAGAAATAAGGTGTCCCCTGAGCCTCCTCTTCTCCAGACTGAACAATCCCAGTTCCCTCAGCTGCTCCCCATAAGACTTGTGCTCCAGACCCTTCATTTACCATGAACCCACATGGTCAGCATTGGTTTTCTCCCCTCCTTTTGGTCTAGCTCTTAGACTACAGAATTCCTGGGGAATAAGGAAAAACCCTCCTTACCCTGCCTCTGCCATACAGCTCTCAGAGTTCATAAAGGACACTGAGTGGCACACACAGCAAGTGGGCAGCCAGAACAGATGGCTGGGCTGTGGGAATGCTTCAGCCCACTGCCACACCATGTCTGGTGCCTCCAGCATAGCCTGGGGGAAGATGCTGTGCTGCCTCACATGGAGGCACATGACATGGAGCAAGGGGAAAGCAAGCTCTTTCATTGACATGTAAAATGCAATACTTGCTTGACTGCTTTAGCCTAAAGAGAGAGTTGGTTTGGGTTTTTTCTCTTCTTTTTTCCTCAAGAATATTTGTTCAGGGTCTGCTGCTGCAGAAATACAAGCATATCCCTTTGGCAGGAGGCCACAGCCCAGTCAATACAGAGGTTCCTTACTTTGCACAAAAATACCCACCACACCATTTAGAACCGACGTCATTAAAACCTAACTTTTTCAGTAAGCATGATATAAAAAGGTCTTGTTTGGCTTTACCCAATTCCAAGGTTTTTGAAGACGGTTGCGGCTGCGTGACTGGGTGTGCACCTCTCTGGAGTAGCTGGAAAGGCTCCAAGGCTCCACTCCATGTGGCCCTGTGTCCCTCCTGCTACACCATGTGACAGTGCTCAGTGGTTCGAGGTAGAGGAAAGCTGGTGAAGAGGCAGGTCTGGGCAAGGCTGTCTTTATCTACAGTCATACTGTGGCCAGAGACCATACCTGTTCTCCAGAGGGAGGGCACCCATATCAAGCCACTGCAGCTCTTTCCGAGCCCTTAAGCCCCAGCATCTTTGCAACAGAAGCCACAGCAATGGCAACCTGGTCCTCATCCCAACAGGATGGCAGGGCATGACGAGGGACCTTCCGTTTCCTTGGTGTCACTGCTCAGGATGAGGCACCAGGTTGGTGCCTCAGTAAGGTTGGAAAACACCACTAAGGCCATCTAGTCCAAGCATCAACTTAACACCACCATGCCCACTAACCATGTCCCCCACTGCCACATCTACACGATTCTTGAACAACTCCAGGGACAGTGACTCCACCACCTCCCTGGGCAGCCTGTGCCACTGCCTGAGCACTCTTCTAGATGAGTTTCTCATAACATTCAATTTGAACCTCCCTTGGTGCAACCCAAGGCCATTCCCTCTTGTCTTATCACAGTTACCTCATCATAGACTCCTTTCAGGTTAGAATCATAGAATCATAGAATCACTAAGGTTGGAAAAGACCTAAAAGATCACCCAGTCCAACCGTTCACCTATTCCCAATAGCTCCTACTAAACCATGTCCCTCAACGCAACATCCAGTCTTTCCTTGAACACCCCCAGGGTCGGTGATTCCACCACCTCCCTGGGCAGTCCATTCCAGTGCCTGACCACCCTTTCTGAAAAGTAATACTTCCTCATGTCCAGCCTGAATTTCCCCTGGCGTAGCTTGAAACCATTCCCCCTGGTCCTATCACTAATGACACGAGAGAAGAGGCCGACCCCCAGCTCACTACAACCTCCCTTCAGGAAGTTATAGAGAGCAATAAGGTCTCCCCTGAGCCTCCTCTTCTCCAGGCTGAACATTCCCAGCTCCTTCAGCCTCTCCTCATATGGCCTGTGCTCCAGACCCCTCACCAGCTTCGTTGCCCTTCTTTGAACACGCTCCAGGGCCTCAATATCTTTCTTGCAGTGAGGGGCCCAAAACTGGACACAGTACTCGAGGTGCGGCCTGACGAGTGCTGAATATAGGGGAACAATCACCTCTCTGCTCCTGCTTGCAACACTGTTTCTGATGCAAGCCAGGATGCCATTGGCCTTCTTGGCCACCTGGGCACACTGTCGGCTCATGTTCAGCCGAGCATCAATCAATACCCCCAGGTCCATTTCCTCTACGCAGTCCTCCAGCCACACCGCCCCAAGCCTGTAGCGTCGCCTGGGGTTGTTGTGGCCGAAGTGCAGGACCCGGCATTTGGCCTTGTTGAAACTCATCCCATTGGCTCCAGCCCAGCTCTCCAGCCTGTCCAGATCCCTCTGTAGGGCGTCGCTACCCCCAGGCAGATCCACGCTTCCAGCCAATTTGGTGTCATCTGCGAATTTACTGAGGGTGCACTCGATGCCCTCATCGAGGTCATCTATAAAGATATTGAAGAGGACAGGCCCCAGCACCGACCCCTGCGGAACACCACTCACGACCGGTCGCCAGCTGGATTTGACTCCATTCACCACCACTCTCTGCGCCCGGCCCTCCAGCCAGCTCCTTACCCAGCCAAGAGTGTACCCATCCAAGCCTCTGACTGCCAGCTTCTGCAGGAGAATGCTGTGGGAGACAGTGTCAAAGGCTTTGCTGAAGTCTAGGTAGACCACATCAACAGCCTTTCCTTCATCCACCAGATGGGTCACTAGATCGTAGAAGGAGATCAGGTTGGTCAAACAGGACCTGCCCTTCACGAACCCATGCTGGCTAGGCCTGATCCCCCGGTCACCCTGCACATGCCGCATGATCTCCCTCAAGACGATCTGCTCCATAACCTTCCCTGGCACCGAGGTCAGGCTGACAGGCCTGTAGTTCCCCGGATCCTCCTTACGACCTTTCTTATAAATGGGAGTCACATTGGCAAGCCTCCAGTCATCTGGGACCTCACCAGTCAACAAGGAGCGCTGACAGATGATGGAAAGCGGCTCGGCTATCACCTCCGCCAGTTCCCTCAGCACTCTTGGGTGGATCTCATCTGGCCCCATCGACTTGTGACAGTCCAGCTGGAGCAGTAGGTCTCTGACTGTTTCTTTCAGAATCGCAGGGGGGTTAGTGTGCTCCCCGGCCGAGATTACCAGGTCAGAGAGAGGGGTATCCTGAGGATAACTGGTCTGACTTTTAAAGACAGACGTAAAGAAGGCATTCAGAACCTCCGCCTTTTCCTTATCCTCAGTGGTCAGATGCTCAATGCTCAGAGAAAGATCCTCAATGCTCAGGTTGCTGTAGAGAACAATAAATTCCCCCCTGAATTCCCCTCCTCTTCAGACTAAACAATCCCAGTTCCCTCAGATGCTCTTCATAAGACTGGTGCTGCAGATCCTTCACAGCTTCACCACCCTTCTCTGGACATGCTCCAGTCACAATGTCTTTCTTATAGTATTATTTTTAAAGAATAACCAATTTCTTCTATGAAGGCTTCATAGGGCAAATTTACCTGTTGTCACTTTTCATTCAGGTTAAGATCATACCATACTCACATTCATAAATATAAATAACAGGATGATTTTCATTGAGAGGCAGAGAGATGCACAAACATACACTTTTATTATAAATCAGTTTCTAACCAGTGCAGACCCATGTTTCCAGCAGGAATCCCCCTTGTTTCCTGAGATGACAGCCATTGCATGAGGTACAGCAAACCAACCCACTTCCATAAGTGAATCAGTCTTCACAATCTTGAAAAGGCTCCTATTGGAAAATGCTACCTGTGTTCCCAGCTCAGAAAAGATACCACAAACTTCTTTAATTTCCATTATACCTAACTAAGAGACCTAACAGTGGCTTTACCTCACAGACAGGAGGTGGAGGGGACCTTGGCAGGTTACCTGATGAGTCTCTGCTCCATTCCAAGACCATGAGATATGACCTGTTGGCCAGGCCCAGGTGCTTCCAGACCCTGCCTCCAAGCCAAGGACTGGGAAAAGTGGACCCAGGCAGTTCCTGCCAAATAGTTGGAGCTGGGTTAAGGCTGCAGACTGTTTTCAGAGAAGACAACACAGTTTCATCCAATGACAATGGATTTCCATTCCCCCTTCCTCCCATCCCACTCCCCCCCCTCTTCCTTTCCCCCCTTACCCCCCCCCCAAAAAAAAAACCAAAATTGATTTCATACAGAACGATGAAACTTTTCCTTATTCACAACTGGCTTTTAAAGCAGAGCACGTCCCTGGTCTATCCACAAGGATTTTAACCTGTTTGACCAAACAAAATGGAAACACAAACTCAAAAAAGCCCTGTGCAGTTCCCTGTGTGAAAGTGGCATTCTTTTCTCCAAAGCTTTTCCAGAAATGCATACAATGAGAAACTCCCAGATGGGGGGAGATTGAGGACCTGCTGGCAGACAAAAGCAATCAAATCCTCAATCTCTGCTAAGTACCTGCAAAATGCTACACACTGTGGCCAAACTCTTCAGCTGCAGTAGATCACATCATGCTTGATAGTGATTGAAATAACTTTCAGTGATCCTACTGATTAAAAGAAGCCATGCAGCTTTTCATGGCTGAGACTTTCTGCCTGCAAAACCCTAATCTTATCTGGACATTACCCAGAATATATCACTTAATATCATAGGATATCTTCATTTCAGCAGGATTGCTCATTTCACCTTAATCAGAAGTTAACTTGCTCTGAGGGGAGGAAAGGGAAATCTGGGACACTTTCACTCTGAAGTGTTTTTTGCTTGTTTCCTCGTGATGCACAGGTACCTCCCTGCCTGGGAATTCTCCTTCATTATCCATAGTCCCTACTAACTTCAAAAAACATGTCCTATGTAAACTCCTACACAAGCTGGCATTCCTATTTCCTACACATTTAAGCTACTCTGACTGCAACATTCACTTCACTTCCTGGCTTTCACCAACTAAACTCCAGCTTCAACTCTCCAACTCCATGGATTGCATTTGTGTTGCTCCAACTTCCCAGATACATGTTTTCTCTAAAACTAAGGGTATGACAGTTGTTGGGGCACATAAGGTCCCAACCATAATACAGATAACTAACAGACACCAATTTCTAGGAGTCCTCTAATGTAATTTTGCATATTTACCTTTCATTCTTCCTGTACAAGGTGCATTTTTTTGAAAGAAAAAAGGAGAGAGGCTGCATGCTTGGCCATGCAGTCCTGGAGAAGCAGATATAGCTAACATTTTGGAGTCACCAAGTAGCTACATTAATTACTCCCCCAATAAAAAGAATTCGCCTGAATGTGCCTCATCCCATACTAGTTTGAGAGAATAAACATGACACACAAGGCACTGAAGGAGCCCATCAAAATTATTTTGTTTCATCACCCACTAACCACAAAATAATCACTTCTGTAAAATACAGAGAAGCCTGAACTCACTTCCAGGGCTCTAAACATGTGCTTCTCTATGTGTGGATACCATCTTCACATCTTACGGACGTTTCCTCTGTGTTGCACAAAGCAGGTCCTTGCTGTATGATGTACTGAAACAAACCTAGCAGGAGGCAAGGGAAGAGTACCTGAGAACACAGTCTAAATCATGAGGTTGCCAAAAGTCTGGGGATGGCCACAATATTTTTCTTTCGAGGTGGAATGGCTGGGTTTCTTTTCTAGAACTCTCAATCTTGTGTAGTATGAGCGCGCAGTGGTTGGAAGAGCTGGAAATACCCACTATTGTCAGCTGTGAGGAAGAAAGAAAGTGCTCTATATTGCTCTGGTCTTTTGTTCTGAGTGATGTTTCTGTCACTCAATGAATTTTCTCAGCTTTTGAAAATCTTACCTACAAATACGTACAGAGTTAAACTCTCACAGTGTTTGGGAGTTTGTTTAGTAGGATAGAGTGATAAACCAACTTTCCACACAACTGACAGCAGTTTTCTGGAAATATAAACCACACAGCAAAACAGATTCAAATCATCCCTGGATCTGACTGTGCTCACTATTTTCTTTCTCTGTAAGTCTGCATCTTCTTCAGCCACTGACCTCAATGTTCACACAGATACATGCTTACTCCTTAACGGATAAGTGACCCAGATATCACTTGATCTTTCCTTAAATTACATTAACTACTGTGTGGTTTAGTGATTTCCACCTGGAAATACTGCAGGCTTGAGGAATCTGTGAAAATTAAGAGAACTGTAGAAGATGACATACATTTTTCCTTGAATATACATTGATGACAACTTCTGAATTACAAGTCATACCCTGTTATACAGGGAAGAGAAAAAATATGTTCAGCATTTCACTTTCCAGTTTTCCCCATCTATTTGGTCTACAAGGCCAGAGGAAGGGCTTAATGAGAGATGTAGCTAGGTGCTTGGTATTCAGACAGTACGGTGGGCCTCAAAATCCAGAGCTTTGGTATGCAACAAGTCTGCCTATTCAAGAAGTTTATTATTTAGTAGCTTCTATTTCAACTTTGCAATTAGTCTGAACATCTGATCATATAAACAGTAATAGTAGAATACTCACAGGCCACACACAGGCCCATACATTCATTTCCACCTATAGAGAGAAGGGGTGTTTACAAGAGTGTTACAGGGTACAGAAGGATGCCTTTCCTTGAAGTTCTCTTCTGATCTTTAAGAGCTTAAAAATAACTTTTTGGGCAATACAGAGAATGCCTCATATATATGGTTGGATTTGAGAAGCTAGTTGGGAGTTGAGGAGAGTGTTAAATAGAGGCAATTCAGCTGCACTGCCTTGTGGGCATAAATATCCTTTTTATGAGATTCTACTAGCACAATTTTATTTCAGTGCACAGATTCAGCTTTAAAGAAAAAATACAGCTTTTCTTCATTCAACAAATACTGGAGGGTTTTGTTGTGCTCATATATGTCCAAAATAGACATAATAAACTGAAATTGACCATCTCTCTGCTCCCAAAACATAATATTTCAACTACAAACATTTTATTAGACAGTTTCGTGTCTCATTCCCTATTTACGTCTCTCTTGAGTCGCTCTCCGCTTCATCTCTGTTCCTGCTCGTAAATGGATGAGATGCGATAACAGAGGAAGCTGATCCCACAGATGAGGCACAGTTAAGGCCAAAGACTTAGACTCTGCATGCATCTATTGACTTTAGTATTTGTATTGACAAGATCATTCCCCTGTAATCCAAGCCATAATTGAAACACAGCTTAGAAAGCAAACATTCAGGCCAGAGGCAAGCACTTCCCACAGGCAGTGGAAGCAGCCTGCCAGTACACTCCTAATGTAAGCAGTTTTGAAGAGACCCTTTGTACCACCACATAGCCAGATGCAGAAGTTAACACAGTATGTTGCCTATGCAGATGCAGAACATCATCTACAGGAAAGCTGTTAACCACAAAGCTCCTATCAGCAGAGATTACACTTAACAAGGTAGCACTTGGGTTGCTGTTCCAGCTAGGCTGTACAGGTCACAGTGTCTGTAGCAGTGTGCTCTCGCCGACTCTTGGAGCAGGCACTTCATTTTGCCCAAAAGTAAACATGGGAGGCTGATCCACAACATAGCACAGTTAGGGGGGAAATCAGGAGGTTTACCTTGAAAGTAGATTTCAGATGGGAAGAAAGAGGCAACTGTATAAGGCTTGGAGAAGGCAATGCTTTTCTTACATTGTTATATGGCGAGGCAAGAACAAGGTTTGTGTGGGATTAAATCACACATGGTTGCAACTGAGCAGAACTGATTATCATTTCATGATAATTTCATTAAGCTCTTGAGGAATGCATACCTCATGTATATCCACAAGAAGTTGGGAGCAGCAGATAGGAAAACTCTCCCAACACCCATTTCTTTTATGTCAGAAAAATGCTATCAATGTAGCAACTATGATTAGTTGTCTGTCTTCAGCACTTGAATGAGCCCTAGTCTTTCACGACACCCTAGTAGATTGTTGTCTCAAGGACAGCCTTGAAAGGCCAAAAAAGGCAAGCAAAGCACTGCCCAGGGGTGGGTGCCATGTCTCTCCTTGTGCCTCATATACCCTGCAGCAGCAAAATGAAGGACTGAACACACCAGCTGTTCAGCCCCATGGCAGGGCCTCTCCCAAGTGCTTGTGTGTCACAGGATTCTTCCCACGAAGCCAGAGGCTGTTTATTTGGTTTTCGGGTTTGGTAGCTTGGCCCACACCCTAGCATCTGAAAAGGCTTACCAACAATTCCAGCTCCGCCTTTTTCCTGCTCTTTTAAACCATACTTCGATGAGTCTTGCACAGAAAATGTGTCTCTGTTTCATAAAGATCAGCATGCTCTGCTTCCCGAGTCCCTGTGCTTTCTCTCCACATTTAGCTAGAAAAGAAATTACCGTATAGGCAGAGGAACAGAATTTCTAGGGAAAATACTGAAACTGCTTAAAAATGAAGATTTGGTGATCTGCCAGTATTTCTGACAACTAAAACAGGAATGTAAAGCTATAGAACCACAAAGGTTTCCACAGGGCACAATTTAAATGATTTACTACAAACCAACAACAGTTCTATAATGACCTGCCCAAATAATTACCAGTTCATTGTTTCACACCTTCATTTTAAATGATTAATTCAAGAAGGCAATTTATTTTAAACAGTGAATCAATATTTTACTGTATGGTTTCTACCAAGTCTGCTTCTCTAACCATCCTGGGATTTTCCTGAGTAACACAGCAGCTTAGACTTTGTGCTACAATTGCTCTAACCTTTCAGCTGTCTTTCAGGCTGTATTTGTTTTGGTTTTTTTTTTGTTACAATAGCTGAGACTGAATTGGGTTTTAAAGGAAAGGTGTGGACAGCCTGTGAAGTTCAATCAGAGCAGATATAAAAGGATTTAGAGAGTAAATTTTGCTTTATGCCAAGACTTGGCCACGTACGGAAGGAAGGGAGAGAGGTTAGCTGAGGATGAGAGGCTTTTAATGAATTGCTGGTCACATTGTTTGGTAAACAGCATCCAGGAGGACCGTGTTTCAAGCCGTGTCATTTCTAACTTTGATATGAGATTAAAAGCCTGGAAGAGACATCATCATCATTTTTTTTCTTCTAACTTTTCAACCAAGTTTGGGAATTGTTTGGGTACTTAGTGCACTGTACAAACTGAGATCTGTAACTGAGGAGATACGGAGAGTAGATGTGATATTTCTCCATTCTGCAACTTGAAGGCATAAAATAGAGTACATGTTGGAGCAAGAACTACTGATTCCATTAATTCTATTTTGATGAGAAAGAACTATTAATTCTATTCATTCTTTTCTGAAGACCACTCGGATCATGTCAGTGTTCTTTGCAAATATTATCTCTTAATGCAACTATCAGTCATAATCCTGTTAGACAGGTATATATAAGGATCAAACTGAATTCAAATTGAAAAAATAATCTGAAGAGCTGTTTTTTTCTTGAACCAGCAGAACTGGAGCCCTTATTCTGAAACCTTCTTGAAGCCTCAGCTCCAATTCATGTCTGAATTTGTTTTAAAACACATTCAACTCCCTAGATAAAAAGAAGCTGAAAATTAATATAAACAAGCTAAAAGAAGACTTTGACAGTGAAATTCTGCACAAGCAGGGAAGTCTGTCCTTATGGCCAAGTTTGCTGTCACTCATGTTTTACTAGAGTAGTTTACAAGGGTGGAAGTTGTGTCTCAGAGCAGTAATTCAGGGAATTTTATGCTGAGCAAGGCAAGCAAGGGAAGACATTTAAAAAACCACCATATTAATAGTCTGTTTATTTAAACAAAAGACTCTTCTACCATACGGAGGTTACAGGAGAGATTGAAAGAAAACAGATGAATCATAAGTAACAGATCCCTGCAGAGACACAGTCCTGCTAAAAGCTATCAGGCCTTTGTAACTTGCTACACATCTCTTACAAAGCAAGTGAAGACATTAACTATCTTTTCTCTGCATCTTACACAGTCTCACACACGAACAAAAGCTACAGGAAATTAAACTGAGCCATCAGGCACAAACCAAATTTCAGAATGAGCAATGATTCACACAGTGCCATGGTTTTGTGAGTCTTGACAATGGGAGAAGTGAGATTCAGCTCTCCACCTATAAGCTACCAGCCCTGGTAGATGGGAGAGCTCCTGGTCAACCTGTCATCACTGCTAGTGTTACCTTCAGACAACATGCTTATAGCCTCATCAGTCTGCTGGCTATCAGTGGAAGATATCTTCTTTGAGTCGTGAACATTGCTTTGGTAGTTCACTGGTGAGGGATAGTCATTGTCACCCACCGCTGATGAGGACATTGATTCCCAGGGTATTTCTCTCTTCTGCCATTTCAGGTCCACTCTCCATCCTGTCCAGCCATAGAAAGCTAATGTGAAGAGGAAGCCTTGCATTGGATTAAGAATCCCCTAGAAAAGAGCAGTGCAACACAAGTTACATCAGCAAGGCTTCATTCTCAATTCCAGCAAAACGTTCTGCATGCATTAACAACTTCCCTTACTCTGAATAACTGCTGTCTTTAGAAGATGATAACTGCACGCAAATAAAAGTGTACATTTTTCCTACTGCAGACACAAACAAGGCAGAGTGAGAAACTACAACCTGTTGTTTCTGAACACTAAGGTGTTCCTTGTGAACAGCAGGCATCAAATGGTTTTCTAGCATGAATTTTAGCTGGTCAATCCCCAGTGTGTTTTTAACATTCCTTACAAGTTCCACATTTTTTAATTCAGAAAAGCAAACATTTTACTCTTCACTAGAAGCCAAGTCAAATCTATGAGAATAGACATTAGCACATTCAGGCAAATTTTTTAAAATAGCAGCAATTGAACTGTCTGGAATTGTTGCAGATTTCTAAGCCAGTGAAAACGTCCATCAAAACAGAATGCAAAACGAGGGAGAGACACTGAAAAAGAAAATCCCAAGTGATTTCCAAAAAATCTTCTGTTCCCACTGCTTCAGGATGTGTGACAAGTAAATGGTTTTAGTGGTTATCTTTCTTCTCACAGGAAAATCATACCTTTTTTACAGCCAGTTTAAATAATAGCTCAGCTGGTAGAGCTGACTGTGTGCTCTCGCAGTGAGCAAGAGTAAGGTCCCTGTCACACGAATGTGTTCACTCCTTGTCAGGGAGAAGGCTGCAACAAATCAGTTGCATTGTTTAACTTTCCAATATCAGGCAGTTCAAGAGCTTAAGTGCACAGAGCATATTCAGGCCTCACAGGTATTTAACAGCTTCAGAATAAACCTTCTTGAAAAAGGAACCTGCAATATCACCTCTGTAAAATCCCTTGTCAAATATTCCAACAGAAAGAGAGAAAAGTACAGGAAGACCCCAGTATTTTACAGCTATATTCTGGTGTGTTACTTTTAAATTTCATCATGTATTTTCCCCTAATAGCTGTCCAAATGTTACAAGACATCATTTCTTAGATAGAAATACAGTTTCTAATAAAGAAAACTGTAGCTACAAACAGACTATTAGTGGACAATGCCCATTTTTTGGGCAAATCTTCAAGAAACGTGAGCTAAAATTCACAGCTTGTTTTATGACAGAGGTTAGAGAAGGTAGACCATAAATGATTGCAATGGTCTGTTCTGGATCTTAAAATGGGTAGCAATCACTCACCACATACTCCTGTAAATGGGAGAAAATCTCGGCCTTTGTATCTTTTAAGCAAAGTTTGCATGTTCTGAATGACCGTTCCTTCCTTTCTCTTACCTTTGACTTTTCTTCCCTGATTTTCTGAGCTTTTCCCCCAAACCCACTACACTGGTGCTGTTCCATGAGTCTTACAGAAGTGACTTCAAAGACTGAGAGACACCATGGTTGACCTACCATTACAATCCATGTAATCAGTGCAGCACTTCTAATGTTTTTCAAAGGTGCTTCATTGATATCTGGCTGCATTTCGAGATAGAACAAAAGGCTCTCATTGATGATATTAGATGACCAGCTATTGCAGGAATAAAAAGGACAAAGAGAACAAAACAGTGATATGTAGATATGTACATATATGTAAAATACAAATTACTTACAAATTATAGAAATTAGGAACCTTAATAAGGAGGGTTTTTTTTTTTTTTTTTTTTAGCATTAATTCTCAATGTGAAGGGACCCAATAGTTCTCCCTGAGCTTATGATCAGAAAACAGGCTCTTACTTCCCACTCCAGGCAAAGAAATCCATATATCCATCAGAATTAAACCTGATCACGCACGCTTACTGCACTGAGATTATAAACAACTGTGATCTACAATGGGAACATTACGGATAGTGACTTCTTTTGCTTGTGTCTTGAATGTATAATACAGTTAAAGGAATACAAACATATGCATATTCACTACAAAAGACTGTATAAACTCCAGCATCTCTAGAATTTCAAGGTGATATTTGAGTAGATTTTCAAGATGTTTGTTAAAAAAATCTACAAAACAAAACTAAGTTCAACTTTAAAGTCCTTGAAAATGACATTAAATTTTAAGAATAAAGGTAATTTCTTTTTCTAAAGTAGGATGAGCATAATTAAACCTCATCCTCCAAGAGAAAATGAGAACATGATACACTAAAAAAAGGTTATAGGCAATGGTTCCAATTTCTAATGGCTCCTAAGCAGTCAGAACAGCTTTTTCGCATATTTCTACAGGTACTTCAGGAAGGAAATGTCCAACACCCGTATCATATTTTCTGAAGGGATTTGTGTTTATGTTATTTATAAAACAGATCCTATGTTTTTTTCACAGTCTAAAATCTTCTGCTCATCCCTCCCGAACATACAGTTTTCTCTTCTACCCCATATTGCCCAAAATTTCCTTGACCAACTCATCTCCTTTTTTGACCACTGGGATGACCACTGAAGCTTCTAAGATGATTCTGTCTCAGACTTTCTGTACAGTAACTCTGAGCTTTTACACTCTAAAGCTTACGTTTTATCAGCAGATTAAAAAAAAGCAAAAACAAACAAACAAACAAAAAACAACCCAAAAAACAAGATCCACGTGTTTTGTTTGTTCGGGTGTTTTGTTTTGGTTTGGTTTTCTTGTAATAGGAAAACTCATAATGAGACAAAAAGGAAATAAACAGTCAAGCCCACTGTGTCCACTGAGGAGTTGCTCCTTTCTTTCATGCTTGCTCCCAGTCTAGCAAGCTGACCACAGTCCCTTCGGTTGTAATGCACTTCTGTGGTGCCTCCAGTACAATGTTCTTTCTTTCTGTAACCCTAGAAGCCTGGATAAAACTCTGTTCCCTGTTATTTACAGCACTTTCCAGCATGCCACGCTTCAGGCTGCTTTGCTACTGTCAGTGTCCTGCTCCCACTGGCTATTCCACCCTTCCCAGAAGAAACTTGTTTCCTGAGAAATGACCAGAGCACTCAAATATACAGCAGCAAGGACAAAATAAAAAGCAGCCTTTCTCCCTGTTCAGCCTTTTAAAGCAATGAAACATGCATTAACGTACTCATGTATGAAACAATCAAATACTTGCACAAACTGGGAAATTTGGCCATCTTTTCACTACTTCTAGGCTGCTTCCTTCCTCCTTCCCTTGCTTGTGTTACCCACGTAGGTGAACACTTTCCAGCAGTGACCATGTCTTGCTAGATCACTGCAGAGGCCCACATAGCATGGATCACTCCCTCATCTGGTGCCTTTAATATTGTGTGATGATTGTAAAACTGCTCCTAAAGCAGGGCTTCTTTCAGTTCTCTCAGTTTTGCTGAGTGCATCCAGCACCTTCAGTCCCATCCACCACTACAGCATCTTTCACACTGGATGGTGCTGCTAGAACAGACATGCAGGGGATTTGGGAATGAGGTATGGGGCACCCTCCCTCCTCCCACATCTTCCTTGTGCCCTTCTTCTTCCTCTCCCTGCCCTACCACAAACTGCTATTTTAGTGGAGGAAGGTGGAATATCAGAAAAAAGATCAGATAATGAGAAATTTCACACACAACACACAGAGATTTCCTTTCTGGTGTGTAAGTCTGTATTTCCAGCCAACACTATACTTGTTTCACACACTTGAGAGCTGCAAACTATAGAGATGATGCATCATATAATCATAATCAGAGCCGTAAGCATGCCCTAGAAGTGTATTTACTGTAAGTTTTCAATGGCACGTTTGATGACAAGCATGTAGAGTGAGCTCTGGGGAATCTTGCTGCAGTTTCAGACAGCTTTAGGTTGCATTCAGTTTTGTTTTGTTTTGTTTTGTTTTTCTTTGCTATTGTTCCTCAGTGTCATTGTTTTCCTGTTGGTTAAATATTTTTATCATTTCCTTGCAGCCTTGTGATGCTACATGAGTGATTCAGCTAATTTGAGAACTAGTTTAGAACTGTCTTCCTTAGAAACTTTCCCTTCCAACCATAAGGACAAGCAAATGAAATAACCCATCAGATTCTGTTCTTGTCCCCAGTTGTTTTAATCTGGGAGAAGGCAGGTTAAAACAAAATGCATCTCTCACCAAACAATGAATACCAGCATAATTTTGAAAAAGCGCATCTGGATCTCTGTCCCCAGCCGTCTCTCGTTCTCTGTGTAAATCCCTTGTCTCCCTTTCAGTAAAGAGGCAACTGGAAAGTATAAAGTTGTGTTCATTAATACACGTACATCTCATCATTTGTAGGTACAAGGATACAGAAAACAGATGTCTGTAAAGAGGGAACAAAGGAACCAATGGGTTTGTCTCCAGCAGCAAATGTCATACATAGCCTAATCCTAAAGATTAGGACAATCCTAAAGAAGGACATCCACTAAGGTTTCCTGAAGTAGGTGGCATCCCACTAGCAGTTTTTTCTTCTCTCAGTCCCATCAAAAACAGAAAATAGTATGGTCAGCACAATTCTTTAACAAGAAGGTAGTGCTTACGCTTCTCTATGATGTTCGTGATGTAAGGAAGTATTTATTATGTGATGTTCAGACTGAGACAGAATACAGTCAACACTATTATACACTTCATATGGAACTGTGACATGAAGACATAATTGACTACTACATCTCTAGAACCTGAAACTGTAATGTCAACAAAAATAGATAGATAAGCAACATACTGTTCAGATACCAAGGAATCGACATATGTACTCACACAAACATACTCATTGTGTATTTTCCCATAAAAGGAACAAACTTTGAGAGATTATCCAATTCATTCTCAGCCTCTAAACACTGCAGCTAGATCTAGGTATGGCTGTTTGCAGCTTCAGCAAACTAGCTGAAAAATCAGGAACACATAAAGAATTCCTCAGCCAAGCGATTCTAGTGCTCCATCTGTCCTTAACATTTTTTGCTCCCTAACTACTTCAACATCCTTTCTTTAACCTGAAGCTGAATGCTTATTTACTATTCTCTACAGCCAAAGAGAAATTCTGTTGTTAAGAAACAGCTAAATTCCCACTTCATTACATTCTACAGGTCTCATGATGTAAATCTTTTTTTCTTGTTGTTGTTCTCTGGTTGCTTTTCTTCATCACTTTCATTAGACAATGGAGAGAAACTGCAGGATATTTGAGAAAAGTATGCTTGCAAGACTTTAGAACAAGGAGACACAAGACATCATTTTTAGCAACGTGCATTTCTGAAAGTATGAAACAAAATTTGATCCTTAGCGCCTACATGAGCAGGTAGCAGAGGTAATACAGACACAAATATTAAAGTAGCTGTACAGGTAGGTACGTTAGCCACACAGTCTGCCAGTGGCATATGAACATATGTGCACATACCTACAAAATGCACACATACATAAACACACATGGATGGACATCGCATACAAGCACAAACATTTATTATTTATGTTCTCATTGAAGACCTTTGCTGCTGTCTGTAGAGAATGTATTGTCCTCTCTTCTATAGGACATGCTGAAGAAGGTAAGTTTACCATTTACCTAACTACTGATTTCAATACGCTCAAAAAAAAGTCTAAGCCTTCAACCCACACAAATACAGCAGCTAATGCAGAGTGGAGGAGTCAGCTTACTGACTGTTTTTAGAGACCAAAACATCAGTTACAGGTATTTTTGATTATTTAAAATTTAGGCTAAAGCTTATCTTTTCCCTATAGAGCATTTTGGTCCCAGCCTTTGGAGGTAGCACTTGTTTTCTGTTTGCTCATGCATAGAGACATTATTCTAAACTAAAATACAAAAACCAAAAACCATTATCCTGTATAAATTAGGCAGAGGCTTGTTGAGTGCTATCTCAGAAATGCAGGTTACAAGACTAAGATAATACAACGATGCAAATTTGGTTTGTCTTTTGTACCAAGTATGTAGCAGCGCTCTGGGACTCTGAGATAAGTGAAAAAAATAGAAGGTACCTCCATAAAGGTAATTAGTTGTACTTCAGTATGTAATTGGTACAGTGTTGTCTACATCTATAAAACTTGGCAGTGTAACATCAGCAAAAACAGGCAGACATTCTACATATAAAATATATTTTTAAAATATTCCATGGATTTTGTCAGCTATTCCTTTGATGACGGGCATTACTGAGGAAAGCAGTGCAGATGGGATGAAGACACAGTCTCTTCTGTTGCTGTTCTTAAATATTGAATGTGTAGATTATAAGTATGAATTCAGGCACTGAAAACATCTAGCACTGATCATGTTACATTAAAAGAATTAATTGAATTTGTTCCTTTTTTTGCAGTCACATTTCTTCAAAGTGCCGGATGCTAAATCAAACAGGAGCTTCATGATCTCAGCCGAGTTGTGTACAATTCTCACTTGTTTCATAATCTCAGAATCAGGAGTAACAAAATTCTGATCCTTTTTTAATTCTCAGTTTCAAAGAAGTTAAACGAACTATTGGATATCACCAACATTATCCTTAAAAAGGAATTAACTGCATTCCAAAATACACATTGGTACCAGTATTATAGTACCATCATATATCCACCATATGCTGCCAAAAATACTTCAAATCAAAAGTAATTTAGTAACATGGAAATAACTTTGCCAGTCTGCAATAGTAAGATCTAAAACAGCCTAACTTCAGTATGTGATCAGTGTACCTCTATTCTAATTTTCTATTGAGATTGTATCTCCATTTTGGTAGGTAATACTCTTCTACTCTCAACTGCATCTGTTTTGATATAATGAGGAGCTATTCCATATCCTTAGATACACAGGCATTACTTTTTACTTCTACTTTACTTTTATTTCTATTTTGCTAAATAAGATGTACGCTTTCACGCTGGCCATTAGGAACATACCTGCAGTCACTGTCCTTCTGAAGAGGACTGGGTTGACCACCAGCACCAGCAGGAGCGGGGCATAGGTTGTGATGTAATGTGGGATTGCGTGCTCCAGGCCTCTTTCACAGCTGAGAACAAATTATTAACACATTATTCATTATTTTCTTTCCACATCTGACAGTCTCAGCTATTTCATCATTGTCACATTTAACTAAAACCAAAAACAAACAAGAAAACAAACATGAAAGGAATTAAACAAACAGGTGCTAAACTTTTAATTGTCAAATTGTCGCAACGAATTCACACGGGACACGAAGTTGATTATTAACTCGCACCATCTGTGACTTCTCCTCAAATTTAAAGGAGTAAATACAAAGCTGAAACCAGGAGCAGAAAAACAGGAGTGGACCAGTATTTCACGCCTGCAGCAGCTCTGTGCACTATGTCACCTTCTTGGGCATCATGACCCTGCAGCGGCTCACAGCAGGAGCTGTACCACAGCACTGAAATGCATCACAGGGCATGAAGTGTCTGGGAGATATCTTCAGGGCCCACTGAAACCCAGGATGCACAGACTGAGTAGGAGACACTACTCAAAGATCAAAAAAAAAAAACCCAAAAAACAGTGCTTGGATGTCCGTCTCTACCATTGATGAAAAGACATTCAAATGACCACAGAGTACCAGGGTTTTGGAGTCTGCTTTCAGAGGCCTGCTCACCTGGAAAGGGACGGGTAATAAAGCAGCGCAACACCCTCGACGCAGAGCAAAACTGCCAGCCCCCAGGCCATCATGTGGTACAGCACGATTGTACTGGAGGAGGAAGCAGGAGAGAGGTTATCAAGGACACTAACTCTCACCCAGCAGTGTTAACATAGGATAGGTGTGAGGTGAATAATGCCAGCAGCACACTGAGGAGGGCAGGAGGGATAGGGGCCTTTCACGAGAAAAGGGAAATCCTGGCGGCTGGACAGGCTTGCACACAGAAGTGTCATATCCTCCAACCAGAGGCCAGAAGTCTCTCCCCTGTTCCCACATCTGCAGAAGGAAACCCTGCGTCCTTCACTGCTCCTGCAGACAGCACATTCAGGAACTAAAAACAGAAGAAGGGAGCTAAACAGCCAACCGAGCACCCTTCTGAAGGCTGCAGAGAACTGTTTGATTTGGAGAGTCAGACACTGCTCCCACCTGAGAGAGGATCATACCTCTGTGCTTAAAAAATCTTTCATTGCTGTTTTATATTAATGCTAGCACTTCTGCCACAAAAATCAATATCAAGTACAGAGCAGAGATAAAAACAGCATCTTGTTGCAGTAGTGTTATAATGCCCAATCTACACCCTATTTTTCTGAAAGTTAAATAAATTCAGTTACATTTAAATGCGAGTTAGGCACAAGCAAATCAATATCCAAGCATTGCCCTTGCAATTGAAGCACTTAGAATACCATTCACACAGATCATTATCTGGTAACCATGCGAACATCACGTGTTTGCACAGACTTCATTTATACCCTCAGATAGCTGCATGCAAACACGGATGTACAGCATGAGAAGTAAAATAGGACATTCAGAGCTTTAATTCTAGTACCTCAGTCCCGCTGATCTTCTTACCACCAAGTAAGAATCGACAGCATAGCAAAATAACCACCAGAAGCCAGCACTGTATAACAGCTGGATCCATATCTGCAAGGAAAAAAAAATGCAAATGTCACAGCTGCTTCTTAAACATTGCTGGAGGTGAGGGGAGCCTCAAACCTTTTGCCTGGGGATTTGTTCTTTAAATGTGTGCATTTTCCAACTGAGATTTGTGAGGTATGAATTCTTACTGCAGTACTGCTGTAGCCAAAGGATCTGCTCCTAGGTAAACTGAGCAGTTTGCCTTCACAGCTTGTTCAGTTGTTTAGAAAACCTGGTGTTTGTTTACATCTCCAGTCTTAACCCTGAATGGCACGAATTAATCTAAAGTAAATTATTAAACAATGTTTTAACTTTAAAGATTAGTAATGAACATTTTATTTTAAAAAATCGATATAACATTTTAGTAAAATTTCATTTTTCAGTAGCTGAGGCATGAAAATATAACTGAGGTCTGCCTTCACCACAATGGTGGTGAATAGAAGTGCCTCTGTATCATGAGTTCTGTGTGTGATGGGTATTTTATCCACATTCAAGAACTTGAGTTGGTGTTACTACTGATAAAGATGATATGCAGAAAAACAGCCAACTCTGTCCATACTGAACTCCATAGCTAATTTTTTATAAAAAATCCAAAGGAAACAAGTTCAACTCAAGTTAAATTCCACTGCATTTCTGAGTTGACCCTATACATTTTTCCCATGAGCCTATAGAAGATAACTGACCTCTCTTAGACCCTGTTTATAAATTCCAAATCCTTTCCCGACAGGAGCTGGCTATTTGTAATGGTCTGGGACTATTTTAATATTCAGAATACCTTCCCTTTGAGCCCTGCTTTCAGCTCATATCTGAATATCCTTTGTCACAGTTCCATAGTAGCATCCTTTTACACCTGGAAACCAACATACTTGTTACTGAGCCAGACATCAGTGACTTGAGTTCTACCATTCCTTCCTCCAAAGGTAAATCAAGCTGGGAAATACTTCCTTACAACAAGGGTATAGTTCCTATATCTAGTCATTTGTGACATGAATTATTCTGTATTTAATCAAAATGCTACGACATTTTAATAATACATAAGCCAGAAAATAAAATTCCAGTTTTCCTGCTAGTGCAATTTATTCACAATGCTCAGTATGTAACTTAATCTGCACTATTACATATTTGCTGCAGTTAAGAAATGTAGAATTTACTATATATAAACGCATACATACAAAAATAAACCGTGAGGTCTTTCCACACATAAATTCCAACATAGTTTAGATGGTCGCCAAAATTAATAAAAAGCAGATGCACCTAAAAAACAAATTTTTCATATGCTATCTAGCTTCTTGCAAAATGCCAGATCTTGCTATAGAGTATCTATCTAAAGATCTCATTTGAAGGAGATGCTTCAGAGCCTCACTATTTGGAATTTCACTGACTTGTGTGTAAATGAAATAAAACAATAGCACCAGAAGAAACCTAAAATAGAACCAGAAACATTTTATTAACTCACATGAGAATATGTTAGGGGAAGTAGGGTCATTTTTCATTCCAATATAATTAAATTTAAACTTAGCAAGTGACTCAAACTGCAGCACTTTCCTGGAGCCCAAGATAGGGAAAACAAAAACTGCAGTAGACAGCTGTGCTGCTTGCCATTTAACCTGAGATCAAAATGAAAAACAAACAGTCTGCATACAGCATCCCTGTCACTGCTTTAAAATATTACTTTCTGTGGTAAGGGCCAGAAAGCAAAACTTAAGCCATATGGAAACGTGGTTTTCAAACAGGGCATTCCTGCTGCAAGATATTGATGTTGGCAGTTTCACCTTCTTTTAAGAAAAAAAATAATAAGCTTTTGTATCTCATAAGCAAAAATTAAACATGTATGATGGAAAATTGAGAACTAATAGGTGTGTACAGCTGATACTCGCTTCTGCCATTATGTCTGAAATTGTTATTATTTGGGCATATGAAATAAAGCAAGTTGCATTTTGGCACATCTTATTTAAAAACTACAAGAGCTGAATAGTTTTATTTATAAGCAGCATATTTCTTTTCTATACTGTATGCCTTGATTTGTTAAGATACTACTATTATTGCTGATGCATGCATTCTTTGGCTACCCTACATTCCTACTGAGCTGAGCAAATTGGCATAATTATCTGTGTTTTGGTTAAAAAAAAAAAAAAAAAAAAAAAAAAAAAAAGTGACATTTTTCTTGCATAGTAAGCTCAGATTTTATACTTCAGGCAATAGTGTGATTGTATTACTTAAAATTTGCACTTCTGTAACGCATTTGCACTTTCTTTTTCTATGTTCCTTAATCCAGAATCCACATCAGGGATTTAAGGAAATTCTAACCCCCTTTGGGACGCAGTATGTTGCCTTTTGGATCCTGTGTGAGCAAAGCAAGCAGGACTGTACCCCTGTACCTACCGCGCTGCCCACGCAGAAGACAGAGGGCCACACGTCAGTCCCGTTGGCCACTGAGATGTTAGCAACAAAGCTCGGGAAGCCCAACCAGACGCTCGACCTGAAGATCACACCTGAAGAGAAACGCATGAGTGCTCTGTGCCTGTCAGCGTGATCACAGTCACATGCTTGCTGCTGGTCGCATGTTCTGCATTGCGGCCTGGATTCTGCATGCTCACAGGACTGTGGCTATTGGGGTGTGCAGTGCAGGCCAGATGCCAGGGTGAGGGCTTACAGAAAGCAGCTGTGAGCCTGGAGGACTCGCCATGTCATGCCACAAAGATCTAAGCCTCATTTATCTACAGATACTGTCATACACTTCCCTAAAGGGAATCAAGAGGCATTTAACGCATCTGCATTGCCAGCAACTAATGACTTACAATTTAATTTACAGATATTCATACTGCTAATGGTCATTTCTCTGCAACTCCTCATTTCAGAAGAATGTTATTTAACATTTTTCTCTGTCCTCATTTTTACAAGCAGCTCTTTTCCTCTCTGTCAAGGAGCTGAAAAAAGCATGGTTTCACTATTAGGTAAGAACAGTACTGGCTTTTTGCATGAATTCAGTTTGCTCCTGAGGTTTAGTGAGTTTGCACCAACCCACAGCACCAGCACACCATGCTTCCCACCCTCCAAGGTGAATCTAATTCAAGAACAATTGCGGATAAATAGTTTTTGTTAGCCTGTGAAAGAGAAAAGGAGAAAAATAACTTTTTCTGCTGCTGGCTTTATCTGACTGAGATTAGGAAAGATTTATTCTCTGAAAGAGTGGTCAGCCACTGAAACGGGCTGCACAGGGAGGTGATGAAGTCACTGACCCTGAAGGTGTTCAAGGAACATTTAGGGGTTGTACTGAGGGACATGGTTAGTAGGGAAATATTGGTGGTAGGCGGACAGCTGGACTAGATGATCTTGGAGGTCTTTTTCAACCTTTGTGATTCTGTGGTTCTATGGTTCTATGATTGAAAGGCCTTTTCCAGGTGCTCTTGTGCTCTTTCCATGTCTTTCTCTATCTTCCCATCCATCATCTGTTTTAATATTGGTTCTTCTTATGTACCATGAGAAGACCTGGCTAGGTGTGAAAGTGGAAAACGTGTAAAACCCTACTCCTTTCACAGGCAGCCAGAGAGACTTACACAACAGTACTACTTCAGTTATCTAAAATGAGAGAAAAGATGCTAATGTGGAAAAACTCAGGTTTTATTTCCCCCGTATATGTCATGATAATTTCTGTCTAAGATGGCAGTAAATTCCAGGGCAGATTTAGACAGCCCATTGCTGGAGGCAGGGCTCCCTGCTAAAGGTGCTTCTCTGCTTCCCCATGCCGGCACAGTGCTGCAGTTCTACACACCATGCTGCCAGCCTGCTGTGTGCAGTTTTGGGTTGGTATGTGAACAGCGGTACTGACTCTGTTTGAGAGGATTTACAGACACGTGCAAGTATTTTCCAAATGCAGTCCAAAGGATCAGCTAAGTTGTGGAAGTCAGCTTTAGTTATTCATGTGCTCCCTCACTTCTGCTTCTACACCTTCCTCTAAGTGTCAGCCAGTGCAGGGTTTTAATTTGAAGTAGAGACTTTGTTGAAGATTTGCCAAGAACTTTTACTTTTAAAACTTAGCTATTAAGCAAGACCTTTCTCCCCTCCAGGCCTGCCCTTTTCTCATCTTGTTCAGCCCAAACCTTCCCCTGAACACATGCAGCACATTCCCAACCATCTGCCAGCAGGGCCTGCTGCAGCACACGCAAGGAACACCAAGATGGCGCTTACCTGAGCCACCGAGGATGTCACACACGGAGATAAGGAGAAGAATGGTGGAAGAGGAGGAGGCTTTGGGCATCTTCCGCAGGCTCTGCCCCTTCTTCGGCAGGAGCTGCAGGATGGTCAGCAGCAGGCTGGCTGAGGCGCTGCCAATGCAGACCGCACAGAAGACCTGGGGCTGGAAGCTCATCACAAGCTGCGTGGCTGCATCCCTGTTGGGGCAGCAGTAGGTTTCTAACCTGGGGGAGGCCATGAAGCATCCAGATGGCGGAGGGGGCCTGCGAGCAGAAGCCGCCGCTGTTGCTTCCAAAAGGCAGCGTGAGCTTTTTCTTCACCCTCCCCATTAGACCTCGGTGGTGAGAATCACGCGATTGAAGGATCATGTGCTGCTGCTGCTGGAAGTAAATCCCCTAGAGCGGCCTTTCTCAGCCTCTCCTAGCAAGGAGATCAAATCAGAACAACAACACACAGTGTAATCTGAAACATGCCCCATGCTTGCTCAGAGCCATTGGCAAGAGTTCACTCAAACCTTTCTGCTTGCACAGTGTGTGATACAGGAAGCTTTAAACCCATCAGAGCATTGGAGATGGCTTAAAATGAATAAGGATGGGGATACCAAAGAAGGAGCATTACATTTTAATTGTATTTCATTTTAGCCCCCTCCCACACATTGCACTTTAATTACTGAAAATTAATTCAAAAGATGGGCCTAAACACAATCAGTCTCAGCTTTTGCTGGGAGAGCAGGTCTATAAATCTACACCCAGACCCAAATCTAAATTTAAGGGATCCAACCCACCCACCTCTCTAATTAAAAAGAGAAGCACTACATCCTATCACTGTGGAAAGAGATTACCTTCAGGAAGCCATATTAACTTTATCCCATTTAAACCACAAGCACAGAGTCTTCTCGTCAGTCTGTGTTAAACCAGAGGTGGAAAATTCCAGGACTTTTGCTTCCACAAGAATATTTTTCTTTCTTTCTTTTTTTTCTTTTCTTTTTTTTTTTTTCTTTTTAGTAAGGGTTTAATATGAAAACAGGAATTTGAGCTGACATGTTTGTTTATTCTTTATAAGCTAACAATATCCTTTAGTCCTGTTAAATGTAGCAGAAAATACAATCACAAATACAAAAATTAACTCTCCCCTCTCAGACAAATTTCAAATGCCCTGCGTCAGACCTCACACCTCTGTAAACTGAATTTATAGGGACACATTGAGGAAACACAGAAGGGAGCATAGGTGAAGTGAATTGGATGCTAAATAACCATTGTGGATATTATAATTAGTCCTTATAAGAACAAATGGCCTAATGTTATTTTTCTTATCTTCTAATGCCCTTATTTATATGTTAGCAGAAATTATGACACCTGACTGAGTGGCAGAGGGATGCTGTGTGTATAGTCATTATGAAACACAGGCTTCAGCCAGTAAGCTTGCCTACAGGAGAGAAATCAGTCTGGATGCACCAGTCCTGTCAACGCTGCAGCATCCAAAGAACAGGATGTTAGCTTACAGATCCAGGTGTCCACACATCAGCAAGTGCCTCTGCTCCCACTGCTGCCTATAATTATCTCTGTCCACCAATTCCAGAGCCTAGGCTTAACCTACAGCTGTTCAGTTCTTCCCACCACCAATGTGCATAGTAAGCTGCATGGCTGAATAGGCTCTGCTGGCTATAACAGGGACTGAGGCATAGTTACTGCCTTTTACAGTAGACAGTAGATGAGCTAGAAGCTGAATGATCCTCTGGATGCTTTTGCTGCTTTACAGTACTCAGAGATTTTACTGCTCATCTGTGGATGAGGATAAGTGAGTGATCCAGATGTTATACTCCTATGTGCTGCTACTACCATGCACACAAAGAACATAGTGGAGACAGCAAGGTTGTGAACCAGATTGCCCTGCTCCAAAACACATCTTGTTGAGGTGAAAAATATCTCTTCTCTGTTGGTCTGAGGCTCCTTGGACATTGTTCTATCCCAGATGAAGCAACAGTGCATGGAGCTGCTACCTCTCTGTCAAGATCCCACACTGCAATCACCTGGCTGGCTCTGATATCAGTAAGTGTAAAAGAAAATGCTCTCCTTTTTTCTCCTACAAATCACTGTCTAGAAGACAATGACTGCAGTTTTATTTTCATGCAGATTCTGGTAAATTCACAATAAACACTAAAAACCAGTCTGGAAGAAACTACTAAAATTTATTAGAAAGGAACCAGTTCCTGTGCTACTAAAGAACAAAAATTAAAAACATCCCACAGACACATTATTACTTAAAATAAAGCCATTGTATCCCACATATATGATGCAAATACATATATATTAAAATAAATGATGCTTGCTCTCATTGAAGGATTGCTTTAGTTTGCCTGATCTATATATGGAGCAGTATTATTTTTAGATTATTAGGCATAAAGTGAAACTGCTCCATTGAAGCCTTTCATTGATTCTCTGATTTTCTAGTTTCCCTCACTATTCCTGTTGTCCTTCTCCTTCTTCAAAATGTTTGAAAGTGAGTCAAGTCGTTATCCTGGCCATCTGTCCTGGTTTCCAGATAGGAACGTTTAGTGTATTTTGCTTGTTTCTACTTATCATTTGTTTCCACTGCTCCTGACTATGAATTTACCACTTAATTATTTTGACTTCTCTATCCCTTTTGTTTGGCCACTTCAAAATCACTTGCATTTCTCAACTGCAGACTTACACCATGGAGGTTAAGATTTTATATCTGGTTCCCCTTTTCTCTCCACAGTTTTGCCAGCTGTGCACCCTGATCTTATTCTTTACTTCTCTAAGTGGAGGACTGCTTTTTAACTGCTTCTTCTAGGTCACTTCTCTTCTACTCTCTCAGCATTTGATCACACATTTTCTTACAGAGTGGTTATGTGATTTTTTCACTTCACATTTGTATTGGAAACAAGTAGTGTGACCTGTGGCAGAATGGATATGAAAAGAAAATAAAGTGATTAATGAGTGAATGGATACCTGCCATGATGCAAGCAGACGTGTCTTCACACGGGAACATCTGAGGTTAAATAGGAGGCGGATCAGCCAAACTAATGAGCCGCCCAGCATCTCAGCTGGTAAGAATGAGCTAATCTGGCCCTCACTGTTGCACTCAAAGCGTAAGAGTCACAACAGTCACAGAAATCCAAAGCTGGTTTGGCAGCCTTATACCTGAGATTACTTTGGCTTCACATGATTATGAAAATGAGAGGATAAAAGCCAGGGCCAACAGCAAAAGAAACAAAAAAGAATGAGCAGAAAGAGAAGAATTACGTTGCCTTGCTGAGGAACACTTTTGGTATTCAATACTACTTCAATCTTAGTTCCTAGATCCCTTTCCTTGGAAATTATGGACACAGTTCCCACTGACATCAGTGGTACCAAACTGACCTCATTCCTCCACCAAGGCAGTGTCTCAAATGAGTGAATGCAGTAGCTTGAAGACAAACATTAGCAGATGGACATGAAACGTTAAATTAAAGTGGTCATTTTAAAAAACAATCAAATAGATGTGTGGAGCAAATACACTGCCCAATACTGAAAGTTCCAGTCCTGTTTTTACATATTCGTAGCAATGTATCCAAAAAGGAGAAATACTGCACTCCTTACAAGGAAAACAAGCACATACTCCATATGCATAGCTTTCAGAAACACCCACTCACACCCAATTCCCCTTGGACCCAGGAAATACCACTTCTGAGGTACAGTCTGTGTGCATCGTTAAGATGAAACACAGCCTTGTCTGGCTTGAAAGGAAAACAAACGTTTACAAAAATATGACCGGCATGTGTTTCTGTTCTTTTAGGAGCGTGGCACATCTTATGCTTGAGTATGCAGATACAGATGTTTTAATCACTGTTTTAATTAAATCTGGGGCTTAATTAAGGTAGAGAAAGCAGAAGTAAATGTATTGACATAGAGACATTATTTATGTGTACAATTCAGTGAATCTCTGCCTCCATTAAAGCTCCCAATAAAGATCTTCGTTACTCTGCAAATACAAAAACTCTATTTTATCAATGATTCATGATCTTGAGTCTTTACTGGTCTTACACACATTACCTGGCATGACATTTTCTAAACTCATGAAAGGTAGGCCTGTCAGCAAGCTGAATGGATGCAATAAAACCAGTCATGACCTTCCCAACAGAATCTGCAGTATGCTCTCTGAACATATAAATATTCTGTATGCTTAGCACAGTTCATTTTATCTGCACAGGCCTCCAGCAATTAGATTTACCTTATAAGAAACTTGACTACTTTTTATAGCACTTTTTACAGTCCTTTCCATTCGTATCACTACAAATTTTTAGACCTAGTTTTTAAACTGGCATTTCTCTCAATGCATAAATGAAATGAATTGAGAAATCCATACTTGATTATTTCTGCTTTCTGTAAATTTAGGCAGGAATATCAAAACAGTGATATTGAGCGTAAGATCTGTCATAATTGTAGCAGCTACAGATTACACTGAAAGAATTAGAAGAAAAACAGTGGTATTAACTCCTTTCCCTCTGTGATTTGTATATAAGTATATAGGTGTAAATCACTAATTTACATTTAAGGATGGTAAGCATTATTATAAAAGGATAAAAAATGAATGTGTTTTCACTGCATAATGTTTTTCTTTTTGTTTCCTTTAATAAAAAAAGCATAAATACACAAAATTAGTGTACAATCGAACTGCTAAAAAAATGTGCGTATTTGACAAAAGAAATCATATTATATATATTTTATTCACTTCTTATACACCTTCTCCAGGAGAATGTTATCCTACTTTACTTCTCTGAACAAGCATATGCAAATTTGTTATGGAAACTGTGCCTCTTTTGCATTAAATACATAAGGCTTATATGACTGAAAAACAAAGTAACTGAAAAGAAAAAATGCATTCATAAACTGAAGGAAAGAAATAGAGATTGAAAGAACAAAATCTCCAATTCTCTATGCCAGCGTTGAGCATATTAGTCTTTTAACTTGCATCAAGACAGATTTTGTGGCCACAATTCTGGAGAAATTCTGTCATTAATCATTGTCATCTTTATATGGAGATGTTGTAAAAGTAATGCCTCTTATTTTATTATGTTTGCCCACAGCATCTGAGATGGATGTTGGTGGAATGGCAGTAGAGATTGAACTCTCCCAGCAATATTTCATTCAATTTTGTTGCTGTGTAATAGATGAGACCTTGTCCCACACTGACACAGACAATATAAGACACAGTTTGCATTGGAACAGCCTGCTGAAAAACACTGAAAAGAAAGAATATTATCCTTTTCACACAAAGTGATATTGAAAATCAGACCTTAATATTTCTAAGCATGCAGGCAGTACCCTGATCCACAAGCATGTTGAATGTCTACCCTGTCCTCAGTACCTTCAGAAGATTCCCAAGGCACCACTGCTTGCACACTCTTTTTCAGAAATGTTGTTGAATCCCTCAAGAGAAATTAGATGAGACATTCTTATATCCTTATCACAGTGGTTAGACTTTATTTCCAGGTCAGTGTATATATCCAGATCAAAATATATGATAGAATTAATTTCACAGTACTTAGAATGCAGAAAAAAGTCTCTAAGGATCTGCGAATTTTATCACTAAAAATGTCAGTGTACTATGGCCAGTAAGATGGCCTTGGTGAACACTGTAGCCAAATGTTGAAGGGGAAATACTGAAAGTCCAAGTGTACAGCTCAGGTACAGAGCTTAGTGTCTAGCCGCTGCTCTTCTCTGAAATCCCACAAGCATCACTGGATTTCTATCCCTACCAATGGCTGCACAACTGACAGTCAACCTCACAGCAACTTTGAAGGAAAGCTGCAACCTCCTCCTCAGCAAATTGTTGTCTGGTACTTTCTCAAAGGAGCAGGAAGCTCAAAAGCATGCCTTAGCTGGCTCAGAGAATCAAGAGGAAGCTCAACAGTAAGAATAGAAACGTGATAGTGCAGGAATCACTCTTGACTTTTCCATTCTGAAGATCATGACTCCCACGTTAGAGATGACCTTCCCAGCCTAGGGTAGAGAAATAAATGAGACCAACCCCTCAGCATTCAAGTACCTTACTGGGTATGATCTTCTGGTGAGCAGCAGGGCTATTCAGTACATTACATAATAGACTGGCTCCCTCAGGTACTTCCTGGGACCACAACTGCAAGAAGTTTGTTGGTCCTGAAACTGCTTCAGAAAATGCAGTGTTCTGAAAGAAACCATCTGTGTATCTCTGCTACTCCGTAATTCAGACTTAAAAAAAAAACATTTTTAAAACAAATTAACATTTGGAGCTGTAACAGGAGCTGAGTTCTCACAGAAGATGGGCAATAAAAAAAAAAACTCATCCTGTTTCCTCAGGATGTTACTAACAATGCCTCACTGCCGTGAGTAAACTCTATGCTGGAGACAAAATCCAGGTTAATGGAGCAATACCTCCTGCAGCAGCCTTAACCTTTCAACTCAGAAAGGCTTATACCAGGAAAGATAACCTGAGTGCTGACAATTTTTCTCATTTGTATGACTTTGTAGGATTTCCTCAAATGTCCCATCAGCTGTTAGAACTTGCCTGCGTTAGACTCCAAAAAGAAGAGAGCATTTCTATTCCTTTAGTGTAAAAGGTCATGGCAGTCTACGGGGCGGTAACATGCACAGTAAGAGTTCCTGCTCCTGTGTATTCCCCAGCGCACTCAAATTGGCCTTATATTTCTGTGATATTTCTAAATTCCTAAATTTTGAACCTAGATTCTCGTGCACACTTGATGTTTCAGGGCACCCCGCTGTAGTTCTGCTATTAACGACCTCGTGCTGCACCCATGTTTAGATGTACGCTCACAAGATGCTATGACCTCCACCTGGACAAGGTTCAGGTTCTGTGTAATCACGCTGAGAGCAAAAAGGCTGTTTGTAATGAAGGAGTTGTGGCTATTTATAGAATGCACCCAAAGATTTATTTACATATGGCTGACAGGCAGAAAAAAAGGAAGGTCTGTTTGGTGTTTGCTAGCAAATGAAGACAAAGTCCAAGTGAAAAATCGTAGATTACAAGGCCTTTCCTGCTCTCTCTGAACTCTTGCTTTTATTTACCCTTTAAAAAGCCTATTTCACAGCATTTGCTGCAGGCAGAACACTTGAAATCCTTCTGCTGGCATTTTCCCTGATCACCTCTGCTCCAGTTCTCATCTTAGAATCATAGAATGGGTTGGGTTGGAAAGGACCTTAGAGATCATCTTGTTCCAACCCCCCTGCCATGGGTAAGGACACCTCCCACTTGACCAGGCTGTTCAAAGCCCCATCCAGCCTGGCCTTGAAAACTGTGTAAAGCTGGCCTGTTTCTAATCTGACAAATGTGATACCATTAACATCAGAATTGTCACAAAGCTAACAAAAGGTTGAATATATATTTTTTTAATTTAATTGAAAAACATTTTCAATTTCCAGTGGCTTTCATTTCAGCCTCAAAGCTCCTAGTCACACTTCAGTTCCATAGCTTGGAAACATGAATACAACAGAAAGGGGGTGCTTTTTAATAGTAGTAACAAAAATCAAATTCTATCTATTAATCAGGGATTCTACAATGAATTCTTATTAGTTGCTTCAAACAAATAGCACATTAGTATTTGTATTACAAAAATGACTAGAATTTAGATATACGATGCTCTAATATCAGAGTTTAAATGCATTAAAGACTGCTTGTCAGCCTCGGAGGCTACATTGCTCAAGTAATTAAAATGGGGCAGTGCCATTTTTTTGCAGTGTAAGGACACGTGGCACAGTGCCATTTGTATAGAGAAAGTTAGTACACAGTGTGTTGTCAAGGAGGATGGACAATGAAAAACATTTCCTAAAGCACAAAGACAGTAATGCAGCAGTAAGAATAAAAGGTACAGATGGTGCTTCACTGAAATGATGACAAAACTACTTAATACGCACATATGTATAGACAAAATATATGTAGCTATATCGTGTGTATATACGCACATACTGATGCATCTCTTCCGAAACTGAAAAAGGGTGGCTTCATCCACAATGTAACAGTCATTGCTCCATGTTATCCCCAAAACCACGTCCAGGCATTGCCTAGCTAGAAATGATAGCACGAACAGCACAGACTACCCATGTTTGAACCTGCATACTGTTACCCTGCTGTTTAGTGTATTTATAAAATTATTGCCTGATATCCTGTAATACGATTTGACAAAGGGTCCTGATGCAGGAACTGGAAGATGTATACAGATAGCAGATGCACCATGGCCCTGCACATCACTTAACCTGTACCTGAATTTGACTGCCAGCAGAAAACCCCAGGGAAATCTGTTACCTGTTCACCTGTCCTTCTTAGCTTTATGTTGTCTTTGGATTCTGCTACCATGTGAGGAGTAGCTCTTTTCCTTTTATTCTTTTATTTGATTTCTAATCTTGTAATCTTGCAAGATCAAGAAAGTGTTAACTCTTGAAGCATGTTATGGATTATAGGAATCTGTGTTGGTCTCCTTTGTCTATAGGTCTAATCATTCTCAGGAGCTAAGCTGAGAATATTACTGTTAGCAAATCATGTGGTTTTTATTCTCTTGGTCATTCACAGTCACACTTTGTTCCAAAGTGAGCTCTCCTACCTTCAGAAAATTGTTTGAAATACTAGGCATTTGTGATGATGTGCCATTAGTGTGTTCCCACACAGTACTGTGCAACTGTAAAAGGCAGCACTGACTGGCTTCCTGATAATGCTCCAGTGCTTGAAAACTCAGACTTTATGAACATGAAGAGCGTATCTACACCAGTGGTCTTGTGTACCAAGTATGGCCTTGTTAGGTACAAAATTTATTTGCATCCCTTCTGGTGTTTTGTACACGCTACTTGTGTGCATTATTGGTGTCCAGTAAAGGTTTCCTTGCTACAAAGAAACCAGACTGACGATCTTTGACAGCAGGACTTTTACAGGACTGTACTGACGCAATTTGAGGATACAGTGATAAACAAAAGGAGTTCAGGAGTAAGCTCGACCTGTGCTTTTGACTGCCTGTGTTCTTGGCAGCTCACACGATGTCTGTGCCTGCTCTAAGTCAACTATTTCCAAGACAAGTCTATTGCAGTTGAATTTAGGCACAGGAACAGAGCAAATCCAGGCAAACCTGAGTTAATTCCTGTCACTTCGGCTCTCATTGATTCAGCATTGCAGGTAGGAACACGGAGACTTCTCTGTCCTAAGTTTATCTTTGAAGTTAAGATCTAGACGTTGCTAAATTCATGGTTTACTTTACTATGGAAGCAGTCCATGTCTCACGTTCCAGTACTCAGAGTATGAACTGAAAACATTTTGAATCAAAACCTTCAGAGGATAGACATACCAGAATTTCATATGAAATACTATTCTTCCACAAATTCTTTATAAAAAATCCTAGAAAAAGAACACAGAAGTATTTTTTTCTTCATGAAGAATTAAAGAAGTCAACATGCATCTGAATATTTCTCTGAAAGATTATGAACTTCTAAAGGTTTATCCAGCATTAATTATGAGCTGATGAAACCTTATTTGCAATACAAGAGAAACAAGACATACTTGGGAAAGCTTTTTAAAGTGCCTAAATCACAAAGGAGACATCCAGCAGGGATTTTTCAATGTGGTGTTTTTCATTCTGGGAAAAGAGATCATTTGTTGAAATTAAAAGTGTTCAGCAGAACAGCATGATTATGTTGAATTCATCAGAAGGAAGATGGCAGGTTTCCAAAGTAAACCCTCCTGGTTTCCAGCTATACCAGGATGTCTGTCTGTCTCTTGGGCTGCTACATAACCTGTTTCTCCAGGTTTCAGGACTTTTAGACTCCAGAGTAAACTGCCAGCAGCTTGTCACCTCTTGAATTATTTTATAGAAAATTACATCCACTTCTATACAGGAACTTCTATCACTGTTTCAGCTACTTTGGTCTTTGTGATGGTTATTTTCAAAGACACTCAAGTTTCACTGTGTGTTTCACTAAACATCCCATCAACATTACAAAGAATTCATTTTTGCTACATGTACAACATATGCTTACAAACCCTACAGATTTCAACATTTATCTTATAGATTGTTGTGCCAGTAGAAATGACATCTACAGAGAACTCTCTGGGAATAAGATAAGTCTGCAGCTCAAACCTTGTGATCCATTTTACCCCTTTAGCTGTCGGCAATCTCACTGGATTCACGGTATCCTCACAAAATTCTAGTCCCTAGAGAAAAGGTTTTTAAATCCATCCGTCTTCACTGTAGATATCACAGTATAGGTACACGTCTAGGTATCAACATTTCTTCCACCACTGGTTATTACAGCAACTCCGTAGCTGATTATGTGGAATAAGATGTGTTGGCACAATTAGCAGAGAGGCTATTTTGGCAAATGCCACTGACAATGTGTGCGAGTCCACTCAGACTCTCTGCTGGAGTTCTCTTTAAATGAGCTGAAGGAAATTGTATCGTGGCCCATCTGTTCTGTTTCATGCCCTAGTATCTCAGCTTAAACTGTAGATGAACTATGCATGTCCTAGGGCATCAGTTTTCTATTTCAAATGGCTGAGGTAGATGTGCTTTGTCTCCTCGTCCAGCTATAATGTTTGGTGGTAAGCTCCAAGAAAGCAGTGGTAACAAACAGTGGGTAATTGCAAAGGCTTAACTCACCTCAGGTCTTTGCTCTGTTGAATGTGAAGCAGAAGCCTCTGATGCTTCCAGATGTCTCCACTGCTGGAGGGAAAAACAAACCAACCCAAACCAAGACCAGCCAGTATTGTAGGCTCTAGCACAATGATGGAAAGTATAATAGCTATTTCACAGTCATTCTGCAAATATCCTGCACAATTCAATGCCTTAAGGAAAAGATACGTGACAGCATATTGTGTTTGAGATTGTTAACACAAAAACCTACCATAGAGGAATCTATTCACAGTTCTGGCAGGCTCAAGGACTAAGCAAGGAGCAGGTATGCAATGTGTGCAACAGAAAGAAAGAAAACTTAATAAACCCCATATAACAAAACTTCACTTGAAATTATTAATTAAGCTTCAAATACTGAGGTCTGATCATAGATTAAACTTCAAAGTCTGAACACAGAAGTACTGTGGAAGGAGTAGAGTTCACTGCAGAAAGCTTTTGTTGTAAGAGAAGAGGGACTCAAAAACTGAGCTTGTGCATGGCTTAATAAAGTTTGATAGCTCCTTTGCATGGAAGGAGGAGGCATTTGAGAGTGTTTTTTTTTTTAATCATTGTAAAGTAGCTTTGATAATAATAATGGCACAGAAGGGAATATCAGTTATGTAATATTGGTCACTGCTCTGACCTCAGCACAAAAAAGTCAGCTACTTGCCTCTACACATTCACATTCCCGCATTGCTAACACTGGTATATTCAGGCAATGCTTGACAAATGAAAACAAGATTTAAATGAAAAAGCTAAAAGACTTTGAGGGTTTTATTAGACAAACATAGCTACATTGGCATTGTTATATAAATGAAAACTATGATTTCGGTATGTATTTACTAAATCCTTTGTTCTTTATGACTAAAATGAAAACCTAAGAAGGCTGGCAGAAGCTATAGAAATTCAAGAAATAAAATTATCACAATATTTTAAGAATAGCATAAGTACAGCTCTCTAACTGGGTTCTGAACAAGCTTCAAATTCCACAGAGAATGAGAATATAAAAGATGTGAAGAAAAATGTGACTGATATGACAAGAGAACACATCTTGCCTTGATCTGGCAAAACTTACATGTGTGAGGAACTTTATATATGGGTCTTTTGGCTTTTCATTTATAACATTAAAAGAGAAAAGGAAAAACAAACAAACAAACAAACAAAACCGAAACCAACCCAAACTCAGTGTCTGAATGTTTTTCTTTGGAATCTTCAGTATAGACACCAGTTCCAGACTTTTGATGCCCCAGTATTAAAATCTGCTCCAGATTTCTTTCTCATCCTTCATCACTGGCTTTATAAGACCAAGTCCAAAAGGTAGAATAGTAATGAAACTGTAATTTCTTACAGACAAGAAAAAGTTCCGGATGAAGAACTAGTGTTTGGCAGTTCATGATGAGGGGATACAAGCAAGGAAGATATTTGTGAAAGTACAATTTGCTCTTCTCATCTACGATGTATGCTATTACATTTCAAATGCATTTCAGTATGCATAATTTGGGATACATTAAATTTCAAATTATCGGTGTGCATCTTTCATCAGCAGCAACTGAACTGTACATTTTAGCTCTTTAAAACTTCTAGCTATGGATTGCTGAGTATACAAATTGCTGTGTGGACAATCTGATTTGCATTATACAAACATAATAGAAGACTGCCTCAGATGAAAGAACAACTGGAGGAAGGATACAGAGAAAACTGAATCTCCCATTACCTGTGTTGTTTTTGCTGGTTTTTGGGGTTTTTTTTCTTTTTTTTCCTTAAAAACAGCATTTTTCTATATAGCAGAAAAGAATTAGAGAACAAATCTGAATGGATATCTGCAAGTTATTTGAGGTCTCATATATTGTGATGCAATACATAGGTTTTGATGTGAAATTAGGACTCAGCAGGAACTATGTGTAAGTTGGAGCCATTTGAGTACCCTTCTCCACAGTCAATCACCCTCAAGTATTTCTCTCCTGCCTATATATCCTCCAGTCTGCTGCTGCTCAATTCTGAAACTAGTTTTTTTCTTTGTTTATTAAGCACTGTTCTGTAGATAATATCTGCAGGCATTAAAGAAACAAATTGTTGTCTTTAGAGCAAGGCTGGATGTTTTCTGAGGAATTTTACTGGGCTTACCTACACCCACCACAGGAATAAATAAACTGAAACAGCAGCTAGTAAGTCAGAATAGATCATCACTGAGGGAACTGTGATTGTTCAGTCTGGAAAAGAGCAGGCTCAGGGGAGACCTTATAGCTCTCCACAGTGACCTGAAAGGAGGTTGTAGTGAGGTGGGGGTTGGCTTCTTCTCCCCAGTAATAGTAATAGGATGAGAGGGAATGGCCTTAAGTACCCAGGGAGGTTCAGATTGGACATTGGGAAAAATTTCTTCTTAGAAAGAGTGTCAGTGCATTGGAACAGGCTGCACAGGGAGACGGTGGGGTCACTGTCTCTAGAGATGTTCGAGAAACATTCAGATCTGGCACTGAGGAACATGGTAGGTGGTTCTGGTGGAGAAGGGTTGATGGTTGGGGTACATGATCTTATCAGTCTTTTTCAGTCTTGATGATCGTGATGTTCACTTCTAGAAGCAATATGTGTGAACACACATACAAAACCCTGAAATCCCACTGTTTACCCTGTGCACCTTCCTGAGACCATTTCTCACACGTGGAACGCTAAGACTCCCTACTCTCTCAGAAGACAACACGCATTTTCCTGTGTCTTTGATTCACCTGTCTGGTAGTGAGAAGCAAATGACAGCTGTGCAGTCGTGCTCCCAAACTTCAGGCAAATGATCAGAACAGAGTGTTTCAGTTTAGGCTGTTGGTATTCTCGTTGCAGGTTTCCCACCGGCACTCTTTACCTGCCCCACCCCGAACCGACTGATGACTCGTGTCCCTCTTCAGCCCGCCCGGACTCACAGCCACCACGAGAGGGTCGCGAAGGGGCAGCGTGGCCAGATCCAGACTCCTCCAGCCCCGCAGGTGGTGGAGCCGTTAAGGGGCGGGGAGCGGCAGGGCGGAGCCGTGGGCAAGCACCGCCCTCGGCTGCCCCTTTCGTCCCCCTCCGCGCTGGCCTGCCCTCTGCATTGCCCGGCTCCAGCACCCAGCCCTCCCCCAACACCGTTGCGGAAAGCACCTCCTCCCCCCCCATCCTCGCTCCCTCCCGTCGCCTGGCACCGCGAGGGCGCGAGTCCCGTGGCCGCGAGCTGCCCTTTCCGGAGTTGGAGCGGCGGGGCTCCACCTGCTCGCCGTTTTGCTTGAGCGCGGGGCTGGCTGGCGGACCCCTCGCCGCCGCCGCCTTTGTCTGCTGGCCGCCCAGGGGCCGCTCCTCTTCTCCTCCTCCTCGCCCCGGAGAGCGAGAGGAGAGCGGCTCCCCGAGACGCGCAGCGGGTTTCGCCCTCGCGTCGGGGTGCGAGGCGGAACCTCCTCCCGCCGTCCCAAGTTGCCACAAGTTGGAGCCGGCCCCCCGCCGCCGGGCTCCGGTATCGGCGTGAAACAATACCCCGGGCTGAGGGAGGAGGCGGGGGCGGGGACAGCTCTCTGACCGCCGATGGGGCCGGGCCGGCCGGAGCGGCGGGGTGGGTAGCGGCGGGGCGGGCGGCCGCCGGTAGAGGCACAGCCCCGGCCCCGACGGGCGGTGCGGGGGCGCCATGGAAGACGTGGGGCTGCGGAGCGGGCGGGAGCGGCTGCCCAGCGCCGTGCTGGTGGAACCCGTGGTGCTGATGGTGGAGCAGCGGGCGGCCGAGGGCTACAGGCTGGTGGAGGTGCTGCTGACCGGCGGCGCGCCGTGGGGCTTCACGCTGAAAGGCGGACGGGAGCACGGCGAGCCTCTCATCATCACCAAGGTGAGGCGGAGGGCGAGGGAAGGGAGGAGGTGCGGCTCCATGTTGGGCGCTGCTGCCCCGCGGCGCCGGCGAGCCGGGGCCGGGCCCGCACCTGCGGCGGTGGCTGAGGGCCCGGCCTGGCCGCGCTGCCCGCTTTCGGGCCGCCTCCCGGCAACGCAGGTGCTGCGGAGGGCACGCGTTCCCGTTAGCGCCTAGCCCGGTGAGCGCCGGGTGCTGAGCCGTCTCGGCGGGGTGCGTCGAGGGAGGATTTAGGGTAACAGGTTGTTGCGCAGCGTCACTCTGCTGCTCGGTTGGAGCTCCGAAGGCACGGTCTTGTTTCGCATTAACACTCAGTGAAGTAGGTGCGAGCGCTGAGCAGCCGGGCTGTGGAGAAAGCCTGGTGAGGGAGCCCGGCTGCGGGCCTCGGCTGCTGAAGGAGAGAGCGGGGTCTGGAACCCACCGTGCTGACACCGGGCTTTCTCTGCCTCTGCCCCCCTGGCACGTGGAAAACAATTAGGGTGACCTTTTGCATCTCCCTCCTTCTTTAAACAAAAGGTCTGTGGATAGTGACCAAATCCATGCTCCAAAAGCAGGGGGAGGGGGAGGCTTCTGAGGCACTTTCTGGCTTTTTTTCGTGTCTCTTTTTGTAAATCCTTGTGTACTTAAAGCTTTAATCTCTGTGTGTTGGTCATAAGATAAATAAGTAAATAATATTTTCTGGAAAATGATTTTCATCTGGATGCACTTTGCCTGCAGAATCCCCGTCCCCAGTAACTGCTGGGTTTTCCTGTTACGACAACTTTCTTGTCACACAATCAGAAACACATTGAAATGGATCCATATGGAATTTAAAGAAAAAATCCACATTAGAAAAACATTTGGCTCCAGATCTGTAGGAAAGAAATGTATGCTCTTGGTCTGCAAGTCCTGTTAGAAGCACATGAGAAGTGTTAGAGGTCAACAAGTCCTGTCTTATCCACAGCAGAAATTACTGTTTTTATTTTTCAGCTTGCTTCATTGTGGATTTTCCAATTGATTCTTTCCTTCCTCTCTTGGCATTACTTTAGAGAGGACTTTTCAAGTTAGGTCTCTTCAGATTTTTTTTCTAGATCTCTGCCTTGCTTTTCCAAGCAGCAACAGTCTGGCAAATGTGTGTGTTAAGAGGTGATTCTGCATCTTTTGGCCACTTACTGGTATCCTGAACTACAGAATATCAAAACTGCAGGCATTTGAGGGAAGGAGGAAAGAGCCACTTACTACGTGTCTGGGAGCTATCAAGTGCCAAATCCAATGATTCCTCCATTCTGGTAGGAATCTAAACTTTGCACTACATCTAAACGCTGATCAGTGATACTTATTCATAATGTTGCTTAGGTATTAAGTAACAGGCTTTAAATATCTGTGGCATGAGGATGTAGCTGTGGTATGTGGGAAGAAGTGTCTGGGAATGGGAACCTTTTCATCTGGGTCTGTTACTCAAGTAATAATGAAGGGGAACCACAGCCCTCTACCTCCTGAAATCATCGCTACTGACCTCGGGCAAAGAGGCAGCCTGGGTCCCTATCCTCCAGCCTGAGGTTTTGGGGTGGATTTTCATTTGCAGGTTTTGGAAGCAAGTGTAACAAGCTAGGTGTGAAACCTTTGACTGAAGCTTGTGCTTCCCATATCCCCAGGTCTTCAAGTGAAAAATCTTCCACTCGTTTTTGCCCACCCATGTTGGTGCGTGATTTGTTTATTCTGTACAGCCTCTAGTGGTGGAAAACCACTGGGAAGAATAATTTGTACCAGGTGATTAAAGCAGTCCCTCAACTTGCATTTTCCTGTGCGGAAGGGTGGATTCCTAGGCCACCACAGAAAAGGGGAATGCCACTTAATTGCTGCATACTCTTCTACTGTGGCAAGTTTAGTCCTTTATCCTTTATTGAATAGGCATGTGGCAGTACTGGTCTGAATCCTTCAAAACCTCAGTGAAAAGACACTGATATTGTTTGTTTGAACCATGTCTGAGTGTGAGGTGGATACTAAGCTCACCTCACTGAAGTCTGGGGCTGTTCTGCGAGAGGGAAGTTGCATGATGTGAAATGCCACTTTTTAAGGAGAGGAATGTGACAAGGTGCAAATGGAGTTTCAGATAGCAGCTACTTAAGGAGGATTTCTGAAATTCTGCCCTTCTCCTTTCTCACCGCCATCTCTAAAGCGAGGTCAGCCTTTGAAGAAATTTGCACCTTTATGTTAATGTTGGAAGTGTGTGGTGTAAACGTTTCCTGCTGCCTTTGCTCTGTGTGGGACAACTGCCAGAACCATCTGAGAAGTAGCACAAGAAAATGCTGTAGCTGAAAAACTAATGAAAAAGCTTCAGCTGTTCATTTTGCAGTGCTTTCTGCATAGCAAACTTTGACATTTGTTTCCCTAGTTGTGTGGCTACTTTACTAGCTAGCAGGAAGGGAACTTTTTTTAATAACAAGTATCATGGGGACTTGTAAGGAAAGAAGTGGTGCAAAAGCTGTTTGGGAATTTCTTGTTTTAATTGAGTAGATTTCAAGCTCATAGCGTCCTTTGATCCACCAAACTACTAATAATCGCTGAGGGAAAGGCACGCTAAGCAGGAGAAACACTGTGTTTTCAGTCTCAGCAGGGAGATAAGCGTGTGTGCAGCCACTGGAATGTTGGGACAAAAAGCGCTGCGTGCACACAGTGTAGGGAGAGGTCAGCCTGGAGTCACGCTGCCGTGCTGGGTACCAGGCATCAGGAGTGGGCGTCCCTGGCTCCTGGGAGCACTGTGGCTGAAATGGGGCCTGGAGGGCATCCTGAGCCAGGTAGGTAGAATATCGAGTTCACCTGCCAGCCGAGAGCCTTTTTCTGTGTTTTGTTTCCTTACCTTTTTTGTTGTTGCTGTGGCAGAGGCACGGAGTAAAAGAGGTACATGATACAGCTTGCTTGGTCTTTAAGCAGAGCTGGTCCTAATGCCTGCCCCACCCACGTGCCACTGGTGCTGCTGATATTTAGTTTAAAAAAAAAAAAAAAAAAAAAAAAAAAAAAAAAAAAAAAAACAAACTTGTAATGTTGTCATCGTGTTGCTTACTGCTATTTTTATAATGTCCCTTAAAAATGCTTTACATTTTTTATGATCTCTGCATCTGTGCGATAACATTCCAAAAAATTGCCCAAAGGCAGCTTGTTCTTGCCTAATTTGGCATCTTGAAAGAAAAGACCTGCTTTGTCTAGTAAAGTGTGTGTTTCCACACAAGGTGAGATGACTGCTCTGAGGAGTTTTATTAGAAGTTTCACAGGCTGTGGCTTTCTCCTTGTTTTTCCCTCTCTTTAAAGAAACAAACTCTGAATAAGAAGGTCCAACTGGAACTCATGAAAATGAAAAGTCAGTGCTCAGCTGTGACTCTTGTGAAAGTCTCCCATACCTGCGTTATCTTGATTACTTTTACTTTAAAATGACTCTTATCTGTGATGCTCAACTTGTAGTGTCAATCACAGCATTGATTGTGAGTGATGGGCAGAAAGTCATTTCGCTTCTTGTGCGAGCAGTAGGCTGAAGAACTGTGAAGTTGCTCTGCAGTCAATGTTATCCTTGTTACATTAATAAATATGAAAACGTGGTAGTGTATGCATTTCAAGAAAGAATGATGTATCATTTGAATAAGTTCCTCTTTAATATCAGCTTTACATGGGCCTGCAGCAATACCTTCTCAAGCCGTGATCTCATTGCAGTCTAATCTAGGTTGGGCTTGGCTGGTATTTCGGCAAGATTTCCAAGTGAAACCTGGACTGTTGCAAGAAGTTGTGTTGATTTAGCAGATAGAGTTCTTGTCTCCTGAATCAGTGCTGAATTCATGCCCCAGCTGGAGGTGCTGTCTTTCCAGAAGCAGCAGTATCAGGCAGACTTGTTTATTTCTCTTGATTTCGTTATACTTTCCTAATGCTTATGGTTAGGTGTGAGCGGTAGTTTGTTTAGCCTAATTGTTTGAATTGTTGATGGGAACATTTCTTCATTAATTGGGTGCAGGACCTCTCCATGTGATTTGTATCAATTTATTTTTCTACTAGTGGGTGAAGCTGTTACTATTTCCATTTAAGTAATTGTATTTTAAGTAGTTCTTTACCCTTTAGCCTCAAGAGCGGGCATTTGCATTGTGCTGCAGTGTTTTTTGGGGAGAAAAGAAACATTAATGGTGCTGCAAACAGACAAAACAGGACGTTTTCTGAAATAAATACCAGTTGCTTCCCTCAAGTTAGCTGTCCACTCATAGACACTAGCAATTTTTAACCTTGACTGTGAAGTTTAGTGTCCAGGAAACCAATATTTAGTGTTAATCTCTGGAAATCACTGACTTCTTCAACAGAAATGCAGTCAATTGTGTGAATAACTGACAAGTTATTAGGATCTGCTATACTGTGGTTGAGAAATAGAGCTCTAATCTAGTCTTCCATATCCTACAAAATGTTCATTTCTTTCTTTCTTCTGTTCTAAAAAAAATAGTATGTGAGATTTTCTTCAATGTCTTTTTTTTCTCTACCCATATTCCTGTCGTGATCAACAGCAACAAGCAGAATTACTCAGCTGTGCGGGAAATGCTTGGGATGTGTCTATGAACTAGCAATTTAAAACCTGCATCAAATCACATTCAATTTTTCTTTTTAAACCTCTGCTCAGCTTCGTAATTGATTAAAGAGGTCTGTCCTTTGGGAAGGCCTGGTGCTTAGTTTGAGAAATTTTAGAAGAAGGTTATGCATTAGAAGTTTAGGAGTAAAATAGCGTCATGCTAGCTAACTTTTCTCCCTTCCTGATACCCTAAAGGTTTGTGGTTTTTCTTCAGTACTACAGAAGCCATTCAGACTTGAGTGGTGTTCACGTTTCTGTCTGATTGCTGGATCCCAGGTCTTGATTATGGGAAGAGAGGAGTTTGCTTTGATGCAAGAAGATACAGCTTTTCACTTCTATCTACAGGTTGGTGAAGGAACTGCTCTCAGTTTTAGCACTTGGGCTGTTGGATGAGCTTTCTGTTAGGGCGGTTAACTTACTGGCAGGATGGGGCCCACCTTGCTTGTGTGCTGCCCGTGGTCTGGCTTTGGCAGTCCAAAGCTCAGAGAGGGTTATCTTGGCAAGAGCATCAACAGTTGAAAAGGCAGTAGTGTTGGAAGCTCCTTTCGAAGCTGTGTTGGTTGTTGTTACATGTGGTCTGCAAACTGTGCAGGGGCTTGAAATGATGAGGTAAGAGACATGCAGAGCTTCAAATCAGTTTAGTTTAGCTTAGAAGCCAATAGTGTGAGATTTAAGAGATAGTCGGTGTGCTTGCGGTGCTGAAACTGCAGCTTTCCTTTGTGTTTTGTGCTGCCTCTCAACACACAAAGGAGTCAGGATGCTGTCTCTAAAAGCAGCACTAAGAAAATTCCTTACAATAAAAGCATGCTTGTAGCATTTGGATGCACTTGTTGCTTCCACATTGCTTTTCTCTCCATTGCTTTTCCCATTGCTGGCTGTGTAGACAAAATCATAGAATCATAGAATAGCCTGGGTTGAAAAGGAGCACAATGATCATCTAGTTTCAATCCCCCTGCTATGTGCAGGGTTGCCATCCACCAGACCAGGCTGCCCAGAGCCACTTCCAGCCTGGCCTTGAATGCCTCCAGGGATGGGGCATCCACAACCTCCTTGGGCAACTGTTCCAGTGTGTCACCACCCTCTGTGTGGAAAAACTTCCTCCTAATACCCCTCAAATCTATCCTTATTTTCTAGTTGGAAGCAGAAACATTTGTGACTATTGAGTCCAGCAGAAGAATTGGTGGGTTTGTGAGAACAGTTACCACAATAGGAGCCTATTTGAATGTTTATTGGTATGATCCATTTGTAGTTTAAATATCTTTTGTTTTTAGTGTCTGTTGCTACTTTTCATTATGAATTTTCAATACTGCCATAGGCATCATCAGTTTAAAAATAAAAAGGCCGCCAGTTATTGTTTGCTGTTGTCAGAGGATTGCCAGCAATGCCATTTATTACTCAGTTACCCATCACATTTGTTTATTTTTTTAAGAGGAAAAAACAATGTGGGCTTGTGTGGTGTTTATGTGTGAGCTTTACTCAATACACTGTATGTATTTTTTCCAGTAGAACTCAATTCATTTTGTATTCTCCTGCTTAATGAATATTTAAAGTACGGCAGTGTGGAAAGAGCGCGGCAAATGGGAAATGAAACCTTCTCATGAATAGATTAGAGAAAACAACTCTGTGGAAGTCACCAAGCCAATATAGCATCACGTAGCTGAGCATCTTTTTTCTTGAGGAAGGCCGTTTGGGTTTGGTTTCCTTATGAATCTGTAATCTACACAGAAAGTACTTGACTTTGTATGGACCTTGTTCCATGGGTCATTTTATGATAGGAGTTTGAGGTAAGTCCCAGACTTACCCAGTGGTTTTTACTTGCTCTACATTTACTGGTAAAGTGCTTTAAGAGTTTCCCAGGAGAGGTAAAGTAAGAACTGATGCAGTTTATGTTGAGACATCATCCACTTAATCTGTTCAGAGCTGGTATTTTGAGCCTGTTTGACGTAATTGCAGTTGAAGTTTTTTTTTACACATCTCTAAAGAAAAACATCCATGCCTTTCTCCAAAACTTATAGTTGGTTCTTAAAATTTATTTTAATTTCTGTTTAATGAAGGAAAAGGGGGCCATACCAAAAATGTTGGAAAATTCTTTGAGAAGATGGCAGTTTTTCTGAACGTCACAGGAATGTACTTTTCCAGTCTGATTCATCAAGCTGTTCAGGAAAAGGTTAAGTTGACAAGGACGTTTGTGCAGTTAGGAGATAGTTTCTCTCCCCTCGCCGCCACCCTTGAAATTATACAGTATCAGTGTTTGGTCTCTAAGCAATTCGGAGCATTTGTGGTAAACATAGGTCAGGTCAGGAAGATAAGAGAATGGTTTCTGCAGTGTAACAAGTTGTTGGGGGATCTTTTCGGTGACCTTTTGCATGTAGTCCAACTCCCCCAAAGAAATTGAGCGTACTGCTTGGTATGTGCTAGAAAGGCAACTAATTACTTCTTTAGGAAAATAAATTGGCACGCAATTGTTAGGTTGGATCTTTAAGTAGAAACACCTGGAGGTGAATGTTTGATGGTAAAATGGAGTTATTTCCAAGTTTTTCTGAGCCCTTGTGAAACATCAAAATCAACTGAATGCTTTGAAATTTTTAGAAAAAGACATGGTAGCACTGGCACTGAGGGAAGGGCGATGTGTTCCTAGGCTTCCTATAGGGTGTTCCTCAGCCTTTATTGAAAGGAAGGAGGCCTTTCCTTCCCATCTGCCACCGCCTCAGCTTTCTCCTCCCTGAAATCTTCATCTCCTTTGCTAAGTTGATAATTTTTTGACTGATTTAATTCTACTTATTAAGCCCCATCCATCACCTCTGGTAAATGGATTAGAAAGGCTATTACCATGTTTCTTAAATACAGGGTTTCTAAAGAATTGTACTTAGAGAAGAGTGTTTGAAGGACAGAGAGTAGCCCATGGTCAATGGCAGCATGAAAGTATAGAAAATAATGAATGACTGCAAGCTGGAAATGGGGAAAATGCAGGGATCTCTTCTGTAGTGCTGAAGGAGCCATGTCCTTTGCTGAGTTAACATGCCTGTTCATCCCTTCTTGCAGTTACTTTCCTAACTGAATTAGATGGATTGTGGTGAAGGACCCTCATTGTGGATGTAGGTGGCTTTATTTCTGACACTTTCCTTGCTATTGTCTCCTAGCTGTTCTGCCAGTCTTACAGCTGAGATCAAGACTCTTGTATAGACTTGAGTTTGCCATGTCATCTAGAGCAACAGCATATTAAGTTTGGTTTTGTTTAAAGTGTAGCATAGCCTTTTTTAAGAAATGGAGGCATATCAACTTTCAGTTGGTTTTTATTTTTTTCCACAGGAAGAGATCCAAGAGTAAGTGGAACTTGCAATAAAAGGCTCTGGATTTTGTTTTAGAATGAGTTCTTCATTCTTGCTCCTTCTGTTGTATTGCCTCTGTAATAGACTTGCACTGAATAAGCAGCTAAAGTACAGAGACCCATTAATGGGGAAGGAGAGCACAGTAACTTTGGTTCTAACTGAAGTGTAGGTACTTAATACTGTATTCAAAATTGCAGCTTCAGTACTTTTCCTCTTCAATAAAACAGATAGATGTTCTCAAATTCCTTTACAAAGCTATACAGTAAACAGTATTTTGGATTTTTTTGTCTCTTGAGACAAAACATCCTTTTCATACACTTGCTTTGAAAGCTTCCAACAAACTGTGAAACAAAGCAGCATCTCCCAGTTTCTCAAATACATATAAAACTGTTCAGAATTCTTCTGGAAATAAATGTCTGATTTTGTACAGTGGGCACTGTAATAAGTTACTGTTTGCACTAACAATATTTGGGAGCTGCATATTTTTCAGTAAAAATGTTAAGTATTTAGGATAGTATCATAGAAACATGATTTCATGGTAAAGGAAATGAAACACATCCTACACAGTATCACTGGTATCATTAGTCATCACTGTGTTAATTTTCTGAAACAAATAAGATGCAAAAATGAGTTGTGGGTATCTAACTGGCTGATATCTGATGTAACCAAAGCTCCAGCTCCTGCTAATCAGTTGGGTTCAGGAGAACGAAATCATTACAGTGTTATGTTTTCTTTCCTCTATAAATACATATTTTGCAGATCTGAAAAAAGAGGAACCCGTGAGATTTTATTATGTTTGCCATTGCCTTTTTTTATGGAGTAGCAAAGCATTCCTTTCACACTCATTAAATTACGTAGAAGAAAGATGTAAACATACTGTGCTGACATAAGGTAGTGTTTTGTTGGATGTTTATATGTGGAAAGAATGCTATCATCTTAACAGGGCAAACTTTAAGCTTTATGTGTCTGTTAAGTATGATTAATGTTTATAATAGCTATATTCAGATTTAAGAGAAACATACCCTTTCAATATTAGGTGTCTCATAAACGATTAGTGGTCTGTTTCTTACATGACAATATTTAGGTAAGGTGCCTTTATTTTTAAATAGAAATGGTTATTGTAAAGGTAAAAATTATAAATTCACTTAAGTTCAGCTCTAATGCCGTAAAGTTATTTCTACTTTCCTCAGTGTTGGCAGGGCAGAATTTAAAGCTTAGTGTAAACTTCCTTCCCCCACCGACTTAAACTATGTGTTCTTGGGATGTGCAAGATCTTTTTATATTTCCTATTCTTTCTCTTCTGTTCTGTGAAAGGTAGAAGCCAACAGTTTGTTCCTCTACTGATAAACTTTAAACTATGGTGACTTATTAGTGAAATGCATTTCATTTCTATGCCTATGGGAAACATCTCATTTTTCTGGGTTGCGGGGGGGGGAGGCTGCTGTCCAGAGCAGGGAGGAGGGCTGTGCCTGTCCTGACACCTGGAGACCTGAGGAGTTTCTCTGATTGCTTAAACTGCTGTTAGGGAGAGGTGTAAGGCAAGTCTTTTGTTGCACAACTGAATTTCTTCTGGCTGATTAAGGAATCCTCCTCTTAAAAAACAGCACAGACATGACCTGTTATGTCAAATGTGATTAAAGTGTGAGGGTGGAGAAGTGTATGGCTTTGGTGTCGTTTTGGTTCCATGAAGCAAACGATGAGTCTGAGCTTACAAAGCTTCAACACAGTGAAGCAGATGTTGGAAGCTGGGAGACTCTTTAAATGAATTGCCTGTTTCAGCACTAATTAGTTGTGTGCTGTGCATGGTTGTATGGCATCTCAGGTGCTGAATAGGAGAAACAGTATTTCCTGACCTTCATAAAGCTCTGCTTCTTATGTGCTGAAGTGCTGAAATGGTGTGGTGACAAAGACTTCAGAATCTTTCTAGTAAAGCAACAAGCCTGAATATAGGCTTTAAATTGGAAGAGGATAGATTTAGACTAGATATCAGGAAGAAATTCTTTACTATGAGGGTGGTGAGACACTGGAACAGGTTGCCCAGAGAGGTTGAGGATGCCCCCTCCCTGGAAGCATTCAAGGCCAGGCTGGATGGGGCTTTGAGCAACCTGGTCTAGTGGGAGGTGTCCCTGCCTATAGCAGGGGATTGGAACTAGGTGATCTTAAAGGTCCTTTCCAGCCCAAACCACTCTATGATATGGAAAAAGTAAGGTGGTTTATCTTAAAAGGCTATAATTGTGCTATTTAATGGAGAGTAAATCCTTTGTAATAGAAACTGATGCTTTGTGCTTGTGTATAACTGATATTCTTCATAAATTGTGTACGGAAGTGTCCTGTTAGTTGTCTTTTTACTACATTAAATCCCGCTACTTACCTAAAAAGCACAGATGTTCTCAATGCCTCAGAAGAGATTAATGGGGGGAGACAGGATGTCATTACTTGAGTGCTGAGAAAGCGAAACAACTAATATTTTCTTACATGAAAAGTCAACCAGGCATTTGAATCTGTGAGATTTGAAACATTTGCTGGTAATAAGGCCTCATGAGTTAATAGATTTTGTAGCCAAAACTCAGGTCCTTGCTGACTAGTTGAACTTCTCCTTTTCAGAGGACTAGGATCTACTACACAGTTTCTTGGTGAAAATAACACACTGTCTATGCCTGGAAGATTGATAGTGAACTTGTGGCTCACTGTCACGTCCTAAGATGATAACATAGGATACAGGTTTCAGCAGAGTGAAGGGAACCATATGCACGTTTTGTTCTAACTGCAGTCAAACCTAGAATGGTTGTTTATTCACTGGCATATGGCCAACGCTAACTGGAGGTTACTGTTTGCTCCCATGCATTGTAGCACTGATTGGTACAATTGCCTCATCACGCCCTAGCACTGAAGGTGTTGGGCTAGCACAGACTTTGCATTTTAAATCCAGTGCTGCAGACAGTAGGTCTTAAGCAACCTCGTTTATTTTGGTGGAAACTGACTGGGAAATTGCATGAGCACTTAATTAACCGATTAGAGGGAGTGGAGATGAGTAGCAGGGAGTGGCAACGTGGTGGTGTGCAGTCACACACCCAGCACTGACTTGCAGACTGTAGTCTGGCTGACTTGCAGTGAAAATTAATTCCAATTGAGGAAGTTGTTTTAGAAAACAGGAGATCAGAACTTACAGCTTTTGAATTTTCATTTGAGAGCCATCTGAATCCACGTCTTTCTTCATTTCACAATTTCAAAAAGTGCATCCTGCCATCTTCTAAGGATGAAATGAATGCTGCTAATAAAATCCTGTTAAAAATAAAACGTTTCTGTTTGTTATAATTTCTAGTTGCAAAAAAGTACCTCTAATAAGAACGTTTAAGGGAATATGTTCACTAAATAATCACTAAATTAAATAATGACATATTACAGCTAAGTCTGCATCTGCTGCGAGTACCTCTGACTAAATTCTTGGAATTTTCTGGTATCTGATGCTGACTGCAGTTCAGGATGGTCAGTTTTTTTCTTTTTGAGCTCTAAAGAAGTTTCTGTATGGACTTCCTTGTGCAGCTTACTTTGAAATGCAATTTAAAAAAAAAAAAAAAAAACAACTGTATACCTTTCCCGAGTAATAGCACTTAGTCCATTGATACTGGTAGGGAGTATTGCTTATTTAAATGTTCCTGGACTTTAGATTGAAAAATTTTCTTTTAAATTTCTGATTTTTATTTATTTATTTATTTATTTTTTAATCAGTGCCAATGTTAACTTAATTTTTTCTTGAAAAGCTGTGTCTGGACTGTTTCAAAACAGCTCAAGGAAAGTTCTTCAGGGATGTATTTCACTGTTAACAGTGAGAATAGCTTCCGCCTTGTAAAGCTTCATTTTACAATTGAAGTCAGTGTTCTGAATATCAGCTCCTTTGCGCCTCCCAAAATGACAACAAAACCAGAAACCACACCCCGAGCAATTCACAGGCTTCAGGCAGTGGACAGTAGCTTTTGTCCTATTTTGAGAGGGAGGAGAACATGTCCTGTATGGCCGTGGGATCTGAAGTGTTGCTGTGTATGTTTGTGAGGATGGTGGGCTAGGGTTGTAAGTGTAACACTTCATTATGGATCCCTGGTTGTTTTGCAGATTGAAAGGTGCTGCAAATGTGATACTCTCCTGTTAGTTTTTGTGTAGTTATTTGCTTTTATTTGTTTTATTTATTTATTTATTTATTTATTTATTTATTTATTTATAGAGAAGACAAAAGATACGTGGCATCCTAGTGGCTTCTGTGTCATTTATAACCTGAATTGCACTTTTCCAAACCAGTAAGAACGGTGATAGCTTGTTGTTCCCTGTTGGAGATCAGTACTACTAGGGGGGACTGGTGTCCCTTGCTCACACGTTTAGGTTTTTCTTTGCTTTGATTCAGGAGCCCCATCTCCAGATTCTGGAGGGGAGCATATTGTAGTTGTTTCTTTCCAGTGTGTGATCTTAGGCCTTCCTGATTTCTTTTTACCTATTCCAGTTTTCTCTACTTGTTACCTAAAATTCCCTTTCCTTTATTGTTTTCCTAGCCTGACTGGTTCTGGACTCAGTTGAACAGGCAGAATCTCTGTCAGTTTCTCTTGGTTTGCTACTTCTATCCCTAGCTCCAAATATTTTCACTTTATTCAGTTTCTGCAGGTTGGCCTACATGGCTTCCTTCCTTTTTCCTTGACAGCTCTGCTTAAAGCACCAGCCTTACAAAATGTTCAGCATGGAGGATCTCACAGGCCTTGTAGTTGATTAAGCCGCCTGACAGCTGTGACACATTCACCTGGAAAAGTATCCTGACTATTGGTATACAGTAGAGCACATCAGTTTTCTCTATATTGGGACTTAAGCAACTAAGACGTTTCATCTAGCCTTTATTTTGAAGAAAATATTGTCTGGTGAGGTTAGTGGATGTCCTGTAGTGTTTGTTGATAGGGAATGACAAAGTAGCTACAACATTTTAAAAAGCAGAACTGGCTTTGATGTACAGTGACAGTAAAAGGAATTTTCTGTTCTTGCGCACATATTATTCAAAGCTTGCAGTTCTGGAAGGAAAGCAGGAACACCTTATGACCTCTAGTGTATTCCAGTATTATCTTTTGCAGTTAAAAAAGAAAATGTATGTATAATATATAGTTGACAGTTTCAAATGTGTTTTGTTTTTATCTGGTTTAAGTTCACAGATCAATTTCCTGAACTGACCAAAATTATGGTGATGGAAAAAGGAAGAGCTTAAGATTTTAATAAGCAGTCATCTGAAGTTTATGATGCGTTGCTGTTGAGAACAGGGAGAGTGTCGTCTTGGGTTTTATAAACAAGGATGCAGTCCCCATAAATAAGAAGTGCTTTTTTTAACAGCTGGAGCTTATTGCTCTGACTGTTGACACAGAATTGCAGTTAATTAAGAGGATGCCGAAAATTCTGTAAGGTGCTGGAAGGAGGCATAACGGTTCCTTGAAAACTTACAAAATGTATTCTGCAGAAGAAAATTGAAGCACGGACCAAACTTCAGTAGGTCTTTGACTAGAAAACACAAAGATTGGAATAACAAGTTTGGAATAACAGTAATAGTTGTTAACTGTTTGAGCACAGTTCCAAGGCGAGCTTATTTTATTTTTCCATATTGATTTGTTTGTTTCTTTTGTTTGTCTTTGGAAAGCCATTTGCTTTATGTAAAACTAGCTATTGGTAGTATCAGGAAAGCAGGTGACAAATGAAGTTGGGTTTTGGTCTAGTAGACCCTCTTGATATTTTGTCTGTAAAAAAACAGGAATGAGCTTTGGGATTCTAAACCAAAATGCTTTGAATTGCATGATGATAAAATGAAAAGCAAATCCAAAGATCTGTGTCCTTTAAGATCCATTGGTTAGTCACAGAGGAACTGAACAGTGAAACTTTTGACTGATACCATTCAGGTTAAGTACAGGAAGAAACAGGTTTTGTTTTGTATTACATCATGTTTGCAGGATACTTGAATGAAAATATGTGGCTTTGTTGGTGTTCAAACACAGCTTTGTAAGCCCTGTTTTTCCATGATTAGAGGATTGTTTATATATGATACGAAATTGGTTCATACTCTAAAATTGTACAGTATTTTCATTCATCAGTTAAACTCTAGGTGACTTTTGAGACTGGAGTGGGTAGAGCTGGGAATTTCTTCAGTTATTCTACATTATCCTGATTTCCTGTTTTTTAAAGGACTAAGATTTCTTCAGTAGTTTTTGAAGTACCAGTGAGACTAGCCAGATAGAAGTAGTAACTAAACAATTTGTCCTATTTCTGCGTAATATTACTATATCTGTGTTGTTTTCTGTTCACGCCAGTGATTTTAACCTTGTATTTAACATTATGGTAGTGTTAGTATTTGGGGGTTAAGCATCCTTTGTAGGCTTTTCTCTGAGTTGTAGAAAAGTCAAAATCTTCTCATTCTCTTTTCAAAGAGCTCATCTTAACAGTGAAAATATTGTCTCCTTAAAATATTCAGTTGACCAATGAATTGCATCTAGTAATTTGGCTTCTTTGGTTTTCTCCTGTGTACGATATCAGTTCCTTCTTGTAAAGTTGAACATGCTGCGGTTAATGATGTGTAAATATATATGAATCACATCCTGTTTTTAATGAAAGCCAAAGATTTGCTGTGCAGCAGGTAGGAACATATTCCAGGTTCTTTGGTACTAAGTATAGCAAACCTCAGTGACCGTTCCAAGATACTGCCCCTGTTGATGGGGAGGCAGAGTTTTGTCAGATTCTGCTTCTGCACACCCACATGTTCACATCTGTCATTTCATTTCATTTCTGCTTTTGAGTTCAGATTATTTCCAGGATCTAGGAAATTATCAATGTAAATTCCCTTAGAGTAACAAATGTGTAAAAAATGTTGATTTTTTTTTTTTTTTTTTTTTTTTTTTTTTTTTTTTTTTCTGGCTGCTGAGCCAAGTAAAATCTCTTATCTCCAAAGAGGCAAAATCTCCAATATTTTGGTTGCTACAGGATTTTTTTTCTGTGGCATTATTTCTTATTTATCTGCTTGTGCTCCTTATAGAAAAATGGAAAGTGCCCACTGCATGCTGTAGACAGCAGGACAGTGTGTGAGAGAATGAGCTTTTATGGGTTGAGCTGCTGCTGATTCTTTTTTCACCTGTAGAGCAGCTTCGTCTTTCTCCTTTAAGCATGTTGGCAGGCTGTTCTGTCAGAACGATACTGCAAGTAGTGACATGGAGGTAGACAGAAATATTTGAAGCAGACAATGCCAATGCAGCAACATAGCGTGTATTGCTTAAAGGTAAGCTGAATAATAATACTGAAGATGGAATTGTGTAGTAGAAGTAGAGCACTTACATGGAAAACTGATCTGGTTCTTTGTGTCAGACAGCATCTGCTTTTTCTGAGCACAAAATGTCTCTGCAGCCCTCTACTTAATATTGATGGATAGCCACTTTCATAAAACTGGATGGTTGCTGTCACTTAGCAAAAAGGCCAAGTGTGGAAGTGATCTGTAACACGTAACATTAATTAGCCTGCAAGTTTTGATCTACCTGTGGGGTTTCATTGCAGACAGTAATGATGTAAGCAGCAGCGTTGGCTATGGATTTGGACTCTTGTGCCTTCTGCTACTAGCGATTATCTCCACTGGTGAAACTCCCTGTTTTCATAAGAAGTATGCAGTAAGTAACTAACTCCACAGCCTAAGGCATGTTCTAAAGAATGGTGGTCTAGTAATAAAATGCGTGGATACGCTACGTGTTCTCTGGTTACTTGAAATCTGCTTCGCTGTGGCAAAACAAGATGTAGCTCCTCCACCCTTATGGATAGCCTGTGCTGATTGTAGAGCCAACAGAAGAGTTTAAAGCTTAAGGTTGCCCGCTTAGACTTGCTTTGAGCAACATAGTCTGTAGCCTTTTGGCTTTGCACTGAAAGTTAAATAAGTGCTTGCAGAAAAACTTGAAGTACGCAGTTGCCTTCATGTGTGTTTTGAAACTGGAAGTGTATACTTCTTCAGATTTATTTATGCTGAATTGTACCAGTAATATCAGTTTGTTCTTCTGAGAAGAATTCACTATCATCTTCCCATTACTTCTGAGGAATCTGCTTCTTGCTCTGCCAGACCAACAACACGCTTGAAGCTGCCTGAAGAATGTAGTAACAAACTTCCTGAAATTTTATGAATATTTCACTTCTGGAAGGTAGAAGCTTGTACTGTCATGTTTGAAATGCTCACCACACAGCTGTGGGATTTGGTATTCCATGCTCTGAGACAATCCCGTGACTTGCTTGGAGGTGCAATCCTGAGAGGGTGTGCAGGAGCCGCAGAGGTAATTACAAAAGAAAGATCAAAATAGCAGCAGGTTGTAGTTATCTCAGTGGCTGTATCAGTTGCGTGCTTCTGTTTCTCACAAGGAAAACCTCCTGAGGGAGCCTACGTCATGCTGATGTATGGTTGCTCTGTCATAACTTGGCTGGAGTCAGCTTTGTAACTCTGAGCACTGGAGATAGATGAAGACATTGTTTCTTGCTGCTTTGTAGTTTCAGAGGGAAAGAACTGCAGGAAATAAATGTGGCAAAGACATTTAAGCAGGTCACGCACCTACTGATGTACTGAGCATCCCACTGATGAGGAAAACATCTTGGTCTCACCAATTTAAAGGTTTCCATCAAAGAATAGGCATATATATATATCCCTATATATATATATATATATATATATATATATATATATATATATATATTTTTTTTTTTTTCTTGACTTGGTGGAGTTGCTGTACAATGACTTACAGGAAAATTTCTGTGTATTCTCGGAGAGCGGCTTCTGATTTGTTTTGCATTTTAAACTTCAGACATTTTGACAGAACCATTATGGTGTTGAGAGTACACATCCTGCTGGTTCAGATAGGGAATAAATAGTTGTTAATGCTGAAAAGGTTAGGAGGATGCTAATTTCAATTGAAGCTATATTGCCTAGAAAGATTCTGGTTCGTTTTATTTGAGTGACCACTTACGGAGTCACTGCAAGTGAGAAGAACATTTCTGTGAACTATTTTTATTTAGTCCTAAACAAATGTGATTGGAAGAATTTTATTTGGTTGGAATAAGGCCTTGGCATTCTGAGCTTTTGTAAAACCAGCGATGATTAGCCTTAGTTAGAGACTAGACTTGCATTTCTTCATGCGGATTTAAAATTCTTGGCTCTAATTCTTTTATTTTATAAATGATAACTGGTGTTAGTGATGAATCTGTCAGTAATAAACCTCTGTCAGTATAGACTTTAGTGGTTGTGATTAATCTACTGTTCAGACTGGATGAACCAGCTGAACTTTCAAGTGAGTGCCATTTCATTTTAATAAATGTGATAGATAATGATACAGATTTGTATCCCTTGCATTTTTTAAAAGCTTCTGTTAAACTTTGGCATTTAAATAGATTCAAAATAGTCTCTGTGCTCCATATGCAATTTTGCCTTGAATCTTACAGGCTAAATGGCACAGCACAGAGTTAAAAGACTTTTACAGGACAACTTTATTGCCCTGTCTTTTTTCCTTTGTCATTGGCTGCATTTGTGTACTTCCATGAATGTCCTTGTCTCCAGAGTCAGAGTTCCAGTTTTGTAGCTCTTTGACTTGGGGTAGTCCTTCTTTGAATATCTATCTTACAGATAGTTTTTCAGTGGTGTTTTTGAAAATGTGGTTGCTCTTGGAAACAACATCTGTTAGTCCTAACTATAAGACATTGCCTAATTACAACATGAGCATGCACCTCTCTAAAAATCTCTTACCCATAATTGTGTCCTTCCAAGCTTTTTTTAAAAAAAAGCCTCAACTTTGCTAGCTTAATGCATTCTGCTGTATTTCCAGTTTCGAATGCTCTTAATGTTTTATGGATGGATTTCCTTGTTCCTTCCCTTTCTTCCCCCTCAGCATGATGTGACAGGATTATTGTCTGGGCAGTCGTGTCTGCTGTATCTAGGAGTGTGAGGACAGCCATAGTGAGTAAGGACAAAGTCTGCTCAACCTGGTTTTCTGTTTTTGCAAGTACCTGGTAGTTAATAATTGAGGAATGGTTTTAAGAAGCAGGTGAAATGTGATGTAATTTACTTTTTTTTTTTTTTTAACTATTTCCTATCCTTCTGATACAATCTTTATACAGCAGGTTACAGCTATCTGAAGCATTTTTGTTTAAATTCAGCTAACGACCACATTGATGGTGAGTCTCCTCAATATTTCTTTCACTTGACTATTTTTTTTTTACTTTGCCCCCCTCAAGCAATATGATTCATATTTGCTTTTAAGAGAAAGATACTATTTTACATATATGTCTGTTAAATGACTTTGTTATGTTTCTGAAAAATAACTGTCCATCTCCATTTTTGTGTATTCATAATTATATCTTTAATGGACTGAGTATGTGCTAATTCTCTCCACATTTTTTCTAGGCTCAAATCTCTGTCCTAATTAAATTATTTTCCTGTAGATGTCAGACAGTGTCTCTGAGCAAGCTGTCATCCTTGTCACCTTTCTTGGTTCTGCTGGGTTCTTGCTTGGGTGTGTTGATAACAGTTGCACACAATTGTCTGTTTGTGATACCATAAGGCATTGATATAATACCGCAGTGTCCATGTGGGTAGGGAAAGCCATTCTCTTTTGCATAATTCCAAATGTTTGTTTACATGTGTATATCTACTGTTTACTTGGACACTGAACTACTGTTTCCAGAGCATGGGCCAACATGATATTAAGTCTCTGGTATTCTCACCGTTGCCTGTGGTTCTGTGTTTGCTGCTTGTTGGTGTGTGGTTTTATCTCAGATGTTTTACCTTATCTGCAGCGACTTCAAGCAATTCAGGGTTTTACTGCATGACCCTGTGCAGCCACTGGAATTTTGGCTAACCCAAATAATCTTTCATCATCAGTAAACTTTGATTATTCATCATGTTGCTGATCACTTATTAAAAAAAAATAATAAATGTGTATGGAACTGCATGGGCTATAGTTTAGAAAGTGGCCTTTCTATTTTCATTTCTGACTTTCTTTTAATTGGGTATTTGAGAGAACTTTATAGTTTCTTTTAAGAGGTTTTGGGTTTTTTAAAAAAGGAAGTGTTGTATCGCTTGGGTAATTTTTCCCCATGTTGGTTCCTTCAAAGAGTTTTAATACAACTGTGAGATAGAAGCCCACAGAAACTGTACTGTCCCACACACAGCAGCACATACTGCTGCACTTACAGCAGATAGAAAAGATGTCATCAGTAAATTGGTAGAAAGTACAGTGGTCATGTAGTTTCCTGATATTCTCACGGTGGTCACTTAGGGCTGTTGTAAAGATTAATTTTATATGCCACCTTCACTTCGTGGGTTGCGAGTTGGTAAATGAGAGGTTATGCTCCATAGCATGCATTGCTGTAGTGGGTAGTCTAGACCTGAAGGTGTTTTTTTTTTGCCTTTCTCACTGTTTGCTGGTGCTCCAGTTTGTGACTGTTTTATTGATGCTGCTTTTGCAATAAATGACCTTGGTATGTGGGGATTTCTTAGATGACTTTTTTTCTGGAATTTTTTTCACTGAAAACTTTGCAGACTGCTTTGCTTAATCATTAGTATTAACGCAACGACTTGCTCTGTGCCTGCGTTATGCACAGATGGTTACAAAGCTTGTTGCTGCAGCTCCAAATTACTGATTTTAGCTTCCCGGATAAAACACAGGGGCTCCTTTTTTTGATCTCTGAAAGTTTCTATTGAGTTCTTGGAATTTGTTAGAATAACAGCATTGTGACTTTAAGTTGGTAGGAAAGACTGTGTACAAAATAAAACCATACGGTCCTATCGCTCTTCAGAGAATTACTTGAAATAAAACCTGATTTGCAGTGTGAGTGATGTGCTTGATCTCACAGACACCTGGGCAAAGGCAGTTTTAAACAAGCGGCTGTATTTTTCATACTGCAGTACTCCTAAACTTTCTTTCTAAGGCAAGAACTGATCCCATTTTCCAGTCAGAATAATTACCGGAGAAATTTGAACATATTTTACTTTGTGCAAGACTACGCGCGCGCGCACACACACACACAAAAACCTAATTATTTCTATAAATTAAGCATTCTTTAAATTGTTGCTTAATAAGATAATTGGCCCTGTCTTCTCTTCAGAAGGCAGCTGTTTCTCGGTAAGGCAGTCATGTTTGCTGGGCTCTGGACCATCCAGTCACTTCTCGGATTCTCTGCACAGTCTCAACTTGTTGATCTTCAGAGATTTTTCAGTCCTGCTTCTGAGGCTCTGATACATGAGGATGACTGGGCCCAAAGCGATTTTCATGCAATAAGAATGCTGTGTGCTCTTTTTTTTTTTCCCCCCTGTCCCTTACTGTAGCATCATTTGCTTATATTTCTTTTGTTCCGTTTCTCTAAGGCAATACAATTCGCTTACCCAGCACTGTCCATGTGTGTACGTCATTTGCTTTTCTCAGGTTCTAGGAAACTTTTGTTCTGTAATAAAGCCATGGAGTTGTAATATTCAACCACAGGTTGAGTGAGCTTTCTGAAATACCAAATCTTTGGGTATGTTTCTTTTTCTCTTGTGTCACAATTGGGATTACTGGAAAATCAGGGCAAGTAAGGTTATGTTGTGAACGTGGTTTTACCCAGGGACCTGGATCATACTCTTAGGATTTGATCAAAGAAAACATTTCTCTCTTCAGCTCTCATTTTGGCAAAAGAAACTTTAGTGTGAGGTTCACACTTCCTTAGCAGTCACCTTCCATTATTTTGTCGCACCCTTGTTCACTTACATCTGTCTGAGCTCATCTGTGCTTTACTTAAGTGAAAACATGGTGACTCCCAGTGTGCTGTGTGGGCTGGCTGATTGGAAAATCCAGCAGACTGGCTTGTTAGCTGAGCTGTAGGTTTGATTTACTGAAAATCTGCTAATTAACTGTGTGTGCCAGACTGCCCATGCTTGTGTGCAAGGAAGCTATGCAGCACGTAGGCTGAGTTACTTGCAGATGGTTTTCTATCATTTCTATCAGTTAATTTTTTTTTCCCTCATGCTTGAATATAAGAAGATGACACTGGCATAAGGAAAGTTGAAATAAAATGTACAGAAGAGGAGCAAAACCTGTTTGTGCTCAGCATTCCCACTTCTTTTTCAAATATAAATCCAACTTGGATTTTCGTATTGTGTTGTTAAATAACTAAGAAGGAATTTGTGATCTGTTTTTATGATTGTTCTGGGTAGTCTTACCACAGACCAGTCTATCAAGGGTTTGTGCTTCTTAATCCTTTCACACAGAGATATTTGGCATTCCACTGGTATTCCAGTACTTTCAAACAAAAAATGGAGCAGTAGCTTATAGTATTACTGTCCGTGAGAGAAATGAGGCTATCTTAAGGGTGTTATTGCAAAAACAATATAGAATCATAGAATGTTTTGTGTTGGAAGGGACCTTTAAGATCACCTGGTTCCAGCCCCCTGCTATAAGCAGGGACACCTCCCACTAGACCAGGTTGCTCAAAGCCCCATCCAGCCTGGCCTTGAGCACTGTAAGGAGAAGGCATCCACAGACTCTCTGGGCAACCTGCTCCAGTGTCTCACAACCTTCACAGTAAAGAATTTCTTCCTGATATCTGATCTAAATCTACCCTCTTCCAGTTTAAAGCCATTTCCCCTTTTCCTGTTGCTACCTGCCATTATAAAAAGTACCTCCCAAGCTTTCTTGTAGTCCCCCTTCCGGTATATTTTGATATTATTATTATTTTTTCCTTTCCATTTGTTTGAGTGACAAAAATTTTCAAGAGTTTTGCAGATTAGAGCCACTCTTCTGTAGCAGAGAGAGGCTGCAAAATTCTCAGGCTAGGTTCCATCTATTAAGTAGAAAGGAAAAATCTGGTCTTCAACCTTATTGTTCTATCATTTTGTACAATCTGTAGACAATTAAAAGAACAAGGTAAGAAAATATTGTTTGCTTTTGCTCTGTATAAATAAATGGAAGTGAGCATAATAGCAGCCAAAGGAAACATTCCTCTGTGATTGCAGCAAGGCTTGTCCAAAATAATAGACCTGGTGTTTTATAAATGCTAGGTTTGCCTTTGTTGTTTAACATTTTAGTCTCTTTAATGTGCATACCAGGATAAGTGTAAAATTTCAAAATCCAGCAGTGGAAGCCTTCTAAGACTGGACCACCTGCTATGTGTGCTGCTCAGATTGCTCAGTTACATTATTTCTGTGTTGCAAATCGAGGATGCTACTCAGTTAAAGTACTACTTGAAATTAAGTGTTTTGCTGGTCATCACTTGGTGTTGGAACAAGAAGTTTTATACAAATGTCTTGGAGGGAAAATCTTCTGAAAAGTGATACATGTTCAAATCAAGTTGGATTCACAGAGACCTGAACCCAGACTGAACTGCTTCCATTTCTCGTGAAATGAGGACTTTGTGAGACTGCCATTTCCTGTGTTTATCAGGAGTTGTGCTTAGGTTTTAGCACTGAAGTAAGTGTTAAAGATGCATGCGAAGCTACTTCTGTCACTCCAGTCCCAGCAGTACTGGTGGTTAATGAAAAAGCTATGACGAATAAATTCTTTAGGCTTTAGAAGTATCTTCATGTAGCTTTTCTTGTAGAAATAAAAAGCACTTTGGCATGAAACTTTAAATAAACCATGTAGTACTGTATAGTAAACAGTGATTTCTTTGGCTGAAAAGCATCTGAGTCAGCATAGAAGATGGTCTGAACATTCCTTAGTCTCATGCAAAAAGAGGAGTTGATTTGTGCTGACAGGACAGTGGTCTTCACACTACTGCAATTTTAGACAGTGAGTTGGATTGGTGTACCCAATCCAGATGGCGGGCAGGGTTATTGCTCTGTCTTACAACAGATCTTTCACTCTTAGCAGCTCGATCAAATGGGAATTTCCAGTGTTCATAAGCAAAAACATCTCTTACCTTAGTCTAGTCAAAATCTTGTAGGAAGGGCTTCTAAATATTTGTAAGCTCTGATACGGAAGTACTTGCCAATCTGTGATCCATTTAAAAAAGTCATCCCTGGCAGAATTTCAGTTTAAAACTGCCTCAAGGATCTGTTTTGGGTTTTTTGGAGGGTGAGGTGGTGAGATTTACAAATCTGGCACTAGAAAGTAGCACATGCCCTTCTAGCTACAGTTGATGTTGAACAAATGCTGTCAAGTGGTTGAATCTGCCCCTTGCAAGATCTAATGAGGAAATCATGCTTTAATACAATTTAAGGTATTAACATAAATCACAGGTAATTTAACACCATTTTAGAGGCAGCTCAAATGTGTTCTGCCACCTGGGTTTGTCACTTGGTTACATCCTGGTAACGAGGTCAGATTTTACTCTCTCGGCTGTGCTGAGCATTTGTTCAGTGGTGTAAACAGCTACAGTGATGGAAAAGCAGTGGCTAGGGGACTATAAAAGCGGTATGTAAGAAGCCCTGTGAATGTTGACTGATAAGAATTTATTTTTTAAAATTTAAATATCTTATTTTTTCCACACCAGATGGATTTGCAGGGGAATAATGCTTTGAGCAAACCTGTCTTGTAAAATTAAAGGATGTATATAAGGGATGTGCACAGCATTTGCAAAGAAAACAGCCTTAGCTCTTAATTTTTCACACTGAAGGTAGTGCACCATAGTAGGCTGGATCTGATTTGCAGGATTGTGCTGTGAATACTGTAATGGCTAATGATGTGGATCAGTGCTGGGGTGGGTAACTTGCAGGCCATTAGCCTGTGTATTTTTGGTTTTCTTTCAATAATCTTCATCATTATTAATCTTTAGAATTTAATACAGAAATGAGTGACAAAAATTCTGAGGTGACGTTATTGTAGTTTCCATGACAGCAGTGGACGTGGTAGTCTTTCATAATGGTAATTTTTTAATTTTTCTTTTTGCTGGCTACTCTGTACAGTTTTACCTTACAGCTCTGACTTGTGGTTGGTCCATGTCCTTTTTACCCCAGCCCCCCACTGCAGCACCGGAACAGCTCAAGGTCAAGAATCCGGCTGGTAAAGGAAACTGTTTTGTTTTGCATTAAGATTAATGGAGCTTTAAACTAACCAAGAGAGAGGGATTGTTCTGCTGGAATTGTTAAACACATCCACCCCTTTCAGCAGATATGTTTTTGTTCTCCCAGTAGTGCTGGGAGTCAGTTTTTAACAGTAAGATATTCAGTGCATAGTTCTTTTTTTCTTTTAAATGGGAAGTGAGTTTGGGTACGTACGTATGGCTATTACAATTAAGACTTAAGTAAACTATGGACCATATTATTATTCACAAGGGAATTGTTCAGTTAGAGATGATTCAGAATTGTAGTCCTATGCCTTTGTTCGTGTGTGTGTGGTATGTTAGATTATTCAGCAATCAGATATGCTGACTGTGGTTCATTTTTCCAAGTGACTTGATGGCAGTATAGAAAGAGAGTTCAAAGACAGAGCCTCTTAGCCTTCCTTCTTGTCTGTTTGAGAGGCAAAATGGTTTCCACCTTTTTCTCTAATTATTTTCAGGAGTCCTTTTGGGGACAATATGGCAGCTGCTTAAGTAATTTGGAAACAGAAAAATCTCCAAGTCAAGATTGAGATGTTCTATCAGTAGCGTGATTTTCATACATGTAATCAGTTTGCTTCTGCTGATGCTTTTTCCTAATCTCTGTCCCCATTCATACCCACTTTTCCAGACCCTGTGTGTGCACTGCATGTGTGCTAAGAAGCACAGCCGTTGTTATGGCTTGTACCCTCTGTTCGTTTCTCTGTACTGGAGTCTGCGCAGCAGGGGAAGTAAAATGCAGCATTCTTCCTTTGGTTCTGGCCCAAGGTGTTGTAGCTCTTCTGCCTGCAACCAAGCAATGACTTGTTGGTCTTTCTGATGAGGAGAAGTTCACTGCCTGTGTACTGACCAAAAAGCCTACAGTCATTAACTGAGAACATACGCGTTTCACAGACGGAGTGGTAGTGTTTCCAGACGTATGCTTCCAAATTCTTGAGACCTTTTTTAGCCAGTTCACCTGCATCTATTACCTGCTGAAGTATTAACATCTTCTGCTGCACAGTGCCTTGAAAGTACAGTTATCTGTTTTCATTTTCTCTCGGTAAGACAGATGATCACCCTGGAGGGTATAAGGCAAAGACCAGAAATTGGAGGGGTTCTCCTACAACTGCAGTTTCCTAAAGAAAATAAATCAGAACTGAATTTGTACAGGAATGTTTGCCTCGCATTCCACACACTGAGTCAATTTATCTCAGGGGCTCTTTTTCCTCCTCCCCACCCTCCTTAAAAGCCTGGTGACTGGAAAAAAAAAAAAAGTTATATGGCAGAGGATAGGAAGAGATTGTAGCCACTGGTGCCAGGAATCATCAAGGAATGCTTAAGCAGTGCCTCTTGTGACAGCATCCAGTCGATTGGAAAAGCAGTATGTGCCATATGGCTTCAATTTTTGACTTAATTAAATGCATGCAGCCGTTTTTAACAACTCGGCTGAGATTCAGCTGTCTTGACATTTTGTGAAGAGTTGGAGTTTGGATTTTGTTGGGGGAAGCTACAATAGTCACCTGATTAATGTTGTTCAGTTCCCTTTCATTGTGGACTGTCAGTTTGCTAATATTTGAGTGACAATTCTGTTTAAATAAACTCTGAAGGAGTTGCTGATTCTTGGAAGTCCAATTCAGTAAGGTTTTTTCACTCCAGATTCTGGGATTTTTTTTTGAAACTGCAGTTACAGTGGTTTTTAATTTTTTTACTAGCAAAAGGAGATTTTTAAGTTCAGCCAAATAATTTGTCTGGGAAAAAGGAAGGTTTCTTTGTTGAAGAAGTTAGGTTACTCCACCCAGAGACTCCATATCAGTGGGATTATAGCTCTGAGTAGGGAGGCAGGGAGTGGAAGGATGAGGGGAAAGGGGAGAATGCTTTCTTTGCTAACAGCAGGGCCCTCTTCACTGCAGCAAATAGCAAGGAACTACTTTTGATGGTCAAGCAAACAATCTTGTATTGTTGAGAGCGCGTCTTTTTAGTTCTGTCATCTGTTACTTCATCCTGCACCATTACTGAAACAGTAGCTTCCCTATGGGGATGAAGGATGTTGGAAAACAACATCTCTGCAATCACCTACCCATGGAATTGTAATGAAAATAGTAGTCTGTTCTGTGAATGCTGGTTTTGAGTCTTCATCATTTTGATCTTTTAACATCTTCAAAATGACATCAGAACAAAAATTCATAGGAACAGTATTATTTACCATCTCTATTAGGTTAAAAACTCACCCCATTGTCTATTTTATGTAGGTCTATCAAGTTGATTAGTTTACTTGAGGAATCCTAGTGTAAGAGGAATTCTTTTGCCATTTTCCTAGAATTCCCAGACTGTCAGTGTTTCTCTTTTTCATCCATTTGTAGAGGATTAGCCCATTTGTTCCCAATTTTGTCTGTGGATGGCTATATTCTTGGAATGCTGTTGTTGAAAAGGAGTGGTTTTATAGTTACATATGCAGGAGTTCTAAGCCTTTTCTAGTTCTGTAATGTAAGAAATGTTTTTGCCTTCTAATCTTTCTAGATCTCTTATTTTTAGCACATTATCCTTGGCCAGTTGCCACCCATTGTATAAATGGAATTCTGCATCTCTCATTATGAAAGTCAATTTGCTTAGACCTCTTTAGCTGATCCAGTAAGTACGATATCCAGATCCCTCCTGCTGTGTCTTAACAGCTGCTCTGCAGGCTTGGGTTAGCTTTAACGTTTCATTTACATGCTTCTCTTTTTACCCCTCTCTACTTGTCAAACTAACAAGTCCCCTAAGCTGTGACACTGTGCTGGCATGTGTCTTTGGATACTGGAACAAGTCTTTGGTCTGCTTGTTGAGGGAAAAGATTTTGAAATTGCATACCATGGTCTGCATACCTTCACATCTCAATTCCCCTTTTTCCATTCATGCCTGAAATCAGTATTTGTGAAGAAATTGCTGTTTTGACAACTGTGCTGTTTGGTCCACTATCTGTAGCAAGAAAACAGGGAGCTGTCAAACTTTCCTTATGCAATTCATCTGAATATGTCCTGAGCCTGGCCCTGAGAGATCTCTCAAGGGGGAGGGACTGCTGGATTTCTGCTTTCAAACCTACTGACTTCTTGGCCTTTGAGTTCAGAGTGCTGGAAATCTTACAAACAGTGTTTCTTGCAGAGGAGGCACTTTGTAATGATAACACAGCAACATCCTTCTAGAGTTAATCTGATTACTGTAGGACTAATTGACTCAAAGCGGTTGAGAATGGACGAATTTTAATTTCTTGTTGTCCAACTGCACGTGTAATCATCAGGGTAAAGAGAGACTGGGTATTTGATCAGCTCGGACTGTTTGGAATTACTTTCTCAGTTGCATCTGCTTTATTGTTTTTATTTATTGCAAAGTTAAATACTTGGCTGAATAATCCCCTGAATCTTTCAGTGATTATGGATTGAGTATCAGAGCATGAGATTCTTGTACCCTGGTGTGAATGTATTTAGGTTGTTTTGCTTGTGTTTCTCCCAAGCTGTTTTAGTGAGGTTTTTTACTTGAACTCTCTGGGCTCTCCTGTAGTGATAAACACGTCCTTACATAATTTACAGAAAGTGTTTATCAAGTAGTTCTACTTTATCCTTATTTTTGGCGATTCACCAGCAGTGTATGCAAACAATATTGACAGCTTTGCTAACCATGAAACTGGTAAGCAATGCAAGGAAAGCCTGAATGTTAGGAAGAGATCTTAAGGAAAGCTGTCTTACTGTTCTATTTCCCCTCTGCCCACGTGCTTGTTTGAAAGATTCGAGGACAGAAACTGGCCAGAATTGGGTTGGGGTGAGAGGAAAGGAAGTGATTCAAGCTAGCGGCTTGTACTCAGTTGAAGTTGGCAATGGACTGTTGTGGCACCTCCTGTAATTCTGGATTGCAGAGCGTCACTTGAAAAGATCTGGAAGGCCTCTAAATTAGGGAGAATTGCTTACTTTCAGTGATGGGCTGTGATTCAGAGAATGGTGCACAAGGTGATCTCTTGGTTATTTAGACAGCACTGTGAGATAAAAGCATTGTTTTCTCCTCAGTGTCAGAGCCATATTGTTTTTCTGTTGGCTACCACAGTTTTGTCTTTGTGCTGATGTTTTAATATCCAAATAAGGAAAAAGTGGCAATATTTAAGGAAGTGGTTCCTGAAAAATACAGGTAATAACCCTATTTTGACCTGTTGGGATTAGAGGAGATACCAAGAAGTGTAAGTTGAAGCCAGAAACGTTCAGAGTGGATCTAAGGAAAACCTTTTTACTGTAAAGGCAGTCAGCTGTTAGAACAGCTGCCCAAGGAAACTGTATCTCTTTCCTCCTGAAAATTTTCCTATTTCTACAAAACTGGCCTGTTTTGGAATGCCACAGTTTGTATGCAATCAGTAGAAAACACTTGAAGAAGTGAGAGTTCTTTCTTTGCAAGCACTCATCTGGAACTGGAGCGGGAAAAGGAATGCCTGAAGTTGTAGCTGGATTGTTATATGTATATTTTCTGCATGAAGGAACAATCTATTTGGATATACTAATAGAGTGTTTAGTGCATTGAGGTCTTGGTGCTTGACAGAGGCTCTAAAAGACCAAGGTGGTGGAAGGTTTTCATTGTTGTATTCTGGGGAGCCAGCTTTTGAACCTGAAGATATTTTTACTTGTTTGCTGTGTGTAGGGTGCATACAAGTGTATGGATGTGTGTCTGTATATATTATGAAAAGGGAGACAAATTCCCCTACAATGATTACCTTTAAGTGAGCATCTTCATCATCCTTTCACGTTTCTAATTGGGAATGAACCTGTTACTTGGAGGAGGGAGTTCTAGCCAAATAAGCTGAGAATGTAAAAACATGAGATCTCAAAGTCCAGAAGTTTGACCCCTTCAAAACAAAAGGAAGAAAACAGTGGTGTAGCTGGCTTTCCTAGGATTGTTGGTCTCATTTCACTCACTGTGATGCTTTTCATACAGGAGTTTAAGACTTCACCCTGACTGCAGTTTAAATATTATTCAGAGAACTGGCACTGTGCCTCGTATAAAAACATCTGCACGCTGCTCTGAGAAATGCAATTAATGTTATTTGTAGGGTACAGTTTACTTGGCTGTTATAAAATTGTGAGTTAGAAAAGTACTGATCGAAAGATACAAGACACAAAACATTGAAAGATTAACTTACTTGAAGTTTGAAAACAGAAAAGTAGAAAGCTTTATTCACCACCTTTGAGTACTTAAAAAGGGAAAGGATTCAACATATTAACAATGCCAGGGAAGATTTTTAAATGAGATTACAAGAACTTTCATTTTCAAAGGATATTTGGTTTAAGTTATTTTCAAGTGAAATGTTTTTGCTCTCTTCAGTTCTACGTTCTCACAGTTGCTAAGATTGCCAGTGACAAGCAGAACACAGATTTCAAATCACCAGTTTTTTGTTCAGTAATTATGATACATAATCTCTTTGCCAACAGAAGGGCATATACAGCAATAAATGTCATAATAAATCTTGAGTGGAAAGTTCAAGGTATTTTGCTTTTTTGAATGTGTGACAGAAGGAGCTTTACGGTAAGGAGAGTATCTCTGGAAGAAGAGAGAATCTTATTTTTTCTTGTTTGGGATTGTAATTGGAAATGTTTGGGATTTGTAAACCTGATAGAAGACTAGGTCTTGTCTGCTGTGTGAATAGACTTGGATTTCCTGGATTTTGTCAATTGAAACTTGCAGTATGATTTGTAGCCAGGACACAGGAAGATGGACTTGTTCCATGGCTAAAATAGAAGATGGAATGAACAATGATTGCACCTTCACTGCACAGATATGTACCTTCTGGATGGGCAGGAGTGGGCTGGTTGTTACAGCACTAAGGGTACCACTCCAGCTCTTGCACCTTTACGGCCCTGACAGACACACAGACAACTAAAAAATACTAAAGTTGTTTTTATTTATGCAGCACTAAGCAGCATGGAAAGTCCCATCACAGTTGAAGCAATTGCCACGTGCGTGTTTTGTGAGTGGTGATCTGGGCTCCAGTGGACTCCTTTAGTTATCTTGCTCAGTTGAGAAAACAAAATATTATTTTTACAGTGACAGTAATAGAGCATGCATGTTGTATGTAGATCCATTTTAAAATATGAGAGTGCCACGACCTTGCATTCCAGAGGAGATTAAGTAGAAAACATCAGTAAAAGCCATCTGCAATCAGATTCTTTGCAGTTTTTCTTTTGGTGCTTTTGATCTGAGGTGAAACCAGTGAGTGATGTGAAAGTTGCCTTAGCAGAGCATGAAACTTCCTAACTTACTGCATGCATTTGGCAGTTGTTCAAATGGCTCTGTGTGGGGTCAGTTGTGCTTTAACCGTGAGCTTTAGGTACATTGCTGGAGAGTCCAAGCCATTTGATTTGTCCTCTTCTTGCCTTGGTTAATATATTGTGTCTTAAGAGTGAAAATATTTAACAGAGTGATATTTATTTCTTCTTTCCACTAGTCAGATGCTAAATGTCATGATCCAGATAACTTATTTTTTTAAATCGCTCTGCAGATTCAAACTACTGTGTTAAAGCTATTGCAATTTGGGAGCTGGCCAAACTTAGCTGAGGAGTTTCTTATCTAGCCTAGTCATTCTGTAAGCATTCCCTTAAAGCTCTCCTTAAGTGAGAGTAATGAACTGGTAACATCTTACTGTTTCTCCATCTGCCTGCTCAGCGTCTCAGCAAACTGAATTTAATAGAAATGTACTTCAGCATTAAACATTTTGGAAACAATTCTGTTTTGGTGTTGTTCAATGCAACAAAGAAACAGCAAGTAAATTGCAGTATTGCTTTAATGCCAGAATAGGCATTTGTGAGCCAGAGCTTGATGTATCTTTTGTATCAGTATTGTGATTGTCTATCTTCTGCAATCTGTACCTTTCTTTTTTAAAAGCAAACACGGAAAGAAACCTCTAACTTTTTGTGACTGGAGTCATGGCTGTTTCCATTAATCTTAGGGAAAACTTGTTAAATTTCAACATGTTTAGACACTACCTTAATGCTCTTAAATGTTGCCAGTGTGTCTATTAACAGAGGTGTTCTGTCTCTTCAGCCACAGAACTATTTTTATAACCTCTGAGGAATATGCCTCCTTTGATTTGGACTGTTTTCCTTTGTTTCCTCCTCCCCACTTAATTACTTGATTTGGGTCGCTGTTTTGCTAGGTACAATACTTCAGTCAAATTGCTCTACAGTAACTCATGCAGAATGCTTTGCTGCACGTCTTCTCATGCACACAAAAATAAGTATTACTTTGTCTACATAGTTACTTAAAGCAGTCATTTGCACTACTGTGCTGTTGACCATGCTGACAAGCAGGCTTAGAAGTCCTGTAGAGTTCTGTGCTTCATCTTTGTGTGTGTGGATTTGTCGGATGTTTGGGATGGGATCATCCACAAGCAATGCACAGCCTGATAGAAATGGCTATGAATTTATCAGCCACAAAACAGCAGAAGTAATCCCTGACTCAAACGTTACACAGTGTAACTCTTCTCCCCTAAAGCCAAGCTGCAGATTTGGTAGGCTTAGCTGAACCTGTAAATATTTTAACCTTGTTAATACAGCAGTATTGTAAATATTTCAGCACAATTTGTATTTGAGGTGGTTAGGAGGATGTAATAGTCTGTTGTAAAGTAATGCTCCTACTTAAAAATAAATAAAAATGAAAGCCAAAAGAAGCTTTCCTGCTTTTTGTTGTCGTTCTTGTTGTTTTTCAGGGTGAAAGTGCTAAACCACTGCCTGCAGTGTTGTCTAGTTGTTCCCAGGTTCACATTGCAATTTACTGATCTGAGAACTGGAATGTTTCACAATAGGCCTATCCTGGAGCAGGACAGGTGGGGGAGAGCTTTCGGGTAGGTAGGAGGCCGTGCTCAGAACCTTCCGTACCATGTGTTTGTTCACATAGGAACGCAGCCATGGAAGCACAGAATAAATCTTCTTGCAACCCAGCATGTGCAGGACTGTGAGGTGCCTGCAGGCGGGAAGGAGCTTGGGATGAGGAGACGTGTGATGCTGTGAGGCCAGCGGCCGTGACAGTGGGCTCTCACCAGTGCCCGTGCTCCTCTGCTGGCCAGTGCAGTGCCAGGGGCTGGTCTCTGCTGCTGTACACCCAGTCATGGAATTACCTTTTGTTTCTCTGTTCACTGGTAGCACAGCATAAAAGCAGGCCTTGTCACAAGTGGATTTTTGTAAGGACATAAGCTTTGTGTTCTTTTTCGTGCTTACTTTCTTCTTCTCTTTTTTTTCTTTGAATTTGGATAAAGCTCATACTTCTGAAAAAGTTGATACAGCTTTGAGGTTCCAGACGGTGCTCCTCTATGAAGGAGGCTGATGGTTAGGCTTTTGCAGTTCAGGTAATTTGTTCTTAGAAAATTGTGGCATGCTGCAAAATGGACTTGCATTAAATGTGCTTTTTTAAAAATGTATTTATCATTCAGCGTACTGAAAACTTCTTTCATGTTAAACCTGATTACAGTGTGACTTTTCTGCCCTTCTTTTTGCACAGAATTTAAATATGTGCTGATAAGTCTTACCTAAGACTTTTTGTCAGTAAAAGACCACACTCTTTTACTTGTACTCTTGTGACAGAGACTCACTGTTCACTAGGTATATTTCTGGTCCTGTGCTGCTTATATTTTAAATCCTCTTGACAAGCAGAGCAACTATGGTGCTCCTTGTGCATATGTATAATTAATAAGCTGCTTGTATTGCCTCCTAATCTAGCTTATCGTCCTGAAGAAAAGTGTTTTCAATTTGCAAAGAAAGAGAAGAATGAAAGGCTGGGGAGCTGCAATGTAACACCAGTGCGGAGGAATAGCATTACCAAGTATTGACAGAGAAGGAGGCTTGCGTTCCTTATCAGGAGACCAGTAAATTGCACAAGTTTGAAAGCTCGGCCAGTTTTTCCTTGTATGCACTTGATAATCTCTCTGTAAGGATCCTGAAAATGCACATTTGGATTTAGGGTGAAGTAAGCAACATTTTTAGTGAGTTTTGAACTTCTGGCTCCCCATTCATAGGAAGTTTTCTCCTTTATTTTTTTTTCCAACTACATTTTTACAGCTTTAAGCAATATTAGTGAGCAAATCATACCATTATTAAGCATGCTGAGTTACCTGTTTACTCACTGCTTTGTGCTCAGCTCTTGAAAAATTGATACTGAGCTACCGAGCCATAGCTGTGATATCAGATGATATTGCTGGCTCTATAGCAGCAGACTGTCTGGTCGTGTATCTCTTAGATCGCTGTGGAGAGCATCGCATGAGTGGTAGTGCTTACAGTGCTTGGCTCCTGGAGGTTTGCTTACAGTGAAGCAGTGAAGGGAGAAAACTGGTAGCTTTTAATACAGTCATCACTGTAGTGGCTGTGTGTGTAGGACTGGGAGGATAAACCTCTGAGGCAGAACAAATGGACTCTTTGTATACTTGCTTTTTTATTCCTGGTTAAACTGCTATGTAGCATGGCTGTGTATTGGACCCCAAAAGTACTTTAATCACTTTTAATAACTAAGCTAGCTAACTGAGAGGCCTGCCTTTGCATCTTGTGTCTTACAGATAAATATGAAATGTGATAATCCAGTATGAGATGGAGTACAGCAGTATTCTAGGAAGAGTATATATTCTGAATCACAGAGGAGCTTTAAACTTCATGGGAGCACCACTGTCCAAAAAAAGTTTGAAAATATGAGTAGTAAGGATGTGAAGTATTCAGAGGATATATACTGAAAATGGTTGTACTTTCAGCACGTACATTCAACTTTGGAATACAAATAATATCTATGGTCCATAGTCCGCTCTGAAAATAATGCCTCCTGTTTATTTCCACGGAAACTGCAGCAGATACAAAGAACACTGTAACACTGTATAACATAGATTACCACCATTAGCTATGGATTTTTGCCAGTTATGAACAAGAATCCATGTGCTGTGCTTTTAAGAAAAAAAATAAAAAATCTGCACCCGTGGAGGGGACTCACTGCTTCGTATCTGCTTTGGTGGTGGTGTTGGTAGGAGAATGTTGCTTGTTCAGTCCATCTTTCATTGGCCCAAAGAGATGAATGTCAGGAGATAGAAAATGCAGCCTGCACAGGGGGTGTGGCAGGACAGTCCAGCCAAGATTGGCAGTATTCTGTATGATCTTCAAACTGGTATGGGGCCTGGCATTACCATGTTGCATGAGAAAAATTGTCTCTGGCTTGACTCTGTTAGCTTGAGCTTAAAGCTTAGCCAGCATTGCGCTTAGGTCTCTGTAGTCATTGTTTTGTATGGGTTCCAGGTAATCCAAAAAGGATCACCCCTTTGCTCCCCCAAAAGACAGTGCACATCACTTTACCTGCTGAGGGATATGTCTTGAACATTTTCTTTGATGTGTAGTTCACATATCACCATTCCACGGACTGCTGTTTTAGTTCTGGTTTGTAGCAATGACACCACATCTTATCATCTGTAAGGATGTGAGCCAGGAAACTGTCACCCTCAGCCTTGTATTTGTTCACTAGGTCCTGACAAACTTGCGTACTACGTTCATTCTGTTCCTGTGTGAGCATTTGTGGGCCCCACCTGACACAAACTTTGTGATACTTGAACGTTGCCACCAGTTTCCCATGTATTGAAACTGATATTCAACTCTATAGATGGTTCTCTGGTTGTAATCCACCAACTTGCAAAGGTGAGCTGATTGAGACACTCTTCATTTCTTGGTGTGACAGCTGTGGATGGCCATCTGGAACAAGGCTTATCTTTTGTGTTGCTGTTGCCACTGTTGCCACACCACCCACTGCCTCACTGTGCTCACATCCACTGCTTGATCTCTACAAACATTCAGCAAGCATCAATGCATGTCAGTGGGTGCCATTTTTTTCTGCATGGAGGAATTCAGTGGTACACTTTTGCTTTATGTGCGCTTCCACTTCAGAGGCCGTTTTGTCAAACTGCCCCTCTGCTGCCATCTCCTTGCATGGCAACAACATATAGGGGGTTTTTGTTTGTAGTGAGGTAACTATGACTAGGAGATGAAAACAAATCTGTGGCTTGGATAACCACGTTGAAGATGCAGGGAGACTTAAATTGAGTGTTGCATGGAAAATGAAAGACCAGTGACCATTAAGTGTTATAGATCTGTTGTAGCTCTGAAATCCTGGCTGTAACCAGACAGTCTCTCCAGCTTCGTGTAACTAATTAACATGTTAGAGTAAGAAAATCTCTGCTTTTGTGTACAAAACCAGAAACCAGCAGGTTAGAAAATGAAGAAAATTAGAGATATTTTAGGTACCTTGTGCTTTATTTAAGTAGTGCTTCAGAGAGTTTAATGGAATGTTTCTTCTCACAGTTATTTTGTGTAACTTGAAAAATAAAGAATATGAACACAGGAGGAGTCCTCACAGCTTTCCTTAGATAAATAAATGGGATTTACGGGTCTTTCATAGCGCAGTTATCTGACTTCCTGCACTTACTTCAGTCTTACTCATCCCTTGGAAACCCCCCAGTGTAAAAAGCTGCAGTTCTTCCTTCTGTTCAGTGTGTGAGGAAGCACCAATTGCAAACCATACTGCTACACTACCTTGGCTGCTCATATCTGTGATGTGATATGGATCCAGGCCAACTTAAATGAACTCTTGCTAGCTTATCTCTGCCTCCTTGTGTTTTTCTCCTCAGTTCAGTGGAAGCAGAGCTCATTCAGCTTGCCAAGAAGCTTTGGGATGTACTCCCAAGCAGGCGTATCTGCACCTCTGGAAACATAAGAAAAAAAACAAGGACACCAGTACAACTTTCCTTTAGGTTCTTAGGGCTGCGTGCCATTCTGGTGTGTCTGTGTAGTGTTTTTCCCCTCCCAAGGTGCCTTTGGGAGGTACAGACCTTTATTTATGAAACATGAGCTGTACGTACACAGGAGAAATTAAGTCATGTGAATTGATGCTTCCTATAGTCCTCAGCTGATAAAGGAGCTAACAAAAACATAGAGAGTAGAGCTAACTCTGACAAAAGAAAATCATCAACCTGTTTACTTACTAAGAAGTTTATAATATATTCTTAGTTTCAATTAAGTCTTAAATTTTGATATATAGTAATAATATTCCCTTTTAATATGAAACAGGCAAAAGCCCCGGATCTGCTTTTAAATATACCATTTGTTTTGTCTGTTAAAAGTGGAATTGTAGTTATTAGAAAAATAGCAAAGTTCATCTTCAGGAGCTAACAAATACGGAAAAATATACATTAACCAATCTTCAGATGCATAGGTAGCTCAAGCAAGCAAACAAAAAAACCTCTAATAGATACAAGCTGGTCATTGACTTTTAGTGTCTAGAGTTGACTAATTGACTGTTAGTTTCTAGAGTTTATAGTAGCAAGGTGCTTGAAATAGGCAATCCAGAAACTTTTCAGTCCAACAAGGAGCTTCTTACAGAAATAACCTATCATGAATACCTGTGTGCAGAAATTCAGACTTCTATCCAGCTGATTCAAAGGCCAGAGTCAAGACTGCAGTAACAAAGTGAATTTGCAAACCACAAGAGTGAACCCTCGATTCTTTTTTCACCTCCCGTTTCTCTTGTGGTCTTTTAGAGTTGAGAAGTGTGAATTGCACTCTCTATAAAGACCAGGCTGAAGTAGGCGGTGGCAAAAGTGATGCTTTCCTATCTTTCATGTTCTTTTTGAGGAGTGTGGCTAGGATGCTTTTTGGAGGAGAGGTGAGGGAGCAGATTTAAGTACAGATTTCAGTTCCGAGTATTGAAGCAGTACTAAGTAATGTGAAGTGCATAAACACTGATGAAAGCAGTAAGAGAATCCTGTAATTACTTTTCTTTGTTACTATGCCATATCTGTCAGATGTTGGGCTAAAAAGAGCATGTTTTCCAAAGCCCCTTCCTAATAAGTTGTGACTAAAACATATTGCCGTGTCATTAGCAATTAAAGGATCCGTCTCCAAATAACCAACCTGTTCAGCAGCAGCTCCGTTCTGAGCACTACCAAGGGATCCACTCAACAGTGTGTGTGCTACTCTTTCTATGATATGATTAAAGAAATCTCCAATGATTTTTTTTTCAGTGCATCAACTCATTATGTAAGCCCCTATGGATGAAGAGACCTATGAATGAACAGTCCTAGGAAGAATTTGCTAGGGTTTATTTGGCTGAAAATTAATTCACACAGTGAAAATTTTGAAGCAGTTTTGAGATAGGTATTTCTGATTATAACAAAGCAACAGAGTTTCCTGTTGGAAAGATAGTTGGCAAGCTTGAAGTAAGCACTAGCTGGAGATTTTAAGCTTCAGCTGGGAAACGGTGGAAGACCATTTGTGTGGTGGATTTACCTAAGAGTGAGAGATCACTCAAGCATCTGGAAGTGGCGTGGTTTGGCCTTACGGGTAGTTTTGTATCTGTGAAGCTTAAACCTGCACTGCCAACGATCCAGAATGAAGGCAGACACGAGGCAAAGGCAGGGGGCATTTTCCAAGCCTAAATATTATTGAAATTACAAGCCTCTGAATACAGTTTTTATTTACAAAAATAAAAATGAACTGTTTTCATGATTGAGTTTGTAATGCAACTGACGCAGTGTTGATTGCATTCTTGGATCCATAACAAGGTTTCCCAGGTGCTGCTGTTCACTTAATTGCAAAATGCTGTATTACTCTGCAGTAGTCTGGTCAATCCCTTTTCCCAAAACAAATGATATAGAAGCCAGTTGTCTTTTTCACTAGGAAGAAGAATGCTCTCTTACCAGTTCAGTCAAATCAAAATGTAGGCGAGTCCTATGATGCTTTGACTTAGTGATCTTCAACAATGAGTTTGATTTATGTTTAAATTCCAACCTCTGAGTCTGTGTTTACGAAAATGCTACTTAGCTATTCAATCTCCTCCTAGGCATATAGATCTTACACATAAAACAAAATTCAGTATTTCTGCCTAGGAAATCCTTTGTTTGCACTTTGCCACTGCAGAATTAGGATATGTTCAGGATATCCTATTGAAGGAAAAAAGCTTATGGTGACAGTTGTGGGAATGAAAGGCAAATTTTGGGTGTTAAGCCTGCAGTGACCCTTCGGAAGTCTGCGTGGCTTTTCTGTGAAGGTGGTCACAAGAATTTGCCTTCAGAGAAATTTTCTAGAGGACCAAAGAGTGGAAAAGGTACTGCTTTGCTGCCAGCTCTCTGCATACTTTGGCTCATGCTTTTAAGATCCGTCTTGTCTCAAAGGAAAACAGCTGTTCCATGGTGTTCATAAATAATACAGACAGTATCTCGTGGGTTCCACAATATTCTCAGTTTCCTTAACAATGTCAGACTCGTTTTAAGGCAGTGGTATAAGCAGTCTTTAATTGTCTGTCAGTTACCAGGATGTATGAGTTCAAAATTTCCCATTCAGTACAGTATTTAAAACAGTACTGGCAATGCTAACATCCTAATCCGCTGTGCTAAGACAGGACTATTTTTTTTTTATTAAGACCATTATATACTGCTGGGATACACAAATCTGAGAAGTGTTCTTCACCAATGTAGGCAGCAGTGTGAGACGTAAGCCAAACTTATGATATGCACATGTGCATATGTGCATAGGTGGTGGGACACTTCATGAGAAAAATAGAAGGATAATTACAAACTTTTTCTTTTGGTTCAAGAACTGCTGTACAAACATTCTTCCCTGAAATTCCTCTCATACTTCTGCAAATGCTGTGTGGTGGGTTGGTGAGTGTTGAGCTGCATTAGTGTGCACATGTGATGAATTCTTTTGCCAAACAGAGCTAAAGACATTTGACAAAATGATGTAATTCTGATGTAATAAAGTGCATACTTTCTTAATCAGGAAGAGCAGCTAATTGCATGAATATGTGAAGTTTTGGTATTTCTTTAAAAGGTTTTTTTTTCAACTGATGTGTTTGTTGTTAATTATGTCATCAACATCTGTTGTGTGGTGAAGCTTTTGAAGGAGAGCTACAAATGAAAGCCAATTTGGAAAATGTCCACTTAGAGTAGTAAGCATGCTCCAATTTCAGAGCATAAACATTCTCCTGTGTTCTATCAAGATTTGCTGCTAAATACATGCAGCTTCTTGAAGCACTTATTTGTATATTTTCTGTAAATTTATGTTACTTTACTCTGTGGTGATTTGAACGCATTAGTTGCAAATCCACAGAACGATGCTAGAATTTCTTAAGAAAAAATATCACCTTTCTCAAGTGAGTGTGAATTGAATGCCCCAGTGTAATTATCTAGTTAGTTAATTATCTTTCATTTATCCTAAGAAGAATTAGACCTCTAAAATAGGAAGTGACAAGATACTCCCAGAGATGCCAAAAGTGCTTGATTTCTACCGTAAATTTTCTAGTGAGGAAGGAGTTTCTTCTGGTGGTCCGTGGTGATACTGAGTAGCAGGATTTAACAGCTGCACAAACTGAAGCACCTGAAATAGTGAGCAACTAGGTCTGTTTAGAAAAGAAGAAAGGAGGGAGGGGAGGGAATTTATTTGTTTTTAATAGCATATCTTTCAGAGCTGAAATTCAAAGGAACACTAATGGAGAGGTGAAGAGGGGACTGTGAGTGATGATTTGGGGTGCAAATTGCTATGGATTAGTCCTTCTCTGTGGAATTGGATTTTGCTTGTTTATGGTTTGTGACTCAGAGTAGACTTAAGAAGTTGGTGCTTAGCTGTAGATGAATGATGTCTGTTTCACACCCTGCTCATACGAATGTATGCCTTAGGTTAGGTAGTTGGGTACCATGAAATATCTTCTCATTAAACTGAATAAAAACACTGCCAAGCTTTTCATTGTTAAGCTTTTTGAATTTTATTGTCATGGTGTCATGAGAGATTCACATGGGCTGTTAGCAGTCTCTCTGGGTAAGAGCAATCCTGTGGTGTCTGCATCAGAAGGTTCAGTTACTGCAAATTAAGTGGAACAACTTGGGCAAAAACTGCCACGCAAGCCTTTCCAAAATTTGCTTTCTGGACCTTCTATCGTCATTTGGGAAGCAGTTGGATGACAGTTTGTGCCCTAGAAAGTATTGTTTGTTTGCTTTGCCTTTTCATTTTTGAACTCTGGGTGAAAGTGGAATGGGAGAAGTTCTCTTCCTTTATTGGGCTGCAAACAGAATAAACATGAACAGAGAAGAAACTAAGGACAAGGTTACCTTGACCTCTTTTGCTTCTGTAATGATAGTTATTTTTGTTTTCTTGAAAGTCTTCCCACCAGCTTCCTGTTTTTTATTTCCGTAAGAAAGGAGAATTGAGGTTGCATATTGAATATACAGCGGATAAGTGAGTCTGATGGAATGGCAACAGATACTTTTGTCTGTGCAGTTTGAAGTACTGCATCCTTGTAGTGAGTGAGGTTGAACAGATTGTGTAATGATGAATTAAGACAGATTCTGTTTCACAGAATCATAGAATGGCTTAGGTTGGAAAGGACCCTAGAGCACTGGGGAGGGAGGAGTAAGTATGTTTTCTTATTTCAGCTTGGCTTTAAATGTTAGAATTGTTGAGGAAGATAGTGGCAAAAATATGGCATCAGTCTGTAATTTGGGTACTTTGTGAGTCTGACTGAATACCACTTCTGATCAGTGAGCAATAGTTATTGCAAAGAACAAAACTTGTTGTCAGCAAACTGAAATGTTAGGAAGAGCTTGACCCTTCCTTTGAGACTTTCCTTGGCAGAAGAATCGGCAGAGGAATAAAAAAATAAGACATGTTTTGAAAGTCAGCACCTTAGTGAGACCTTAGTGAGTTCAGAGGGAAATTCTTGTTCAAGAAATTGCTATCTCTGTTTTTGTATGAGCAGGTCATTAGTTTGGAAACTAACAGGGAATGAGGCTGTTTTTTCTGATACTTGGTCTTATTTAGTGCTACCTTTGTCTGGAAGCACTGTTTTGTGTGTTTGTTTTTTTCCCCTGGAAGATACTGCAGTCAGTAAACATAGGCATAGATGCAACTTAAATTTTATGTAGAAGGTTAACATTTAGACACTGACTAAGATAGGTGCATTCTTCAGTAAGTATTCAATTACTGCCTATTAGATATTTCAGAGGCTTACTCTGAGGCCTGCTGGAGTTCTTCACAGTGTATAAGGTCGGTGAAAAAGGACTTTTCCATCGTAATTATTGCGGAATCATTCCTGCATGACTGCACAGACACTCCATAATGGTTATTTTTTATTTTGTCAGTAAGTCATGCCTTTTCCCTAGTAATGCAGTGGCATTGCACAGACTGTTGGGTTGCACTCAGCATGTTATTGTCAAGGGCATGTTGGCAAGCTGTAATGCTATTTTCCTGGGATGAACAGGAAGGCAGAAAGCAAAGTAAAAGCCTTGAACCTTATGATCATAAAGATTACTTTGTCAGGTCATATTTTTCCTCTAGGAATTCTGTTCTTGTTATCAGTTTGAAAAGATAAAATGCAAGTTGTTTCTATGCACAACCTCCTTTTTTATCTGTTCTTATCATTGTTCATGGTAGCTGTAAGTACAAAAATGTAGGCCTATAAAGAATGCTTAATGTTAACTGCAGAGATTAGATACATAAACAGTCTATATATAATCATCTGTAACTAAATTTGCACAAGAAAATACCTGTAAGCCAACCCTTTCAAACTTCTTTGATGGAAGGTGTGTGAGAATAAGTGAACCCTACATAGCAAAATAAGTCCTATTTTGGCTTTCTGCCAATATGTATGCCTTTCACAGCATGGACATGTAGCTCCTTTCTTACATTTTGTCACTTTGGAAGAAAAAAGATGGAAATGCATTTTAAAAACTAACATATCCATAAGTTCACATAGATTCCTGTAGTTCAAGTGTCATTATCTTCTGTAAAATACAAGAGCAAACTCTTGGCTGAAAATAAATGAGTTAGCATTTCTCAAGTGATTCTTAAACACGGCATGCTTAGCTTGTCTGGACTAATGCTGTACTAATTAACAGCAGTAGGAGAATGTCTGGATGCTGATGAAGTACTAGGAAAAAAAGAAATTAAACCTTGAGCTGTTACCACTGCAGGGCTCAGGGGTTTCCCTTTCTGATGTACACTGCCCTAGAGGGGCTCTTGCATAGGAAGATCCCCTTAAAACCTTGGGTTTGTATGTATGTATTTACCCTGAGAAGATGTTGTATATGGCAGGCCTGCTGGGATGGGTGGTGTGGGGATGTGGAGGCCTAGATGTGCTTTCTACATGCTGTTGTAATAAATCGCACTGAATTGGAAAAAGCAAATTTGTTTAGGAGCTGTAACATTCGTGCAGGAAACCTCAGGTGCTAATGACTAATCAGACACCCCTGGTACTAGGCAGCTCCTCTTCCTTCACCTGATGCTTCCTTCTCTGTGCTTTCAAGAGAATTGAGGTGAACTGTTGGGGGTGGGTTTTTTTTTGTTTGCTTGTTTTGCACAAGCTTGGGCATGGATGAAATGGGAAAAAAAAAAAAAAAAGCTTTACAAACCTTCATTGTTCACTTTTTCAAACTTCAAACTCTTTTTAAAAAGAGTAATGTTAGAGTTTTTGCCATACTCCTCAAACACTTCTGGTTTGAGGAATTCTGAAGTCGTATTTCAGCCTGGAGTCAGTTCTTACAGCTGTAGTAAATCCTTTACAAGGGTGGCCTGTTTGAGGGGAAGCGACCGTGGGAGGAGTGGACACCATCAAGGACTGAACAAATATTCAAGAACTGTACCGAATGACAGCTTTTCAAAATAGAATACTTGCTTTAAGAAAAATACTGAGTGAATATGAAATTGCTGGGCAAATATCCAACTGTTCAAATGCACCAAATATAAGGCAATTAGAAATGGCTATGAAAGACAGTGCCCTACTGCTGAACTCTGCCCTTTCAAAACTGTTTCCAGCCTGGTTGTGAAGCAGCACCGCTGACAGAAGGCAGTGTTCCTGTCAGACCAGAGTCGGTCTGTGCCATGTGATGCTGAGAGCTTTGAAAGCATTGCCCTGCCTGGGTTTCAGGTCTCCCCTAGCACTGAGGTTTAGGGAAGAAAGAAGGTGCCTTTAGAGAAGCATGCTGTCCTGATCCAAACAGTCCTAAAATCTAACCAAGTTTGCTGTGAAATTTAATAATAATCCAAGCAAGAACAAGCATAGGCAATAACTAGTGGGATGTGAAGGATGACACCAAGCAGCAGTGAAACTCAAGTTTCTTTGTTGACATGGAGTGCCGCCCAAGAGGATCACTGTTAGCGGATGCTTGGCTGGTAAAAGTGCAGCCATCACCAGATTGATAGCAGTGGCTGGCAGTAGATAGACCTGCTCTTTGTGGGTTGGTACCACCTAGTTAGGCATTCTTCCTGAGCTGTGCCTCCAGGCTCATGTCTAGTGGCTGTTGCAGAGCATAGGACTGATAGCCTTGAGGAGTGGTTGCTTGGTGAGAGATAACCAGTGGTGGCCTGAAGGTGTGTGTGAATTCCTTGCTTTGCCACAGACCGCGCTGGTGTGTTTTTTCCTGTTTAGTTTCTGAACTCATCTGCAAATGGGGCCATAGGTAGTTCCCTGCTCAGGTGTCCTTCTACTGTTCAGGTACTAAATCTGAAGATGGGAAGAGATGATATGAAGGAATATATAGTTACATATGCTGGCTTTATGTGCATGCCTGTGTGGGGCCTATTCATGTGTGCCCCACTGCCTTCCCTTCAGTTTGGTCACAGTGCAGTTTGCAGCCCCACTTCATCCTGCCCCAGCTTGACCCATGAATCCTGCAGTGAAGCACTCAGAATGGATTTGCTCTGTGCTTCTGTTGTTTCCTCCAAGTTACACAAATGGCAAGTTTTAGCTATAAAGGTATTTCTCCTTTGTTTAACTCCGTGCAACTCAAAATAGCTAACGTTTCCCACATTTCACTGGTTCTGATCTCATATGAAGTTTGTTCATTGTTGGTTCTTTTTTTAATCCATATTAGATGCTCAGAAGACAAACAATCACAAAATGATTTCTTGGCTGCACGAGAAGTGAGTTATGATAGTTTATCACAGCTGATGGCAGAATGTTGATAAGTGGAGCTGTTTTTTCCTGTGTTTGTCTCTGGGCTTGGGTTTCCATCCCGTCTCCCACCCTGCCCACAGAGCCTGGACAAGACTGTCCCGGTGTCGTCATGGTAAATGAAACAAGATATCTGGTGTGACACTGCACTACCCCAACCTGGCTCCCACTTGTTTATACAGGTGCCTATAGAGGAATGCGGGTATTTAACATAAAGCGTCAGCTCTGGTAAACACAGAAGTTAATGGGTCACATTCTGGCAGTGGTGTACCCCTCAACACTACCAGGTTTTAAAGCTGCAGACATAAGCTATTATTTTACCTTTCACATGTGTTACCAACAGTGGGAATCCAGACCCTAAGTGTCCCTGGAATATGTTGGTTTGTCTAGCTGTTGCACTTCTCTCCACTGCCCTGCTTGAAACCCTCTCTCCTTTACACTGACAGAACTGCACATGCTTCAGTATGTTTGTGGATGTGTTTTTTTTCATTCACACTGTTGTCTTAACCATTACCTGCGTATACTTGTATTCTCTTTTCCTCTTTTGGGGTCAGAATATTTTATAGCCAAGAATGACTTTGGGATGCAGCACTTAATGTCCATTCGCTATGCCAGCAGAAGCCTGTGGTTCCAACCCTCACTTGTGCACGGTCCTGAAATTTGCCTTTGTTCATGGCCATAGGGAGGTCATCAAGGACAGAAGAGTGAGAGTTGGAGGCTGTCTAAACAGATGCTTTCCATTAGCAAACATCCTCTTCCTCTCCTCTTGAAAACACTTTTTTGTTGCAATATTGGCGTCCCTGCTAAGGATAGGAAGTCATGCTGTTTAGTCTTGTTAACTTAGCATAATAAGAGGAGTCTGATTTGTTCATACATATTGAAAAGATGGTTTGAGGGGATTTCTAGAACTCTTCCTAAGCATCCAAGGTGAGCAGTAAAGCTGTGCTTGTTTTTCAGAGATTTAGGTTTCTTATTTATAAGAAAAACATTAATTTTCTTGGTTGTGTCTTGCTCGGGGCTGTCCCCCCATCACATCTGCCCACTGTCCATGACTTGCTGATTTTTTGTGGAAGATTTCATTTTAAAACCTCCCTCAAGACTTTGTTTTCAGCTCTTTCCTGTTGGTCTTTCTGGGCACCTGAAACTCAGAAAGAAATTATGTGTTGGTTAAATAAGAATATGAGCTTAACTCTTAAAATGTGGGTTTAAATTCTGCTGTAGCATGGCATATTTTACTTGGTGGATGGGTGAGTGAAATAAACTCATGTCTGAGGTGTGAAAAATAAGGGTGAGTTTTTCAAGTGTAGTTGCTAGTGCTAGAAAGTTTACGTATGTTGGTTGGGATTTGCAGTACTAAAGATGGAAAACATGTAAAGAGTTGAATGAAAAAAAAAAAAAAAAAAGGAGGGGGGGCAAAATGTAGTAAACAGAAAAAAGAGAAAACCTGGAAGAGCAACTGGAATGGCACTGTGTAAGTGTGAGCGGAGGAGACAGATAAGCACTGTGCTTTCAGAGATCTTTTCCTCATTAATCTCCATGTCTGTTTTTCATTAGACGTGTGCAAAATCCACTGCATTTTTCAGTCACTATGTCTAAATTACCTGTAGTGTAACTGAAGGAACTATTTTTTCTGTGCAGCCAACAGTCCCGTTTCCAGTAAGAGCACATTGTCAAGTGGAATGATGGCATTCATGCAGCCATACAGTGACCTGAGGTAGAGACAGTAAGAAAGATTTATGTTTGCATTTGTTCAGCTCGAGGAGACTTACTGTGAATGGATGTGTAGTTTTTATTCTCCCTATCAACAACTGATTTGGAGGCAGCATGTTAATGGAAGCCACTTCCAGTTTTCAGGGGATCTGCTTCAGGATTGTGCTTAGGTTGTAGTACACCTTTTTCTGGGTTCTAGTGTTTGATTTTTTTGTATGTGTGTTTTTTTTTTTTTAATTATTATTTTTTATTCTTTGTGGGGGTGGTTAATGTTTTGGACAGTCAGAGTCTGTTTGGAAAGCTTACGCTGTGTGGAATGTGTAGCCTCCCTGCTGAAATGAAAACTCTGAGGAGGTAACTGAATACTCCCTGCAGTCAGTGCATTGCCAGCCTAAAGAAAAAACAAACATGCTTACAGAGAACAATGAACATTCCTTGAAACCCTAGGAGACAGAATTTTTTTAATTATTTTTTTATTTTTTAAGGCAAAAAAAAGACCCTGTCAAGGTCTTCAAGCCCTGACTTCTGAGTTGTTGACATCCATGTGGCACATGGACTTCTCACCCCTTTTATTGAGTTGGTACTTTGCTGAGCTGCAGTGGGTTGGCATCTACATTCTGTAGTTTGTAATGTGTGCTCCTGCAACTTATTTTTCTTTTTTTCACCTCTGTTTGACCTTCTCCTTACATCTCTCTGATTCAAATCTGCCTTTCATTAGCATTTTCCCTCCACTATTCTGACCTGCTGGGTTTTAGACCTCCTAAGCAATCTAGAAATGCATCTGGATAATTGAAAGACTGTTGATTGCCACTTAGGAGGAGGGTTGTGATTCATGAGTCCCCTGCTGTTTGTTCTCTCCTTTAGCTCTGCCTAGCTTTGGTGTTCTTAGTAGGGCAGACACTCCATTCTCAACAGTGCTGATTTCAAATCTTGACCTGCATTTATATGATTTCCACTGCTCCCCAGCTTTCAACTTTACTGTAGATTTGATCTGAGAATTGAATATTTTCATAAATTCTTGACGTTCAGAAGATAGGCAGGCAGGTCACAGGCAGGTCACAGCTTGAGAGCTAGATGTATCGGCGTGTAGAAACTTACTCTGTCTTTAATTATCTGTGTTTTTATTAAGATAAGAAGTTCTGAAAATTCAGCTACTCAATTAGTATGAATAGTGAGTGTTTTGGAATGATGTGTAAGACTAGGCATTTTTACATGACATTCTTTTGGGCTTAGATTTAAAGGTCTGAAGATTTTTAAGAACATCTATCCTGAAATTACATAAAGAGAGCTTTTATGTGTATGAAATGAGATTGCTGTGGTGCATGAGATCATCCTAATGGACTTTCATCAAGAGATATTGCTTATTTTATTAGGTTATTTAATTTAGACTTTCACTGCTGGAGTATCCCTATAACCTGTACCGTGAGATCTGGATTTCATGAAGTTAGGCTTCCTTGGGATTTACCTTGTTGATGATTGACTTTGGCTGTTCTTTATGAAGTTTTCTGTTGTTGGGGCAATTACAAGGGGTTTTGCTTTGTAGATTCACTGGCATTTAATAATAAGGGACTTGCAGATACTGTAATGGAGGCAAAATAAAATGAAGACATAAATTAAAATCTTTGCTTTGAACATAAAGTGTCAAGTCTGTAAGAGGAGATAAGATATGGATTATGAGCAAGTGAGGGAGGAATAAAGAAACCTAAATGCATAGGTTGTGATTCCAAGCAACTGAGAGGCCAGAAGGTGCATTCGTCTGCGAAAGAGAAAGGAGCAAGCCACACAAGTTTGGGGCCTGAATTGCAAGGTCTTCAACATTTGTAGCTATGTTTGAAATCAGTTTAAACTGTTAGTACTTGTTAGTCTGGCAGGTTGAGCTTTTGGGATTTCTTTTACATTCTAAAAATGGACAACTTTTAATGGGAGTGTTTTCTTCTTGGAATTGCCAAAAAGTGACTCTTAAATTTGTTGTGTTCATGTTTCACTGCATATTATCCATAGTTAAATAAGTAAAAATCCAGTGCATGTAATAGAAGCAAAACAATCTTCCAATGTGTATCCCTTGGTATGGCCGTGTTCTTTGGCAGTGCAACATGCTATATTAATGGCTTAGATCTCAGATCATAATCTCTTCCTCTAAATAGAGCTCTGAATTATCTGTATGGACTGTAAATTCTCAGATATTTTCTAAAATGTTACGTGTCTGATGAAAATAAGCTTTATTTTCCAGACCAGATGGTGATGCAATATTTTGAGGTCTTATAGGATGCTGGATTTTTGAAATTGACTGTATGGGTTAATGTTGTTGACTGTATGGTTACTAGAATTGGTTAGCTTTTCTGGAGAACTAGATTTTAAGATGCCTGCCCAGAGCAGTATTTGCAAGTACTGTTACCTGTACTGTATTGAGCAGATCTCCAGATCACATATTCTTTTGACTTCCAAGTTTTCTAATCTTCTCAGGAGGTTTCCCCCTATTTTTCTTTCCTGTTCTGATTTTCTCTGTATCATTATTCTTTCTTTATAGTGTTTGTAACTTTTTTTTAAGGTGTCTTAGCCACTTAATTACTGTTGGAATTGTTGCATCAAGCCAATATTGAAACTCCGTTACCTTATTTTAAATGTGTCACTGTGCAACCTCAGTAATTCTACACGTTTGGTTTGATTTTTCTTCAGATTGAAGATGGGAGTAAAGCTGCTTCTGTGGACAAGTTGCTGGCTGGGGATGAAATTGTTGGCATCAATGATGTGGGTCTCTCTGGGTTCCGACAAGAAGCAATCTGTCTGGTGAAAGGCTCACACAAGACACTAAAGCTTGTTGTAAAAAGGTAAGCTTGTGATAATCAGCTGGGAAACCAAATGTATTTTAGTCTCTCATCTGCTGAACAACTAAATTTGTCAAGGCTTGTCAAGACTATAGCTCGTTTAGTTCATGTTGAGTAGCATTGCTTCCTTCTTGAACACAGGATCTTTAAAGAAGAAGACATGGGTAGAGGTGGCCTCTTGATTAAAGCAAAAACTGAGGTGTGCATTTTGTGAATACTGCTATAATGGGAGGAGTAGGTCCTCTGTTCCATTCTTCCCTCTCGGAATACAGAACTGAAGCATACTGTCCACCTTGCCCTGCTTCCTCTTTCTTTGTGAGCTGACATTGGTAATGCTTTTTAGTACAGGCCAGTTTGAATCTGGGGTGTGGGTTGTGTATGAAGCTTCTGGAAGTGAGAACAAAGCAGAAGCTCCTGCTTTGTGAGAATATTTAGAGTCTCCAGCATTATGAACAGGTGCTAAAATCAGGTTAAATTGAACAATTACTAAAAAAAAAAAAAAAAAAAAAAAGAAATCAGTATGAACTTTCTGATTTTATCAAAACATTGCAAGCAGTCTTTCATGTGTGTATTTTTGATGTCTTTGTTAGAATCAAAAAGAATTTTGTTGCAATGCTGAAAATGCTGAGAATTGTGTTTGACATGGATGATAAAGCCAGTCTGTAAATATATTGAGCTCTCTGAAATTGTCTCAAATAAGCACCACGTTTTGTGTAAAAGCACTGATAGAGGACAGGTGTGTAAGCATGCTTTTCACCTGTGGTTTAAGGTGTTTTTGATAGATGCAGTCGTGGGAGCTTGGATTTCTTTTGCAGGTAAACAGAGTCTGTCCTCAGAAATGACCTTCCAGAAGTTCTCCTGAAATGTTTGTGATCTTAGGCTAATAACATTCTTGCAACTTAGAAATCATATTGATGTTCAGCATTTTCAACTTACACTGGCTATTCCTGTTAAAAAAAAAAAAAAGAAAAAAAAAAAGTGAAGGTTATAGCAGCTGTTTCTGTCAACAAAATGGAGAACTTCAGAATTGGGAAGCTTTATAGACACTGAAGAATCTGCCATGGCAGCAAGTCTTAATTAGAATACATAACTTCAGACCAAGTGAAAATATTCCCTCTTTTGTAATGCTTTCACTTGTGTGATTGTAATTTGCTAAAAATCTGAGAATTCTGGTCTGACCTTGGAAATGGCCGAAAGCTTGTTCCTGAAATAACCTAGCAGTAGACAGACCTAAGCCATTCTCATCATTCATCAGTATTTCTCCCCATGCACGTGCTTTTGGAGAACTTTCATACAGCTAATGAAGCACTCATCTGTGTCTAGGGATTTGTGGCTGCACTTCACAGGCAACAGTGTGCTATTACTATGCATGCCTGCATGCAGTTTGGTGCAAAGCTGATGGATTTTCATCACTCCTTTCTCGTCACTCCTCTTTTTCTTTCCTCAGCCCATGTGCAGCGGGCAAGTCAACCTAGCTGCTCTGGCCAAGAGGCTGATTTAGTGGCTGTTAGGGAAAACATTTTTGTCCTAAATTAGTGAAGAATTCTATAGCTGCTTAAACAGGCAAGAGCTTTTTAGGTCATTGGCAAGCCTGCATAATATTAGATAAAATTTAATAAAAAGTACTGAATGAAATTAGCCAGAGTTTTTGTTTGGGTGTTTTCAGCTTTGCTCTTTCTGTTGGAAAGTTGCCTTAGGGCATCAGTCCTTTGACGGTCAGAAACCTTTAAACACCCAGACTCATTTTATTCCTGGCCAACTTGTTCTCATGCACTGCTCTCTGTGTGCCGAAACAGCTTTTCTTTTCCTGTTGGAAGTTCAAATGATGCAGGTTTTTTATAAAAGTCTTGTTGCAGAAGTTATGGTTTGAACAACAGTATTGTTTTGTGTTGTTTGCTCTAAATCTTAGGCTGAATTTTTATGAGTGCTTTAAACAGTCCTGTCTTTAAGCAAGCCAGTTGTGTAGTCTTTGTATGAGCACTCCTGCAGGTCTGGATTGAATTGGATCAGGGAACTGATCTGACTGCAAAATGACTTGGGGAAGCAGGTTTTCAGCTGGATAGAACCACCACTTTTGGAGGCAGTCTGCACATTAATTACTTACAGTGATCTTGAAATGGCTTGCTGCCTTAGCATTTGTAGGCTATTTCAGTTTTCTTTAGATCCACCCTTACTGTTCTGTTTGGAGAATGGGAAAAATCCCACCATTCCTTTTCATTGAGTTATGCATAAGATGATGTGTTAATCTTCCTCATAGCTTCCTTTTGTTTGTTTGTCCTCTGTTCTTTGTCTAACACTGTGATGCTTTTCTTTAGTGTTAATAACGTTTTATTTCCTGTGGGTGCCAGTGTGATAATCTGAAGCACAAAGCTGATAAATGGTTTGAAACTCAGCAACCCAGTCCTGGAGGTTAAAAGAATCTTAGTTTTAACCATATTTATCCTATTACTTCTTAGTAAAATTCTTCTGGAACATTGTGAAGTTCCCAATATCTGGAATATCAAGTTTTTATTCATCACTTCTGAGGTGAACATCTACATGAAATTCCTCTGTGCAGGTCACTATTTCATGCCGTAATGTCAAATCCTGATCATTTATTGATCTATTTCTGTACCTGGGAAGTATTCGGGCATGCTATTTCTGTTTTAGAAGTCCAATTTACACAAAGCTAACACCAAGTAAAAAAGTGTTGCCTTAGTAAGTAGCACATTTCATTCACTTAATTAACTTGTGACTGTAGCAAATCTTCCTGGAGTGGTTGTTGTGGTTCAGCAGTGGTGCCTGGCTTCCACAAGATTGTTTTTATGTATTGAACTGTATAGGAGGTGAAAGTACTTTTTTCTAAGTAAATTGCCTGTGGTATCAAATACTAAGCCTAAATTTACTGTCTACCAGCGCATATGCTTTGCTTTATTATTATTATTATTATTATTTTTTTTTTACCTTTTTGAACTTTGCATACTTGCATTCTAAGCCAAATGAGGACTGTGCAACAGGCTCGGCAACAAATGCAACATTTAAGTAGCTTGCAAGTACTGATAACTGAACAAGAGCAGTATACCTTTGGTCTTGGATTAATAGAGAACTCAGGAGACTTTGTGTTGTTTTCTCAAGTGGATTTGTCAGAACAACACATCCTAATTGCATGCTAGTTCTTCAGTGTAATACTGAATCATTTCTTGAGTAGATTCCTTTCCTAGGAAAATACAAAGGGCATTTCTTACAGGAGATTTGAATTTCTTTTCTTTCAGAATAGATGTATATATGTCTGTATAAAAACATGTAAAATTGCCCTGAGTCTCGATACTGAGGTGGTTGTAGTTATATATCTCTTCCACTGATTAAATATAATGTCCATTGCTTTGTGCATGCTAGATGTAAGCAAATGCCACAAAGCCGTGAAAGTTTGGAATTATTTTTTTCTTCTTGTGATTGAACGAGGAGCAAGATACACATGTCAGGTTGTGCAGCAGGATGCATTCCTGCCCCAGTCTCCAGCTCAGGGCCGTGTTTTCTAGTGTCTCCTGTTCTGCTGCCAGCAAGTTACCAAGGTTGAAGAGGTGGAGGCAGAAACCAGATGAGTGCAAAGGAAACTTGCCCTTTCAGTGGCACAGTGCATAATAAGCCTATCTCAGACACACTTCCTGTGAATATGAAGGGGTTGGTATCAGGGCTTTCCCGTAAAGGAGCTCCAAGTAACAGCAGAATAAACCTCTGTGCACTTTGTGTACTCAGCAGGACACTGTGGAGGAGCTGGCAAGGAGCCCCTCTCATGCTCCAGCGTGTTCGTGGCTGGCTGTGTGGGCAGGCCTGGGGCTGGCCAGGCTGCCATCACCCTTCTCCCACTTCTCCAACTGCCTGACCCTGCACTACTGACAGTAAGGCATGGACGTGAGAATAGAATGTACATGCACCTTCATGTTTTCAACAAATTATACATTGAAAGCCTCCTGAGGAGGACCATTTCACCTCCTTGTCTAACTGTTGGCACAGTTACTTAATTACATATACGCAGAAATGGTACAAATCTGTGTTCCCTTCACCTCCATCCTAGCAGTTGCACTCAGGTATTTGGGTGTTTCCCATGCCAACTGTCTCTTTGGTGGGATGTTTAGCCAAAAAGCGCTTTTATTTCTTAATTTTTTGGCTGATTAGTTTCTCAGTTGTCTTAACATGATTTGTTAGTGACATACTGGTTGACACTGTAAGTGAACATAAGCTTTAGTTCCTCGGATTGGAGGTGTTGTCCCTGGTTTAAAGAGCAAATCATTGTTTAGTGTTTTTGAATGTTTGCCTTGTACAACTGTCAGGACTCTCTTGATACATATGTTGTGACTGACATGTTTTTATGTTGTGGTGACTTGCATAATCTCATTCTTCACAAATATGAAAAAATTCACTGTCAAGCTTGAATAATAGAAAGCCAAAAATATGACAAACATCGCCATATTTTACTAAGTCATCTCCATCAGGGAGATGTTTGGAGTAGTAGAAAAGACATAGGAATTTATTTTTGGGGTTAAGGGAATCCTATGTAGTTCTAATACACTTGCTCAAAAAGTTACTTGTGCCAATGATACTCGATTTTGTAATGCAGTTAGCAGAATTGGGTAATACTACTTATTTTGTGGAATGGAATATGTATCCACCAGTAATAACCTGTGAGTCACAAATGGTTTTTTTTCTTCCTTCAGTCCTGCAAGCACTTGTTGAAATAGTTAATTCTGAGCATGAGTAGTCCCATCGACTTTAGTGAGAGTGCTCAGCATACTGAAGATGAAGTGTACAAGTGCTTACAGGATTTAACCAGAAATATATAACAGCAAATTTGTTCTTAACACTACTTTCCCCAGGTGAATTCCAGTTTAAGTGGTAGACTGCAATATGTAGCCCCTTGGGTAAGAGAGGAAGCAGGTGCACATTCAAAAATTTGTGGGTCTTAATTTCACATAATACTTAATTTCACATAATACTTTCACTTGGGCACACAGAATTTAACTGTGCTGGATAGCAGCAAATACTCTACATCTCTTCTGTCTCCTGACTGTAACAGTCATAACCCTGTCCATGAAAGACTAACTGAGTCGTTTTCTGTTTCAGGAATCTTTCCATTTGAAGCGAATGCTTCTATGTATGCTACATGCTTTTTGAAATATTTAATTGTTTGGGGTTGCTTTTAAGCACTTAAGAGGTTTGGTTGGTTTGTGTTGCTTTCTTGTTTTTTTTAAATCCTAGTTAAGATCTTTGACGTGTATGCGCACAAGTTCATTGGGGCGGTAATGCTTCTGTTCCAGTATGTTGAAGTTCTCCTTGTGCTATTTGGATTTTAGATTACATATTTCACTTCCTGAAGGTAAAGGACTGACTACATTGAAAATCTGGATGCTTACATGTTTTCATGTCAGGTAGCCTACCATGTTAAGTGTAGAGATTTTGTGCTGTACTTGGTTGTGTAACTACACGTAACACCCTTGAATTTGCAAAGATCATAAAAGATTTCTTTAAAAGTTCTGGGCCCAACTCCTAACTCCAGAAATATGAATACTTAAAAGAAGGGCAAAAATACAGGAGTATTGCAACTTCAGCTACTGAATTACTGAACAAAGTTTCATCTTGTCTCTTAAACAAGACACCATTATTTTATGGTCATGGTTGCTGAATTTTCATACTACTGGTTTACCTGGCACAGCAAGGTCTCTTACAGAGACACAGCTGCAGCACTGTACTGTTGAGCTATGTGTCCCTTATACTCTTGCTCCATTGCAGACTAGGGGTTTGGGGGAATTTTGGCTGAGTTGCAATTCGAATGAAGATGCATTCACTGGTCTGGCTCATGGAGTAGCCTTGCTGGCAGGCAGGGAGCCAAGCTGGGGCATGACATCTGATGGGGAAGAAAAAGAGATGGGAATGTCTTCAAAGTATGATCTGGCCTAGAGCATGTCTGAGCAAAATACCTTTCCCACATAAAACCTGAAGCATCCTAGCTTGTGGCGTTGTTCTTTGGGGAGATTCAATAATTTGCATTGTGTGGCCAGAAGGTTTCAACCAGGAATGAGACAAACTGAGGTCGTGCTGTCTCTTAAAATGCGCTGGGAGTGGAGGAACTCTCCTTCCTCACTCCCATTTTTTGGATAACCTTGGACATGGTTAGGTAAATCATAGCTGAAACTAGTGTGGGAAAGCACCACATCTACATAGAAACGCCGCTATTGGGAATGTGGTCTGTAAGGAAGTTCCGTTCATGTAAGCTAGCCATAGAACTGTAAGCTCATTGTGGTAAGCAGCTCCGAGGCAACACATAGCCATGCCTTCTGGCCATGAGCAAAGCAGAGTTTCCATGGTCACATGCTCCAAGGAGCTGACAAGTTTCTTCTTGCTGAGGGCACCAGGTTGGTCTGGTACAGTTGGCTGCACATTGTTGTTTCTAACTCTGTCTTGGACAAAGGCATTGGTGAAGAGTGAAGTCCAAAGGCTGCTGTGCTGCCTGCTTCTGGCTCCTGCTCTTTCACCTTGGTCACAGTCAGAGAATCGGAAATTCCCACTGCATTTTGATTCTTTCTGCTGTTGCTGCTGCTTGCCCTGTGAGAGGCTGCATTTTTCTTCAGCATTACTGGTGCACGAGGCCTTTTTTTGTACTCACGCTAAAGGTTAATTTCTTTAGCCCCTTGCTTACATAGCATGATAATTTCCGAAATATTTGAATGTAAACCCAACTTGAAGCAGCATTTGGAGCCAATTATTCAGTATGTGAAGCATTTTAGATGTTTCCAGATGATAAAGACTTACTAAAAAAAATATCTTGTTATCTTTTGGAGGAATTCTGGTAAATCATGGCAAAAACTGAGGTAAAAGAATGGCTTCAGGAGTTCAATACTATCTAGAAATCAAAAGGTAGCAGAATATACACAAAATAATGACAAAAAAGTATTTATGTAATATATATAATATAAATCCCATGATCAACATTTTTATCTCATCTCAGTTGTGCCTGTCTAGTTCCCCAAGATAGAGTTAGGAGAAACAGTTCCAGAATTTGAAAGCTGTATCATAGTAGTCTATTTACCTATTCTTACCTAGTCTATTTATCTGGTGAATTTACCAGGCAGGAAGATTGATGTCTTACCTCATACAGCTTAATACCTCATTGTCAGCAGTGTATGTCTTACTTAGAAATGAAATTGCTGTTCCATCCTGCTCAAGCCTGTACAGTTGGGCTGAGGTACGAAAAAGACTGGAGGAAACTATGGTGGTTAAATCCTGATTTGCCCAAGTTAATGACTGAGCTCCCATTATTTCTAAGGGCAGTAAGACTTGATAATGTATTTGTGTTTATTTGTTCTCACAGTTTGAAGCAGAGGATTTTACATATCACTTCAGATTCTTTTTGTGTTAAGTGCAACTTCCTAGGCCGTGGGAAAGACAAAAAGCTACTCTTCTTTGCTGCAACAAGATAATTCTCCTTCCAGCATAGCTTCCTTGCTCCATTTTCAGACGTGGTGACTAGTAGGCCAGGGTTCAGGTGGATTGGCTACCGGACAAATGCAGAGGAGAAAGCAAAGAGCAATGCTACATGTAATCTTGTTGTGGTCAAGAGCAATTACGTTAGTCTTTGTGTGAGTTTAGGAGGTGTGAATACGTGTTATAAGGTAGGATATGAGTCTGCTGAGATGTTAAGGTTTGGGATAGATATCTGTATCATAAAAATACGTCAGTAACTTTTCTGTCAAAATACTGGTTCAGTTTTCCATTTAAAGACATCTCAGTAATAATAGACTAATTTTATTACTCCTTCACTTTCTTTGTAACCCTCTCACTTCCACCAGAAGTCCATAAGCTAAGCACAGTTTTATTTTATTTTTCTGTTCTCAAATTTTTGGTCAGTTTTTTTAGGGAAACTTTGTAAGTCATTTCCTTTTATGATAAGATAGTAGGAGCTGAAATTATGAAAACAGGAACTCCTCTTACTTTGCGTGGAAAAAAATGCTGCCATTCCATTTGCTGCTTCCAGAAATGTAAGCTAACTATTTTTGTTTGTGAGTGTGGTTAGAATTTATCAGTGCTTTTCTTGGAAAGGCAGCTAAGAAAGGAGTACGAGATATTCAGCTAGTCAGGGCATAGAGACCAAAAAAGCAAAACCGCAAACACAGTTTTGATGTTTTAGCTCATTGCTCTGAGTTTTAGTGAGATAGAAATGTTCAGTGAAAACATTTGGAGATATCAGAAAATAGATTAATTTCAGGAGTCACAGATTAAGTGAGCCATTTTAAAGGTGCGTAACGTGAAAAAAAACTGCTGAGTAATCTCCTTTTGAAAACGAAGAGCAATGGATGTGTCTCAAAGTCAGCATTCAAGAGCTAAGACACCTAGAATCTTGGCTTCTGAAGATTGTGCCTGTAGCAGTTAAGTGTCTGAGAACTTAAATGTTCAAATAAGACTGCCTGCCCACAACAACAGTTATTTTTATTTTCTGAGTAGGTGTAAGTCCTTATTCTCCCATCGTTTAATTCTTTGCTGTTAGCGCTCTCTTGTGGCTGTTTTCATGAAACAATTTAAAAGGCATTTTAACGATGAATGTATTAAGTTAGAAATTTCTTCCTCAGAATATGATCTCTTTTGGATAAGAGCTCCTAAATTAAATAGGATAATGTATATTTTAATGATGCAGGAAGGCCAATCTAGTGCAAAGCATCTGTAATGTGCTTCCCAAGAGATCTCAAAGGGGAAGCATGCCTACTGCGTGTTCAGGTTTTAAACTGTTTTTTGTCTTTGTATTTCTAGTGGCAAGCTATATACGTGAGGAAAGGTGGTGAAGAGGTTAGTGGGAAGTGAACTTCATGTAGATAGCCACAGTCAGGCAGCAGAGGGACTGGGACAGCCACCATCAGCAACGCACTGGAAAGCCGGCACTGCTTGGTCTGTGCCTCTGCTCCCCGTGATAAACAGAACACCTGCCATAATTTTGTTTGCTAAAACAAGTGAAATATGCATCTGAGAAATCTTTATCAGCAAAACTGATAAGTGTGTTCCTGGTAAAGATTTTTTAGAATTAATCAATGTTTTCTAGTTCCGGGGATGACAGTAAAGTTGGAGTTAATTCTTGGCCTGTTCTGTTTTCAAGTTAAAAGGATCTTAATTCTCAGTAAGGAGCTCAAGCTTTCTAGAAGCTCAGATCGTGGCATGCAGGAATTTTTATTAAGTTAGGAATCTTGTTTCCAGTCTTAAGAAAAAGGTAGTTTTTAATGAAAAGTGTAATCTGTTACTGTGTAGACTGAATACCATGATTACAAAGCCAGGGTCAAAATTGTATTGTCATGCCAGAATTAATACTGAGTGTGTGAAATTGGCTGTAGACTCCATTTCCTTCTACAACTGAAAAATTGATCCCAGAGTACTTACTTAGCACTCCTCTCTTGGAGAGGAGTGGGTTCACGGCTGAGAAGCCTTGAGTGACCTTGAGTGAGAGGACTTTTCACTTCAAAATACTGAAAAGTCTCAGTTCTTCAGTATGCTTAAATCTTTGTGCATGGCATTTCTCTGGAGAAAAAAAAAAAAAAGCCTTTGAAAGCCAAATCAAAAATCCTATTAGCTAGCTATGTTTAGGGGGTGAGGTTTTCCTTTAACATTAACATTGTGGGGACGCTTCCTTTTTTATCACTTTCTTTCCTTTTTTTGACATTGTAACAATGGAATTCTAATACTATTAACTCTTCAGATAGTGCATTCAATAGTACTCACACTATGCAATTTATTATTCTGCTAGGTTGAGTGAAGATGGACCTCTTGCTGGAAATTCCAGAAACAATCCCTTTTTCTGCATGACTTTACTTTTTTCTTTTGCTGAGTAGTTGCCAAGTAGAGAATAGTATTTGGCACTGCGTATCCTTGTGCACATGATAATATTATTATTAATATAATAATAATAATAATAATAATAATGATGATGTAGGTTTTATACTTTTAGAAGCAATGTTGGAAAAGTGACCCATGAAATGAAAGTCTGTTTCTGAATTCAGTGGGTATGCAAGTGTGTTAATGTTGATAAGCAAGGGATCATGCTAACTTACTTTCATTCAGGTAACTCACAAGAACAACTCAGTGTAATAGCTTTAACATCTGTGAGAATGTAATACCTTCACCTTTATATAATATGAAGTCATTTTTAGGTAGAATATTGCAATCTGGCTGAGAAAGTTTTAGCCGTACACCATCTAATTTTCAGCAAGTTCCCACAGTTGGAGCTACAGGACAATTTTGCATCTGTGTAATTCTGCCATATGCTGTTTTAACTAGAATTCTGACTGAAATGCAAATACTCTTTCATAAAATTACTTCTTGTCCTTTTGACCACCTTCTACTCTTTCATAAATTTGGGGACTTAGGGAAAGCAGTGGTACTTCCAGCATTTCACTTGCAATTATAAGCACGTTTTCCTGTGACCTGTAGAAAGCAGTTTGTTTTGCATACTTAGGAAGTGGGTCCAGCAATTGGTTAAGAATGCTGTGGTGAAGCAAGTTTCATGTGGCAGTCACTGGTATGTTATTGCACAGAACCAATACAAATGCATGGTTCTACATGAACCTGTGGAAAACCTAGTCTGAGCACATTCCAGTGTGAAGAAGAACGTTTCTCTTCCTCCTGGACTGGTCCTTAAGGGCACAGTAGAAATAAATGTATTTTTTAACCTTCCCCCAAATAACCTTTGTGCAGCCTCTTACTACATCCTCAGATATGGTGGTTGTCAGCAGCCATAACAAGCTTCTACATATAAATCTGGCCAGTTACAGGGGAATAGGAGTGTGAATATAGAATGAGGTTGCTGTTTTCAAAAGGCGTGAATAGATTATCCTTTGGAAGAGTTCCTCAGAATTTTTGTAGTAAGTCTCCCTTTGGAATGGGAAGACATAGCTATTACTCTTCTCCATAGGCAGAGATGATTCCCAGTGCCTTTCTGCATATTTAGGTTATTAATTTCTAGGGATATCACTGGCTGCTTCTCCCGCTGGGGCAGTGTTGCTCGCTGAGCGGACTGGCTGGCTGGTTTTAACATAAAGGAAGTTTTATAGGAAGAATGTGACTTAGATGCTGCAAAAAAGCCATAGGATCTTAAAAGGTCCAGATGCTCTGGCGATTTCTTCTAGCTTTGCTGCATGAACAGATTCGTAATGTCCTAGGTGAATGGTAACTTCTTTACAGTGCAGTGTCCCAGCCGGGACCATTAGCTGTGCATTTGCTTTGAAGATTGCAAAAGCAAAGGGAGGGGAAACTGAAAGAGACAGTTTAAATGGTAAAATCTGAACACATTTTCCAAGTGCCATTTCAAGCACCACTGCAATTTAACAGTGGAAATTGCCCTGCCTTCCTGCTCCCCCAGGAGTCCCCTGGATTGATTTCCCATCCTTCCTCAGCTTTCCCAGATGAGCAGGGCAGGCAGTGCATACCAGGGCCTATCTGGTGGAATCCCCGGTGTGACTAACCAAAACTGCGGCCCCTTGGCGTGGAGCGGCAGCAAGGCTCCTTCACAAATCTAATTATAACCCCTAAGCTGACGCAGCGGCATGGATTAGTGCAGGAGGAGGAGGAGAGGAGGACAGTCTTTGTCTGGAGGGTGGCAGGAGTCCTGGCTCTGCTCTGCTTTGGCTGGGGGCTGGGGCCCAGGCGTGCACCCTCATGTGCCATGTGAGGCAGGCTCACAGGGCTGGGAGCTGTATTTGGGGCCTCAGGAGAAGCGGCTGCCTGGGTCAGGGCTGTGGGTAGGTACCAGGGGACAGAGCTCTGCAGGGCTGGCAGAAATGGAGCTCCAGAGTTCTCCAGCACTGCAGCTGGTGATCAAACCTGAGGAATGCAAGTGCTTGGGGTGCACCTCGGTTGTTTTTCTGTGTCTTGTTTGCTATGTGGAAAGAGGAGAAGCAACGCTGCATTGCCTTGATTGTGCCTGATTAAAATTCTGCGGTGGGATCGCTGAAGTGGAGTGGACAGGTGCAGAAGAGGAGAGGTAACTCTGAGAGGAGCCTTTTGTTGTCTCTTTGCCCGTTTGCCTCCTGTTTCTGACAGACCCAGTGTCTCTGTGTTCCTTGTCATTGAGCAGAACCACTTGACACGCAGTGAGGCCACACGCTGAGGCTGGTTTGTGGCTGCTACTTCAGAATCTAAGAGGTCTGCAGCCCATCTTCTTGGACTGCTCTCTTCATCCCAGTGTGCAAGTGCTGATAATCATGACAAGCAGAGTGGCAGTTAGTCTCTTGGGGAAACCTGAAGTATTAAGGCTAGAGAGTTGTTCAGTCTGCAGCTTTCACTGATGTGGAAAGCAAATCCAATGGAAAAAATTTCCCTGGCTGTGTATTGTCAGCTATGGGCATAGCTTGAGTCGAGGTCACATAGGGATGCACAGGATTTTTACGGTACAGTGCAGGAGGAAATTAGAGTGCATGTACATGGCGTGAGATCAGAGTAGTTGTTTTTGTATTCTGCCTGCACATCTAAAGAAAGGGTTGTGAGATTTCTTTTCAGGTAGAAATACGTGTGATAGTGAGCAACACTGTAAAAAAAGAAAAATGTGAACATAATTCTGCAGTTTTGGGGAAGAGAGCTGTTAAATGATAAATTTGACAGAGGGGGATTTTGTTATTGCTCCCAGGACTGTCACTGCTTCCTGCTCTTAAAGAACATATGCTGTGAAGGTGGGGTGCCAGAGCAGGAGCTCAGGGTGTGTTTCTGTCTTCTATCTGCTTAGTGGTGACCAGACAGCTCCATTAGAAAAATCGTTAATCTCATGGGGCTAATGGAGCTTCCCTCCAGCATGAATTGCTCAGGCAGAAACTGCCCTTTGCATCTGTGGGGAGTGACCCCAGCAGAGTTAGGGTCTACTTCTGTTGGTTCTTGTTGTTTTATATTAAGGCATGATAATGCATGGTAGAGATTGGCACGTAAAAACACATCACACATTTCTGCTAACCCCACTGAACTTCAGGTGAAGCTATAAAATATTGAACTTTCTTTAATCACTTGGAGAACGTATGTGGTATTCATTGTGTCTCCTTCTTCAGTGAATGTTGTTATATATCAAAGACATATTTTCTGTTCTTTGAGGCTGCTTAAAGCTCAATTGGGGAAGTTTATACTGCCCTTACACCGTTATTACAACCTAGTTTTGTTTTCCAGCAAAAGGAGGGTAAATCAAGTGTAAAAAATGCTAACAGCTGAGAAGTCACTTACAGAAAAAGGTATATTCTCCACTCCGGATTTAAAAATGGTGATGTAGTCACGACTTGCAAAATGGATACAGTATCATTATTTATTGTGAGATTTTCCACAAATACCTTGCATCAGAATCCGTACCTTGTTTTATGCAGAAGTGTGCAGATGAATTCAGTTAGTAAATTACTCAGTCATTGTAAAGGGATGATGATAAGCCTTGTTGCTGCTTTTCAATACAGTTTTTGGCAGTAGGAGTAATTATAAGTATTAGTTACAGCTTTTTTTTTTTTTCTTTTCTATATTTCATCATCCACTGTAACCGATGTGGCCCTGGAAAATCATGAATGTGGGGTCTAATTTGGTCTCTTTGTACTCAAACAAGTGTTCCAACTGCAGGTTTTTTTAGTTTTATTTTTGCCAGTTTGACTCTCTTGTAAAATGTAGTGGTAATAGGGTGACTGAAGACTGAGATCTGAAGGGGTAGTGTGAGGTGGGATAGAAGAGGAATAATATATTGAAGATTTGTGTTGTTATTGCAGTGAGGTGATTCTGTTTCCAGGCTTGCTTGGAAAATGGCTTCTATTTTGCTATGAAATTATTTAACTCAGCTTTCAAATCTAATGATGCTAAATTGGGTGCATATCTTGGCACATTCTGTTTCTGCAAAATGGGCTTCAAAGTCTGCAAGAATGTTACCCACTAAACAATATCAGCCCTACTCCAGGAAATCAGAAATCAGAGTTTTCTGATAACTTTCAAACTTCAATTCTGATGGGTTTTAAATGTTTTAAGGTTGCCATATGTCTGTTCAGTACAAGGCTTGTCTGTATTCCTCAGGCATCCAAATCATGGGAAATGGCATTGTCTTTAATAGATTAAGTAGGATTTGGGGGTTTTGATCAGCATAAATTTACTGATGTCTTGAGCGTGTTCGTACTCAGATTGGTTCCTTACTCAGACCAGCAGCTCAGACTGGCAACTTGTCTGCATCCACCATTGCTGTCCTGGGGCAGTGCATAGTAAGGTGGCTGTAATGGATGATGCTTTGGCAGAAGTATTGCCAGATCAATGTTTTCACATTTATTGCATTTGGTCATAGTTGGTGCCTCAATTTTTTGAACGGCATCTGGTTACTGAGAGGAGTGGAGGACTCAAGCACGCTGTTTTCAGGGTTCAGACATACTGCTTGGTTTATGTGTGTGACAGGAAGGAAGTGTTGGATGGGTGGACACATGGAGAATTCAGTAATCCTGTAAGTACAGCATTGTGTGCAGGATAGCAAAGGGATCCATCTTCAAGCACAGCTGCTGGATCCTTCTTCACCAGAGCCATAGAAGGAAGAGCACCCCTTTGTCTGGATGACTCAGATACTCATCCAAAAAAGGCGATGTGTGAAAAAAGAGTCGTTCTTACCCATTCTTACTTCTGTGGCCATCAGCTGGATTTTAGTCTTGCCTAACCACCGTGTCCTTACCTGCACTGTCCTGTAGCAGGGAGGGCTGAAGCTGGAGGCCAGCTCTGTTCCTGACAGAATGAAGATGAAGAGATGAAGCAGAATGTTGAGCAGCCTTAGCAGAAATGCCAGTTGCTTTCAGCCCATTCCTTGCAGCCGCCCTCTGCCCTCAGGGATGGCAGTGGTGGCCCTACCTTCCTCAGGCAGAGCCCCTCTACTTCACTTTAAGAGTGTCTGCACAAAATGTTGAAGAAACTGGGCCCAGATTAATATGCACATAGGCAGGAGGAGCTGGTAGCTCAAGAAGCTACAGTAATAAACCTGTCTTCTGCCAATGGAGAAATCATAAATGGATAAGTGTTTCAAATTGTCCTGCTTCTTGCTATAATGCTGATATGGCTGTAGTTATCCATTGAAGACAGGAAGAGGATATACCTTGCAATTGAACAATTAGCTTCTCAACCTGAAATCTGAACCACACGTGGGACATAAGGAAGGAGAGATTAACCCAGAAGGTTGTGCAACTCTAACTATCTTATGCCTCAGGTTTCCAACATGTTAGGGCAGTTGAGACTGCATGCCCAAATTTATGAGCGCTCTAATCTGCCAAGACTTTGGTCTAACGTCTGTTTTAATCTGAAAATAGTTATTACGGCAGTAAAAATCCCTTTTTAAAAGTACTGCCATATATTTCTTAGTGATTTACAGTTGCATAGCTATCTCCAAATACCATATCCAATGGAAGTATTATAAATGTTTACTATATGTAGTCTAGAAGGAGTCCTGCAGAAGTGGTTTTCCTATTTGTGTTTTTTTTTTTATTCTTTAGCACAGCATTTTTTTCCTTTCAAATCTCCGTTGCCCTTCTGAGACCAAAATGCCTGGAGGGACACTTTCTGCAGAAAAAAACCCAAAACTTATTCAGTTATTTATTAGTGTGGGATATATTGTAATTTTTTCAACAGTGTTGCACTCATCGTTTGTCTCAGTTGTGGCTAAGCTGGGTTCAATGAGTCTCGGATGCTGCGCTGTGTGGAGTTTACTTGAAAGATCATTTGAGAAGCTTGGTTGTTCTGAGTAAACTTGGGCACAAATCTGGAATAGATAACAAATGCAAGCTCTTAAACAGATGAGCAAAAAGACTTCATGTTGAGCCTCTTGAGATACTTTTGATTTTTATTCCACTGACTTCTCTGAGCTGAAAGACAGTATCACTGGTAATAGAAATCTGTGTTATTGTTTTAAATATTTGTCTCATTAAATGCCAGTCCTGCAACATGTCTGATTTAGCCATTCCATTTTGTGAGCAATTTTACCACACAAAATGCAGATGAGGTTTCATCAATCTCTGTGTTTCTATACCACTGCTGTGTGTGCGTTTTCAACTGAGGTTTAGAAAAAGCTTTCAGGTAGAGAAGTCTTAGGTTAGGCCACAAGTCTGTCATTCTGTATAAATTCCCCTGCTGATCTTTTGACTGGTATTAATTTTGGTATCCCTTTTATTAGTTCTTGTTGAACCGAAGCCATTTATTTCATTTTATTTGGGAGGAAAAGATGTGGTGTGAAACTTGAGGAGGTGTCAGAATAGCTGTGAAAAGCCAGAATTTTCCTATTGCTCTGACTAATGTAGTTGGAGAATTGAGTTATAGTACTAATGAAGAAATACAAGAAATGGGAAACAGAGCTGTGTTCTTTCCTTGGTGTGGCACTGTGGGTCTTGCAATGTCAGAGCAGCTTCAGACAGATAAGAGGAGTTACTTATTCCCTGAAGAAAACAGAAGCTGTTGTTGACCAGCTTGCATCAGTTTCAGATAGGAATAAGTGGCTAGGGGTTACTAGTGCCACATCCTTGTGTGTCTGTAGCTTCTAAGTTTCAGAAGGATGTATCATCCAGCTTCCTAGAGTGAAGAATCGGGAAAATTGGAGCACAAGTTAAAATATTTGACAAGACATTTAAAAATGAATTATTGCTATCCACTACCTGACTTAAGTTTTCAAGCTGCCTAGCAAGTATGGAAACATACAGTTTCAGAGCAAGATAAAGAATGCCCACCTGAAAGAAAAACATATACTGGGGTTCATTTTCATACTTGGAAATGCAGAATCATTGTATGGTGAAGCCAGCTTGATGTTATGGAGCTCATTATGCTGATTTTTAAGTCTATAGGCTGGAAGAGGCTCACCTGGCAACATGGGCTTTGTTGGAGTGAATAGGGTGAGGTGAACCGGATCACAGAGAGCTAAGTGAAATCAGGGATTTCCTTCTGAGGAGAGCATCTTGTCTGATGATCTTGACTGTCTGTGTCTGAAATGTGCTGTGGATTTTGATGGAATGAAACATGTTACAGTTGATAGTTACTTGTAAATTCATGAACAGCAGAACAACCTACTGGGTGTTGGAGTTTAGGAATAAATCTGTTGTTCTCTCACCTTCTCTTAAAGCGGACAATGCTGTACGCTATTATGAGATGTCAGGGTGGGCAGCCCATCTTCTCAATTCACAAAGGTGTTGTAGAAACGGGGAAAAAAAATGAGTTCTGTACTTTGTATTTCCTTCCAAGTCTCAATAAGCAAGGGGAAGTGAGCTGGAGACCAGGTACAGTGGATGCAGAAGATGAAGAACCTCAGAGGTTTCTGTACCTCTGTGGACAGTAGAAGACCGTGAGGAAGGAGGAAGCTGGTTCTCCCCAGGACTGGTGGGAGATGGGGCAGAGGAGAGGAGCAGGAAAAAATGGGCATTGTTGGAGACCATTGGGCTTGATGCCAGGGCCTTATAAAGAGGGACTGCTTGACAATAGGTTAAGGATCTTAAATAGGAGGAGTTTAAAAAAACCAAAAAACAGTATTTTCTTCCTTTCCCTATCTTTCATCATTTTAAGCTTGCTCATTTCTTGAGAAAATAAGATTTGCCAAATTTGTAAGTACTGTGGTTGTTTGTATTCTTAAAGATTTATTTTCCTATTTCTAAAGCAAGAGAGTACGTTTGAGCACACACTCTTCCTCATCCATTGGCAGAAAATGTATGGAGTTATCCTTAGTCCATGCTGTGTGTACACAATACACATGGTTTAAATGTCTCTGCTGTTACCTGAAAAAAATGTCATTTCCAGTAAGCTGCTTACCTAACTAGATGCTATGCTGCTGAGGAATGTGCTGATGAGTCCATAGCAGTGAGGCTTCTCAAGGGCGAGGACAGATTGCTGCTGGGCCAGTTGTTCTGATTTTCAGCTGAGTTTTCTCTTCCCATTTAAACATGGCATCAATTCACTTATTGTACTGTGGCTCCTCTGATTGCAAGTGTTGTCACTGATGTAGCCTTCTATGAGTGAAAGAGGCACATTCTGGACTTCTTGTGTTTTATTTAATCATGCATACATCAGTCAGTCAACACACACACATCCACACATGTCATACGTGCTATGTAGGTTAGAGCTTTTTAGCCATGCTGTGTTGAGTATTCCTAGTTTGTACATAATGTGGTGTTTTTGAATGCAGATGCATGGAAATTTCATAGTTGTTGGGAAATTCTGCTCTGAAGCCTAATGTTAATTCACCCCTGCAAACCGTCCTTCACCAAATAAATGTTGAAAGCATTGTAAAGATAAACCATTAATTTATTCCTAACTGAGGTCTTCCATCTAGTATAATTAAGTAGACTCATAGACTAAATTTACTACGTGTTCAGTATCATGGAGTCATAGAATCACTGAGGTTAGGAAAGACCTCTCTCTAAGATCATTTAGTCCAACCACCAACCCATCCCATGTCGCTCAGTGCTACATCCACACATTTCTTGAACATATCCAGGGATGATGACTCCACCACTTCCCTGGGCAGCCTGTTCCAATGCCTTGACAGTCTTCCTGAGGAGAAGTATTTCCTAATATCTATCCTGAACCTCTCATGGCACAACTTAAAAAAAGGCATAAATGAAAATTCAGAACCATGGATTCAAACCTGAGTCATTCAGTCCACGACAGCAGAGCTGGATGAGTTCTCTAGCTTCTAGGCTAAACCATCTCCCTAATAGTTTTTGCCAGCTCCTGTATTTTATAGATATATTTTAATAGATATATTATAGATATTGTAGGTATTTTATAGATATATATTATAGATATATTTTTACTGAGTCATTAAGTGACTGCAGAGCCATCTTCCATCATTGCAACTTACCATCTGACCCTGCAAGTAGATCTGCGAAACAAGCCAGTATGACTGCCAGAATGAAGACAGGCTACGCATTTGGAGGTGTAGGGACAGCCCACTGCAACTAAACATGGGCAGGAGAACACTGGGCAGGGCTGTGGGTTGGAGAGAGGAAAAGAAGCAAAGGCTGAGGCAGGTGCACGTGGCAGCAGGCCAGGGCCATCTCTGTTGCTTCCATGCAAAGAAGTGGCAGAGCTGCCCTCTCTGTGTGAGAGATGAGGGTATGAAAGTGGCCTGTGAGGCGTTTCTGTAGTGCAGGCATCAGGAGCTGGGTAGGCTCTCTTAAATAAGTCTTGTTCATTACTTCATGGTTATTGTGTTGTTAGCAGCTTGCTTAATTAAGCTGCAATCTTCTTCTACTAATAGTGTCTTTCCAGTACGTTTTAACCAGGAAGGAGAATAGCTTAATATTTGGCAAAATAGAAGGATTCACAGAGCCTGACTTCCTTGAGTTTTTTGCTCTCATCAGAATCGCTTTAACTTTCAAAAGGGTTGAGCACATCAAGTAGGTGAAGGTGAAAATTCTTGATTGATTCCTACTCATGGGTTTCTGTGTTCCGTGAGATTCCCAGCTGCTTGCTCTCCCAGCTGATCACCTACTGCAGTTTGTGTGTTAAATGCACAGTGTCGGATATTGGGATCAGCCTATGGCTAATCCAGCCATCAGAAGACCAGGGGATGTGCGCAGCAGGGCTCAGCTGTCTGCTACCAGAGGAGAGTTTTCTCATATACCAGGCTGATAAGTTTTCATCACTGATTCATCCCATTCCAATGAAATCTGTCACTGGGGATTTTCCTGGAAGAATAAGGAAAATGCTAATATTCCAGCAGAGTATGCTCTAACAAGCAGATGGGTTATGTGCTGTTGCTAATGGAGGAAAGCAGTCTTTAAATGAAGACCCCTAGCTTGATTTTGAGTGTTTCCAATAGTAATTTGGATTCATACATGTCATCTCAATGCAGCACTGGTAATCTAACATTAAAATTGCTGTTGAGATTTTTTTGTTTGTTTTTATATTAAGAGAGCCATCTTTTACATCACTTTTTAATGCTATCTTGCTGGCAGAGTAGAGTAGCTTTTTAAATCTCAGCAGCTCTTGGTCAGTTGCAGCATTAAAACATTTGCATTTAATCATTGCAAAACACCTAATATTAATGCTTTCAACAAATTCTGTCTTAAATAAAGTCTCATTCAGGCTTTCTCTGTATTCAGGGAGTACATGTGAAAGAGGAGTACTGTTGCTTTTTTTCTGAATCTCAGAAGAAAGCTGTAGTTCCAAAAGGCATTGCCTTAGAATACATAGCAAGTTGATATTTACCATTAGTTTTTCTGGTATACTTTTCACCATGAAGAAGCATTTTGCACATTTTCAGTTCAATATCTATAAAAGTGAGGGTGTGATCTGTGTGCCTTAGCTAGGAAGGTGTAAGGGGATTTAGGCAGTCTCTACTACAGCTCGCCCAAACAAAGCCTAAGCTTACCATCCTTCTTTGAAAGAGACAGTTAAGATTCTCCTGTGTGGATGATGTGACATGGAGTGTACTAAGGAGAAAAAAAAAAAGAAAAAAAAAGTAAAAAAATTGCTGATTTCTAGTCTCAGGACAACAGAGATTTAGGGCATCCAAGATTTAAATCTGAGTGAAAGGCAGTAGGCAGCCTTACAGGAGAGAAAAGGGAATCAGCTATAGCAGGCAAGCAGGGAGACAAATTCAGAAGTCAAATGTGGGTCAGGTTTAGCAGGGACTAGGTTGGTTGGGAAGGCCAAAACCAGGTATTAGAAGTACAAAGCCATCAACCTGGACAGAGAAGTCATGGTACACTGGCAAGCTAAGAAAGTGACTTTGCATGTATGACAGAAGAAAGAAGAGTGAGGAATAAGCTTTGCATTAACTGTATTGCTGATGAATGACAGACAGTGATACATTTGCTTCAGAATATATTACAGGAGCTTTTTAATTGTGTGTGTCCAGGTCCTTTAATATGGGATTATTGAATGAAAATTTTCAGTGCCTTTCATGTGGAATATGGTGACATTGCTATTTCTTGTTATTTAAGAACCTTGTGGGTAACTGTATCTTCATGGTGGTTTTCAGCATCTGTTTTTTTCTCTAAGGGTTTGGAATACTAAAAAATCTGATGGTTTTTTTTTCCCATAAATTAAGTGATTCGATAGTTTGTTTGCACTGTTTTCTTATGTACATATTTAATTGCATGGTAAGTTGCTCTACTAGTGTCTTTTAATCCATGGAGCACAAGATTTGTCAACAGTAAAAAAAAAAAAAAAAAAAAAAAAAAAAAAAAGGCAGAAAAAGAAGCACGCAGGAGATCCCAAAAACTGAGTTCTTGTGTAGCTGACATAGGGCAGGTAACTGGCAACTCTGAGAGCATTTGAGAGGTTTGTTTTCCCTGGGACCAACAGCTGTGGCATGACTGAGTTTGTCTGTGAAAGTTAGAGGTTCCCTCGTGAGCAGTGCCATGCAGTGCTTGCAGTGGCTGCCTTTTGGTAGCGTGTCTAAATGTGCTCCCATCTTGCTTGAAAATGCAGCTGAATTGAGTGCTTGAATGTCAGGCACTTGTTGGTTGTGATTTTATCTTGGTGCTGAAGCCAATTCTGGAACTTGCAGGGAAGTTGTACCATCAAAACTGCAGCAGTCTGTAGCCTTGGGTCTAAAAATGTACTGCAGAAACAAGAGTGAAGTGACTGAACACCACATAACATACATTTTTAAGAAACTTCAGTATAATCACTACAACAGTTTTAACTCAGGAAATTACTCTTGAGCAGTACATGTCAGTTCTTTGCAGCTGTAGTTCATTTCTGATTGAAGCTACTGACTCATCCTTCCTATAAAAATAAAATTACGATGAAAAAAAAGCATTTTAGCCAGGTTTTATTTCCTGGTGCAGCTGATAGAGATGAACAATATAAACCATTGCATTCAGATATACTGGCATACAATGCCTGTTTTTAGTTTCTTTGGACATATGGAAGTCCTAATTACAAGTGATTATTACTGATCTACATTAAGACCTGCAGAATCAAAAAAAAAAAAAAAAAAGCAATCATATGATTTGTTCTGGGATCACAGAAGAGCATTATGCCATTTTCATGTCTTAAGGAAGATTATTGTAGGAAATAAAAGGAAGAAGAAAAAAAGTGAGCAAACAGGAGAGCAGAATTTGAGTTGTATCACTTCCAGGAGGAGAGTAGCCAGATTCCTTCATTCTGAGGGACTGATTTCCTTTCTGCACTGAGACAGGCTTCAAGAAAATATTAAAAATGCATTTGTGTGCATTCTCAAATGAACTGAGAGTCAGTTCAACAAGACCAAGTGCCACATCCTGCACTTTGGCCACAACAACCCCAGGCAACGCTACAGGCTTGGGGCAGAGTGGCTGGAAGACTGCAAGAAATGGACCTGGGCGTGTTGGTCCATGCATCCTGGCTTGAATCAGAAATAATGCTGCCAGCTGAGCAGGGAAGTGATCATTTCTCTGTACTCTGTCATGGTGAGGCTGCACCTTGAATACTGTGTTCAGTTTTAGGTCCCTCACTACAAGAAAGACATTGAGGCTTTGGAGCGTGTCCAGAGAAGGGCAATGAAGCTGTGAGAGGTCTGGAGCACAACTCTTATGGGGAACAGCTTGAAACAGCTGGGATTGTTCAGTCAGGAGAAGAGGAGGCTCAGGGGAGACCTTACTGCTCTCTATTACTACCTAAAAGAAACTTGTGGTGAGGTGGGGTTTGATCTCTTCTCCCACGCATCTAGCAATAGGTGAGAGGGAATGCCTCAAATTGCACCAGGCAAGATTCAGATTGAAAGTTAGGAAAAATTTCTCGTCTGAAAGAGTGGTCAGGCACTGGAATGAGCTGCCCAAGAAGGTGATAGATTCACCATTCCTAGAGGTGTTCAAGAGATGTTTAGTGGGGAAATACTGATGATAGGTGTACAGTTGGACTGGATGATCTTAGAGGTCTTTTCCAGTCTTGAATCAACCTTGGTGATTCCGTGATTCTATGAACTGAAAATAAACAATATCTGAATTTTTAAATTTTTACTTAAGTCTTTTTTAACTTTCGTTATTTTTCCCACACTTGCCCAGTTTGATTAGGTTTTCATTGTTGGTCAAAGAAGCTTATTTTTTCTCTCTTTTTTTTTTTTTTGTTCTCCTCATTTTGAATCAGTATTGCTACTGTAATCTAAGCCACTAAGCTCTCTACCCTGTGAAATTCAGAATGTTTTAATGACTTCCAAACAGTAAGTAGAGAAGGACAGATTTATTCTGAAGAACAATAAAGGAAAGGTAGGTTTATTGCTTAACTGTTCGCACTCCACATGTCATTGATACAACTCTAACGCACTGCCTATCATTGATAGAACTTGGTTTTCCCTCCGTATCATTTCTTCACTACTTAATGGCGTTTTCCTTCCAGCAGTTTTTGCAAATTTATTGGTAGGAGTACCCTGTCAATGAAACGCTTTTATTAATGTTTCCATTTATGCTAGAGGTTTTCTGTGTTGTAGGTTCAGATGATCTCATTCTGTCACTCAGAATTAAAACAGAGATGTTATGTTAGAATGTAAATGCTCTGCTTCCAGCATCTTCAGTTGCCTGCAAAATACTCTGTTTTTCAGGCTTTTAGTGTTTTATTTCCAGTTCTATTCATTTGTGCTGAGGTTTGGAATCTGTATTCAAGTATTGCTCTGTTTATTGTTAGAAAAGCAGTTTCTTGAAGTGCAGGAAATACTAAATGTAATTAAATGATGTGAGTCCAACAGAAAGCAATGTTTATTATGCTTAGTAAATTAGTTTTTAGTCATGTTGCAGACTTCATCAAAAGCAGGTGTCTAGTTGATTCTACCCTGCAGGTATCCCATGAGTATTTTTAGACCGTTCAGCCAAAAAAAAACCACATTATGATGTCCAAAAAAAAAAAAAATACCCTCAAAAGTATACATGTCCACTGGTACCAAAATGAAGCAGAACTTAATAGTTCTTGTCCACTTGACTTGCCTCTCATTCACAACTCAGTCCAGTCTGTTCCTCCCCTTGCTTGGCTGCTCAGGAAGATGAAAGTGGTGGTGGATATTGTAGCACAGGAAGTGCCATCTGAAAATGATGTTAATGAGGCGAGAAATTATCTTATGAAGATCTTGAGAAGTTCCATGAGGTACGGTACTGGCTTTACAAGTGCATCCCTTTTGTTCCTTCCCACCAACTGACTTCCTCCTACCACATGCCAAATCCATAGCAAACCATTGCAGAAGTCCTCCTTCCCTAACTGTGGTCTCCTCATCATCCAAACATTGCTTCTGTTGTGCTAGTTTTCTAGTCTTGTGTTTCCTTTGTTCACAGTGCTAAAGTAATTGTCTCATAACAAGCTTTTTTGCTGAATTGATGCCTGAAAGTTATATTGAACTTGCCTAAATGTGCATTTACAGTATGCCTAGCTGATATCAATAACATCAGAGTAAATAGAGAAAGAAAACCCTTCAATGCTCTGTGCAGCTGAACAATTGAATGCTTCTTCCCCATACCTGAATATAAACTTGGGATGCTCGGAATATGTAAGGACTGTGGAGCTGAGCATCATGTGGCTGAAGAATCTTCACTTGTTTTCACAGAGAATACTTTGTCTTCTCCATTCACACTCTTAGTTTCATATCCTACCAAGGAGGAACATACTGATGCTCTGCTCAGCTGTTTTCTCTTTTGTCGTGCGTGGAAGAGTTGGCTTTTGTTTACAGAAACAATTACTTCTTTTTTTAGTGACAGTAATGATGCCACACTTCTTAGTGAAATTACAGCTTCCCTGTAGAATTATTATTCTCCTTTTATAACCATGCATGCAGAGTTTGGAAAGGCAATTCATCATTGCATTCATCAGATGTTCCTGAATGCACTCCAAAAAACCATGTGGTCAAATTGGATCTGTTTTGAAGATACTGGGCTTATAATGAGCTTTGGTTTTGTTTTCTAGTGGCTGTCTGATAACCCACATTTGAAAAAGAGAGACGAATAAAAAACGTAGAACTGCCGTTAGAGCGTAAATTGAGAGTTGGGAGCACTTTCTATGCTTTGTGAATGATTTTGTAACTTAGATAAATTACTGTTTGAAAAACCACAATTACATAAGTGAAATACGTAAGTACATTGAAAAAAACCTTAAGAGTTGAGGTCCTGTAAGCTTTTGGTTCAGTCTGTGACTTCGAAGGATGGGATTTGTCATCTTAAATCTGATCCAAATTTTAGCTTACAGCTTTCCCAGGAAGATCCAAAGGGAAAGACAGAATGAATTTTCTTCAGGAGATTTCTGTTTTATACCAAAGGCTATCGAGTGAGTCTAGACAAATGGCCTCATACAAAGTGCTGGGTATGCATTTGCTGAGACAGAAGTAGGTGAATCCCATCCAGAAGGCTTGTCTAACACTGGGGAAGGAGAATGCTTCTTTCAGGAATGTTGAGAAGCATTACAAAGCCCTTGTAGAAAGAAATAAAAGCTCGTAATATTAGTTCCTAACCAGAGGAAAGGAGCAGAGGGGCTTAGAACAGCTTTGCAGAAAGGTTTGGAATACATGCCCTGAGAGCTTGGAATGGAATTATTGTTGGAATTATTAGTTATATCTCTCTTACTAACTTGTATGAAGCAATGTCATTAATCCTTCTTACCATCTTCTAAAAGCACATGGCTATAGAATAACCTTATACTGTTGTTATGTTCTGAAAGAGTAATTGAAGCTCATTATTAGCTTGAGGTGTTAAAGCTCTGTACACATTGCAGGTACTCTAAAACTTGTGTTTGTCTGTCTTGGCCACTCACTCAAAAAAAAAAAAAAAAAAAAAAAAAAAAAAAAAAGCCTCTCCTCCAACATAAAAACTGCAGTAAAACCCACAGTAGCAAAAACCTTGGAGAATAGTGGTATTTCACTGCCTCAAGCATTTTAAAGGAATGTTGGTTAGCTTTTCAAAACTGGCATGCATGTAGAACATGACCTAGTTCATTGTCACTTGAAGTTATTGTATTTCTTTGCTGTCTGTGTGATAGTTTTGGTTTTTTGTTTTGTTCTGTTTTTTTTACAGTTCTATTGCTTCATGTCACCTTGCTGAACTGTTTGCATTTGACTCATACGCTCTTCCTCTCTCTTTTCAGAAGAAATGACCTAGCCTGCAGGCCTCACTCCTGGCACGCAACCAAGTTTACAGAAAGTCAACCTGAGACAGCCACGTCACACCTTCCTTCATCCAATGCCTGCACTTCCTGGCATTCACGGTATCATGCAAGGTGAGACTGTGCTGAAGTTACGTGCATTAAACTCCGAAGGAAAGGCACGATTAGCGTGGGTCATGTTGAATGCTTTTTAAACCCCAAATGCAGTATTGCATTTTACTTTATTATTTCCTGTCCTCTCAATGCTTGAAGAAGGAACCTTGGAAGCTTTATGCATGGATGTTTTCAGAAACAATATGTTATAAGTGCGTGTGACTGAAAGGTAAGAAACTAATTTTACAGGCAGTCCAAAGAGTTGTGTTTGTAGCTCTCCATTCCGTTTCCATGGGCAGTGCAAAGTCCTAAACCTTTCTAAACAAAAAGAAACCACCAAAATTAACGTACTTGACATGAAATAGCAAAGGAAAGACAAATAGAAAAATACTGTTACTGAATGCTAGAAAGCCTTTTCCTAAAGGGAGGGTACAGAGTATTTTCCTGTTAGACTTTAAAGTGTTACTGGTTTTATTAGTTAAATTATCTTTCTGTAATCTGATCCTTCCTATGGCTGTTCTTGCTTGTGGAGAGAGATAAATGCTGAAAGTTGTTGCGGCTGTTGTTTAAAGCTCCTTAGTATTTGTTAGGTCTCATTCAGCACTATGGAAGAAATGCTGGCACTTGGGCAGTTCTAGTTGTGAAATTTGAAATAATGCCTGTTTGCATATTGTTGCAGGTTCTTGTGTGATTTCTGCTTGTCGGTAACATTCTTCAGTATTTTCAGAAGGATTTTTTTTTTCGTTTGTTTTGTTGCTTTTTTCTTCAGTCTGTTCACAGTTGAGCCATAGTTATGCTGGGCATTAAAGAAATCTGTCTTACAGTCTCCGTTTGGAAAGTAGACTCGTGTTTCTCTATTTATTAACTGTATATTCTCTTTAAAACAGAATGGAAGAAAATAATAATATAAGATTTTATTTTATACCATTATTAAAATCTTTTTTACATTGTTTGAATTCTTTTGAAGTTCCCTGATGTTTTAAAAATAAAAGTTTTAAAAATAACTTGCTATCTGCCATTGCATAAAATGTGAGTTAACATTTAGAAAGAAATAGTTTTCAAAATGCATTTCAAAACACTTCATTAGCAGAATTTTTAGCACGTTATTTATTTCCCTAATCCTTGATTATAATTGCTTGTGTTTTACTTTATTTGTAGAGTTTGTATTTAAGGTCCCTGTAAATAGGCTGAATTAGAGTTACAGATATGTAGACAGTAGGATTTCTTGTACAAGAAACAAAATTTAGAAATTCCCCAAATCCTCAGAGATCTGAGTTGCAATGCTAACTTAAGAATATTTCTACTTTCAGCCTCCTGAATCTTTTGATTGAGATGTAAGTTGGTACACGCTTCCTGTGTTTCTTTATGGTTGTCCTTATACCTTGTGAAAGTAACATACTATGAGACACACCTCTGAAAGTGTGATTTGATAGGAGCTGGCAATATTTAAAGTATGTTTGTTTTTAATGTGGTTTGCGTGCAGTTTTCAACGTGTTTTAGCCTAAAGGAAAAGGAGGAGGAAACTGTTGCAATTCCTTCCTCCTACATATGAAAAATATCAGCAACTCCTGATAGACATGGCTTCTAATAAAAAGGGCAAATTCTGCTCTCTCAGCTGCTACTAGAAGAGCTAGAGGCTTCAGCACAGTCTTAATACCAGGATTTCTAGGGTATTGCTGTTTCTGAACCCGTCAATCACTTGTGCTGCCCACTTGAAAGCCTAGCTGTTGAAAGATGATTTACTTTGGAGATTTGTCACACCTGGTGTCCAAGACCATTTCTAGGACTGAGCTGAATTCACACGATGGCTCCTGGAATTCTAACAGTCTCAGCGTGCCAGCCAAAGGATTTGGATATTTTGAGAATCCCAGTTGCAAAGTGGGTTTCCTTGGACTTGCTAGTCTGAAAAAAAAAAAAAGAAAAAAAGAAAAAAAGAAAGAAAAGGAAAGGCACCGAGGTGAATGTGTTTCACAGCATTCAGTAGCTTAAAGGAGCAGTATGTCAGGAAGTAATACAGATAGCCTGAGGAGGAGCTATTTCTAGCCAGAGGATCCAGATTCATCCTGGTGCTACTTCTGGAGATTCTTATGCTTCCTTGAGCTAACCATCTGAGACTGATCTTCACAGCCTAAAATCTGTTCTGAATGTAATACCCTGGTTCTCTCTGTGAGTGTGAGAACTAAATGACTTGTCAATCATGGTGAGCTCAACCAAGAGGAGAGGTGCCTGTTCTTTTCCAAGCAGGATATATCTGGATTTGATCAGGGGCAGCTGATCCAAACAACCCTATGGAAATTGTCATTGCTACCTGGGTAGATGCTAGATTAAGGCACGGGTTTGGTTGTTTGGTTTTGGTTTGTTTCTTTTTTGGCCCACTCACTGAGCTCGGGTCTTTGATAAGTTGCGTGAAGCTAAAGAAGGAAAGAGCAAAAGAGGCTTGTGTAAATAGGAGAGGGCATAGATCTGGAGCCCTCATGTCCACATCCACCATTCTGTGTGTATTTTCTATCATGTGACTTTTGTGCAAACACTGTAAATGGTCCTGGGAGTGCTGGGCTGAGTATGGGAGCTTCAAACACTTCAATGGCAGGGCAAGTGACTCAGATCTCGTAAGCCTTTGGTGCCTTAATTTCCCACTAACAAATGCCATCACAGAGTGGATGCAGAATTTTTTCCTAGCCCGCCCTAGACTACGGCTGACAGCATTTTTCTGTCTTAAGCTGGTAAGAGTTTAGACCCCACATTTTCTTCCCTTAGGACATGCTATAAAAGAGGAACGTATAACTATTTTTTTTCATTCTGCCCAGAAGTAGCTGAAACTAGTTATCTCCATTACTTGGTTATGGCCTTAAAAATGTGAGTATAAAGCTAGTGAGCTTTGAGAATGCTGCTTAAACTGAGATTTTGAGGAAAATTAGGGTCATGTACGGCTGATCTGTAAGTCCGTGTGGCCTGAATGTGGCCTGATTCACTGAAATGGTATAATTTCTGGGAGGACCAGAAGTGGAAACTCATCCTTAGGTTTGAGATGGGCTTGTTGGCCAAAGAGGAAAAAAAAAAAAGTATAGATTATTCGTGGCATTTGTTTCCCAATCTTCAATAGATAGTTTTGTGAATCCACTGGAAAAAAATAAAAAGTTGAGAGGAGTCTGAAACGCCACTAGAAATGGCTTTTGGACTGCCTTCTATGCCAGAGTGTGTGGGAGGATTAGCCCTCAACTAAGGACTGTGGGAGGCTTTGCAATAACGCATCATTAGAAACTCTGCTGATCTTTCTGTGAAGTTTTTATTGCGTTTATTAGGTTTCTATTAAGTATTTTCTAGCAGACCTCTAAGCTCTTACACTGATTGTCTCTGCTTCACATTTGATACCAGCAGATCTGTAAAATGGAAATAGAGGCAGAAGTGTCATCTTTATTTCAGTCAGTGCCATGTGCAGTCTTAGTGCTGATAAGGGGGAAGAAAACTGCAATTCAAAACCATAGCAATTCATACCTATATCTAGATTAAATTCTTCATTAACAACAGAGATCCTAATGACTGAGACACTTTTTGCATGAGCTACAGCATCTGCTTAAGAGATAAATTAAGGCCTTATTAAGTATCTAGTGAAATGCTTTGAAATGCTGAAAATGAAAGAATGAAAGAAATAAAAACACTGGATGAGGTCACTGCTGGGTCATCTTGTCAAAAACTTACTTTTAGAAAATAAATGCAAAGTATGCCTCCCCTTACTTCCTGTAAGTTGTTTTTGATCATGTTGTATTAAAAAAAAAAATTTGAATCTATCATAATATAAAAGCCCTGTAATTCCTATGTTAAAACTGAATCCCAAAGAACTGTTTAGTTGTCTTTTTTGCAGTATTTTTGACAAAGAGAAAAAGAGCTGTATCACTCTTTGTACTGATTTTATGTGAACTAATCTTATTTCAGTATTAGTGTTCACATACTTCTTTACAGCACAAGATGGAATAGATGCCTCCTTTAGTGTGCAAGATTTGATAGATGCTTGATATAATTATAGCTGCAGGGAACTAGAACGTTTTGGGATTTCTACCAAGGGGCTTTGCATGCAAAGACAGGAATTTGAATTGATATATAAGAGCGGGTAGTGAAGTTCAGACAGGAAGATGTGAGAGTAATTGGAAAGACAGTCATCTCAGCATCAGTGTGTTGGATTGACAGGAGATGGGTGCTATGAAAAATAATAATGAAAAGAAGTTGAAAAAAACAAAGTGAAGCTGATTGTGGTGAGGAAGAGAACATAAGCAGCGAGGTTTTGAAATAGTACCTAGGTAAATGTGACAGAGAAAGTGCAATGTCAAAGGTGGCACTTCTGTACAAGCAGGAGTGACAGAGAGGTGATGGTAAGGATTTTTGAAGAAAGGTCATAAGTTTAGTTTTGTCCGAGCAGAAAGTAAATTGCTTGAGATTCCTGACAATGGTGTGTAACTGGATGGAATTGAATGACTTTTTTGTAAAAACATCAAACTGAGAGTGGTTTGAAAGCATGTTGGCAAGGTTCATGTGGAGAGTCCGAACTGAAATGGTGGAATTTGAGGCAAGTGTTTTTAGTAAACCTTCGTTTTGAAATGAAAATACTGTATGAATGGGTCGGTTTGGATAATCAAGACAAAGGATTAACTTTGTGTTTTGAGTGAGTTTATTGGAGGTGAGCAGGGAAGTGCACAAGGTTAGTAGTTGGAAGTATCAAGGTGCTTGGAAAATAAACTGCAAAATAAGTTGATGTTTGTCCTGAGAAAAAGAGAGCTAATGGAGATGAAACTGAATTTGTCCAAAAGTTAGCAAGATCATCAGTTTGCATAGGGAAAAGGAGATCTTCGAAGGAGGTAAATATTGCTTAGTGGTGTAGGTGGAAAGGAGCCATCAGTTAGTTTTTGAGGTTTCAAGTTCTGGATTGGTGGCAGAGTGCAAAATTAAAGCCCCGATTTTGTGTCTGTACTCTCAGTTTTATTAGATTGTTTAAAGTAACTTCTACACAGATGGATTTCACCAGTATTAATAAAATTAGTGATCAAATATTTGTAATTGCATCATGGCATTTTTTTGACTGTTGTATTTATACTGGGGCTTTTTTTTGTTTGTTTCCTACCACAGCTGTTCTTCTCATGACCTGTCAAACTCCTGGGATCAGTCAAGTCTCCATCGTGCGTCTGACCAGTTCAGCTCTTTGGGCAGTATGGACAGCTGGGATCAAACTCCACAAGTAGCCCAATACGGAAGACTTTCTTCTGCAAGGTCTAATAGTAGCATTGACCATCTAGGGAGCCAAAATAAGAGGGATTCAGCCTACGGGTCTTTTTCCACAAGTTCTAGCACCCCTGACCACACTCTGTCCAATTCAGACACTTCTTCAACAGAGAATATGCTGTATAAAGTAGGCCATTGGGAGACATCTAAACATGGAAATAAGTCTGGACAGCTTTTGAACGATTACAGTGGGATAGAGGACAAACCTGGATATTTGCCAGCTCCCATCCAGTACGAGAATAACAGAAGTCCCAGAATAGAGGAACACCCTGATGTCAAGCTCGCTGGCTCTGGAAGATCCAGCTTTGGGCCCGTCTGGTATGTTCCAGATAAAAGGAAATCTTCCTCTCCTCCCCCACCACCTCCGCCTCTCCGTAGCGACAGCTTTGCTGCTACCAAAGGCCATGAGAAAGCCCAGGGCCCTGCATACTCAGAGAGTGCCAGCACACAGCACTTTACAGCCCTGAACCGATCTCAGACCAGGAATGACTGGAACTCAGAAAGTGTGGAACAGCAACGGCGGCCTTCCAGAGCATGTGACAGGAAGGTCAGTGGCTCAAACTATAAATCAGATCTCAGTTCAGAGCATGCTTTTTCTGCAGTTGGTGAAAGGTACAATAGTAATGCAGGAACTGTGAGCAAGCTGCAGTCATCCTTGTCCAGCACTGATGTTCGTTTTGCACAGCCTGCTTACAATTACCACCACCAGCACCAGTACAGTGATGAGAGCACTTTTTTTCATAACACAAGAACGTTAGCTGCACCTAAAGATCAGCAACCTTTTCTCTCCTATGGTGGTATTCAAGAGTTGCCTACTGGTCATTTTCATGGATACAATCTAAACCACACCAGGCTGCTCAGCGCTTGCTCTTCTTCAAACAGTGCTGCTGAACAGAAAGCAGACAACACTGGACAGAGTCGCTATTATTGCGTGACAGCGAAACAGCCTGCTCAGGGAAGTTCAAAGCCACTGCAGCTCAAGGATGACAACTGGAAACCTGCAGCAGGGGCTGACGTTTCTCTTGGACCTTATGAAAATCCTGCAGTTGTCACAAAGGTCCAAAAACCAAAATGCTATCTACCTCAACAATCTGTTGAATCTTCTATGGAAGGGTGTGAAAACAGTAGTCATTACACAGTGGACAGAGAGGGGGATGTTAGGTTTGCTATAGTAGAAGAGATGATAAAAACGAATCATGCTGAAAAGTCTGGGCAGAAGAAAAGCTTTGAGAGCAGCTTTGAGGAAAGTGAGAAGAGGTACTGTCAACAGGACTATGGAAAGGGCTGTGCCCTTACTGCTGAAAACAGGCCTACTCAGAAAGAGTTCAGGTGGGGAAAAGATGAGAGTAGCAAGATCTCTCCTCAGAGGACCCCAATGTTGCATTCTTTGGCTCAGGAAGGCAAAAAACACTCTGATGGCAGCCCAGAAGCTGTAACAGAGCGTCAGCCCCCATTTGACAATCACCTGTCTAAACAGGCACGAAGGAGCGACCGTTTTGCAACAACCCTGAGAAATGAGATCCAAATGAGAAGGGCAAAGCTACAGAAAAGTAGAAGCACGGCTACTTTAATAGGGTCATCTGAAACGGAGGAGTGCAGCGAGAACGGGAAGCCAGATGCAGCAGAAAATGTGAACGCCTCCCCAGATACGAACTTTACTAGCACCTACAAAGATCACCTGAAGGAAGCACAGGCCAGAGTTCTGCGGGCAACTTCCTTCAAACGGCGGGACTTGGAGCCCAGCCCTGCTGAATATCCCCCCAGGTCACCAGAACGGAAAGCTGGTAGTTACAACTCTTCTTTATTGGCTTTGGTTTCTGAAGATATGTCTGGATTCCTTGAGGCTACACAAGCTAAACCGAATCCTACAGGGAGTGGCACTCATCACGTTTCTCGCATTGGAGCCAGGAAGAGGTTCACAACAGAACAAAAACTGAAGTCGTACTCTGAACCGGAGAAGATGAATGAAGTGGGGATGTCAGAGGAAGAGTGTCGTGCCCACTGCCATCCAGAAACATCTGAAGAAGGCTTGGGCTCATTTGCAGACAGGTGGAAATTTTTTGAAGAAACAAGTAAGCCTGCATGTAGAAAGCCCGCACAGAAATCAGCTCCCCACAGCCTGACTGAGGGACTGCCTGAGAGGGCAGACAGGAAAGCGTACGGCGGGCAGGAGGGAGACGAGCCTTGGCATGAGAGAAGAGGTCAGGCAGCTTCTGTTGGACTTGAAACTGCACATGCTCCAAAAAGTAGCGTCCACCACAGCAGCAACAGTAAGGGTGCCGATAGGACTGTGAAATCGCAACAGCCACAGCGTCTGGGAACCTTTGCAGAGTATCAGGCATCATGGAAAGAGCAGCGGAAGCCCATCGAGGCAAGGAGTTCAGGAAGGTACCATTCAGCAGATAACATCCTTGATGTCAGCCACGAACAGCATGAGAAACCCCAGTATATCCACGAGAGATCTAGATCATCCCCTTCAACAGATTTCTACAAACAGGTACAAGCACCTTTTGTGTGTATTATCTTTTCATTGCCTATGAGAAGCACAGGGAGGTGAGGGGGAGGGAGAGCAAGATAATTTTTGTGAAAATTTTCAGTTTAGGATTGCATGTAATGTGATGTTAGCCTTTCCTTTGTGATAGAATAAATGTTACATGTAGCTCTAGTGATACCAGAGACTGTGTTGCACAGGCAATGAGTGTAGCAAAGAACAATTGGATAAAATAATTTCTTGTATATTGTATATACTGGAAGAAAAAAACTGGCTGATTTGATAATGTCCTCTATTTTAGTGCTTGTGGTGGCAGTGGTGATGAGGAGACGGTTGGACTAGATGATCTTGTAGGTCGTTTCCAACCTTGTGATTCTATGATTCTATGATTTTACAGTAGAGATGTAAGAGGATCAAAGCAATCTTGCACTTGGAGCACTTCATTTTTGTGGCTGCTTCCCCCCTTTCCCATTTTCATTCTTAAAGCTGCTCTCTGAAACTACAAGCTAAAATATTCCAAGGAGAAATAATACCTATATTTTTCCACTTTTACTGATGGTCTGATCATTTTCTATGCATTTTCGCTATTCTTCTAAACTTGCTTTGTGGAGAAACTACATAGAACAGAACTTCAGCCTGCTAAAGTTTAGAGATCTAAAAAAAAAGTATCTGCTAGTGTTAAAGCTACACTGCAGGAAAAAAAAATGAAACTGCTCTCTTTGTTTTATTTTTTGTCAGCTTGCTTGATTTAAGAACTATAAATGTATTCCACAGAGAGATGCCAAATATCTGTTCAACTTGCAAGTAAATATTAAGTTAATTTTTAACAGAGCAGGGCCAGGGAATGGCTGGCAGGTGGCAAGGGAAGTAAACAGAGAAACTTACTCTCTTCAGTTCAGTGCTTAAAATATGTTGTTGAAAGCTGCTACAAGATTGTCTGATATGTCTTGAGTTGAAGTGTACAGCCTGGCTTGAACTTTACCTTTTGCAAGAAAAAAGGGAGGCATACTATTCTTTCCTTTTTTTTTTTCCTGTTGAAAACATTGCATGCATATATACATACACATAGCACGTGTGTGCAGAATGAGGATAGCTTAGAAAATACTTTGGTTTCTAAAGTTGTGGACTCTTTTTATGCATTTTTTTCTTCAGGTTTTGCAGGAGTTATTTTTGAACTTTACAGGCAGACTTAACTATGCAGATAATTTAAAAGAGTAGAGATTTCAGCCCTGGAAATACTCACCTGGAAGTTATTTTGAAAATTAAATTAACTAAATTATTTAATAATTGCCTACCCAGCAGAAAATCGTCGTGTAATCTATTCCATGTATGCATTTCTGGTTTATTAGTCAGTGCCTTTAAGTTCAGTATAGGCCTCCTGGGGCAAAATGCAGACACCTGTTTAGGCACCTGGAAAGCATGGTGATAAGTACATTGAAGATGCTTACAACAGACTGAAGTAAATAAAGATGTTGTTTTGCATATACGATTTGGGTGATTTCAGGGCTAATGTGCAATTAAATTTTCTGTAGGTTCAGTGTTTGTAATGCAAAGCTATACTTTGGGTGTGGTTGTTTGAAGGTAGTGAGATAATACATTTCTGGAACAGCAGTGCTGTATGTTGTACTAAGAAACTGAAGTACGCACTCAGGGATTCAAAAGCCGTTGTATTGGCTGTTCTAAAATGTAAGCAAATCTTCTGTCAGTTCTTTGCTTCGTTTTTGTCTTTGCTAATTGGAAGTTGCAGAGGTTTATAAATGTTAAACCCTTCAGTAGTTCAGCAAACTGAGCTAGAAGCTCGAGTACAGGTCTGTAGTGCTGTGCAAGAGGTCACATAGCACACTGCTCCACTTAAAACCAAACAAGCTCGAGGCATGCTATGCTGTTGACTTCATGTATATTCAAACAGAGCAAAGCCACAAATAAGAGGTTCTATAATGACAGATTTTTCAGGAGTCTGTAACATGATGACTTGCTGTCTTACTTGTGCTATAAACCACTTTTAGGAAGTTCCAGTTGAAGTAAGGAGGCAAGCAGAGGATTTAAAGGAAGATGGGGAGCGTATTTTCTCTAAAATTAACAATCTGGATGAAAGGAACAACTGTGTAAGGTAAGGGTTCCTTGTTTTCTGGCTTGAAAGCATTTCTTGTGACAGCTCTTCTGATCTGATATTTTCCTGACCCAAATTGGAAGGTTGGATGTTGCTGTGATGTGTTGAGAGCTTTTACAATACCTTTTTACCTTTATTTCCCACATCTTTCTTACGTGCGTCATATAATTAATCTTGGAACTGATGTTTTGGGGGACCCTAGAGTGAGCCAGAAGAAATTATCAAGTGTTGAGTACATTACAGTTCACAGTCAGGTGATTCTTATTAGTGTGCATGAAACAATTCAGATTTTTACGTTTCATATTTATCAGTAACAGGTTTTTTGGTGGAGGGTGGGGGGGGGAAAGGAAATGCTTGAGATTTCCCAGAAGCCTTCCAGTATTGTATTTGGCAAAGACGGTGTGCTACTGGAACACAGTAGCACTGCAAATTGGACTTGACTCTTTTGTGCTTTTGCAGAACGCAGAACGTGAACAGAAGCCCTCAGAAGTTGTTTTCCCATTTGACAGCTCTACTTCTCTGTTAATGCGTGTTCTAATTAAACTGTGCAATTTTTGTAGACCTTCTTCAAATGTGTGTCTGTCACAGTGCACAGCAGAGTTATAATCCTCGAGATCTCATGTGTGGCAGAGTGCCCTTGTTCTGACTGGCAGTGTGCTGGAGCTGTTGTAATGTAACCAGTGATTTCTGATTGCTGATACTGCAGCTGCCCAGAGGATGTGCGACAGCGCGAGTGGGATTGTGCACATACTGCAGTCACCAGGTTTTATATCATCTTTTGTAACAAGAAACATGTGTATTGGAAAAATTACTGCTTTCCTTAATTCTGTAAGTGATACGACTTTCTCAAGGGGAGAGAAAATTCTGAACTGCAGCAAATGCTGCGACTCTAAGGCATGGCCTTAAAAGCTTGTAAAAAACAGTACTTGTGTTTTTTGTAAAGCTTTTGCATGCATATTGCCCGTCTGAAGAGCCCATCTGCTATTTTTCTAACTCTTTGTAGCCTTTGTACTTAGCGTAGTGATTTGTTAATGAGGAGCACGTGAGGGTGTGAGCGCATGCGTGTGTGGAGGGAGCTGGGGAAGGAGGAAGGGTGAGGGGGAGAAGCAGCACAATGAGCGTAGAGCAGGCAGCATCTCTGTGCAAGTGAAACGGCTCCATCCAGCATTGCTGAACCAGTCACAAAAGCATGTGCATAATACACCTACGCCAGCATTTCAACAGTGTTTGTGCAGCACAATTCTTGCTTTATAGTCATGGAATCTATGAATATCACATGACTGGGCACCAGCTGCAGTGACTTGTTTTTTGTGAGCCAAAGCCTATTTTGACATGCGATTTCAGATGCAGGCTTTGACCATTTCAGTGCCTTATGGGGGGTTTTATAAAGTGGTCTCTGACACATTCTGTCCCTCACTACTTGTGCTATGCAGAGGGCTCCGAGCCTTCTGTGTTTAAAACTAACATAAAAATGAAATCTCTCAATTAGACATTTAATTCCTGTATTGTGGCCTGGCACTGAATGATGATGTATGGCTATACTAGGGAAGAATATGTGTTTCTGTGCCTTTTCTTTTTTTCTTTTTCTTTTTTTTCTGTGATAGAATCATAGAATGGCTTAAGTTGGAAGGGACCTTAAAAATCATCAAGCTCCAGCTCCTTGCCATGGGCAGGGCTGCCAATCACTATAATAGGCCTGGTAGAAAGGAAACAGATTAATTGTGAATGAATGAATTTGGGGATTATTTTTTGGTGTGTGATATTTCTTTTTGGTGATGCTCTAAAAACCTTTAGTTCCCTAGTTTTAAAAGCTAGAAATCTGCAGACAGCTAGCAAATTGGCCCAATCTGTGATACATTCTTGAACATGAATATTAACCAAACTAAAAATCTTCCTAATGGATGTATTTAATACTTCTCTTGAATATTTTGGTTTGGATTATATTGCTAATGTTCCCAATCCTATTCCAATATTTTGTGCTACTGAGGCCAGTGTACTACAGTTGTCTTTGTATTTCCAGAGACAGCGTGACTGTGCTGGACACTGGAGCAGCCCTTCAGTGTTTGTGTTACATGCACAGAGACCTAAGCTGAGAAACAGATTTGGAATTCATGGATGCATTCTGTGGGTTAGAGACTTATCCAGCACTGTGTGATGCCTCTGGCCTTCCTCCCCCGCAGGGCACTGGCAAAAAAAATGGATAATTTGATTTTTAAACGAACTCTGAAAGTATGCCATTGCAGCATTCCTGCTTATTTTCCAGAGAAATACAAGGCATTTTCATACATTAAATCTAGAATTAAAAAAGGCTGGAGTTTTGTAACATCTAATGGTTAAAGTGAAGATTAAGAAAAAAATAAAAATTGCTTTGTAAGCATTTTTTTTCTCCTGGATTTTTTGCTGCTGGTTCATTTTGCTACAGTGTTTTTCTAGTTTTCTTTTTCTTTCTTTTTTCCTTTTTTTTTTTTTTTTTTCTTTCTTTTTTTTTTTTTTTAATGATTTTAAAAGTGATTTGTGAGCTCCTTTCATGTCTGGGCTGTATTTTTCCCCTCTGAGATTACTGAGCGCTTCTGATGAAGTCAAATTTTTTCATCTCCCTTTTTGGAAGCTACAGCGTAATCTAATGAATTACACTATTTAACAGCTTGTAGTATTATTTTTATAGGAACTGCCAGCAGTGGTCCATAGCAGCCATTATTATCTCTCCGGCTAGAGCCAAATCACTTTTGTTATAAACTTACAGGAGTGCAGTCAGTCAGCTGGTGTGAGCTGAACATTTTTATACTATAGCTTGATGCAATTTTAAGTATGTACTTAACTTGAGGACTGCTTTAAAAGTAGAGCGTGATTCTGCTGGTTTGTGAAAGAAAATGGATGCTTTTATATTTTTAATGATGCTACTGTAGTCTCTTGCAAACCAGTTATCAAAGTTTAGCTTCTTACTCATAAAGACTGTCCTCCTTCTTTAAGCAGATCTCACTCTGTCGAATGACATAAGCTGCTTATACAACAGACTTCCCTGTAAGTCTCCAGAATTTCTAAACCAGCATAGTCCTTCAAAAGGTTAAGGATGGAAATGTGTAATCTGGTCTGTAGTCTGTGGCTTCCTGCAGAATGACACGGCAGCCATAAATGTCAGTCTGCATCAAAAGAGCGGTACTTAAAATTCTTGAAATTCTCACCTAGTAGAGATATCCACAGCCGTTATATTTACTTTCTAAAAACATTTGACTTGTATTCCTCTGTTATTGTTTCCAGAATGTCTGTAAAAATTAAATAATTTCAGAAACTGAGAGAGGATTTCTGAGATCACAGTTCAGAGTCTTTCAACACTGACAAGTAAAGGAATACGTACATGTCAAGTACAGGACCAAAGCATGACTCAACTCTAATTAAACACTGTAAGAAGCTTCTGTTTGACTTTGCATGCCTTAGTAGTTGTTCCTACCTGAACTCTTCAAGACAGAGGAACAGCCTCTACCATATAAAACCAGAATGAAAGTCATTTCTTGATGCCTAAGTGGACTAAATGCCCAAGTTTAATATTCTAAAAAAGCAAGAATAAAGAAATAAAGAATAAAGTTTAATATTCTAAAAAAGCAAGAAGAAGACACCATTAAGAAACAAAAGCTGACAGAGAGGTTCCCAAGTTCAATACCTGGTGCTTCATAAGGAATCTGATTTTTCAGGAGCCTGCAACGTATCGGGCAGTGCAAAAGAAAATTAGATGACTCTGAAAGTAATGCCTCCTATTTCTTACGAGGGAAACAATATGAAGAGCAGTCTAACACTGTTTGATAGAGCACATTCTGAGCTACAAAACACTGATTTTCAACATTGTCATCACCGTTATCTGATATGAGTGGATGAGCTGACTCTTCATTTTGTGGTGTGACAGCTGTGCATGACTACTGAGAACATGATTTCTCTTTCATGTTGCTGTCACCACTGCTGAAATGCACCACTCACCCCTCACTGTACTTACATCCACTCCATAAATGTTCAGCAATTGTCAAAGAATATTAATGGATGCCATTTTTTCTACATGGCAGAATTCAGTGGCACATCTTTGCTTCCTATGCGTTTCCATTTCAGATGCTATTTTGTCAGACTGGCCCTCTACTACCGTCTGTCACACAACAACAACATGTAACAGAATATTGATGGGAAGGTTCAGCCTCTACTGCCATACCACCAACATCCACCTCTGACTTTGTACACCAGTATAATAAAATGGGAGGCATTACTTTCAAAGCAGCCCTTGCACTATGCCCTTGTATCCTTGAAGGATCTTCAGTGTGCAAGAATGTGAATAATCTCATGTCTTGACTCAAGTGAGATGGAAAAGGATTTACAAAGGGATGATACTTCACTTACATGTGTCTATATAAATGTGAAGCACATGCTTATGCTTCATACTCTTATAGAACATACCTGTGTGTTGTGATAATTTTCACTGAGCTTGTTCTTTATCCGTTATGGGGGTCAGGACCACATAGCAGTAAGGGCTGGTTAGCAGACGAAAAATCAATGTGACACATTTGGACATGTAATTTCATGTTTACAGTGGAAAAACAATGTAAATTGGACATGGAAAAATAAATTAGACACTGGAAATATTCTTAGAAACTACCCTTTTTTTTATAGCTCCACTAATTTTAAGTTTTGGGTTATTTTTTTTTTCCGCACTGTCAAACAAAAAGTATCAGTATACAATAGTGATATCTACTTAACTGAACTTTAGTTATTGAAATGCAAGAAGGCTTAAAGGGAATTTCCTTTTTATATATAGCAAAATGACCATTTGCTTAAATAGTTAAACAGAACTCTGCTGCAGGCATTCTGTAGAATAAAGAATACAAATTTAAAATCTGTTTTACTGCCTATGCATTGCTAGAATCAATTGGAATGAATATTGCGAGGTGAATGAATCTCAGTCATTGGAGGGCTTATCAGACATCACCAGAGATGTAAAAGCAAAATATTTTCACCCTCCTACCTTTTCCTCTCAAGGATAAAAAATGTGTCATATTGGATAACTGGTTCCTCAGACATCAGTGAAAAATGACTATGGTAAACATTTCCTGCATGGAATAACGAGTCTCAGTATTTTATGGTGCAAAAGATCAAAGTTCTCTCCTTATGTGTTACCTACAGCTGCTGATATTTTTCACATGAGCTCTTCTAAAGAAAATAACTATTCCTTAATGGTTTGCTGATTATGGGATTACCTGGCATGTAGTAATTCATAGGAAAAAAGAATACGCAATTACATTCTGATCTAATGTGCAGTGTAATAACAATTTTATGTAATCATTTCATTCAAGAGCATGTGAAGTGTCTTCTTTTTAAAATCAGTTTTAAGTACAATGGGGATTTCGATAAAGGCTTAAGTGATCTTTTTTGACAGAAATTGGTTTGAATTAAAGTGAGAAGACATGCTTTTCACACAACCCAAATTGACTGAGGTAATGCTTCAGGTATCTGAATCCCTGACTTTAAAGAAGTAAGATAAATAAATAAATATGTAGCTTTCTCCTGCTCACAGGTTGTGTGCAGCTTTGTCTCATCATTTGGAGGAAGTGAAGGAGAGCCAAGATGCTTATCCTCTTCACAGGCTCTCAGCTGCTAACAAGACTAAGAATATGAGCTGCTGAAGACCTGTCTGTTTACGCTAGCTTTTCTTTAAGATATGGATAGGTAATGCATCTGTCAGGCCGCCTTTTTGCCACCAATCTCATGGTATGTGTGATATGGTCTAATGAATGATTCAGTACTGTCTCGAGCTGTTTTAAAGTATGTATTTTCCTCATCTGAAAAAAAAGTTCTGTGGTTCACATGTGTAGAGACTACAAAGGAGTGAGCAACCACCACGGTGTATTCATGTATTAGATGTTTCCAGCCATCTTTTGTTTTCCTGAGTTACCTATAAATACTGATAATTGTTACAGGTTGCCGTGAACCACTATGCCTTTCCAGTATACTGATGAATTTGCCTGATTAATAATAGCTAAATAACTATTACACTTTAAGATGCTGTAATGTAGAAATACTAGTGTATGAGAGAAGTTGATGGAAGTTGATTCTTAAATGTCATGCTAGGACAGGCCAAACATTTGCCCATTCCAATTTCCTTTGTCTGACTGAACAGTAGTAGCAGATGCTCAGATAAAATAAAAACAAGGCTGACATGGAACTATGCTTCTGGGGATCTTTGCCCAGCCTCTGGTAACCTACATCTAAGAGATGCAGTCCTAAGTATTTGTGGTTAATAGCACTTGATAAGTTCGTCTTTCAGAAAAGTGTCTTACTGGTTTTGGACCCACACTGACTTTTGACATACATCAGTAGCTTTTTGTAATGATGTGAGGAAAAGCATCTCTTTTTGAAAGAGGGAGTGGGTATGTCTCCTCTGTGAGAGCTAATGTTCCCCTCTTGTATATCTACAGCCTCCTATGTTCCTTTTGAAACTTCAGAACTGCAACAACTTTGGTGCACTATAAATTCATAAGGTAACAATCCCAGGTGATACTACAGGCTTGGGGCAGAGTGGCTGGAAGACTGTGTAGAGGAAATGGACCTGGGACTTTTTGTTGACACTCAGCTGAACAAGCACCAGCAGTGTGCCCAGGTGGCCAAGAAGGCCAATGGCATCCTGGCTTGAATCAGAAATAGTGTTGCCAGGAGGAGCAGGGAAATGATCATCCCTCTGTACTCAGCCATGATGAGGCCTCACCTGTAGTACCATGTTCAGTTTTGGGCCCCTCACTACAAGAAAGACATTGAGACCTTGGAGCATGTCCAGAGAAAGGCAATGAAGCTGTGAGGGATCTGGAGCACAAGTATGGGCTGAGGGAACTGGGATTATTTAGTCTGTAAAGAAGGAGGCTCAGAGAAGACCTTTATCACTCTCTACAGCTACCTGAAGGGAGGTTGTGGTGAGGTGGTGGTCGACCTCTTCTCCCATGTAACTAGTGATAGGACGAGAGGGAATGGCCTCAAGTTGCGCCAGGTGAGATTCAGGTTGGATGTTAGGAAATACTTTTCCAAGAGAGTGGTCCAACACTGGCATGGGCTGCCCAGGGAGGTGGTGGAGTCACAAACCGTGGAGGTGGTTTAGTGCAGAAATATTGGTGATAGATGGACAGTTGGACTGGATGATCTTAGAACTCTTGTCCATCCTTGATGATTCTATGATTCTGTGATGTTTCATTGTCACGGATGATAAGCTGAGTGGTGTGGCCGAATTGTTAGAGGGAAGGGATGCCATCCAGAGGGACCTTGGCAAGCTTAGGAAATGGGTCCTGCATGAAGTTCAGCCAATGCAATATTGCACACCAAAGTCCTGGGGGTTACTTTTCATGTATTAAATCTGAATTTAATCTATTGTTTTATAGCTTATTCACTCAGCTGTAGGAATTTCTGTTAGCAATACCTCTAGCCTTCTTTTTCATTTATGTTGTAAATCAGATAGATACTGAAATCTTTGCCGTTCATTGTGTCCCATGGCAGTTAAATTTTTAGGAGCCTCTGGTGATGAGAGTCTTCTAGAAATCTGAGTAGTCTGTCTTGAAGATTGCTATTGTCCATGGCTATAGAAAACCTTTCTATGAAGAGTAACACGTGAGGCATAGCTTTTCTGCACAGTCCCAAATGAATAGCAATCATTTTAACGTACTAGTTAGTACATCTACTGAGTCTCTTAATACAATTTCTACTTCTTTGGTTAACTTAGGCATTAAGTTTACAGATCTGAAATTCTCCAGGTGCATAATGAATATTTTTTTTTTACTATTGTTCTCTTCCTTTTGTTCTTCTTACCACTTTCATGTCTTCCTTCCACAAACATTGCTTTGTGCAAACAGCTGTCAAAGTATTGTGTGGATGGATAGTTTCTACATCGCAGATACTGTTTTAGCAATTGCCTCTGTGAGTCTAAGATAATTATTGTCTAGACCTGGCAACTCATGACTACCCACTTAATTGCGGACAGCTGAAAATAATATAAGACCTGTTCTTTGCTCAAGCAGATGTGAAGGGAGTCGTGTATTTTATCCTATGGGTTTATTTTCTTAGTACTCTTACTACTACTCATGTACTTTTTTTTTTATTTTTAATCCTAGAACCTTTAAGAAATTATAATGCAATCTCTTTCTTGTTTTGCTAGAGCAGTTCTGATTTTTCATTATTTGGATGGGTCTTCATTTCTCTAGTGGATGCTATTTTAATTACTTTTTAATTCAACTTTTCAGGAAGAGGGAAAAAGGTCTGCTTCTTTGGTAGGTATTGTGCATTTTCTCTGAGTTTCATGCATTGTATCTTCAGTCACATGTTCTCTTAGCATTACACCATCTGGTTTGTTCCTTTTAAAAATATTCTTCACTGTTATGTAGATGCCCTTTTCAAAACTAAATACCACAGTGTGGATTCTTACTCTTTCAAGAATGATTAAATACATATGGCCTTTGGCACAGGTTAGCTCTTCAGTGGCGAAGTTCTGAACTAGGTTCCTTTCAAGTCAGGAGTTGAATACTGGACTATCCCATTGTAGTAGTCTGTGTCTTCCATCTGTTGTCCATTTTAAAACTTTCAGGACTTCCTGAGTCCAGAGATCTGTGGTTCTTCAAGAGTAGCCCAAATGCGTTATTTTGTGATCTAGGATTGGTTATGGCTGAATGAGAGTGCTAAGGAAGATGCTTGCTGTCACTGTTATTTCTTGGTTGTAGTATTTACCCTCCGTACCTCTCTTGCAAGATGCATCCATCCTTTCTTTTCGTTTTACAAGATGGGTTAATCTTGCAATCGTGACAGCTTTCCATCCTAACAGACTACTCCCATTGCCTTCCGTTAACTCTCCTAGTAGTGTTCAGCCCAGAGATGGTCAGATGCATGTTTTAGTGTACTAGGACACCAGCCTGTGAGTCTGCATCCACAAATCTATGAGTCCTGATGAGATGCATCCCAGAGTCCTGATGGAATTAGCTGATGTAGTCACCAAGCCACTCTTAATGATATTTGAACAGTCATGGCAATCAGGTGAAGTCCCTGGTAAAAAGTCCCCGGAAAGAAAGGCCACATCACACCCATTTTTAAGAAGGGTAAAACCGATGACCTCAGGAACTACCAGCCTGTCAGTCTGACCTCTGTGCTGGGAAATATCATGGAGCACATCCTCCTGGAAGCTATGCTAAGGCACAAAGACGACAGGGAGGTGGTACAGGAGAACCAGCATGGCTTCACCAAGGGCAAATCCTGCTTGATCAGGTGGCCTTTTGTGATGGTGTCACTGCATCGATGAACAAGGGAAGAGCCACTGATGTCATCTATCTGCACTTCAGTAAAGCTTTTGACATGGTACCCCACAACATCCTTCTCTCCAAATATGGAAAATATGGACTTGATAGGCAGAATGTTCAGTGGACAAAGAACTGGCTGCAGCATCGAGTCCAGAGAGTGGTGATCAATGGATCCATGTCTGAATGGAGATAGGTGACAAGTGGTATCCCACAGGGGTCGGTGCTCAGACCAATACTCTTTAATATCTTCATCAGTAACATCAACAGTAGGGTCAAGTGCATCCTCAAAAAGTTTACAGATGACACCAAGCTGTTCCATACAGTCGACACACCAGACGGAAGGGATGCCATCCTGAGGGACCTAGACAGGCTTGAGCAAAGGGCCCAGGAGAACCTCATGAGATTCAACAAACCCCAGTGCAAGGTCTTGCACTTGGGTTGAGGCAACCCTCACTACCAATACAAGCTTGAAGATTAGAAGATTGAGTGCAGCCCTGTACCTGGGGGTACAGACGGATGGGAAGCTAGACATGAGCCAGTAATGTGCCTTCACATTGTGGTCCAGAAAGCCAACCATATCCTGGTCTGCATCAAATGAAGCACAGCCAGCAGATTGAGGGAGGTGATCCTGCCCCTCTACGCTGTGCTGGTGAGACCTCAGTTGGAGTGTTCCATCCAGAAGTGGAGTCCTAGGTACAGGAGAGATATGGACCTGTTGAAGCGTGTCCAGAGGAGGGCCACAAAAATGATCTGAAGGATGGAACACCTCTCCTACGAGGACAGGCTGAGAGATGGGACTGTTCAGCATGGAGAAGAGAAGGCTTCAAGGTGACCTGATAGTGGGCTTTTAATATCTAAAGGGGAGCTACAGGAAAGAAGGGGGCAGACTCTTCAGCAGGATCTGCTGTAACACAAGAAGGGGAAATAGTTTCAATCTTAAAGAAGATTGATTTAGATTGGATATAAGAAAAAAAAACTTTTACAGTGAAGGTAGTGGTGAGACACTGGCACAGATTGCCCAGAGATGTGGTTGATGCCCTGTCCATGGAGACTTCCAAGGAGAGGCTGGATCAGGCCCTGGGTGACCTGATCTAGCTGTGCATGTCCCTGTTCATTGCAGGGGAGTTGGACTAGATGATCTTTAAAGGTCCTTTTCAACTCTGAGGATTTTATGATTCCATGATTCCTCACCCCCAAAAGTGAGTGTTGACAAGTGGTAAAAGCTGGAGAAGCCCAAGATGTCATCCTGGATGCGCTAAAACTGAATGTGATCAAGAGAATTGTAGTAAGAGAAATTTTCTGGAGAGAGGTACAGAGACCATTTTGTAAGATTTCATTCCTTTTGCTGTTATTCTGGTGTGGTTGTACTGCTTTTCCTGGTAAGAGGGTTAGAATGAAGACTACCCAGAAACTAAATTCTTGTTGTATCACTTGATATCCAGATATCTTCTAGCAGCTATTCTAATGGTATGAGTAGGGAAGGTTAGAGGTACTCTCTAGCGATTATACCTATAAAAGTATCATAAGCTGATATATTATAGATTTTATTTTTCCCTAAATATCTTGGGGGAAAACATTTTGGAAACGGGTGATTGATTTGTTTCTTCAGTACAGCAGAACACATGGAGTGACTTTATGTCCTTGCAGTATGAGCTAGCCTGTAATATGTTTGCTCTCTCTGATAGGCCCTCAGGCAGCATGAGTTGTGATTTGCTGTCACACGTGAGGCAGTTTACAACAATAAATTTCAGTAAAGCTTTGTGTAAAAATAATGTAACAGTACTGCTTTCCATTTCTCTGTGTGGGACAGCAGTCGCCATCTATTAACCAATTGCTTTGCTTTATGTAAACAGTGAAGACAAAATGAGCTTTCTTGAAGTCTTTTTTTCTGTATATTGAAATCAAATCAACAGCACTGGGAAACAAAAAAAATTAGTGGTAGGGATTAATTGTCTCTCCACATTGTGTAATAATATCAAACAACTGCGTGTGACTTTATATACAGCTTTAATCATATCTTCCTCTTCAAGTAGTTATCCTTTAAAATGACCGTATAATGCATATTAAAGCCTTTTCCACAGCTTTTCTGAGTCTATATGGTGTTCTTCCAGAAAAAAGGAACAAAAGTGGAGCTTTGCTCTCATGAAGGCCGTGGTGCATCTTAAGATGGAGCGTGGGGGTGGTAATATGCACAAACGCATTGAGTTCTTTCCCTGCAGAACCTCCTCCAAGAAGAGAGCCTGTACACACAGCACATGCAAAAAAGATCATGCTGGAGGGCTGTTAATGAAGACTCACTTCTAAAATTAAAGACTTGCTTATTTGAATGTTGTTCAGAGAGGAAGCTGGTAGTATGCCGATCTTTTATAATCATTTTTAATACTTCACATTTGTGGGGCTCTTATTGCTGAAGCACAGATCGTGATTTTCACAAATGGGATGAAAAAAACTTAAAAAATTAAAGGACTTTTAGAATCTTTTCTTTTTTTTTTTTCTTTTATAACCAAAACCAGGAGATGAGGGTGGGGAAGTGGGGGAAGGGAAAAGCTTTGAAGTCTCTGAGATCTTTTCCCTGAGGTCAGAAGTTTCTGATGATGTAACATACAATACAGACCAAGCCTTCACTTATCAAGGTTAAAGTTGACGGAGCTTGTATGAACTTGTCAATCATAGGAAGCAGGCAAAAACAAGCCAGCTGTTGTGAGGCATGGCTTTGAAAATCCTCTGTGTTACAGTAAATGAGAGGCAGAGGTTGAGACGCGCTCAGCTCTGTGAAGCTTTCGAGCTGACTGGCGCATTTGCAGGGATGCAAAGCTCCCATCTCCAGTGAATGCGGGTAAACATCTGTAATCCTGGTAAGGCTGCCTTATGTTTGCTGCTTGAGTGCTAGAGAGACAGTGGGATGCACGAGCCCTGGGGAGCTTTTCCCCTCTGTTCTGGACAGAATATCGCAGTATGGATTCATACAGTATTTCTTTTGTTCTCTGAGTACACGCTGTGTCTTCTGTCTCTATCAGCAGAAGCTACAGTAACAAACTAGGAATGATGCAATGCTAGTGCAGGATTTTATTTCGCTTAGTGTAGATGCCTGTTGTATTGACTGATGTTTTAGGAGAACAGGGGAGAAAATGTGAGCTGATTCCAGCTAAGATGCTCTGTGTGCATGTGTCCCTGCACACGCGCTGTTTTTAGCAGCTTTTGTTTTCACAGTTGGCATAACGCACCCTGGAATTAGACGGCAGTGCCTTTCAGAAACGTTTGTTTTCTGCACCGAGCTGCAGAACTGCTGCTGTGGCTGAGGGTGCCAGGCTCAGGGTACCTCCCGGCGAGGGGTGGTACAGGAGCTTCCCAGCCCATCGCTTTCCTGGCAAGCTCTGAGCGCAGGCTCACCCGGAGACAGCTCCGCAGCAGCGGGAGATAGTGACTGGGAGAGCAGAAGTGGATGTGACTGCTGGAAGCAAGCGGTGAGTGCAGCGCTGAGTGAAAGGTGGCTATTGAAATGGGTACATGTGCATGCTAATTAATTTCAATACCTCTTTGGCATTTTGGTCGTCAGAGGTGAGCTGTGTGTTGTTCATTTTGGTGCCTGACTGAGTAACCCAGGTGACCTAGCTATTATTCACAATGTGTTTCATTTTATAGCTCCTGTTACTGCATTTTTGTTCAGCTGCAAGCAGCTGTTTTCAGTAGTAATAGAAACAAGAAAATAGCAACAGCTTGTCAGAAAAAAAAAACCTAGAGGTTAAAAAAAAAATCATAAGAATGGCAACTGGAATGTAGCTTTTTTGAATAAACTAACAAAAAAATTCATTTTTTCTTTCAGCTATTTTTAACAGCAATGTGATTTCCTTGTTAGCATTCTTTGAAAGTATTGCCTTTTGTCTCTGCAGTGGTTGCCATTTCTGTAATATGATGGCTCTGGTTATACTGTTGGGATATTCTAGTGACTGAATTCAGTGTGTAAGTACAGAGCATATTAACTGGTTTGCTCATGGGAGCAGAAGTCATTTTAAATTCATGCAGGCAGACCACTGTGTGCTAGGGCAGACATGCAGTAGGTAAAGGAATGAGAAAACAGCTATAAAAACATGATTTATTTTTTTTTATCACTGATATTTGATGTGCTGCAAAATGGAGGAGGTGCTGTTATTTTCTGATCTAATGAAAGAATAGCATCTCTTCCTCTACCCTTTCCCACAGTATTTTTTCCTCCTGCATAGAGGCTCCTGTGCTGCATGAAAATTCTTTTCGATCACATTTGATTTTTTTTTTTCCTGTGGACCTATGCATTGTGCTGTTATTCCTGACTGACTGGCCTACATTTTACTCATCAATGTTGTGACTTTACATACAGGCTGCAGAATTACTGTCTGTTAAATTTAGATCTGACTTTCATGGGGAGAGAGGTAATGCTTTTAGAAAGAATGTGAAATGAAAATCCATTGTCGTGTATGTTGCCACGCAGGCAGGACACGAGCAAAATTGAGGTTGGACAGGCAGAGTGATGAGCAGGACCCGTTACATTTCTGTGATAAAGCCAGGTGATTACATAGAGGTTGTTAACTGGAGTGACATTTTGTTTTATCACACTGGGTGCAACATCTAAGCAGTATCTAGTGTGACTGAACAGATAGCTACCATCAAATGCAGATAACATTAACAGGGATTGTAAAAAGGAATTGGAAAACCAGGGTACATCATGATAAGTGGGTTGTAGTGTAACAGTGGTGCGCTATGGGGTGAACTTTGTGAAATATCTTGCTGGTTTTGTACCTTACGTTGTCTTCTGCTGTGTATCAGGGCATCTTTTTTGAGAGAGAGAAAAAGAGCAAGAGATCAGCATTCATTATTCTTCTAATCTCAAGGCATGTTTTAAGACCTTCTGCACGGATAGTGGCTCTGGGATGCTAGTTGCCATCATCTGTCTCCTCAAGCCAATGGAGTGAACAGCTGTCCTTCCTTGCAGTGATTTTTGTGCTGTGCCTCTTCTAGAAGTAGTTGCTGTGGTGCAATCTTCATCATGGTCATTGAATTACATATTTTCTAGAGGATCCTCTATTCTGTGTATTTGTTTAAATTTTCTGTGTTGCTTCATATTCCAAGGTCTGATTTGTTGTCTCTGGAGTTGTTTTCATATCCTCTATGTTGTGTATAGTGCATATTCTACAGAGTAGGTCTTAATAGCAGATGACAGTGCTTCTGACGGTGCTTGTCAGAAAAATGGACCACTGGTAATAATTTCCCTTGGAACATTCAGACTGTGGTGTTGTAGTGTCACTGTCTCCTTACTATTGTTACAGCAAAACCAGCTTGAGTGTCAAAGCCTTAATGGCTGCTACTGGAGCCCCTGAAAGAAAAAGTATGTGGGACTCAGATGAGGATTTAAGTCCCTAATCTAAGTAGATATCTGCATGAAAGTGAAGTGCCTACTGTAGGTATAATCCATAGATATCTTGAGCTTGATTCACTTGGAGAAATGCAGGTATCTGGAGAGACCTGAGCTGGCCAATTGTGTCCCACTTGGCATGGAGCTGCCAGCTCTTAGGGGGATGTATGTCTTTCAGTGATTAAAGTTTCTGACGTGTTTGGGTAACTACATCGAGCTCCTACCAATGGATTGGACAATTAGCTTGTAGAGGCAACTTTAGTGTGAGCTGAATGTCTTAGATTGCACTGACTGTATCTGTATGGATTGAAATGTGATACTACACATCTGGCTCTCAGGTAGACCCTTAATTTTTTCCTGTGCATCCAGTTCTAACTTCGTAGCATCCTTTTGCGGTCTCAGGCAGAACTGTACTGGGTAGGAGAAAGTACTTTTTATTTGCAGGCTATTGCACAAGTGCTTTCGGATCCCACTGTGCAAAGTGCTATGCAAATACACAATGAAAGCATAGTTTCAGCGCATAAAGTTCACAGCTGAAAAAGCGGCATAACGGCAAAGACTGTGCCTATAAACAGGGTTTTGGCATAAGCAAAGACTGTTTCACAATTGCTGTAAGCCACATAATTATCTGTTTTGAGCCAGGTCAGTTCCTTGATCCAATTTTCTGTGAGGCTGTGAAATTTCTACTGTTAATACAATGAAGAGAGCAGGAAGACAAAATTGGAGTAGACTGTGACTGCCTGCCTCTTCAGGCAAAATATCTGCATTAAAATCAGCTTGAAAGAATTGCAAAACTGTGGCCTTGAGTATGCGGGGCTTGTTGTAGAGTGAGGACTCTTAGGGAGGATTTTGTGTAGGTAGGAAGGCCTTTTTTCTAGGATAGCTTGTGGAGTTTCAGAAGGAATTTAAGGTAAATCGGAAACAGCTACTCCATTTTCTTTTGCCAGTTAAGGCACTGGAGTACACTTTGTTGCTTACATAACCGTTCTTAAGTTTTATGGTTGCGCTGTAGTTGAGGTCTTTAACAAAACAGTCTGTTTTTAAAATGTTAGCTGATCAATTTTTGCTAAGGTTATTTAGTCTGGGATTTTCAAGTTGGACCATCTTCTAGCACTGTTCGGCTTGACTTGAAGCATTCTCAAGAAACTGTAAAGATACCTACACATCAGATACGTTGGATTGACTGGGTTCATTCCCTTTTATTGAGATACAGCGTTCAATCAGATCATTCTACATTTATGTCCTGATTTAGTCAAATCCTGAGTATGGGACAAAAGAAGGAAATAGTTTGGGGTTGTTTTTTACGGCAACCAAAAATGTTATCCATCTGATAGGTATCTGTAGTTAATGATTCATTTTGGTAATTGCTCATTGACTCCACCAGCATGCTCCTGTTAGCACGTGCATGTGTATCTTATACACTGTTGTTATATTGTTGCTGAGAGGTGGCAGGATTGAGGAGGAGGCTTGGTTGGTTTCCCTGAGAATTTCCATGGCTTTTCAGTGCTCAGTGTATATGCCTGGAGCTAGCAAAGCTGAAAGGAAGCTGGGAGATACACTTTTCCATTCAGGAAGAAAATACGAATGTCATTTTTTAAGATGTATCTTTCCACTGTTGTAGTGGGCTTCCTTGTTCTGCTGAGTGACTATAACCAATGATGGAAACATGAGCCACAGAGCTGAACCAGCTGATGGATGACTGTGAGCCTCTGGAAGAGCTGAACCCTATTCTAAACAAGGTTCTTGAAAACAAAGCAATTCCTTTTTTTTTTTTTAGTTGGAAGCACTTTTGTTCCACCTCCACCCCAGTTTAGATATATGAAAGCTCCTTCACTTAATTACCTCGGGCACTTGCATACCTTAAATACCCAAAGCAGGTACAGTAGGGAATGTTTGTGTTAGCCCTCTGTGTTGGATTCGCTTTTCCCAAATACCACTGAGTATCCTCAGCATAAATCTGTTGATTATACTTCCTTTACAGTTCAAGGTAAGTGCACAATATGAGAAGCCTGACTATCAAACCTGGAACAGCCTGCCAAGGATGAGGAACATGGCGGTAGCCATCCTGTCTTCATTGTGTTGGAAGGGCTCTGGCACTTGGATATTGTGGCATTGTGTTGTGGGGATTGGGAAGCTTTAGGTTTGAAGATACTTTAAAGTTTTTTATTAGGAACATTTTGTTATCTAGAATGAAAACTGTAATTAAATCAGTAGTCGTGTTTTTACTGCATCTCTTGCTTTGTGATGTTTGCTTGTAGATGAGGTTGTTTCAGTGGTATGTTATCCCTGAATAATTCTGTGGGGCCTCATTTCTGAATTGGCCCTATTTTGGGCGTACCATTACATGAAGTACAGACAGATTCTGAGTAGCTCAGTGGACTTCTTTCTATTGATAATAATCTAACACCTTTGCAGGTTCTTTCCACTGTTCTCCTGGGGCTTGAAGCTTGTTTTCTTTTCCTCCTTTCTGAACAGTAAGCTGAAATCTTTCCAAAATAAGGTGATAAGCATGTTTTGCATGAAGATCCACCCACACTGAATGCAAACTAGCCTCAGTGTTGAATGTAGCCACCTTTTCCAAAGCCCATTTTCTGTGGCACTGCATAATGCTTGATTAATTTTCTGGAAAGGGTATGAAAGCACGTATGGAATCACTTAATTTTGTCTCCACATTTGCAACCATAGTGTATCTAAATACATCTGTGCTGTGACTCCTTATTTCCTTGTACTTTATTTCTGTAAGGTGACAGGATTACCAAAGCATTCATTCCTTGTGAGCCAGGGTAACAGTAAACAAATTTTGCTACTTGCTTTGGGTTTGTAAACGTGTCAGATTAGTGGTGTGCTCCTGTTTGTTTCCACCAGCACACCCACTTCTGATGTGCATGTTAAACTCAGCGTGTACTTTACAGACTGGCAAGGTAGTGCATGTCATTTGTCTGCAACATTTTGTGCCATGCCCATGATTTTTATGTGCACCTAAGTGTAGCTATTATACTGTGTAATAATATGGTTTATGTATGTGAAGATGAATAGGGAGGCATGATTTTTTTTTTTGGCACAGGTTAACTAGAAGAAAATTATGCTGTGCATAGGTTATCAAGACAAGGAAGAATGCTGATTTAAACACAGTGTTTCATACTTAAGGCCTGAAGACTTCATTTGGTAAATATTTCCATTAAAATTAGGGGAACCATTTACAGGCCAGTTCTGCTTACATTGAGCACTCTAGAGAAAACCAGCTGACTCCAGAGATGCCACATAACCAAATCTGAATAGCAGTGGCCAGGCTTGGGCCTTGGTCTTTCTGGCCTTAAAACGTTTTATTTAACAACACTATCCTTAGTCTGACGTTAAAATGAGAGTCAATAAATACTGTCTTTATAAAATAGGATTGACTCAGAATTTGTCAGACAACTTGAAGTTTTCTGAACCAGCTGCACTTAGTTAAGAGCAATATGAGGAGATGTCACTTGAAACAATATTCGTCTCTTAATTCATGTTAAATCAAAAATGTACATGTTGAAATTGAATTTAAAAGTTTTACACCACATGAGAGAGAATTTGGAAGTAAATTGAGAAAAAGCCATCTCTCTTAGAGGGGCAGCACTGTTTTGTTACTGACGCATAAAAATCCATATGAATTATGATTTTTAAAAATCCTATCCCATCAGGCAGCTTAATGAAAACGTCCAGGTTTGGTTTTTTTTAGAACTGTTCACATAAGTGCTAAAACATCACAGATCCAAGGACTGAACAGAATCATTTTGAATGTAATTTGATCGTACAGGTGTGAAAAATAAAACTTTCAATTTGTTGTCTTTTTGTAAAACGTCTTGGTTTGTTTCTTTGTTTATTTTTTGAATTTAATTAAAATAGTAACACAGTGTTTAATTCTCCTTTTCTTTTTGTCTTGAATTCATGATGTCTCTAACCTGTTACTTGTTTGGTCTTCTCTTGTCTCAAATGTAATTTTCATATATACTGATGTTAACCACCTACATACTTGCATTCAAAACTGGTACGGTAAGCTTAGTAACTTGCTTATATTGAAAATTGTAGTTAACCTTACTTTACAAATACGCTGGGAAAGATGAGTCTTTCACAGTCTCCTCAAAGGACAGCTTGAGCAGTGCTCGTCTAAAGGATGGACCCATCAAAATGCAGAGCCCAGAGCTGTCAGTAGCACAAGCCATTAGTAGTTCTCTGAAGCTTTTTACTTTTCTAAGCAGCTTCTTTTCTAATCTCTTAGTGTCTCCTCAGCCTCTTTAGCAGAAAGCAAACCTGACTCCTTTCAGGGCTCCAGAGGTACTTTATTTTTTCTTTCTTTCTTTCTCAATCTGTCTCTATCTGGCGAAGACAAATGAACTACATATCTTGTGGCAGAGCACAAGCCTGGAGCTGCTAATGCCTGTTTCCTGACTACACAAACAGAGAGTACACAATTGGAATAAAATAAAAAATATTACTGTGCAGAATAAGGCCATTTTGGCCACTGTTTGTCATTTATGCTGACGTTTAGCTTCAGCAAACATTTCGTTTGCACTTTTACCTCATTTTTCTCCAGTTATGCATATCTAAAAATTCAACCTCAAAAGTTCATAATTAAATTTCAGTGTTCAGATTTTATTTAAAGTGACATCAAAATATTAATTTTGCATGTACAGAAGAAACACATTTTCTGCATTTCACTGGTGACTCTGGAAGAGAAGTGGAATTACATTTTAGAACAGAAATGGAAGAAAAACATTTGCACGTTTGGCTGTGCCACAGACATTTGTGCTTCAGCTTTGCTATGCATTTAGCTCTGCCATGTACACTGCAGTGCCTCAGGTTAACTCAAGGTTGTGTCGCACCCTGTGATGCTACATACCCTAATTTAGCATGACATTATGCTTTGACTCATCATGTTAGATTAAGTACACAGAGAATGTTTTTGAGCCGTATACTTACTCTGAATTGCAGGAGTTAATATTGAATGTTTGCTGTGATCTCGGTATTCAAGCTTTTAGGCTTCCTAGATCGTCTGTGGCCTCACAGAAATAAAACAGCAGCATGCTAATGATGTTTTCTTCTCCCTAGGCAAGCTGATATCGGGGCCCTAAGAGAAAACCCACGGGAAAAAAGGGATCAGCTGGGCCAGAATATAGGCCACAAGTGGAAGGCATCTGTCAGACCTTTGCATGCGAGAGAGCCGACGGTTTTGTCTCACGAGAGCCGCGGGAGATCTGGGACGTTGCCTAGTGATTACAGATACTCTCAGGAAAACGTGAATGAGAAGAGCAAGGACTGCAGTTTGCCTCATCTTGCGTGTTCTGAGCCACAGTCCTTGAACGAGAACCACTCCTATCTGTCCCAGGGCACCAGAGAGGAAAGTCACAGAACAGAGCCAGCACTGCTCAACAAGAAACGTGGACCTGCTCCTCAGAGGCCTCCACCACCTAAAAGAGATAAATACAGGCGACCAGATAATTCTGCACCATCGCTTGGTGCCTCTTCTGAATCCTTGCTGGCAGCACCCAGCCACCCCTTTCCGTCCTCTTCCCCCAGCTCTGCTGAAGTGTTTACAAGTCACTCATCTCTCTGTCAGAGTCCCGTAGTTTTCAATGGAAAACTAAAGAGTGATAATCCACAGGAACTTCTGCAGGCATCATCCACAGAGAATGTTTGTCAGCACTTAGAAGAAAAAACGCACCTTAAGTCCGAATCTGTGTTAACTTCCAGCAAGTATCGGTACCTTCAGAAACCTGACATGGAGACATCAAGGTCCCCTTCTCCTCAGTTTGCACCACAGAAGCTTACTGATAAACCTCCTGTGTCTGTACAGGATGACAACCCAGCCAGGTACTAGCCCTAATTCTTTAATAATTTTAATACCCTTTTGCCCACTTAGGCATTATTAATGGTTGACTGTTCTATTTCTTCAGTAAAAGCACATCCTTGGGTTCATTAAGCATAAAAATTTCCAGTATATCCTAAAAAGACCTAAAACTTCTGTGAAATTCCACTAAAATCCATGAGCTGGTCTGGGGTTTCTTTTAGTTGACTGATGCTTAATAATGAGGGATGCAGCTCAGAATTAAAGCTGGTAGACAGTAGAGAACAGAAGGTTAGATTCTAATGGATTTTCCAATGTCTGGGTAGATTCAGAATGTTTGCTGACCGTTGTCATTTCCTCTACCTCAGGCTCCGTGTGAATACAGATCAGTTTAGGGACAAAGCAGATATGGGAAGGGGAACTGTAATCCTTTGTGAGAACATCTGGTAAGGTGTACTGTGAGATTATGACTATTATCATGTTCCTTTTACAACGAAATTTGGCATTTCAGGTAGTCTGTTGAGGGGACTGCAGTGCTATTCATAGTGAAGTGGACTGAAGGTTCTGCAAGAGAATGTCAGTCTAGATAAACTCAGGATTAGACAAGCCAGCTGAAATTAATTCATTTCTGTGATTGTCGTGTGTTGCTCATATCGTAAAAGGTTATTCTCCTGCCACATAACAAACTTGTCCATGAAGCTCAAGAATGTTAGTTTTCATTATTCTTTCAGCACTATAATTCGTGGTTAAAGAATGAAAATAAAAATCCACACTATCTGAATGCTGAGATGGTTTCTCTGTGCTAAAGCAGTTGAACTGCCTTTCTTTACTGTAGTGCAGATGATTAAAAAGACTCAGTCATCCTGTTTTCCGATGCCTTATGACATGGAAAGCATAAACCATTTTTTCTCTCTGTGGATGTTAAGCATGCCTTGACAGTTTTCCTCTTTAAAAAGGAGGTAGGAATGAAATTTCTCCCTGCAGTATTTTTTAAGACAGAGAAAGAATACAGTATCCTAAGCAAAGTGCAGGGTGTTGTGTGGTCTCTAGCACCTGTCTGCTAAGGGGGGTGACAGTAGCGACTTCTGTAAGGTACTGTTTTGGGAATAGATACAAAAGATGCACAAAAAAAAAAAAGCTGATTGTATGTGGCCTTCCTTTTCACTGAGCTTTAATGCTGAAATGCACACTGATGTATGCTAAATTACATGCCCGTATCTGAATGATATTTTGAAAGTGGTTTTGAAAGTGCTTAACTTAAAGTGCTTAAGTATATTTTTCATTGACATTTTAAGATCTTAAAATCCGTGCTCAGCTGCTAATTACATTACTTAATAAAACAGGTGTTAATGTCAGAAATATATACAATCTTATGCTATCCTGAGAGAAAAGTCCTTACAGTCCCAAAAGAAATGCAGATCATTTTAGGTAAAGAATTGCCATCAACTAATCTAATTTCCCCAATTGCCCCTCCCACGCTTATGCACAGATTTTATAATTCCCACAAGTTCAAAATATGTTCCTCTTGGAGTCCTGTTGGATCTGAAAGGTGTAGGCTTTATTTAAAAAAATAAAATTAAATTTAAAGGCAGGGAATGACTTAACATGGTTCAGCCAAGAACATTTTCACCAGATTGCATGAAGAGAGCAATTATACTTACAGGGAGGTCAGACTGAAAAGCAGAGACGTGAGCAAGCTCTTGAAAATAACAATCATCCTGAATGCAAAAGCCCTTGTCTGATGGCAGTGGAGGAGCCAGGGCAAAAGGGTATGCAAAGGAGGACTGCACATTTAAGGAAGTGTTCTTTTGGCTGTGTTAGAACATTAATAGTAAATGGTAGCCTGTGCCTGCACTGCTATCACTGCTGTACTGCACTGTCTTATACAAGCTTGCTTGGAAACCTGTGAGAATTGTTTAGTGTTCAACACGGGATAGAAAATCTGCCCCAAATGTGTGCAAAACCATGCATCCAAAGCACTTGAGGAAAACAAATGTCTATTGGGAGGCTATTTGGAAGCAAATACACTTTTAAAATGTAAGATGCTTCTTCTGGAAAAGACAAAGTCAGATAGATTTTTGTGTTCTTTGCAAAAGAAAAATACAGCATGGAAAAGTATAAGTTTATATTTAAGAAAAGTGACACACCCATGTTTAGAGGAAACAAGCTGTAGTATGTCTTGGTCACTTATATGGAAGGCAGCAAGCAAGCAAGCCAGATGAAACTAGATATTTTAGCTAGTAGGCAATGTTCCTTTACTTGCTGTAGGGCTTCCAAACCCACATTATGAGAATAATTTTAAACTTTCTGCAAACTCAAAACCACCAAACTAGACTTTAGTTTCTTATATGGTTTACATACAGTACAAATGTTTTAGTAATGTTATTTAACATGTTACTGTCCAGTTTAAAATATTAGCCACCTCTTTAAGTAGCTTTCTTTCTTGAATGTCCAAGGTGGCCCTTTGTAGTACACGGTACATGATTTTGGCTGTAAGCTTCCTTTAAAAGGAATAAGCAGAATTGTGTATGTTATCCTTTAGTGCAACTGATTTTAATCCTTTAGGCAAAAAACTAGGATGCAGCTGTGGGATCTAGTTACTAAATTTCTGTATCTCTTAGGAAATTATACAAATTTTTAATCATGTAGTTATGTTTTGAACAATTTCTGAGTTTTTAGTGTGCGACTGTTGCAGCTCAGGAAAGGCATAGCATGCAGGATGCTTCCATTTGATCTGCTGTCTTTTCCATTGGAAGAGCTAGGAATTAATGTGAGAGCAGCAGAAACTACCCAGACAGCTAAATAACCTGTCAGGCCAAAAGCTGAAGCAGCTGTTAAGTCTGCAAGAAGCCAATGAGTTTGAGGTCGAGGCATGTTGCCTTCTGAATGTATGGCAGCAAAGGATTGTTCAACAGCACCATTTGAAAACCAGGGCCTGAGGCTGGACCCTTGTGCTCACAAAAATGAACAGAAGTCCTGTTCAGTGAGTATCGTGCCAAGCTGATATTAGAATTACTTACAAATGAACTAATGCTATTAAGAATGTGTAGGCAAAAAAGGAAAACCCGCAATTTTAGGGTTTGAGATGCAGTACAAGGAATGTTCTGTTACTTAAATCTTTCCTTTGCCTATTTTTATATTCGGGCTTCCCCTGATTTGTAGATAAGAACTAAGATATAAGGTTCTTAAGTTTCTCATTAATTTTCCTCATTTTCTAGAATTGAAAGAGTTATAGACAACAATACTACAGTGAAAATGGTTCCCATCAAGATAGTTCATTCAGAGAGCAGTGCAGAAAAGGAGAGCCGGCAAAGTCTTGTGAGTACAATGGAACCACCTGCTTTACCCAGCGGCTTGGAAAAGGACCAAATTAAAACACTCAGCACTTCTGAGCAATCCTATTCACGATTCTGTGCTTACACCAGGCAAGGTGTAGAGCCAGAGCCAGAAACCAAAACCAAACCAACTGACCCTCAACCAGCTGAAGAACCTGGGAACAACTTGAAGGATGGCAGTGCTACTGTGCCAGCAGTCAGCTATGTAAAGGCCAAAGAGAAGACCTTGGAAGACTGGAAATCAGAGGAACTCGCTAGAGAGATTGTGGGAAGAGATAAATCTCTAGCAGACATTCTGGATCCTAATGTGAAAATAAAAACAGCGATGGATCTGATGGTTGGAATATTCCCAAAAGATGAACACCTCCTAGAAGAAGCTCAGCAGCGCAGGAAGCTCCTTCCAAAAGTTCCTTCTCCAAAAATTTCAGAAGAGAAGTGAGTATCACCTTCTGTAGGCCAGTAGTTCCTTGCAAGCTGCTGTCCATGGTGCATCAGTTTTCTGGGAGGGATGAAGAACTCCCTATTTAACATTGCAACTTTTATAAGAGTTTTCCACTAGAATGGCAATCAAGAATGAATATAATTAATTTCAGAAAAAGAAGTGTTGTACAAGCTGACACTTGTCTGAAAACTATTCGTGTGACAATTTAAAGAATAATTTATTTCTTCCCTGTCATAGTAGTTAGATATTTTACCAAGATTATCCAGTTTGGTAACTTGATAGAAAGAAGATCAATATTTTAGTAATTATTATGTGATGAAAACTTACAAAGACAACTAAAAGATGTAAAATTCCATAGAAAGACGTTTATGTTCTATGGGTCTTTTGTTTTTCTGAACTGAGTTATCAAATTAAATTGTAGCTTAGTTGAAAAGTTCATGTTAGTTGCACAACCAAAAAGCTTCAACCATAGTATCTATCCTACATTTGGCAGCCTGAAGAGATACCTGACTGAAGTCTTTGCATGGTTTATTAAAATAGAGCTTTACATTTCATGACATCATATTGTCAGGAAGAGTCAATCTGCCTGGGGGTAGGATGGCCCTATAGACTGCCTAGAGACAGTCTGGATAGCTGGGCTGAGGCTGATGGGATGAAGTTCAACAAGACCAATTGCTGGGTCCTGCACTTTGGCCACAACAACCCCAGGCAATGCTATGGGCTTGGGGCAGAGTGGCTGAAAGACTGTGTAGAGGAAATGGACCTGGGAGTTGACGCACAGCTGCACATGAGCCAACAGTGTGCCCAGATGGCCAAGAATGCCAATGGCATCCTGGCTTGAATCAAAATAGTGCTGCCAGCTGAGCAGGGAAGTGATCATCTCTCTGTACTCAGTCACAGTGAGGCTGCACCTTAAGTACCGTGTTCAGTTTTGGGGCCCTCAATAGCAAGAAAGACATTGAGGCTTTGGAGCGTGTCCAGAGAAGGGCAATGAAGCTGTGTGAGGGGTCTGGAGCACAACTCTTATGGGCTGAGGGAAATGGAGTTATTTAGTCTGTAGAGGAGGAGGCTCAGAGGAGACCTTTACCACTCTCTACAGCTACCTGAAGGGAGGTTGTGGTAAGGTGGTGGTTGACCTTCTCCCATGTAATTAGTGATAGGACGAGAGAGAATGGCCTCAAGTTGCGCCAGGTGAGATTCAGGTTGGATGTTAGGAAATACTTCTCTGAAGGAGTGGTCAGGTGCTGTCATGGGCTGCCTGGGGTGGAGTCACAAACCGTGGAGGTGTTTAAGAAATGTTGTGCTGAGAGACATGGTTTGAGGGAACTGTTGGTGATATGTGGACAGTTGGATTGGATGATCTTAGAGGTCTTTTCTAACCTTGGTGATTCTATGTTTCTGTGAATTCCATTTGAAATGTCTTAGTTCCATTTCCTTCATCATAATGGTGAAAGCTCTTCTTCGTGACTTCAGTTTTCTTTTTTAGTGGGTGTGTGCTGACTCCATACAAATTTTATTCACAGTGTTTGTTTATCCTGGTTCCATACGTAATTGCTTTCTGATTGAGTCCTCTGCTTGTTGGTGAAATGATGGCTTGAGAATATTGTCCTTTCTTTTCAGTGATTAGGATGTCAAGGCACTAAATGAGAGTTTTGACTTTTTACCAGGAAAGAAGAGCAGAATGCACCATCTGCCATCTCCCTGACAACCAATTCTACTTACTACAGCACATCTGCACCAAAGGCTGAACTGCTGATTAAAATGAAGGACATGCAAGAGCAGCAGCAACAGCAACAGAGCGAAGATGATTCTGAAGATGAGCTGGATCATGATTTGTCAGAAAAGAAGGTAAAAGACATTTCTGAATGGTTAACGTGATGCTCTTAAAGTACATGCATTTCATTAAGCAGGAATTGGATAGCTGAAGAACTCTAAATAAAAGATCTTGCACTTGTTCAAGGCCACTTGAAAAATTAGTCTGTTTTTAGAGGAAACTGGAAGGATGGTGGAAGTGGAGAGGGAGGAGAGTAAGTGTCCAACTGAATTTAGGAATTTCATGTTAGGTGCTTTATGCAGCTTGAGACACATTTTTGAAGGGCTCAAGGGGAGACCTTTAGAGGGGTTTATTCTCAATTACTGTTTCTCATTTGGGATATTAGTTGTTTCTCTCACTTGCTGTGTAGAAAAAAAAATTAATGCTTATGTATCCCACTGTAATTAGTGGTGATTTTAGTTGCTCTACATTTTCAAAATTTAGGTCAGGGATTTCATTATGTTATGAGAGGGAAGGTGTCTCCCTTCTCCTCCCCTCCCCTCCTTTTTTTCTCATTTGTTTTTATGAGCAGCAAATCACTTTGCTCCGGGTTTCTCCTACCTCACAAAACAGAAGTAGTAGTGGTGGGAGAGAGCTAATCGTGTTGCTGGATGCCATGGAAGTTACTCATCACAAGGGAGGGAGTCTTCTCGACTCTTGTTCATCCCCACCCTCACTCCCATCCTTGGGTGTTTCTGCTCTAAGGTCAACATAGTATGCTAAGTCTGAAAATAACAATATATTGGCATTCCAGTGGTTTCAGATTGTGCTGTTCTATGTTAGAATTATCACCCTCGTCTCATTTGTAATTTGGCACAAAATATTTTAATGTAGTTCTCAGTACAGATAAGCTGGAGGAAATGGTTGGTTTGTTCAGTTAAAGAGATGTATTTTAACTGTTTGCCTAAGCCAGTAATGCAGTGGCGATCCATTTTTTTCGCTCAAGTTAACCTCGTGTCTAATAATCAACTTTCAATTTTGTGATCCAGTCCCAAAGAAGTATCTTTGAATTAAACACTAGGAATATATTTAGTTGCTAAGACTGAGACATTCCCTAGGAGACTACCATCCCTGCCTCAGTAGCATCCAACTCCTGCATTGAATTTGGGGAGTTTTCTGTGTTTTTTTTGCTTCAGTGTTTTCTGTGACCACTCTTGTCTTTCCCTCCCTTTCTCTGCCCCCACCACATCACACAGCTCAGTACAGCGTGTTCTGCCAGGGCATGACATGGCTGCTGCTGGAGAGCTGCCCTTGCCCTCTTGCCAGAGACCCTGCATCCGACAGCTGTACTACTTAGACAAATTAAGGATTTCACTGCATTTGGAATAATTCATTTTTATCTGCTGCTGCATGTGATGGTCATGTTTATCTTTTAGTTTCCTTCTCATTAAATATGTAATGGAGGTGAGCTGAAGGTAAAATTAAGCCTTTCTTGAGTGCCAAACAAACAGGACATTAAACATTTGTAAGCAAAACTGCTCTTGATTTGTGTCTGTAAACAAGCAGAGTGTATTGCCCTTTATATTTTCCTCCCCCTACTCCTCAGTTTCAGTATACACCACTAGCCATATCAGAAGGGGAATACTTCATGAAGAGCTTTTAGCAGAGCTCTCCTATCTTCTCAGTCTATACATACTGTCAAATGTTGCTGTTTACTTCTCTCCCTGCTCCTCTGCATGCAGTAGGATGTGAGCACTCAGTTCAGTGGGCTTTCAGCTTGGATCTTGTCAGAAAACATATATAACTCGTGGTAAGTGGGTCAGGGCATCTTTATTAAACAGCCAGGATATGCAACTTGGCCCAACTTAGCAGCAGGCTAACAAAGGATCATTAAGGACTCTAATGCTTCGATAGCACACTTCGTTGACTTCGGTTATTTTAGGGGAGATGCACAGCCAGAACTTCTTTCTTGATTTCCTAATTTCAGTCTTATCAGTATTTTAATTTCAGTCAACTGTAGAATGACTCCCTGCTCTGCAAACCTGAAATGTTTAGGGTTCTTTTCCTATTTACTTTTTTTCTTTTATGAGCTGTAGTGATGGTATGACTTTGAAAAACATGCGGGAATTCCTTACACAGATGCTCCAAAATGAAAGAACATATATTTGGGGTGATCCCTATCATGAATGGTGCTTGTGTCTCTTGCTGAATATGAAGTATGTTTACCACAATTATAAAATCTCGAGCAGACATTGAAGACATAGCAAGACAGTTTTCAGTACTTAAAAAAATCTACATGTGGCTGAGTAGGAAGGGTCCTGTGTGCCTATAGGAAAACATCAGTACCTCCTAGAGAGTCTCATCATTAATAGAAGAAAAACTAATTTCTTTTTTAGGCCTGAGATTTATGCGAAATGAAGCAGTGAGCTAAAAGGCAAATAATTTAGGGAAACATGCTGATCAGCACCTGAGTGAACCACCTGAGAAACACTCTGCTCTGCTACTTTCTACGTTGCTAGTCAGATGAGCAACAGTTACTAGGAAAAGATAGGTTTTCTTGTTCAGAACTCACAGGAGTAAATTATTCATCTGCCGGTTTTCGGATGTAGATTGGAAATCTTTTGGCTCATTGAGTATTGAGCATCATGCAGGTTTTCTGCCGGTTAGCCAAAGCATGTGGTGAGCTCACAGTCGCAGCGTGCAAAGACTGCTTTACCTGGACAGGGAGCGTTCAGTGGTCGCAAACCAAATCTTGAAAGATACAAGAGTCTTGAAGAGGGGTTAAATATCTTCTCACCTGCAAAAGTGTTCCGTAAGAGCCTTGTTTCAGCTACTGGCAGACATGTAATTAGGATGCTTCTATGAAAATATTTTTTTCTAACTATTATTTTTTAAGAAAGGAACCTGGTTGGATTCCTGATCTGGACTGTCAGTCCTGATTGGTAAATACTGTGCACATTTACAATCTTTTTTCATTAGTGTAAGTCACAGAAAAGCTACAGAAATGAAAAATTTGAGATAATAACATCGAGTAGAATAGTATTCTGTTGTTCCATATGATAAAACAGCAGCAGTGTATGTGCATGTCAGCTGGGGGAAATAAGAGCCTGGCACTGTGACCTACATAATCTAAATCAAACTGTGCATTTGCACTAAAAGGGGAGAGGGAAAAAAATCAAATCCTGCAGATTAATCAGTCAGTAAAGCAGGCATCTGTAGAACTGCTTACTACCTTAATCTTTTGGACACCCAGACTAACAGATAACCCAAAACCAGATTAACCTGGCCTAGTATATTAAATCAAAAGGGAGAATACCAACCCAGATAATCCATGTGTTTGAATTTCTACCTTCAAAAAAGTGTTGCATTACTTGGAGTATGATTGCCTTTGGTTAAGATGGCAGACTTCTCTTTGTTCCCAGAATGGCAATGACTGTTTTATGACATCTGAAAGCAATAGCTGCTACCAGTATATTTCTCTGTACTCATTAAGGCTTGCAATCAGATTTTTATTTAGAGGGGTTTCCTAAAGAAAGTAATGAGTAATTTTTTTTATTTTTTTTTTTTTGCAAAAAAAAAAAAAGAAAAAAAAGGAGTAATCTGTTCAATTTTCACTTATAAATGACAATAATAGGTGTATGTTTAAAGAATGATATGGGGGAATTTTCATACCTGAGATTAGCTGAATGCCAAATATGCATATAAGTTTAAGTTAATGGGGTATTTTTGGAGTGCGATTCATGTCACATTAGGGTAGACAACTGACTGTAAGGAGCTCCACCCCTCATGCACACCTGAAAGCTGATGAGGATATCTGAGACAGGGCCCTCCCACCCAGATGCAGGGAGGCAGCACAGGTGGAGCACAGGTCATTAAGGGAGGATGTTGGGATTCTTGGTCTGGCTCTACTGGTGACCCACCTACAATGATTGTTCCAAGCTAAGGCATGCACATTCCAGGCAATGGGACATTATACTGGAGAAGCTGACAAAACTGTAAATTAGGTAGTATTTTTGGCTGGTGTAGGACAACATTAGTCAAAAATTGTGTGGTCCTCTGTGAGAGCCACTCTGCACAGGGCAGCTTTGTATGCTGTAGAACTAGATTTTGTTTCCTGTTCTATGCCATAGGGATTACGGTTTACCTACAGAAATGCTGTATGGCATTGATAACTCTCAAGATTTTCTGAGTGAAAGGGCTGCTGTTTGGAAGGGAATGTTAATATTCTACAGAAAGGAATAAAAAGCTTAGTAGTGCCCTATTTCTAACTGTCATGGTGAAAATACAGGATTGTTTTTCTGGTGCTGTTCTTGAAGTGTAGCTCTTCAAAAAGGTACTCTAGGCACGGTATTGAGAAGAAGGATGTGCTGTACTTCATGCGGCTCCATAGTAGGCTTTGAAGACGTTCAAAGGAGCAGTAGTAATGCTGACTTAAGGAAACATCTTTCATCTTTTTTTTCCAGAAAGGTGAGTTGCTTTAGCACAGGTCTCAAGCTGAGCATTATAGATGTGCATTCTGAACCTTTGAATCCAGTGTCACTATAGTTACCTTAGACATGTATTTATGTATAGTGCACTCGTTGTCCAAGCCACATGGGAGTTTCAGTGTATTAAAAAAGTCACATAGCAGTGCTAAATTTCTGACATGACTTTCAGAATTAGAAGCGGGGAAAAAGTGATTTGTGCTAATAAATTCTCATTCCCTTTATCTTCCACAGCAAGAACTTATTGACAGCATTAGCAGGAAACTGCAAGTGCTGAGGGAAGCTCGGGAGACACTCCTGGAAGACATCCAAGCAAACAATATTCTGGGGGAGGAGGTGGAGGCCATTGTGAAAGAGGTCTGCAAACCAAATGAGTTTGACAAATTCAAGATGTTTATTGGAGACCTGGACAAAGTAGTCAACCTCCTGCTGTCACTCTCAGGTCGTCTGGCCCGGGTGGAAAATGCTCTTAATAACCTGGATGAAAACACCTCTCCTGAAGAGCGGGTAAGAAAATACAATAGTAACGTAGCCACATTTAGTGAATCTGCTAAGGTTTTTTCCTTGTATTCATCTGAAACATAAAGGGATAATGAAAGGATAGATCTCATAAGGCCATTACCCTTAGATTTCTTAAAACTTATCTCTTTGTTTTGCTTCTGCTTGGAATACTAAAACTACAAAAAAACTATTATAAAACTGGTGGCTTGGCAGACAAGTGGTGTTTTGGGTGGCAACATAACTGGAAAAGAAGCTCCTTAGAAAAATATTAGCAAAAGAAGAAAGCTACTAATGAGAGCATAACTAATGAGATAAAAATACTGTTCTCTCTGACAGTGCAAAAGATGGGAAAAGGAGTAAGTGTGACTTTGTGTTGAAATACAGAAAGCTTTCAGATTTCTTTATGCTCCACAAGGATTGTGATTTAAAAAAAAATTGTGAGACAAAGAAGTTTCCTGTGTGCTCCAGCTTCCTCTACAATGCCTAGCAAGAAAGAACAAGTATTAAAAATAGAAAAGGGGGATAGGGAGGCATTGCAAAAAGAATTTTTCAGTACAAAACATATTTTACCCAACCAAAATAGCCTGGTAATCAAGGAGTCCAAGCAGATGTGAAAATTCCAGTAGCAGTCACGGTATTCTTACCTGTTGGACCCTACCTGTGAGCATGCTGGACCACATAATTTAGTTTCAGATCCCAGCAGGCCTTAGCTGGGAGGCCGATATCTAGGGATACAGATATGCACTGAAGAAGAGATTTAGATGTGGGAAAATCACAGGTCAAAATGACTATAGGAGGGATTATGTGTCAAGTGAGTTTAGCCTCTACAGTTAAATGAATGTGAAGTGGGATTTGTGGCTTGTAGCTGAGAGTTGAAGTGCCAGCAGCGTTGTGTCAGTGTTTTTGTCCATGTGCTGTGGATTTATGTTGTTTCCTCAGCATACTTCGTTGTCTCATCAGTAAGTGCTGCGAGTACTTGGAAGCTGTGTTTTTGCTGTTTGGCTCCAGATGCTGCCAAGCATATTTGCTTAATGGCTGTCCAGACAGACCCCTTTCTGATAGATGCAAAGGGAAGGTATTTGGCAGCTTATTAGAGGGCAGATCAAAGCTTCTGAAACTTAGAGAAATTTAATCCTCTTTTAGACAGATTTTTTCTAAATGTGGTTGCAGTTGCCTAATGGGTTCAAAGATGGGAGTGTAAGCTGGGGAAAGAGATACCAGATAATATAAGTGCATAGGAAGCACAACTTGAGAACTGATAAAAATAACTTACTTAGCTAGATATGGAAAAAAAAGAAGGTAAGCAGGTGGTGTGGTATAGGTGGTCAGAAGTTGTGTTTTCTGCTATCACATGTAGACTGACAAAAATCCAAGCCCCTAATATATTCCAATCCCTGTTTGCCTTCTCATGCACTTACACCATAGTTTTGCCATAGTAACATCAGATACGTGTCCAAAGTGTCAGTAAGAGATGCTTCTCAGATTATGCCCCCAGGTACTTGTGACTATAAATATAATTTGTGCAGAGGTACATATGTATATCTTTGAATTTAGGCTGGCATGCGTGGCTTCTTTTGATTATCATTTGTTATTTTGTAGCTCACATGATTATATTTGGTGTATTACTAATGCATCACGTGAATAAAATACAGGGGAGATTACTTCCATCCTGGGATCATGTCCCTAGTGATCACTGGTTTTTGGGTCTTGTTTTAGCTGATACTGTCTATTAAACATTTCTCTAGGAAACTCACATTCCAGGAACCAGCCAACAGTTCAGTGGGCTTGTAAATAAGCAGTACCAGCAAGCAAATGATTGCTGTTGAATTAATATTCTTTCCACTAGATGGTCTGTTGTAGGTCTCTTTTGCTATGAGAAACAGTATCAGATGTTTCAACTTTTGCTTCTGGAAGTGATCTGATTTCAGATGTTAATCTGAAATAGCTACCAGCCCCCTTCATTCTACACAACTACACCAATGTCTTCCCATTACTTTCCTTATCAACCAAGGTCAGAGCATAGTAAGAACCCTGAAGCACTGAATGAGCGGTTCATGGATTTGATCATGTGTGTAGGCTCACGAGACTTGTTACTGCTAGACTAAGGACAATTGACAAGGGTAGCAGTTTAGGAAATGGATGTTGGGAAGTCACAGAGGTGGAAGAAGTCCCTTTTCATATGGCTGTGGTTCAAAACAGCAATAACTGAGAAAGGCTCTCAATAGGAAGAGCCAAAAATAGTTCCATCAGAGCAGCTTTAGATAATCCTTTGTATGGATGGAGCCTCAAAACAATGCTAACTGAAAAAAAAAAAAGCTTTCTGCACTCTGCTTTGCTCTAATCAGTTGAGGTCCATCAGATGATACAGCCTCTAACCCATCTGACAGTGTGGTATGTCCAAGCAGTTGTGCCTGTAGGCCTGATGAACCATTTAACCATTACTCAGAGTCTCCTCAAGAGTGGCATCTTGAGCCTACTACTGTTTCACTTTACCCTTCAAAACAAGCTTTCTGGTGTCAGTCTTTGACAGTGGTGAAATCAAATTTGAGACATGTTTCCGTTTGCCTTGTGCCTTTCTACATCCCCTTATTTGAGTCATGTGACAGGCATGGTAAGAAGAAATGGTACAATTTAAATCTCAGGATTTTTTAAAAGAACTAAACATCCCACCACAGCACTAGGCACGTTGCTGTGCAGCTGGGCTAGCAGCTGGTTGATATATGACCTCTTGTGTTCATCAAATCCTGATTCTCCTGCTGCTTCTGCATGTGTACATAAATAGCAGAGGTATTCTGCTCCCAAGTCTGGGGCTGGCTGCTAGTGAATTTTGGAGAGGAGTCTTTCCATCTCTTTGCAGCAGATAGATCTGCTTGCAAATTACATGAAATGGTTTGGTTTTTGTTTTTTTTTTTCCCTGGCTTACACTCAAAGGCAAACTGAACTGGCTGATGATGTATAATTTCTGTCCATGTTTTTCAGTGGCTATCTTGAACCTTGAGCTAATCTAATCTGCATATTTTCAGTGTACTAATAGCTGAAGTCTTAGAGTTTCACCTTCTAAGCACTGAGTGGTCTGTACAAGAAGAGACATCACTGGACATGTGTGCAGCTGACATACATCTGTTACAGCTCACTGTTGTGCATCCCTCTTTGTCTCATACTTCTGCCTTGAAAGGACAATTTCTGTAGTCTACAAAAGCAATTTTCTGTAAATCCTTTAGGCTGTGTTCTTTAGCGTGTGAAGTCCAAGTGAAAAAAAAAATTGTTAAATTTACTTGAAGAGCTTCACAAAAGCAGATCATGGTTTATTAGAAAACATAGATCTCAAAGAAAATGTTGAAGCAAAGCTAAAAATTACAGCACTGTACTTCTTAGCGGCACTTTCTGACTAGGTTGAGAAGTCTGTACTGGAATTCCTGACATCTAGTAGGCCAGTCACACTCATCAATGCTGGAAAAATACCATCATTTCTAGGCAGGCATCTGAACGAGGTTAGATTAACAGTGCTCTTACTTCACTCCATGTACTGCTGAAGGAGTACCAAAGGAGCAGCAGAGCTGAGTGATTCAGGCATGGCTGCCTACTAGGAGGAGACAGGAAGAGACCAGTCAGATAAACCTCGCCTTTCTTTTACTATATGTGTGTGGTTCTCTATTCAACCTCTTTTTTTCCTATTTTGTACCTTTTGTGGGTTAGTTCTTAAACTGTAGGAACTTCTATCTGGCCAGAATAAACCTTAGGGCAAAACAGACATCTGTGGCACAGCAATCCTCCTCTGTTGTAGTTGAGAGGCACTGATTATAGTGAAGGCATGAAGCAGAAAGTGAGCAGTCCTTTTAAGAAGATGATGCTTTTTAACAACAACAGCAAACCTTTATTTGCTTTTATCATCTTTCCCCAGCTCTCACTGTTGATCATTTCTCAAGACCACACATTTTCACATCTCACAGGAGAGTTGTGCAGACTGAAGCAGAACTGCCAAGCTGTGCAAGAATAAATTGCTCCATTAATTAGAATGCTTCTGTGTTCCCTAGCCACAGTTATTACAGCGTAGAAGTTCAGTGCTGTGTATTGAAGATGTAAGATGTAGATGAGTTAAATCTCATTTTGGAGAGCTTAGACAACTATTTCAAACTACTAAGTAGTAAAGTAGTCTTTAAAGTTTGTGCTGCTAAGGCCAATTAAAAGTCCTGGTGCATCTTTCACTGACTGAGTCTTATCCCTGTCTGTTAATAAGTTTTATTATTCCACCTCTCTATGCATTTAGAAAAATCTTTGTCTTTGCAATTAAAACAGACGACTTAGACACTGAAGCTGTTGTCTCGAGCTGGTGAACCCACTGCATTTTTAACTGTTTTTCTTCTCTCCTAAGCGGACGTTGGTAGAGAAGCAGAAGCTGCTGACCCAGCAACATGAAGATGCAAAAGAGCTGAAGGAGAACCTGGATCGCCGAGAGCGCATTGTCTTTGACATCTTGGCAAACTACTTGAGTGAGGAGAACTTAGCAGACTATGAGCACTTTGTAAAAATGAAGTCAGCCCTCATCATTGAGCAGCGAGAGCTTGAGGACAAGATCAAGCTGGGGGAAGAGCAGCTTAAATGTCTGACCGACAGCCTCCAACCTGAACGGCTTAAATGAGAGGACAGAGTTTGACCAAGGATGTCAAATATGGGAAAGAAGGAAGAGATGGGGGCGTTTCCAAGTGTACACATGAATATCTTGGCTTTTCTGAGTGTCAGATAGAGAAACAAGTGCATAAGAGAAAAATAGCTTTCACAACAGCAATAATCTTTCATGTTTGGGACGATGTATTTAATTTTTTAGAATACATTTTTATTGCTGGACTCCATAGCCACTTGTCATTGCTTAAGTTACAGAAAGCTCCACAGAGGCGGATAGACTCTTCACCTTTCTACTCAGTAAGCTGAAAGTCTGTAGCAGTTGTGCATGCCAGCATTTTTTAGAATAGAATGTATGCTTCCTTTATGTTCAGATTCTGTACAGATTGCTGGGAAACCCAACAGCAATTTCTGAATGCACACAAGTACAGAAGCTCTCTCTATAGTGGCTTTTTAGTATTATTTTTTTAAGACACATTAAACAGGGGAAATGTGCATCTCATAGCTAATATATTCAGATTACTGAAATGTAGTGTCACTCTGATCCTGTGGCATCAGACACTTTTTTATAATATTGTATGTAGGATTGCACTTCCCCCTCACAGAAGTAACTCTGAAATCAGTCTCAGTTGAACAGTTCTTAAACCAGCTTGCAAATCACCTAACAGCTACCTTGCTGAAGATTTTTATGAAAAAAAAATTAATTTCCAAGGTGTAATTTTACACCATCTCACTGTATACACATTACCTTCTTTTCTAAATTAGACTTGATCTAAGAAACTGGCTGGAAATGCTGTGCTGATTTTTTTTCCAAAACATTTCTTGTCTAAATTATTTAGAAAGCTCAGTTGTTCTTTCTTGTTCTTTCTCAGCTGTGCTTTTAATGCATGTTCTTCTCTTTCTTCTCTCCAAACTGCTACATTTTATGAAAATAAGTGTAGGCTAAAGATACTGCTTCTATTTTGTTCTGATTACTGAACATTGTGATTTTTTTTTTATAGACAGTTAAATTATACTGAAGTTGACCTATGTGATGCTGTTCTTTCTTTCTACTTTCTCAGACTACCAAATGCAATATAAACAACGTCTGCCATGTAAATACTGTGCATTACCTGGAGCAACTCTGCTTTGTAACTGTGAACATAAGTGGGTTCTGTTTGTTTCATTACACGGTGATAAATGAGAGGATGCAATTTTGCAGTATTGGATTACTGATTATGTTTTAGTAATACTGCCACTGACTGTAAGGTATGATTTCCAGTAGCTCTAAGAAGAGCTGCTAACTTGTATTTTAGCACAGTAGTAGGTTATGTTGACTCGCTCGGATACCTACAGAGAAATTCTGTAGTGTCTGAATGTCATGTTGTAAAGATGAAGTTCAGTAGGCACAGGAGAGTCTTGGATAACTTTTGCATATTCCTTTTCACTGTAGTAAGGAAACCATTTATCTCTCCTTAAGTTGAACAGATTGCTCAACAGGAACCCACTTCTGAGGCCAATGTGGATGCCAGTCTGTAGTGAAACAGGTCGGAGATACAAGTAGTTAGATGTTGAAAAGAGAGAGAAAAGCATTCTTTTAACTACTGGTACAATGGCAGCATTCACAGAAGGTTCCTGTTCTCACCTGAATAATCTCATCCACAGAGAGAGATCCGGAGAGGTTCTCTCTGGGAGATGGTGCAAAACTCTTCTGGAAGCAATTTCTTTGCAGACAGGTGCAGACATGAAAAGGACCGTTACCCCGTTGTAGTGCACTGCGTTGTGTACCTGGACCAAACCTGTAATGAAATTGTTGTGTCTGAGTTGAGGTCACATGGAGCTACCATGTTAAAGGACCTGCAGCTGACCTTCGTTTCTTTCTCCTAGTTCTGCAGTTTACTCTTTGGCATCTTACAATTACTTGCTGCTATGTTACTTGGACAAGTGATCCCTTTTGTCCTTACTTACCCCTCAGCCATAACAATCCCAAAACTAAACAATTCCCAAATAAATTATGCTTGTCTTTAGCTTGGAGAAGTGTGCGTTGTTTTATCTGTGGCATTTTGAAGATTTTACATATTGTGGTTACTCTGAAATGTGTATGTGAAATGTGAATAATAATATAATTACAACGTGTTTGTATACAGTACTTTGATTTAGCTCTTTCTGATAAAGGTAGCAATATTGTGAATGCTATATATATTTTCCTTTTCACAGGACGATTGTGTAGACACCATTTTCTCCTTTCCTTTTATAAACCTGTTGAGAGTCTCTCACCCCAGGAGCCTGAAGATGGTTGCCTCCCAATGTTGTATGTAAATCTGTAAATAACTCCACCGTTGCTTTTTTGAAAAAATCTGGTGCTAATGTTTTGCCTTTGGCATCCTGGAGATGGCTGTTTTTTCACCTTACGTTGTTCTCAATTTTAGGATCTCTTTGTATAGTGAGACTTCCACTATGTTCCTCCGATTGTTTGGATCCTGCAGCCCAGAGTGAAAATGTACAGTTTTCCTGCTTAACACTTCACACTTACCTACTGAAAAATGGCATTGCTTGACTTTGAGAAAATAAACTGTATATTTCAATGTACGGACATACCCTGTGTGTGCAGTTTTAACTGTGAAAACCTGCTGTTCTGCTGTGTGATGCTGTCCATTTCGTGGTGCATTTCTACAGTGCTTATGGCTTTTAAAGGCCAGTTTGCTTTCTCTTCACAGGCTGTTCAGTGTGTAGATGAATTGGTCATTCTCAAGTCCCCAGTACACGTACCAGAAATTCAGGGCATTCAGATTTTTCTGCTTAGGTGATTACAGCTTCAGTTTCACCTTCATCCTGTGTTTAGAATGATGCTTTGTGTGGAAATGTTTGGAGTTGGTTATTCTCAAATGTTTTTGCAAGATGACTGTGAATTCTCCAGTCATGGAGCTTCCATGGCAACTTTAAATTTCATCTTCTGTGTACCTGGACCAAACCTGTGATGAAATTGTTTTGTCTGAGTTGAGGTCACGTGGAGCCACCATGTTAAAGGACCTGCAGCTGACAGGGAAACAAAAAGAAGTGTATGCGTATTTTTGTAGCACAGATGACCACAGATAACACATTGTGGCTTGATAAATCATCATGGATGTGAACTGTCCATCAAGGTCTTCATTGTAGGAACTATGTGGAAAAAGGAAGTTAAGGAAGGTAAAATACGAGGGTATTTGTGGGATTTTTCTAAATCTCCAGTGGTGCTTTTACACATCATTCTTCTCTCCCTGTGCAAGTACATGTACACCCCTCATTGTGATAGGCTTCCAGGTCACTTGGTCTAATACAGCGTTACAGCTACAGGCAGGTCTAGCATTGTGTACTGCTATAGGCTGGGGAAAAAGATATGGCTCCTTAACTGAAATCAGGCTCTTTATTTTGTGTGTAGGGTATTTGAGACCCTCAGATTTCACCTTTTCACTGTGGTCTTTACCTAATGAAGCTCTGCTGATCAATTTTGGAGTACCTGTCTCAGTTTATACAGATTAAGTAATCTCCTGGCAGTCCAGAAGCAAAGCCTTGCAAGGGCTGTGCAGTAAAACTTTACATATTTAATGGTGACCAGTCATTTACTGCAGAAGTTCACAGATTTTTTCTCATTAAGGTTTCTCAGTCATGGGGTTTTAGAGTACAAATAGTTTTCCCGCTTACTTGGACAGAGCCTACCCACACAGTTATTTAAAAATAGTAACAATTACAGCTTAAAAGGACTAGGCTACATGTTGTCAATTATGTCAGCAGTAGTAAATTGGCCATCAGATTCACTTACCACAGTTCTAGTCTATACCTTAACTAATTACAATGATCCACGAGTAACAAGTTGTGTTGCCCTTGTGGTTTAAAACATCACCTCTAAAATCCTGGGTTTCATTCTCCCTACCTCCTGTTTTGATATTTTTGTCTATGAATAACATTATGCTGTTTAAAGCAGGTTAATTTAATGTATCTAAGGAGAAGATCTGAATGGAAATAAATTCAATGTAGTTCAAATAGCGCAAGGCTTCTCTCCCAGGCTGCCGCAGCACCTACAAGCAGAGTAGTCTCCTAAGTCTGGAGATGGCCTTGATACTGGGCTGTGCTATTCACTCCTGCCAGGCACTCCAGGTTTAGAGGTAACTACTGCTATGAATCTTATACTCATTTTCTCCTCATTTTTTTCTGGTTACAATAAGCTGCTAGCTGATGAGGTTGAAAGCAAACTTAGCTAATAATGTTATCCATTGTTTCTGCTACTTCTGGCAAAGCTTCCTCGTGCTGGTTGCTGCTATGGATGGGGTACTGGGAATACGTGGACTAGTAATGCAGTGCTTTCTGTCATTCTTTCCTGGGATGAAGCGGGACAAAGAATTCTGTGCACTTCCTGCTCAAAAGGCTCGAGTCCATAGCCTAAAATACCCTGGCACCATTCAAGAATGATCAGATTCCTACTACAAATCCACCTCTGTTGAAACGTCCTTATTTGCTATTCGTGACTGCCTGTCCTGACAAAGGAGAGCATTTAAGTAAGGAGTTTTGTGAGAGTAGCTCCAAAGACTTACAAAGATACAGAAGAATTGTTTTTGGTAAGAGAAATTCCCAGCAAAATGGTAGCTTAAGATGAACCTCCATGCTGCATGTCACAGGTGAGAACACTCAAGAGTTTTGATCTCTGCTAATTTATTTCCATGGGGTTAATGAAAGAATGGCTTCTCTTAAGTATATGCTAAGTTGTAACTGAGTTAACTAGGCCTTACTTGCTCCAAGTATCCTCTGTAATAGGGCTCAAAAAGCTGGCTGGTAAATTAAGCTTGTGTCTTTACTAAATAGGAATGCAGTGAGCAAATGTAGAATAAATAATAAGCAGTGGAAGATGAGATTATTTATCTCAGTGTCCAGATAGAAAAGCGTGATTTGTGTGAACAGTGTTCACAGCCACTCCCCAGGATTCCAACTGCAGCAGCTTTCACGCTCAGGTGTGTTCCTCCACACATAAAAAGAGAAATGGGACTGTGGTGATCGAGGTGACCAAAGCTGATCTGAAAGGGGTGGAGCGGGTCGAATGCTTTTTATTAATAACAAGATGATATGGATCTGAAGGAAGTGAAAACCAAAAAAAGAAGCAGAGTAGGTATTCCAAAGGGAGAGAGACTAAACAAGCATGAAAGTGTGTCAGGCTGTGAATTTCCTGCTTGCCTCTTTCTCTACATATGAGACAGAAAGGCCCTGTTCCTTTTTTGTACAGCAGGCATTTCTCATTACTGCTGTGGAAAAAATCCTCAGAGCATCGCTGAAATTTAAATGGATGGAGAAAAACTCAGAAGAATTCTGCATTGCCTCGGGCATGCCTGGAGGACACCACTGTGCTGTCATTCAGGAGCAGCCTTTCTTGACTCCAGAGGCACTGGCACACAGCTCTGGCCCTGATGGGCACTCACCACTGAGGAAGGAGTCATCCTTTCTTTCAGTCTATCCTAAATTCTCTAAGCAGCCCTGTTTGCTAGGCACTCAAGGTACTTGAACCCCCTGCACTGTGTGGTGTGCATTTTCCATCTTGTCTATTACCACTAATAGATCACTTACCAAGTGAGCAGACGGGCTTTTCTCTGGGATTTTGCTTGCACAATCACCACCTATTAAGAGCTTACTTTATCATTAGGCCTCTGCTGGGGGGCAGAGCAATATCCAATTCCTGTTTAAGCTGCATGCCCAAAAAGCAAACCAGGAATAAAGCAAAGGGAAGGCCAACATATTCAGCCTGAGCACTTGGGAATCAATAAGGAGAGGAGGATCCTGGCTGTCTGGGCCATTTGCACAGTTCACGATAGGCAACTGGTGAATTAAAAAACAGAAATGGTCTAGGGAGAAGAATCCTCAAAATCTACCTGATTGCCCCAAAACTACCCTCCAAACTTCAGGCTCTGATTGAGCAAGACAAAACTCCTAATTTAGGCATTGAAATAAATAAAAGATGGGATTAATCCCTACTTTAGGTGCCAAGCTCAGCATTAAATCCTAGTGTCAGAGCTGAAAGCCCAGCTGCCGTGGTGCACAGTGTTAATTGCAGGTCCATATGTCAAACACCTCTATGCACTGCACCCTTTTGGTGTGGATACAGACTATGTACCGCAGGGTCTCAGAGCTGGGGAATCTTCTTTTACTCTGTTTTCATAACGCTCCCTGCATCTTTGTATATATTTATACTTTGAGAGTTAAACAAAACAGCATTTTCTCCTATTTTTACTGCAAGGTGGAAAAAAAGCACAACCCAAGTTGGTAGAGTCTATCGTCACACGGGTTTTGCGAAGGCGGAATTCTTCACACCAGCATTTTTATGCCATGGGCAGTTCCACCACACAAATAGGTGATTACAGAAGAGGCAGAACAGTATTGCCACATGTGTGGCAAATGATAAAGAGGAAAGTTGTAGAGGGCGAGGTTGTTGTTTGGGTGCACTAAAGCAAATTGCACTTCCGTATGGTGGCATGTAAGGCAATTAGTCAAGCAGCAAATAGCAGATATTGCATGGATGGGGTGACAGAACTACACCCAGAAGCAAGGACTTTAAAACTGCATGGGATCACAGTGAGTTGTCAGCTAATATGACCTCTATACTCTAGTAGAAGTGCTGAAATAGTACCTTGGAAGGGAACAGGATAATGAGGAAAGTAATATCCTGCCATATAGTACTAGTGAAAACTTTCTAATAAGTTGTATTTAATTCTGTTATTCACATCCAATGTGAAGATACATGGGAAACATGAGAAAAGACTCATTTAGGTTATTAGAAAGAGTCTATCTGATAATAACAATACCAAAGAGCGTTCACTGATCAAAGGCTGAGATTTGAAGTGTACATGTCATGCAGCATTGCATACAAAAGGAAACTCCTTTGCAGAGAATGTCATAGCAAGAGCCACTGAGCTCAAGTCAGAATGTGAAAATAAAAATTAGATGCAAATGCCCTTGTCAGGAATACAGTAGTGGTGTCAGGAACCTCAGGGAATGATGCAGTATGAAGGTCAGATTTTAAGTCTCTGGAAGCCAGGAAACTTGGAATAAAATATTTACAGTCATCATAAGCCCACTATTCGTGTTTGAAGTTCTTATTTTGCGCGATCACATACCAACGTGCGACTACTTTGGTAAATATTTATACTGCCAAAGGTTTTATAGCTGGGGTCTTAAGAGAGCAGAGCTGATTACGACACGTGGCTTTCATAGAACAACAGGTAATGTCAACAGTGGGAGTCTGTGAGCTCTCAGCTTTCAGGTGATGCTGGAGTGTTCTGGGCAGCACGTTTTGGTCAGTTTTTTTCCTTGGTGAATTAAATTTGCCAACAATCTTGTGATTTTTTCTTCCATTACAGACCACCTTCACACGTGCAACTACAGGAATTGGTCCGTTGAAAGATCACAGCCATTCAGCATCCTTGTTCAGCTATGATGGTACCTGAGGGGCGTAAAGGCAGGAAAAAGCTTTTATGATGACAGTAAAGACTGGGAGGATCATCTCATAGCCGGCATCATAACCATAGAATGAATCATAGAGTCATAGAATGGCCTGGGTTGAAAAGGACCACAATGATCATCTGGTTTCAACCCCCCTACACGGGCACGGTCGCCAACTACCAGACCAGGCTGCCCAGAGCCACATCCAGCCAGGCCTTGAATGCCTCCAGTGTTGGGCATCCACAGCCTCCTTGGGCAGCCTGTTCCAGTGCTTCAAATGATCAGGTTCAATTTCAGCTATTGAGTCGTGAATCATCAGTTGTTCTCCTAGAGCTGTGCTTTAACAGTGCCCTATTATTTAAGCAGGAAGCTGCACTTCAAAGCTTTAAAGCGCCATACATTACCAGGTAAAGGTTTGTATTGATATCTCACTTGCGTTCCCATTACTGGAAATTTATTGGAATTTGATTTTCTTGTGACTTCTAATGACTGATAAGTAGAAGCTACAAAATCAGTTCCAGTGAAGGGGAAAAAGCCTGGTGTTTTGGCACTGCAGTGCTTTCACAGCACAGAAACAAATCCAGGGCAGAGTGAAAACTGAGTGTGACATGTTGATATCCTCCTCTCATCAGGTGGTCTTCTCCACTGGCTCTGGCATGTCAACAAGCCTGAGGAAAATGTCTTCGTTAGCTTTCAGTGACCTACTTTTTGGTATCTGCGAATAAGCAGAAAACTGCCCAAACTGCGAGCTGATTTTAGAAGCCCTTCATTCTGTGCGTGCGAGCTTTTGTGTTCTGCATCTCCAAAAAAAAAAAAAAAAAAGCAGCAATTTCCCCCCAAGACAAAGAAAAAAACCTTGTTTTTAATCAGCCCCTTGTTGAGTTGTGATTACAGCAAAATCACACCTCTCAAAATTATTCAGTCCGTAACTGACGCATGAATTTTGCTTCCAAAAGCTGAGCCCAGTGGAAATTCCTGCAAGTCGTCCATCTCATCTATAGGGGCAATCCAGGAGAAGCTGAGGCCAAAAGAACAGTTGTTCTGTGTCACTCTGAGGAGAGTAAGGTAGCAGTGATGGTGAATGAAAGGTGTCTGACACAGTTTGTGTAACAATAAACAAATATTCAGTCATAGGTATCGGTATTATTGCTGTGCAAGTTTGTTTGGTATGGGCTTCTCAGCTTTTAAGTACCTAAAATTACCACTGAATACTGTATCCTTTGCTAGGAGGGAAAACATATTTAATGCCTCAATTAATGTCAGAGTCTGATGGAGTGTTATACTAGAATGTTGGTCAGAAATTCAGAAACAGAAGGAGCAGGGGATAGTAGGTATTGAGCACTGAGTGTGGTGATGGATTGGAACAGGTTGCCCAAGGAGGCTGTGGATGCCCCATCCCTGCAGGCATTCAAGGCCAGGCTGGATGTGGCTCTGGGCAGCCTGGTCCGCTGGTTGGTGACCCTGCACATAGCAGGGGTTGAAACTAGATGATCTTTCTGGTCCTTTTCAACCCTGGCTATTCTATGGTTCTATAAAAGAGAAAACAAAGCCTCCAAAATGCAATGACATGATAGAAGCTACATCTGAAACTAAGTACGTACTGAGAGACAGCCTCAGTCCCCTTGTATGCGCAAACGAAGATTTTAATCATTCTTTTCTTGACCTAGTGGATCCTCTGGATCCTTGTGTCCTGGATCCAGAGAACTTCCCAGCTGATGGGGTCAATTGTCAAAGCAAGCAGCATCTGCTACCACCAGATAACAGGGTGAGTATGGTTTGGGGTGGTGAGGAGTACGTGGTACTGTGTCATTTGCTCACTGAGCACGGCAGCAGGTGTCTCTCTTTAAAGGCGAGCCTTGGGCAAGCTCTGACCACTGCATACTTCCAGCTTTAGTTGGGTTTGGCAGGGCAAAGTCACGGTAATAAACTGCCAGGGAGCAAAAGCCAAGCCCAACAGCCTTTGTCGTGTTAAAAAAGAGCACCCAGGCCCAGGGTCATGTTTAGGAACATGTGAGGATCTTGCTGTACCCATCCCACCATTGGTGGCCACCTCCACCTGGCCACAGCAGCAGCATGGAGTGGCCTGCCTTCCTGGAGCATCCCAGCCTGCTCTCCTACCGCTTTTTACCCCACCCCTAAGGCACGCACAGTGAAGTCTCAGGGGTTTTAACCCTTTTAAAGGCCAACTTCCTCTTGGATATTTATTATTGCAACAGCTTGCAACTGTCCAGCAGCTATAGATGTGTCCAGAGGGTTGTTTATGAATGTAGGCCCCTACAGTGGGGTAATGCTTTCTGTGAGTGATTGTGCACCCTATGATCATGTAAAACCTCACCTTTCTGTACCTTTCAGTGTTATTTAATGTGCTGTTGACAAAATTTAATGTGCTAGAGATGTGGCTTTGAGGAGACCTGCACAAAGCGGACAGATAATCTGCTACCTCTGGGCTAGAAAGCACTTTGTCACAGGTGTCATTTGACAAAGTTGTCTCACCTCTGAATTTCCCTGGCTTCATGGGGCAATTTACTTTGGCTATAAAGGCATACAGTCAGACAGGCATTTGTGCAAATATTCTTCATCGTGTTGCACCTGTCCTCAGGCGCGGCATTGGGTTTGGAGAGAAGTTTGTCTGATGATCTGCAGACAAAGAGTGAGGATGCAACAACCCTAATCCCCAGTTCACCCATCACCAGCTGGCATGCAGGAACACAGCTGGGTTTCCTGGTAGAAGTAACCTTTGTCTTGAAACAAAAGGCAAGAAAATACTTGTGCCTCAATTTCTGAGTGGTCCACAGGGTCTGCCTGCTGCTTAGCTGGGACCATTTGCTCAGCAATGTATCTTGCAAAGCATCTTGGTTTCTGCCTGTTTTTTTTTTTTTTCAGTGTGGCAAGCAAAAGGAAAATATCTTAAAACAAATATTTCCTGTTTTGTGGTATTCAGCAATGAAACTGTAAACCACAGAAGGGACTGGGCCTGATCTAAAGGTCTTTGAAGTCGGCAAAACTGTTCCCACTGATTTCAGTGCACTTTGGCCAAAGTAGGAACAGAGCAAATGCTTCCTGCTCAAAAAAGCATTAACCTTTGGTGTTTAAAGAACAGTAAAATCTGACGTGTAAGAAGTGTTCTTTCAAATAAGGCAGTCAGAAACTTCATTTAATTTTTACCTATTTCTCATCAATTTGCCACTATTTCTTTAAAAACGAATAAAATGTCTACAGAAGTCATAATCATGAATGAGGAAAGAGATTTTACACTCCCATTTGCTGCTTCCATTCTGTTTTGTGTGCATTATATTTCTCACTAATGTGATGAAGCTTGATTTGCTGGCTATTTTATCAAAGGGCTATAGACTTCCAGTTGATTTACACTTCATTGCACTGATGTCATTTGACAAATACATCACAAATGTTATTTATTTATTTATTTTACATACAGTTTAATCTTTAAATACCACAGTGGTCTTTTGGGACTGGGAAGAACTAGGTCAGAGATACAGATGTACACAGATTTGAGCAGCAAAGAGGAGTTGTTCTGTTGCTGCTTCAACAGCCTGGTTGGGCAAACAGCCTGCGTGCCGTATCTTCACACATGAAATCAGCAATGGATTTGCCAGCAGATTTTGTCTCACACCACTATTAAATCAAAGAAAAAAGAACCTGTCTCCCAGCTGCCTACTGCCCAAGGATGCTGTCCTTCCAAATCAACAGACCCATCATAATGTCAAAAAAAGCCATACTCAAGTCTAATACATGACAACAAGCTCATTAGGGACTCAGTGTGTTGGTGCACAGCCAGTAGTGATGAAACACCTCCAGTGGCCACATTCTGCATGGGACACCAAGCCCCAACACATTGCAGAAGAGCCACGGCCCATGGAGCCAGGCTGTTACCTGCACCACAAACAGTGAATCATCATCAGCTGGGAGATACTGCAGGAACTGGATTAAAGGTGATGTGGAGAACTGAAGGATACTTCAGTGGCTTAATGCCACTTCACAGCCTTCTTCGGTGGTGGTAAGGAACAGTCATGGTGCTAATTACAGGTGAGAAGAGTTTTTCAAGGAGGGTTTCCCTTTTCAGTATATTTCTCCTGGGAAATAAACTTCCTCATCTTTCAATACCAGCCCTGGAAATTCCTTGCCTCTGCAGGAGCCAGTGCATCTTTTAGAGATTACAATAATTTATCCTAGGTTTCAAAGAGAGGAAACCAGAAGGAAGAGGAGAGCTCTCCTACTGTTCATAAGGAGAAACATTTACATTCATAGGAAAGCCACAAAGCGAGACAAAAATATAAATTAAATTAAAGAAATAAATTAGTAAAGCTACCAAGTGTGGCACTATTTGCATTGAAGTATGCACACTGTCAACCATAGCTCAACAAGAGAGCCATTCCACTTGAGTTTGTCCTTGGTAACCTCTTCCTTCTCCCCTACATTTCTCCCTGCTGCAGAGCTGCACTGATTTCATTACCTGTGTAAATACAGAAGAAAGCTCTAATAAAGAAGAAAGGGTTATTAAATGACTTTATTCTCTTTCAAATGAAGATTCTGTGTCCTTCAGGCTGTCAGACCAGGGGCACCATGGTGGTCTTAAGTAGGAAAAGGATATGATCACATGGGCAGTTTTTCTGAAAGAGCGTCTTACAGAAAAAATGAGAGTTACTAATATACTTTGGTAGTGTTTCACAGCAATTAGAAATGATGCCATATGGTAAAGCTTACATATTTTTATAGTATGTTAATGATTAACTGACTCTTTCCATCTTTATTGACTTAGTGGGAGAGTGACAAGGAACTGCGAGGTACCTGTTCGGTAGCACAAGATTTGCAGGGGCATTTATTTTCACCTCTCTTCTGGAACTTGCTGCACCCAGCTGACACTGCTTCAAAGCCTTGGACAACGCTCAGTCCCACAGAAGTAAGTCTGCTCTACTTTTTATACGACTTCTTTTATGAAGTGCTGATGAAGAACAGATGGGGAGATATTTAAATATTTATTTGTTTCCTCTAAAGAATGTTTTCCCAACTGAGAATTGAAGAATTAAATTTTTGAGCACTAGATCACAGGGATATTGCTAGGAAGAGACCTTCTTAATTGCTCTGCTGTAGTTTTTTTCCTACTTCCTTTTTGCTGCAAGACATGGATTGAGCAAAGGATTTGGTCAGTAAGCCTTGCCCTGTATAGGCCAATAAAGCTGCATCTTGGCTATAAAACTTCACAAAAGTGGGATTTGAATGTTAATTTCAAAATGCATGTGGTGCCTGGCAACATCTACAGCTAAAATATTTGCTTAAAACATTAAAAAAAAAAATCTAAAGTAAATTAATTGCTGCTTACACAAGCTGGGAAAAATAACCTTGTGCATATTTTGTATAGGAAGAGTTTATCAGGCACTTTCTTGTCAAGGTGGTTACAGCTGCAGCAGAACTCCTATAGCAGGGCTGTTCAGCAGCAGATGGCAAAGGAGGGATCTTACTTAGCTCCTCTGTTGTTACCATTTTTAGTGTACTTTACCCTAGCTGTGCTAGCATTTACAAAGAAACAAATATTGTCTCTTACCATTTTGGAAGGCTCTCTTTTCAACCACCCACCCTCTGCCTCTAAGGAGAATCTCGAGTCGCTGTGTGAGGGCTGTGTGCTCTTCAGTTCCCTCTTCACTGGCAGTTCCTTATGAGGCACAGGGAGTGCTTACAGCTCCTGACTGGGTGCCGTGCACTGTGTCCTAGCCTGATGCTCACGATGTTGCCAGTATTCTTCACTTCTCCCACAGACAGCACCTGGTCCAATTCCTTTGGCTGGATGCTGACTTGTCTAAGAAACTTCTTCTCATGCCCTCAGCCCATGCTCAGTGCCTTGCTCTTCCTGCTCTGTGAGCTCCCGGGGCCTGGCCGTGGCTGCCTCCTGATGGCATAGCTGTGTTTGCTTTGTGCCAGGCAGGCCCGCGGGTTTCCCTCTCCTCGATAAAGCTTCCCAGGAGGATGCCATCTCAACATAGCTGGAGGAGCTGTCCTGTTTTTCCAGCAGTTGTAATTCTGAGCAGATTCTACTGTTCTGCTTAGCCTTTAATTGGCTCCATTCGAGCCTCAAGGCAAAGGCGAAACAATCCAGTAAAATATACGTAAATCATAGTAAAACCTATGATAAGGAGGTGTCCTGGTTCAAACCTACTGCCATCACACTCCATGCAAGCCTGCGATGTTTCCACACTTTGATTTTTAGCTTAAGATGGGCTCAATCTCAGGAAAGCAAAGTAGGGCCCGAAAAACCAGTGAGCAATATTCAGAAATTATTGGTTTCACTTCATTCTGGCATTAAAGCAAACCAAACAAAATCTGTTCCCAAAATGGACAGAGAGCTTTTACACAGCTCAGTCTCACTGTATTCTTCCTTGATGGAACAAATGTGCAGGCTGCTTTGGTTTGTTTATTTTGAAACACAAAGAGTGGTGAGCAGTGAAGTAGTTCATAACACTGGATGTGAACATACGAGAGGAAGGGGATGTGTGGAATCATAGAATTGTTTGGGTTGGAAAGGATCACAAAACGCACCCATCCCAACCCCTGCCATGGGCAGGGCTGCTCCCCACCAGCTCAGCTGCCCAGGGCCCCATCCAACCTGGCCTTGAGCACCTCCAGAGATGGGGCACCACAGCTTCTCTGGGCAGCTGTGCCAGCGCCTCTTCAACCCTGAGTAAAAAAATTCCTCCTTTAGCCTAAATCTCCCTTCTTTTGATTTAAAACCATTCCCCCCTTGTCCTATCGCCATCTGCTCGTGTAAAAAGTCAGTCTCCTTCCTGCTTATAAGCTCCACTCAAGTACAGGAACGCCACATTTATGTCTCCTCAGAGCCTTCTCTTCTCCAAGCTTAACAAGCCCAGCTCCCTTAGCCTTTCTTCATAGTAGAGGTGCTCCAGCCCTCTGATCGCCTTCATGGCCCTCCTCTCAACTCACTCCAACAGCTCTGCATCCTTCCTGTATTGGGGGCCGCATGCCTGGATGCATGCAGTCCTCCAGATGGGGCCTCACAAAGGCAGAGCAGAGAGGGGCAATCCCCTCCCTCTCCTTGTTGGCCACCCTTCTTTTGATGCAGCCCAGGATACAGGGCTCCAAGCGCACACTGCTGGCTTGGCTCACGTCCAGCTTTTCGTCCGCCAGAGCCGCCAAATGCTTCTCTTGCAGGCTGCTCTCAATGAGTTCTTCTCTCAGAGTGTGCATGTTTCTGGGATTGCCCCAGTCCAGATGCAACACCTTACATTTGGCCTTACTGAATCTCCTTATGTTCATGTGGGCCCATTTTTCAAGCTTGTGGATGAGTGCGTGGATAGGGACACTCTTTTATGCCACCCTACGACTTGAGCCCCTGGCACAGGAGCTCACTCTGGGAAGGGGTCTGAGACCCAGTAACCTGAAAGGCTCACTTACATTTAAGTGAACTAATTAAGGAAGCATGCTAGCTAGTGTCTTTTTTTTCCCCCTTTTTTAGCTTCCTCATTCACCTGCAGGGTTTTAATTAATTTATTTTTTTTTCAGAACCTTAAGACAGAACCTTTAGGAAGCAGATTTGAAACCCAGCTGATGCATACACACCACTGAAGGTAATTAAAAATGGAAAAATGGTTTACATAGGGCCCCAGTATTAGGTCCAGAAGTGAAATGTGTTTCACAGCTCTGAGAATTGTTAACACAGCCACTGCCCTCTGTCAGTATTACTGGTAAGTGGAAGTAGAAGTGTTGACACAATGTGAAATGCAGCTCCATTTTTCCTGCAAACATCAAGCGATGGGACCAAGAAAAGATCTTTATCTCTCAAATGGTAGCATTTCATTTTATTCTTTTCAAAGGTAAGCTTGAAGCACTGGTGACCCCCCAAATCACCATGTTGCCATGTGGTAGTTGAGAGAGCGGTTTGCTTCCATTTTTTCTCCTAGAAGAAAGCCTGTGGCTGCAGGAAAGTCACCACAGCTCCAGGCATCCTCATCTGCTCCTTGTAAGAAGGAGGGGTAGGCCATATGTCATCATGTCCCTGAAATACATTAGCAATAGCTCCACAAACTTCTTGAACAGCTGCCTACTGTGCACTGATTGAAATAAAGGAAAATCCACAGTAAAACTGAAAGGATCCTTCAAGATTTTACGTTCAGATTAACTCACTTAGCATGTACCACATTTCATTAACCTCTGTCTTTGTGCAAATTTCCCTTGAACACAATCAAGTTTCCATTTTAATTTTAATAGAGTGGGGCATTTGGTCAAAAATATATCCATGAAAGAAATCCCTTCCAAACAAAAAAAGATGTAGTTAAGATTGCAAGTGATAACAGGGGACTGTGAGGGGGGGAGCCAACTATATCCTGGGCTGCATTAAAAAAGTGGTGACCAGCAAGGAGAGGGAGGTGATTGTCCCCCCTCTACTCAACTCTTGTGAGGCCCTATCTGGAGTACTGCATCCACACCTGGGACCCCCTGTACAGGAAGGATGTGGAGCTCTTGGAGTGTGTCCAGAGGAGGGCCACTAAGATGATCAGAGGGCTGGAGCACCTCTCCTATGAGGAAAGGTTGTGGGAACTGGGCTTGTTTAGCTTGGAGAAGAGAAGGCACCTGGGAGACCTCATTGGAGCCTTCCAATATTTGATGGGACTGTAAAAGCAAGAGGGTTTACAGGAGCTGATAGTGATAGGACAATGGGGAATGGTTTTAAACTGAGACAGGGAAGGTTTACGTTAGATATTAGGAGGAAGTTTTTCACTCAGAGGGTGGTGACGCACTGGAACAGGTTGCCCAGAGAGGTTGTGGATGCTTCATCCACAAGTAATTAAAGTACAAGTAAGTAAAGAAAAGTAATGTCTCTAGAAGTGCTGCAGGTATTTGGAATGATACTGTTGATGTGGCATTAAAGGCGGAATTGTAGCCCACTCTTGACACACTCCTCTTGCTTCTTTGGGGGAAAGCATTTTGGGTCAGGCCTTGTGTCTCCAGGCACACACACCACGTGAGCCGAGCTGCCTCCTCCTGCCCCATCGGCTTTGTAGCTGACCTTCCTATGAGGTATCTGGCATGTAACCTCTGATTGCTAAAATCTGAAGCTTTGAGGGAACTTCCCAGACAAGAATTTCCCACCAGGAAAGCAGCTAATAGCTCAGAAGACCTCTTGTAGCTGAGTGAGTATGAGCTCATTTGCCTTAGGAGATTTCCTGTAGTCATCACATTACATCATTGTGTTATTCAGATCATACAGGTAATCTTACTATGCTAATTAAATTAACCCCAGATATTTCTCTCCTTACTGAAGCACAAAATCAGTCAGTAGAAGATGCCATTGCTGTCCATGCTAGCACAGGCTGCCCACTGATTTGTGCTTTGAACTTTCCACTATAGCTGTAAGCACACAGAGGCTGGACATTGAAGTTTTCATATCACGGGTCAAGAAAGGACATTTGCACAAGGACCAAGAAGTGTAACTAAAAATCTGTTTAATGAGAATATCAAGTTAGCAGCAGGTTCTCCCATCCCAAAGGAGGTGGGAATGCCCTCTGCAGATCGCTCCTGGCTTTACTGGGACCTGGGAGTGAAATGTCTGCTTTGCCCATGCTCCGTGCCTTCAGAAATGCCACAAAGGCCCTAGGAACAGGGTTTGCTGGGTGTGAGTGGCTTTCCCTAATGCTCTTTCCTGAGGGACCCGCAGCTCCTCTGAGAGAGGCTCAATGCATCCCAGAGGAATGTGCTGGATGGGTAAATGCTGCGTGCCAGACCTGCAGGCAAAGCGCTGAGTGATCCGACAAACATAAAATATTAAATCTGTATAGAAAGATAAGCTTGGAAATGCCTTCTAAGGCAGTGCACAGGCTCCTGATTTATGTGAGATATTTGATACTAAATACAGTCTTATCCAAAGACTGCCCTTAAATCAATCCTTCTGGCGAGTGATGTGTATCCATTCCAATTTGAAGATAGCAGCAAAACCTACAGAATTTATTCTTAAATTCTCAACAATAGAGGCAGGAAACAGAAAACAGATCACTGTTTTGATTCTGATATGTTTTTGTAAGGCAAGTAACTTCCTTGCCAATCTCAACATTTCATTCATTATATTCTTCCCAAGTCCCAATATGAGTAGTTATAAGTCATAAGTAGGGGCTTCTATTCCTTTTTTCAAAACAGCTAAATATAATAATTGTAATTTAGCTTCACCACTCATCTCCAAAGTACTTCTTTTCCATCCAGATTTTTCTCTAAAAGTCAGCACTACTACGTTAGATAGATGAAATCCAGTGAGTAGGTAGCAAAAGGAGCCAAAAAATGAACCATTTCCCATATATGATGCCATGATAAGTAATGTCATGTGTTTCCAAACATTTGTACCTCATCTAAGCATGAGACTTCCAACTTTGTTATCTGATTAATTCCCATTGTTTTTAGAATTTTTGTGTAAGCACTGGATTCTTTCATCCTAAGTGTTTTCTTGTTCTGTATTTTTGCTGAATCTCACAGGGAAAAAGAAATAAGAACTTTTCCTATTTTTCAGTTTTAAAATTTAATTCTTGATATTCTTAAATACACCATTTAAGTAATGTAGCATGTAGAGCACTCAGTAGTGGATACAATTATCTAATTTAATTCTGTGAGAAGGTGGACAAATTCAACCCATAAAGATACACTTTGACACCATACACCTAACCACCTCTCAGTGACAGTGAGCAGCTGTTAGGTGACACTGAGCACTGCCTGTCTTTTATGAACTTGATATCAATCAGTTGACTAAATGGCTGTTAATAGTGCTTAGGAACAGTGTTACAGAAATATGGGCTCTGCGTATTTTAATATGATTCAGATTTGGCCTGTGTTCAACTGATTCAAGCAAAAGTAGAAGGAAATAAACACAAAAATATTTTGATTGCTCTCTTTTTTTTTTCTTTTTTTTCTTTTTTTTTTTTTGTCTAAGAAAGATCAACTGATGCTTACAGAAACAATTTTAGTGTTTCTGTAAGCTATTTTAATATGGAAATGTCTCAGAAAAAAAAAAAGCCATTTCTAACTTCATGTGTTGGCAACAATACTGTATGGCTATTAATAGCTGTCATTGTTCGCATATATCTATATATAATAATTCTGCAAATAAAATATCAGATTAAGAAAGCATTTATAAATTGGTGTTGTTTTAAGTAGATACAAATACAAGAGAATATTCTGGAGCAACTTTCTCCATGACAGAAAGGATTAAATGTACATGTGTAATAATCATAGAATCATAGAACAGTTTGATTTTAGGAAGAAATTCTATACTGTGAGGGTGGTGGGACATTGGAACAGCTTGCCTATTCAAAGCCAGATCTTTCCTGCTGATGAGTCATTCCTGTAGTTATTCAGAAAGCTGTATGAAAGAGGTGGGAAATTGTAGATATTTTTCATTTAAAAAGGCACCCTCAGTTCACACTCAGACTACAAAGTCAGCAAAGACAAAACTTATTGCTAGGCGAAATAGCCAGAGATTTTTCACCACAGTTTTAGGATGATTGGACAAGAAAAGCCAGGTACCCCCAGGGGTACTGACTATATGCAGTGCATCTGAGGGCCTGTGGAACATAGCAGTTAAATAGAGGGAGAAAATAACTTGGAAAAAGATGTGAATTTTTCTTTTGTGGGTGTAAAATAGAGATTGTGAGGGGTGCTATACAGAGACCCTTTCTTCTCCTTCTGATGCAATGAGATATACAGAATTAAAGCTTAAGTGTTATTTGTCTGCCCTGAACTTAGCACTTCACTAGAGTTAGGGAGGGGTGACTGCCAGCCTCCTCCACCATGCACTCTCTTGCCTTTCACTGGTGGGTGCACCTGGTCACACTGTCTTGGTTCTATGCTGTGTTTCCTTCCAGCACTCACCTCTGGCTGCATGGCAGGGCTCATGGCAGAGAAGGCCCCCACATGATGAGCTCCCTGATTGACACCTCTTACCTCCAGCTGGCTTCCTTTGCACTGGGGACAGTAGGCTGGATTCTGTGCACCATTGCCATGGGACTTGTGGAGTGGAGGGTGTGGCACGTGGACAACACCACCATCATCTCCTCTGGCATCGCCTGGGTGGGGATTTGGAAAGTCTGCTTCATCAGTTATATTCACGTCTCACCTGGCTATGAAGAGCAGTTCTGCCATAAATTCAGTGGTTATGACTCCTCCATCCCTGGCGAAATCTATGCTGCTCAGGGTCTCCTGGTGATCGCCATGGTCATGGGATTGCTGGGACTGATCTCCACAATATGTGCTCTGAGAAATATTTATATGGGAATCAGTCATAAAACTGCCATTATCCGTTTCTTCCTGGTGGGTGGCTTCTTCTACGTGTTTGCTGGTCTGTGCGTCCTGATTCCAGTGAGCTATAACTTCTACTCTGTAACGCAGAACCAGAGCATCGCCTTCCCTCCCTCCTACCTCATGCCCTCCAGTCCCGTGGCACAGGAAGCTGGTGCTGCCATTCCCATTGGGATTATATCTGCCATCCTGCTGCTGCTGAGCGGGATCTTTTCTCTCTCCTACAGATTCCCTGCAACCACAAACACATGAAATCCTGATGGGATGAATTGCTCCATATATTTTCAGAGTATGGTCAAAATATAAGGATGGCAGCAGAAGTGGTTCTTCAAATAAGAAACTACAGCATTTTAGTCCACAGTAGCCAGCATATGTTGTTATAAGACTGAATTATCATCTTGATTGCCATGTGGGACCAGAAGTTTGTCTTTGAGATCATTGCTGTTGAGCAGCAATGCTAATTATTAAGATTTATCAGTTGTCCTCCTTATATATACATATACAATGTCTATGGATTAACTTATTTTTTGTGCCAGATGCTTACTGTGTTCAAAGAGCTGCCTCTGATTTAATTGTCCTGTTAGAAATACGTGGAATGACACGTGAAATACATGGGATGACACGTGAAACATGAACTTGTTTCTTTCTTAGTTCTAAAATATTTTGCCCATTGTTAAACAATATCTGTAGCAAAGTATATTTTGTGGCAAGTTAAGACTTTTGATACAAACAAAATAAGCGTCATCGTGATTGTGTCAAGTGAGTGTTTCCTGAATTGTCTTACAAACATACCTAGCCAATTTGTCCTCTTGCTCCAGGGCACATAAAGAGCTGTTTCTTTATGCTTCTGTTTTTCTTTCAAGCCATTTGCATCTTGTGTTGCAACACGTCTGCCTGTAGGCAAGGTGTGCTCTTAGTTCCTCACCTGTGCAGTGCCAAAAAGTCTGCAAGGGTACGTTTCTTCATCAGATGCTTCCCTGAATCCAAAGGTATTGCAAAAGATGGAAACAGTGTCTACAAGTTACTGCAAAACTGCTGCCAAAATCAGTGTTCTTAGTAACTGGGAATATTCAGTAGAACTTTATAAGTGTGATTCATCTAACCTGACCCAGACATCTGTACCTAAACCAGTCGCTTTAGTCTTTGTTTATAGTCAGCGCAAAGAGAAAGACAGTCTAGACAGAAAAAGACATCTGTCTAAAATAGATGTCTAGAGTAGCTGGAAGATAACATGCTCCCAGAAAATCTCTCTTTCTCTTAATTCATTGTAATGACTAATAACTATGTTGCTAACAGGGGAGTACACAACCCAACTTTACCTAAACCAGATAAAATTAGGTGAAAAGAATCTGCCATCTAAGTGACATTTCCTGTGCCAGTGACACTGAAAAACAAGAGAAAAAGAGAGGAAGGATGGAAAAAATACCCCAAACACAGCAATAAGGGAAATAAAATTTTTAAAATATCAAGAGGTTGTATGGCAGGAATGAATAGATAGTGCTGACAAGTTGATGACCCGCTGAAACAGGCTCTACAAAAAGTGATTACAGTTTCAAAGAGATGTAACAAGAATTTAAGTGATCTGACTGTAGTGGTTTAACTATTCTTGATTTCCTCATGGAGTCAGGAAAAAAAGAAAATAAAATGTAAAAAAAAAAAAAAAAAAAAAAGTGAAATGCCATCAAGCCAGCTCATATTGCTTGTGGCTGTTACCCATGACAAGTACTTCTGCTAGCTTAAAGCTGTGGAGACAAAGAACAAAAAGCAACTCAGTGTTTGGCAAACTGCCCCTTTTCTCACCTTCAGGGAGAAAGGTAACTCTCCAGGTTCTCAAACTGTCATCAACTCTGCTGCCTATGCTTGCTTTCTCCCAGGATCCTGTTTAATATTGCCTCTTTTTGCCCCACCAAGATTGCTGTTATTCACTTCTGGCTTAAGTGTCACTCCCACTGAAACCATTATATATGTATATAGATCTAAGGAATGCAGTACTACCTCATTTTCTCCTAGCATTCCATTGTCTCTTCTGCATCTTCCACATGGTCTTGTCTTTGTTCTGCTGATTTCCTATACAGAATCCCTACAGCGCATTCATTCCCTCTGGTCTTCTCTCTTTTCTGAACCATCATTTGCAATTGATGAGGTGCAGTTGTTTGTCTTTGGACTGTTTGCAGTGCTGCAAAGCTTTCTAGTGGTGTACTGGTAAAGGCTCAAGCTTTCATTGCTTGTTTATTCAATATTGTTTGTACTTTGATTTGTACTGTACATCCTGCACTACACTGGTATGTTTTTTAAATGTGCACATGAACAGAACTGTTTTCTCTTCCCACAGGGATCACAGTGATATTAGATATTATCTTTTTGCTGTTATAAGGCAAATAAGATGTATTCACGTGTCAATGCCAATATTTCCCTGCACAAATACAAGACCAATATTCCCTCACAAGGAACTTGAGCTTTAACAGCAAATCACTGATTCTACAACTTTTTCTGAGCTCACATATATACAGAAATGTGTATTAATTCGGTATATTTACTAAATGACTGGGTTGAGTCCACATTTACTCTTCTTAGCTCAAAGAGAAAGCAACAAACACCACATAGCTGTTTCCTTCTGTTGGTCCATCCTGATGTATGACTGTAAAACACTCACCGTGGATGAAATGTAGGTGAGGTGTTGAGGAAAATCTCTAGTTAAACACTGACATAGACTACCTAAGGAGGCAGGTGTATTTTAAAACTCAACTTTAGTTAAAAATAAATTTAGATAAATACTGCTATACACAGCATAGATATGGTTAAGCCTCAGGGCAGAGGAATGGTCTAGCGGAGCTCTTGGTGTCCTTTCCCATTGTACTTCCAAGGTTTCTAATGCAGGAGACTATCAATAGTTATGTGATCCAGATTATACTTTGGTATATAATAAGCTGTAGCCCACAGTCAAATACCAGGGAATATTAAAACTCAGTCATTCCCTGAAGAATAGATAGGAAAGAATAAATTTTAGCTGAAAATAAGGAAGAGGCAAAACTCCTATTGGTCTTCATGGGATCAAGCCTATTTAATCTTAACCCCTCCGGGCTGTGTGATTCATTAAATTCTAGTGGCTGTTTACGTTCATTAAGACTTTCAAACTGGAAGAAAGTAAATTTCCTGTGCTTTTATTTTGTGAGTGAGGAGGCACAGTCACTCTGTGCAAATCTTTGTGATGCATCATTTAGATAATTTTAAAAATTAAATTACCTTTCAGAAGTTCCATTTGTTACCATTTCACTCGGTCTCATACAGCTATTTTAGGGATGTCTGCAAAATCAGACAGCTGAAATGATTGGGAATTAATCAATCCCAGAAAATGCAAAACTTTTCCAAAAGGCTATTTTTAATCTTGATGACTTTAGGAAGCTACTCTGCAGCCTGCCCCCACTGCCATTTATAGAAGGACAACTGAGGACAGGCAACGAGCTGCAGCGCAAAGCCAGGAGTCAGTAGTCAGGGCCTCAAGGGAAAGAGATAAGACTAAGAACCACTAAAGCAAATTTCATCACAGAAGAGATGATATCATGAAGCCACATCTCCGGCTTCAGTGCAAACTGGGACCTGCTGCATCTCCAGTGACAGCTCTGCTCGTTCTGTGGGTTCCACCCTGTCTAGGAATGTCTCCACAGTGGCCTCAGCCTACATGTAAGTCAGCCTTTCTTTATTTTTCTGAGTTGACAATAAACAAGTGTCTTGTGATTCGCTCACATGCCTGAACGCACTGCTGGGATAATTATCTGAATACCAAAACCCTCTTTCGATTCTGCTGGATATCCAGGCATAATGACAAGACATCCATCTTTGACCTGCAGAACATACTCCCAGAAGCTATTGTACCACATGATGCATTTTGTTAACCTTATTTCTATTTCTGTCTACCCTACCCGTTTATTTGTGGCCACAGACCAAAATGTGTATGAATACATTAAATACTCCTCTAAAAATACTTAGTACTCCCAGAAGCTGAAAACACCTAATAGTGAACCAAGCCAATGGTACATGTCTACTGGGATTTCCTTCCTAGGCAAGTGTGTAATTCTGACCTATATCATTTTTGTTAAGTGAGAAAGAGGAACAAAGAGTCATTGTATTAGAAAGTAGGTCATCAAATTATTTGGATTACATCAATAAACATTTTTTCAATTCAAGTCAGCAGTTTTACACGAAAATAATCTTAACTGCTGACTTTAGGTTCTTCAGTTTATTGAAAACAATGCTAGTCTCTGAAAGCAGTGTTTTTGTTGTCACATGGCTTATGGTATATTACAACGAGAGTAAGAGTGTTTTTCAAGAGAGCTATTTTTTGACTTTGGAACGTTTTTCCCTTAGAATGGAAAAACTGAAATTTTTTGTCATAGGCAATTTCCTGCTCTTTAGGACCTTAAAATACTGCAGGACAAAGAGTTTTTACTTGAAAAATGTAAGTCTAGCTGGCATAGTGTTTAACAGCAAATTGTTTTCTTAAAATAGGAAACCAACGTACATTAAATTAAAGGCTCCCAGAAGAGACGTGTTCTCTGTGAAAATACACCTTTTTCAAAACTGAAATGGAATTCCTTTCATTCTCGTCAATACGTGTATGGTCAGATCCAGCATCAGCTAATAAATACATATTTTTTAACCAACATATTTGCTTCCCTCATGTAATCTACTGTATTATTTCCCTTGAATAAGAAAGGTGAGATTGTTCAGTAATTACCACAGTGCTTTGAAGCTGCCAGCAACTGTGTCAAAACCAACTATATGCCAATCAAGAAAATGTAAGTCATTCTCATCTCAGAATTACAAAACCAATAAACACCAATAAATACTGGCTTGTAATTTGGAATGGAGTATAGCATACACTGTCAAGCCCCAGTTCCCACAAAGTCACATTCTGCTTTTCTCCTGGGACATATATGGAAAAGACTAGGTGCAAAGTTAACACCCACGATTATATTTTGAAGAAACACATAAAATTTACGTGGGATTTTATTTCCAACACCATCCAAGATTACTACTCATACAAGATGTTTTTCAGCAGCTGAATATGCAGACCCATTATAGGAGAAAGTGGCACATGTGAAAAAATAGATCCTGCTTTGAATGTTGCCAAAATATCGGTAGGTATCTGAGATTATCTGGTGTGAACAAAAACTATATGTAGAACTGGAATTATTTTACTTTTGGAGATACTGGAAGTGCAAATTGAAACAGCTTCTCATCTTTACACTCTTGGAGGATCTATGTAACATCAAGTAGCTGGCCATTTCCTAGTGAATTGCTCATGTAAAAATATGGCCATCCACATAATGGACTTTCAGAAGGCCTACTGAAATGCTTGCCAGCTGTCCATCTCCAACATGCAGAACAACTGATTTCATTGTACCTCAGTACTTTATTCCATCTGAGCCTTGTTATTACAGATATGTGTAAAATATGACCCATAGCTGTTCTGGTGTAAGTTTCCTATTTGTAAATTAAATCACAGAATCATAGAATGGCCTGGGTTGAAAAGGACCTCAAAGATGTAGTTTCTCATGTAGTTTCAACCCCCCTGCTATGTGCAACCACCAGACCAGGCTGCCCAGAGCCACATCCAGCCTGGCCTTGAATGCCTCCAGGGATGTGGAATCCATAACATCTCTGGGCAACCTGTTCCAGTGCGTCACCACCCTCGGTGTGAAGAAATTCCTCCTAATATCTAACCTAAAGATAGTATCAACTTACAAAATGTTATGCCAATAAATACATAAAAGATTAGTATAGTGGGTGCTGCAGAAGGCACTGAAATAGTTCTTCTTGACCACTAGGTTTTGTTTAGCCTTTCTAAGATATACAGATATATCCCCTGCATGAAGCCATCTGTGATGATATTTACAGAGAAGACAGAATCATAGAACGATTTGAGTTGGAAGGGACTTTGAAGATCATATAGCCTCAATGCCTGCCATGGGCAGGGCTGCCCCCCACCACCTCAGGCTGCCCAGGGCCCCAACCGACCTGGCTTTGAGCGCCTCCAGGGATGGGGCACCACAGCTTCTCTGGGCAGCTGTGCCAGCGCCTCACCAACATCCGAGGAAAGCAGGAAGGCAAGAGGGAGCTCACACAAGTCACCAGACCATGCCCTGTTTGGCTACCAAGAGCCTTCTCTATTGGGCTGGATGCTGGGGGACACCTCCTGCATGCAGAGCTGAGTGCTCCATACCAGCATTTCCAACATCTCCTCCAGTGTTTACAGGTCTATCACGGAGCTGGTATCCCCCATGAAATATGTGCTTGCTCAGGTTCTTTCACTGGCTGATATGCCAGTATCAACTAGCAGCACTTGGAAAAGATTATAGTCCTTGCTCTAAGCAATTTTAATAAGAGGAATTCTCAAAATCCATATGCCAGCTTTTTCATGCCTGAGGGATGCTGAAAACCCTCCTTCTGGTATCACCAACTCTTGATGCCTGTGAGAAATGGGCGTAACAACAAAATAAACACAGCAGCTGAGTGACTCCACCTGCACCAGGAGCTCTGTAGATTCAGTCATAGCTCTTCAGAGACATTTGTAATTTGCTGTTTGAATTTGGGGGAACAGAAACAAGCCACATGATGAATGCTTTTTATTCAACAAACTATCCCTTATTAACTAGCTCCAGGACTCTGAACCACTGCCGTGTCTTGGCTGGGGAACTGAGTGTTACTGATTCATGTTATTTCTGAAGTGACCTTCTCACAGAAACTTTGTTTTTGTTGTTTTTATTTGGTTGATTGCTTTTGTTTTTCAGATGTATGTAAATTCGGTGTTTGTTAACTTGAATTTTGCCTACCGTGTGAGTGAACTCTTCACTGGAAATCAGCTGAGAGGCATTTTGATTGCATCTTCTTAGGACTAACCTGCACAGTTCATGCAGTCTTGGAGAACAGATGTGATAAGTGTAGTTTTAAATAAAAAAAATAACCTGTGGTAGGAGTAAAATGGTGCTGTTGAAATGTCTGTACTTTTTAATGCATTTAAAGCTAATGGGTGTAATAACCTTCTGGCAGGAAATGGCTCATCACAGGCCAATCCATCCTGCCTTTCTGACTGAAGACAGTGGAAGCATCCCCCGTGAACCTATTGATGTGATTAGTTACGAGTGTTAATGTTTTATCTTCCTGTTGCTACATCTTAGAAATGTTTGCATCCACCAGCACCTCTTGCCATAAATAGCCTCATTTCCAGTGATAACTCAGGAATTCTGAGAGTTACATTTTGCAGCTGTACAGTGCAAACTTTGCTTGGCTTGCTAATAGTCTGAACTTCCCAAATGGCTATGAAGTTGATGCAGACCGTCACCAAAACTGGTGGCTTTCAGGATCCTTCCAGCCTCCAGGTTGCTCAGTCCAGGCCTCCACTGCTCTCTCTGCATTGAGACCAGTCACTAAATAATTTGAAGATGGCATGGGCAGCACCTGCGCTTTGTGCCAGGACAATTTCTGGACACAAATTCCATGAGCTTTGGCATGAACATTTCAATTGTCCAATGAAGCTGAACTCACAGTTCTCATCAGAAAATTGCCTCTGATGTGGATGATAGTAAACCAGGAAAAGCAATTGATGTGCAGGCAGGCAGGGGCTGTCATTCAGAGGGACCTTGATAGACAGGTCCCAGATATAGGAGCTCATGGGCTAATGAGGCCTTGTGAAGTCTGACCAAGGCAGAGCACAGTCTCGCAGCTGTGCTGGAGCAGTCCCACACATAAGAAGAGTCCAGAGAACCACTGGGTAGAAGTCAGGGGGTCCCAATGGGCAGCAGATTGAGCGTGGGCCTACATCAAGCACAGCCTGCAGGCCAAGGACACCAACCACTCCCTTCCCCTTGGCGCTGGTGTGATGCTAGGTCCAGTGCTGGCATCGCAGGAGAACAAAGCTACTGGTTCCAGCCTGGTAGGTCAGAGCATGGCACTGTCCTCAGCCCTACCAAGTGCCAAGAGGGCCATACTGCTCCTTTCTTCTAGGTGTGAGCCCCACCATTTTTCAAGCTTTTTTTTTTTCACATGATGCCATATGGCATGGAATATCCCTTCAGCCAGTTTAGGTCAGCTGTGCTGGTTTTGTCCACACCCGTCTCCACCACTGGCAGGGTAGTATGAGAAGCTGAGAAACTGACACAGCCTTGGCTCTGGGCAATGCTGCTCTGCAGCAACTAAATGTTGGTCTGTTATCAATATCACTGTTTTTCTCCTAAAGCCAAAAGACGGCACCATATCAGATATTATGAGGAAAAGATCAACTGAAACCACATCAACTGCCCGAGCTGAAATCAGGACAGATATGTTTTTTTTTTTTGCCATGATGGCATCTAAGCACTGAGCACGCTTCCCAGAGAGGCTACAAAACCTCACTTTTTATAGATATTCGTAACTGGACTGCACAGCCACATCTAAATCCAAAGCTGAACAGGTACTTGGAGCAGATGAGCTACAGAGGGCCATGCCACCATAATTATCTCCTTATTCTATTTGCAAATCATCTTGTTTCTAGAGAACGTGACAAAAAGAACTCCATTTATTTTTAAGATGTTTTAAATCAAAACAACCCTTTTGGCAATGGCCACTCCTGTGCCTGAAGAGATCAAAAAGATTTTTTCTTGTCTAAACAACTGGCGCAACCTGAAGATTAAAAGTGAGGCGAAAGAAGATGGAAGCATATGAGGAATGAAGGAGATACTATGGGAGGTATAGGGGAATATTAACACCAAACAGAAAGATAATAAGAAAAAGGTTTCTGAGGGGTAAGAGAAAAGAAATTGGAATGAGTTGCTAGGGCCGGGACTGTGAGAAAGGCAGGAAAATGCAAATAAGAGGAGCAGAATGGAAAGAGAAAGGTGGTTTAACAGAGACAGGGAACAGTGGAGGATAAAGACGAGTTGGGAAGTAGAGAAAACAGGATTTGTCCACCTCTTCTATGCAGAATTCTAAATGAAACAGTCTTTTACTCAGAAAATGAGGAGGGACAATTTTACTTCAGAGATACAAAATGAACACAAAAAAAATTAAGTTACACAGAGATAGATATAATGTAGGATAGCTGTGTAACTTGTGGAGCTGGAGAGGCACACAATGAGATGACCTGAGAAGGTCAATGTCTGTGCTGGTTGTTCTCAGCTAGCAGCTTGGTCTGTCCATTCACTTATAGGCTAATGAAGAGGCTAATGCAACAGGAAGATTCAGCCCCAAAGCCAGTTCAACCCATTGCTTGCATAAAATCTTAGAAATTGTGCTATATTGCTGGAAAGCCAGCAGAGGAAGCCGGAGGTAGCACAGCTCTCAGATGGAGATTACGAATGTTCTCCCTGACGGTTTTAATGCTGGTGATAAGAAAGAGAACAGAAAGTCCCAATGTAAAATAAACTTTATTTTTTTAAAAGCAGAATCGGTTTACAGCACAGCGGATGGACCTGATAAGAGCAGCTTCTGCTTTCAAGGTTTTACGGATCACAAGTGTTTTGTATGAGATCGCGTTGGCAGAGTGGTATTGATGACCAAAGTCCGGATTAGGAACCACAAAAATGCAGTTACCCAGCTCCTGTGGTAAGTGATCTCATCCCTGAGCAATGGCTGGACGGAGCTGCTGGGAGACGCTCTGTGTCTGCAAAGCGTTCATAGAATTGTCTGCATTGTTCAGACTGCACCTGGGCTGTCAACCACGGATCGGTGACTTAATGCCATTAAGAGTGAGTAGTGAGCAAGTATCTACAGATACCAGCTTGGTTTTAGGTCTGGCTGCTTTTTGCCAAATCATCACCGGGAAAAAATTATCAGCTGACATCATAAAATGAAACCAATTAACATTAGTTGAGAAATTGATTCCTGTCACACAATAGACACACACAAAAACTAAATATGCTTAAGACCTCTGTTAACTTCAGTTCAGCCTTTTCAAAGTAGCCATGTAGTAACAACATTGTGATAAAAAACTGTAGTTTGTGGCTGTGCTAGTTATCTGAACCCTCTTTTCTTATCACTTGACAAGTAATACTTCTCTTACTCCGCATGTGAGCTGATTGTCTTCTTTTTTTCCCGTGTTTTGTTTGTCTGTTTCATTACAGTTATTTCCAATGGACTGAATTATACCACATTAGACTGAGAAGTGTCGGGTTATTACCGAGAGGAGGAACAGACCTGAGCCTGGGAACTCTTGCAGATGGAAGTTGTAAAATCTAAAAAGAAGTGGATCTTGACCGAGAAAGTCTCTGCTCTCATGAAAAGCATGAAAGAAAGTTTTCTTCTCATGAGTTTAAGCAAAATAGTTAAAAGAGAAAATTTCCTGTTAAAATAGTTTGGTTCAGTATTTTAAACCACAGAAGCAATCACAGTGCTGTTGACTTGTGACTGCCATCCATGGCTCCTTGCCACATTCCTTTGATGCAAATCTGCTTTCTGTAACTATCTCAAGGCAGATTAAATGAGTTGCTTTATCATTTTCTGGTTAAGTATCAACATGAAAATGTTAACACAGTCATTTTAAGGCTTTTTATAGATTCAGCCCACTGCAACGAAGTCAAGCAATTATTCATCATTGTTCATCATCATTCAACACCCTGGAACTCCTTCCTTGGATTGTCCTATAGAAACCTGGGCTGGGATGAAGATTATTGCGGTGCCAATTTCTGTCACAAGTTAGGATGCCCACAAGTTAATATGCTCTAAGGTGTGAATTTTAGAAGCCCAGCAAACCAAATTTTTACTGCTTTGTTCCCAGCACAGTGGAAATACAATTCATCAATCAGTGTTGAAACAAAATAGAATTACTAAGCACACTTTCAAACCTTATGCACAGAGCAAAATACCACACAGACTTAAATGTTTGGAAACCATGGGGAAATCCTACTCCTCTGTTCCCCCTGCTGAATGTGGGTCACCCAGCAGCAATGCAAGAAATGCAAGACTGGGATCACAAAAGACAGCAGGGCTGCACAGACAACAGCAGTGCTAGCTGCAGAGCCTGCCTTATTGCCCAAGACTGGGAGAGCCTTGATCACAGATTCTCTCACCTGAAAAAGAAATGAGCTCTTATGATAGAAAATGGTGATTAGCATCTTTGCCTACATTATTTAAATCGGCCATGAGCATGCATTGTGAAGGAGTCAATCTGCTTGATGAAAGACAAATGTGTTTTGTCTGCAGCTGCTGGAGTTCAGGTATTCCTGAGATTTTAATGGATCTTGCTTCTAGAATGTGGGATGTTAGCAGGAATGACCTACTGGCCAGGAACGCACTGAGCTCTTGCTCAGTGTGGATCTTCGGGCATTATTAAATCTTTGCAGGTTAGAAAAACACTATAAAAACACTATATGCTTTCTTTAGACCACCACAGAACTCAAACCTTTCCTTCTCTGAGTTCAGACTCATCACACGCCCTTTTTTTTTCCAGTGAATGTCTAATTTTTTATGCATGGTAATACTGCACTCAACCAAATGCGGGCTTTTGCAAACAATCAAAAAAGAAAATTATTTCTGTGAACTCAGCACAAATCTGTCTTCCTTGTGGATCTGGGCTATGGATTTATTCACGATATTCAGAGAAATTATTGGTTAGTGAAAGTTTTCCTGAGGTTATCTTGGAGAAAGATTGTGCATTTCTAAAAGAACCTTTGCAACAAAAACCTGAGCTCAGCCTCTCTCATATCCTTATTGGTTTTCTTCTATGGCAAAACTATACATACATAAGGGCTAAAACAGATTTTTTCAACAGTTAACAGAGGAAATTCTCTACTCAGAGGGTGGTGAGGCGCTGGCACAGCTGCCCATAGAAGCTGTGGTGCCCCATCCCTGGAGGCGCTCAAGGCCAGGTTGGATGGGGCCCTGGGCAGCTGAGCTGGTGGGGGGCAGCCCTGCCCATGGCAGGGGTTGGGGCTGGGGGGTTTTGAGCTCCCTTCCAACCAAAATCATTCTATTAAACTTTGACTCTATGAATCTTTAGTTTCACTGGCCAGTTTCAGACTGAAACTCTAAAACAAAAGTTTCACAAAAGAGATCAGTTATCAAAGTGAAGCATATCTGTGCTTGGGGGAAGATGGAATGACATCTCACATCATATTATTTCCCAGCCCTAGTATCTTTGGCTTTCTATCTGCTGTTATCATCAACGTTCTTTCTTCCACCTGCTCAAATATATCTGCACTGTGGGTAAGCAAACTCTGTCTTTTGTAAAACAGGTGTTGTGCCTATATAACTGAGAGAAGAATTCAGCTATGGGTGGTCTCTAGCGATGTGCCTCCTGCACTGAGCAGTCCAGCAACCTGTAGCTGGTTCTTGTCTTAGCATCATCACACTAAATTCCAGTCAGATACTGTGGGCATGCAAAAACACTAAAAGACTGAACATCTTTACATCATTACAGTTAATAGAAGGCAGTATCTTACAACTCTTTTAATTGTCTTCGAAAATAATATCAGTGATTGATTATGAAAAATTCAAGTTACATTTGATGCAAGAAGGTGTTTAGTTCAATCGTTGGCATTTACTTTCAACATTTGCCTGCTCTGACTAGTTATTCCCTTATTAAAATATTAAGCAATTTTAAAAAGAGAATGAATGTCTATGTGTTTTTTTCTTGGTGAAGTTTTGTTTGAATGTTTCTACCTTTTAATGTCCAACACAGTGCAAAGAGTAATCTTTCTTCAAAAGCGTGGATTCCAAATCTGACAAACATCACCAAACTGGCAAACTTGCCAAGATGGGGATCACAGAATCACGAAACCATAGGGGTTGGAAGGGACCTCTGGAAATCACGTAGTCCCACTCCCTGCTAAAGCAGGTTCCCTGCAGCAGGTCACTCAGGTGAGTTTTGAATATTTTCAGATAAGGAGATTCCGTAGCCTCTTGGGCTGCCTACTCAGTGCTTTGTCACCTTCATAGTAAAGAGGGGATGGAGAAATACTATCCTCCAACACACATGACAAATATTTGCAGGATTTTAGGCAGGCTTTACTTTCCATATCTTAAGTCACGTATATGTCCACAGCCACAGCTTAGTGCTTATCCCTGCCTTTTAGAATGTGTGAGGACTACAAGAACTCATTAATCATTGTTTATCTGGGTAAGGATTATCCCAGAGCTGTTTTCTACATTGCCACCAGGCCAATGAGGTTTTGTTGGGGTAGCTTTGACTGAATGGTGCAAGGGACTGCAGAAGTTCTTCACTATGAGAGTGGTGAGGTGGACAGGCTGCCCAGAGAGGGTGTGGATGCACCATCCCTGGAGGTGTTCAAGGCCAGATTGGATGGGGGCCCTATCTAATATTAAATGGGGAGGCTGGCGGCCCTGCCTGCAGCGGTGGGGTTTGAGCTTGATGATCCTTGTGCTCCCTTCCAACCCAAGCCATTCTATGATTCCATGATTCTATGAAATTTTACATGGTTGTGAGCCTATTACACTTGCCTTACTTCTTTTTGCAGTCAAGTCACAACCTCAGTCTTTACAGTAAAGGACAAATAAACAGCTTTTGTACTCCATTTTCTTGCCTTTTGCTCAACTTGCAAGAGAAGATACACACCTTGCAGTGACCCAGCAGGAAAACCAGCTGGCAGTTCAGGAAACAGGTACCAATATGCACCTGTCATTGACACACCATGCCCAGAACACGGCAAACTTCATTGCAAAGATGCTGCTCAATGTGAAGTCACATACGTTGCGTACGATCAGCACCACTGTGTGGTACTGCAGAGAGGTTTTGGTAAGCGTGATCTTGCTTCGTTTTTGAGAAGGCTGACTCAGAAGAGTCACCCCAAACATGCACTAAATGACAAAACCATAGTGAGGCTGTACAGATCTGAAACACGGGATGGGCTGCATCAGGCCCATCGGGGTACTGTGAGCACGGCCCCGAGCTGCCAGAGTTCAAAAAGCATCTGGACAACGCGTAGGAAGTTGCGTGTCTAACATGGCGCGTAGCCGCGCGGGCCCCACGGGGCCTTGCTAGGGCCGCCGCCGTGCAGTACTACTGAAGCGCCACTAGAGGGCGGCAGAGCGTGGTTCCCGCCTGAGGCGCGGAGCGGCCCGCTGCCTCCCGGTATCCCTGCGCTGTGGCGGCGGCAGGGGGCAGGCGGCCCGCCTTCAGCGTCTCTGACGGACGCATGCTGGGAAATGGGTGTCACGATAAATGCGATAAATTCTTATCATCCTTCTAGCTCGTTTTCTCGTGGTTCCTGTCACTTAGCTCATATAGATACACACAGCTTTTTTGGGTGTTTGTTTTCGATCCTTATGGAGTTTTGTTGAATTTTTACATCATACAGTGAAAGGTGTATTAGCAATGTTCACTCCATCAATATTTTTCCCTAAGCTAATGGATAGTTTAAGTAATTCTGAAGATCTGAGCAGCAATCTTCCCTTCCCTTCCCTTCCCTTCCCTTCCCTTCCCTTCCCTTCCCTTCCCTTCCCTTCCCTTCCCTTCCCTTCCCTTCCCTTCCCTTCCCTTCCCTTCCCTTCCCTTCCCTTCCCTTCCCTTCCCTTCCCTTCCCTTCCCTTCCCTTCCCTTCCCTTCCCTTCCCTTCCCTTCCCTTCCCTTCCCTTCCCTTCCCTTCCCTTCCCTTCCCTTCCCTTCCCTTCCCTTCCCTTCCCTTCCTTTTTTGTTTTATAATAACTTCTGGTTCTCTCACATGTGCAATTAGGAAGAGCCTTGACATAGGAACCACGTGGTTATGTTATGTTCTCTCTTCTTTTAATCTACCATTGAAGTATGTGGGTAGCAGTATGCCATGTGCTTGAAGCTGTGGCAAAATTTCAGAGGGACTCAGGTATTTATATACTGCAGAACTAAGATAAAAAGTAGGTGCAGAAATCTTAGTGTTAGCAAGGACAGATACCAAGTTGTCCTTTGCCATTCCATTTTACTGCATGCTACTCGAGCTGATGCGTTGCATGTTGATTTAAGCAAGCTGGGGGAGAAAAGCTAGCTGCACAGTATGCTCACATGTATTTTGGGATGGGATTTTTCAGAAGTTTAAGAATAGTTGGTGCTAAGCTGTTTTTGACCAGAAGCTTAGAGGTTTTTTTAGACTAGAAGTTGGTATTGGATGTCTTTATCTCTAAGCTCCCTTGCATTCCAGCTTTCAGATTTTCAAAAAATCAGAAATTCAACTGAAATGGAAGGAGGGAACTGTTTAACAGGTAACACTAATGGAGTAATGCAAGACAGAATGGAAAACGAGCTATGCAAGACTAATGCTGCCAAAGAAATGAAAGGGGTTACACCCAGTTTGTCTTGGATGTTCTCATGACAGCTCTCATTTGCAGAAGCATTACACATATATCTTCTTTCTAATATAGACCTACAAAACTGGACAGAAATTGCAGTACTGTGCAGCAAGAGGGAGCATTTGTGTGTGCATAGGTATGTGCTGTGCACTGCCTACTGGCGTAAATGTTTTTCCTGGCTGAAAGTTTTCAGGCTAAGTCTGCATTCCAAAATAGATTGAGATGTAAAGAAGGAGCCTTAAGGAACATTAACACGGGAGAAAGATTTTAGACGTATACAGGCAGCTGTCGATAATTACAGTGATATGAAGGATGACTAAATATGTAATGAAATACTGAATTCAACCAATGGGCTGAATAATGGCATAGGTAAAACTTCTGTTCTGTGTTCATAATTTTCAAGTATGGACTGGTCAGCAAAATGTATATGCAATGTGAGTGAGCAGCCGCACAGATTTGAAAGAGTAAAGTTAGTGTTAAAGAATTTGTAGGACTGTGGCCAATACTGAGAACACATTCAAAAGAGTTTTTTCTTAAAAGCAGGAAATAAAATCCCACAATCCATATTAGTAATGAAATTGGTTTGCTTTAAATTAGCACGTATAGAAAGACAATGCTTCGTTTTTCACTTCAGTGCTGTCATAAGGATCTGACTATTTGGCTTTTTTTAATGATTCCTGAAGAATGCAGTTCAACGTCTCCTTGCAATAAAAGTGATTTCCTTCAGTTAGTTGGTTTCTTCCTTGGCTTTCAGTGATGACCTTAACCTGCAGCACCATGAGCAGGCAAACTGAAGGCCGTGGTTGGTGACTCATGCCACCAGCTTTGCCTCTGGCATTGCTTGGGCAGGAATACAGAAAATCCATTTCCCTCCAAACTGAAGCTGTCTGTTGAGTATCATGCAGTGCGCCGCCTTGATTTGCTTTGCGATGAAAAGTTCTTCCATCTAGAAATACATGTTCAGACTCTTGCACTCCAAGTATGTTTCTTGGGAAGATTGGGAATTCTTTTAATCATCCCTTCATGGAATGTATGTGGGCTGCTCCAAAAGTAATGCCTCCTATTTATTTCCATGGAAACGGCAATAGATACAAAGACCACAATAGCACTGTTTGATAGAACAAATTCTCGGCTACAAAGCAGTATTTTTCAACATAGTCACCATCATGCATCATGTTATGCATTTTCATTAGTGATGCACAAGAGCCTACACTCTGTGCTCATCTGCATTGCTATCCAGAACATAGCTGATCTTTCACGTTGCTGTTGAAATGCACCACACACCCACTCACTGTGCTCACATCCACAGTTTTTTCTCCATAAGTGTTCAGCAAGTGTCAATGAATGTCAGTGGGTACCATTTTTTCTGCATGGAGAAATTTGATGAGACACCTTTCTTCCACCCACCCTGCCTTGTCATAAACCAGTGTGCCAAACTGCCCCTTTGCTGTCATCTGTCACATGGGATAATATGTACCAGAATATTGACAGGAAGGTTCAACCTCTACTGCCATACCACCAACATCCACCTCTGATGTCATGGGCCAACATAATAAAATAGGAGGCATTACGTTTGGAGCAGCCCTTGTGTTTAGGGAAACATTCCTCAAAGATCAGTTTGACATGGATGTGTGAGGCAGGAACTCATGAATTTCATCGTGTCAAACCTCTAGGTCTTGGTGTCAGTGAGCTGAATTTTCTCTTCTTTTCTAAATAGTGGAAGTATCTCCTCTCCTCCTTCTTTCTGCCTGCCTTCCATCCCTGCAAGGCAGGAAAATGGCTTTGCTAATCCTCTACGGATCTCTGTGGCTTCCTATCACTTACCTACAGGATCTTTCTCTAATAATCTACAAAGTCTTCTGTGATGACAAGTGAGAAATCTGGGTTGCTACATGTGAGATATCAGTTGTGAAAGGCACTCTCTGGTCCAAGAGCTGAAGCAGGAAGCTCCTTGGCCTGTAATCCTATATTTCTATGTTAACAGCTCATAAAATTTGAGATAGCTGTGAGCAAATGAAGCTGAAGATTGGAATTTGTGAAAAGAGAAGCTTTGTTTTTGGTAATTGGCTAACATTTGAAGGGTTTGGCAATGTGACTACCAGCTGCTATAGTCTGCAATTGATGTCACCTTCTCTTTGTATATAAACATTAGTCATTTACTAAAGAATGCGAAAAACAGGTGTTCCCTGTTCATTGGAAACCTATTCTTTTAATGGAATACTGTAAGATAGCACCTGACATAGAACAATCCCTCGTATGTTTGCTGTTATTAACATAAACACACTTGAACAGTTTCTTATGCAGTGCCATTGGTATGCATAGCACAGAAAAGATAAACAAAATGACAGATGCCTAAACCAGATGAAACTACAATTAACCTAACGACAGACAAAAATAAAGGAAGTGTGGCAGGAAAATGTGAAGGAACATAAAAATCACTGCAAGCTGCACTCGTTAACTTTGTTTTTTCTTTTTAAAGAAGTACTTCTACAGTTTGTGGCCAATACAGGAAGTGAAGGTTGAAGCTGTAACCTTGCAGAGGGAAATTTGGCTCCCAGACGTGACTCTTTAAAAAGGTTTTGAAATACAGGAGTGCTTTGCACACAGGATGAGAAAAGGCATTGAAGAATAAGCAGTTTGCATGGAAAAAAATCCCGCAGTGATTAGCGGAAAAAGGGAATAAAGCTATGTCCCATAGGTGTGCCCTCTGGAGAGCTTCAACTCAACCTCCTTATCAGCTGTAGAGCGCAGCAGGAAAATTGATACCGTGGCTCTGTCTACACTCAATCTGGTGTGTTTAGCTTGACTTTCCATGAACGGATTTCTTTAGAAAATTTCGAATTTATAAACAAAATTAAATTCAATAGGCATGAAGTAAAATATACCTAAATGAGAATGTACTAATAAAAAGCAGCTGTTTGTCTACAGCAGGCTTTAAACATTCCCAAGCAGCTTGCTCAAGGACATTCATGTTGAGCTGCTTAGGCAGAGCAGATGCTCGCTAGGTCAGAATGAGGCCCCATGCTTCCATGAGTAGAGCTGCTGAGTGCAGGCAGAGCACTGGATATACCCAATGGGCTGTGGCTGTCCCAAGCCAGCCCGAGGGCCAGCAGCTCAGCTCCCACTCATACCCCCATGGGATCCAGTTATCATAAAACTGTGTTCTGAAGATAAAAAATGATCCAAGGGATGGAACAACTCTCCTACGAGGACAGGCTGAGGGAGTCGAGGATTTTCAGCCTGGAAAAGAAAAGGCTCTAGGAAGACCTGATAGTGGCCTTTCAATATCAAAAGAGGGGCTGTAAGAAAGAAGGGAAAAGACTCGTTGGCAGGGTCTGCTGCGATAGAAAAAGGGAAAATGGTTTCAAACTGAAAGAGAGGATATAAGGAAGAAGTTTTTAAGAATAAGGATGGTGAGGCACTGGCAGATTGCCCAGAGAGGTGGTGGATGCCCCATCCCTGGAGACACTCAAGTTCAGGCTGGATGGGTCTCTGAGCAACCTGAGTGAGCTGTAAGTGTGCTTGTTCATTGCAGGGGAGTTGGACTTCATAGCCTTTAAGGGTCCTTTCCAACTTAAACCAGTTTAAGATTTATGAAGATTAGAGGGAATCTTTGCAGTTACAATGAGATGAGGCATGTTCAGAACAACACAGTTCCAAATTAAAAGTAAGGTTAATTTTTGTTCTCGTAATCACAGTTACGTTTTTAATGCAGGAGATAGACAAATACCTAAAAGTGACAAATTGTTAAATTAGTTAATTTCTTCCCAAAAAGTGCAAAACACTCAGCTGGGGGTAAGCAATCGAGCAGTGCCCCAGTAGAGCATTTTACTGGGTTTGTGACAGCATTTTTTTTTTTTTGTCTGTCACAAATTGTCATCGTCTCACAGCCAAAATTGTTGGAATTTTTTCCATTGTGCATGTATCATTTTTACACAATAATTCCATCTATTCTTAGCGAGATGTTCTTTGGTGTGAATTCTATCTATTGTTAGAAAGTGCTTTTGAGAAAATATGATCCTAATCTTGTGGCTTTTTGCCTTGATATCAAGAGACTTACTACCAAATATGCAGTCATATCTTTTGTTAATAAAACCAAGTTACATGATCTATTCGTGGAGCAGTAATAAATAATGGAGGCAGCAGGGTGAAATATATGTCATTTTAGTTCTAGAAAACTGATACTCCCAAAGGATATTGATATGAGGAAAATTAGCTGCTGTCAACCTAGTTCATATATAGCCTGTCTTGGTGGGAAAAAAAAATGTATTGAAATAAACTCTGTGGAAAGAAAAATGACATTTATAAGTTTTTTCCAGCCAAAAGTTATTTTTTTCTATTTCAGCCCCAAAGTGTATCACTGACATTTGCGTCAAGGGGCACATTTTCTACAGTACAGTCCTAAAACTTTATCAGAGCATTGAAAGCTATTGCAAACAAGGAAGCCAAAGTCAGGAGACTCACAACAGAAAAGAGAGCACCACCTCAAATGGTCATTGCTCATTTTCCAGGCTTAGCTTTATTCCCACAGCAAAGTACAGGCCATCCTAACCAAGCTGATCAAAACTGCAGAGGTGCCAGTGGTGACAGAAAAACACATAATAATAATAATATACAGCAAGTGGAGGGTAACAGGGAGACCCAACAGACTGCTGTGCTTTTCATGTACACAACTTCCCCATTCTGAATGATTGTGACTGCCATATTGCTCTATCAGACCTGATAATGAAGTTAAATCAGTCCAATCCTTGATCTCCAATTTAGGCAGAGGTTAAAATGATGTGTCACTGCTTCTCATTCACATCTCATGTGCTGTTTTTCAAGCGTTTGGGTTTTTTGCACTGATTCAGTTCCATGAAACATGCAGCGGCCTAAAGGTTTGTTTCCATAGTCGTGTCAGCAACTGGCAGCAGCACTGTCCAAAACATGCAAACCAAGGAATAGTTTTGTGTGCAGCCCACTTTTTGAGGACAGCCAGACCAGAAAGCTGTGCATGGCAGACTGGATGTACGTAAGAACCAGCAACTGCAAATACGGAAAGGCTGCAGTCCCTCAACTTCTCCCCACAGGTTTTCCCTGGCAATCCTGGCATTGGATCTTGTGAAGGAAACACCTGGGCTACACAAAGACTAACATCAGCGGCATTGATCAGCATTGTGCTGGTGAGCCAGAAAGCTCTGCAGCATACGGCCATTTTAAACCTTTCAACTTTGCTTTTGATAGTACTTTTCCTGTTTCATTTATGCATTCCAAAAGCTGAAAGCGTCTGGTGAATGAAGCAAGAAACTGCACAAAGAGAAAGTCTGGTGATTCAGTCAGCTGCCCCATGCCCCAGAGAAGTGGGCTATGGCCCTGCCCTTCCCACAGCACTCTCCGCTCCTCATGCTGATGGCCAGCCATCTACTACAGACATTACTGAAGAGAGCACTTGCATCATCTGCTTCAGGCAACTGAAAAGTATGACTGGCGCATAAAAATCCAGAGTTCCAGATCCAGAGGTCGTGGCCCTCATTGCTGGTAGAAACAAGAGAGGGAAATACATTCATGTTCTAGACAGGCACTAGAGAGAAGTTCTCCCTTGAAACTGGACTGAATCTCCAGATTCGTATATCAGCATGAAATGAGGAGTAACTCAGCACTGCTCTCTCCAGCATCACATAGCACTGAAGGTACTGACTTTGGCAGACTTTTTTTTTCCAAGCAGATGAGTTATTAATCAAGCAAGTAATAAAAATAATAATAATAATAAAAAAAATAGGCATTTACTTTGTGCCAGATTGTTCTGATCAGTGATAGAAGCTCACTGCTGGATACTAATCTTAATTCAATATCATTAACTCAGCAGATCCTCTTTCTAAGTCTGTACTAATGTCATGCTAAGTATCTTCGTGTTTTTTACCATATTAAGCATTTCTGAAACTTACAGACTTTCCGATAATAAAGACAAAATACAGCAATATATGTTTGATTTTACAAGTTTGGTTTTAAAGGGCTGAGAGATTTTAGAATTAAATTTTAATAGCCAATTATAGATTATTAAGCAGTGGAAAAAAAAATTAAGCAATTAAAATAATCTTTTAAACCTTCCTTAAAATTATATATGATCCACTGAGAATATTAATCCAGCTGTATTTGAAAAATATTAATTGGAAGTCAGTTCAAATATAATACTAAGGTGAACTCAACCAGAATGTGAGGGTTTCTGAACTGGAAAAGCTCTCAGAGCACAAAGAAGTCATCTGTCAAGGTGGTTTTGGAACAATCATATATACTAAGGGATGATGGAGGGCAAAAATTGTGAAGGGCCACTATCTGATTAATTTTGCTTACTTGTTTTGTTGATTTGAACTTTAGAAATTCTTCACATGTATCCTGTGTCTTCCAGTGATTTGTTACACCTCTGTAAAATATTGATTTCATTTCTAAGGGTGTGTTTGCCTTAAAAGAGCAGTATCTATTTGGCTCACTTGGCAGTGCTGACCAGAATAAAAACAAACAAACAACAAAAAACAAAAATAAATGAACAAACAAATTAAAAACATTCCTGATCAAATATCAGTAACTGTTATAGAACAGGAACTAAAAGAGCTGAGATTTAGCTTAGATGTTAGGAGGAAATTTTTTACTCAGAAGGCAGAGAAGCTGTGGTGCCCCATCCCTGGAGGTCTCAAGGCCAGGTTGGATGGGGTCCTGTGCAGCCTGAGCTGGTTGGGGGCAGCCGTGCACACGGCAGGAGTTGGGGCTGGGTAGGCTTTGAGGTCCCTTCCAACCCAAATCATTCTGTAATTCTATGATTACATAGAATGGATGGTTTTTTCTTATCTGGGCTTGCTGGGGAATAGTGTAAAGAATTTTCTGAATGAGTATAGCCTTTGGGGTGTCTGAGATAAAGTACTTTCACACACATCCACCCCACGTGAAACATGTACAGAAGGCCAAAATAAATTACTGAATTGGATTTTGCCTTTGCTTCAGGAAGGACAGAATAGTGGGGACTGTCTCCCAAACTTAATTGCTAATTTGTTGTCCAGTCATCATGGAAATTAAGGAAAAATGATCACTTTGATCCAAGCTGAATGAAATAAAGGGGAGATTTATTGGTATAGCTGGGAAAATCACAGAAAGTGTTGCAGAAATGATGGAAGGAGCTATGATGGATATGCATGGAGAAGACAGGGAACGAATAGGATCAAATAGGAGGCACTGACTACTTATATGACAGGCATTCAGAATCATAGAATCACAGAATGTCTTCGGTTGGGAGGGATCTCAAAGCCTACCCAGTCCCAACCCCTGCTGCAAACAGGGCTGCCCTCCACCAGTTCAGGCTGCCCGGGGCCCCATTCAACCTGGCCTTGAGCACCTCCAGGGAGAGGACACTCACAGTTTCTCTGGGCAAATAAGAGGTAATGTTCCCCAAATGAGTAGATAAAGATCTTTGCCGCATTTATTGTGGATGATAAAACAATTGGATTAATTCAATAGAGAAAATCCCATGGGAGCTGTTAAATACAAGGATATCAGCTCTGGATTGGAGTATCCTTTGCTGGAGATTGGAAGACAGTTGATGAAAAATATCATTGTTGGTCTGATTTGTTCTTCTCCTATGGGCAGCTGCCAGCAGCTGCATTTAGGAACATGGTGCTGGGCTGGATGAACTTTTGTTTGACTCGATACAGTCAATCTCACACAGTTTTCATAGCATGCTTCCAGTACCACAATCACAATACACACTGCAAGAAACATTCTCTTACTACCGAATGTATATTTACTGGTGTGCATGCAAATGGGAATGTTTCTCTAGAAGAAGAATGGAGGAGATTGTGGGAGGCGGTTTTGTGTTGTTTACTTCCCTAAGAGTATGCAATGCCACAGACAATACATCTTTGGATGGAAATGAAAAATGTGCTTTTGTAAGACAAAATTGAGTATATTCTGCACAGCAAACATCTTGTGCTGGAATAAATATCTTTCGGGTGATGTCAATATGAGAACAAGCACCACAGTGTTGTTGAAGTAATTGGAAGTCACTGAGCAAACGTGCCGGCGAACATTGCAGAAAGCCTATATATGGTAATTTATCTAGAAATTTCCCCATTTCTGTTTTTAAAAAGCTTTATGCAGGAGAATGAATACGTCTACCACCTTTCAAGGCAGCACAAGACATGCACCAGCCCTCAGCCCCCGCAGCCTTTCAGCAAGCACTCCAACAGCGAGGCAGAGCCTCCCTCCCAGAGGCAGGAGGGGAGACAAAACCAGGACCCACTGGGGCCGAGATGTGGGGTCTGTGGCTGACAGGTGTATTAAAGCATGCTGGCGTGAAATGTCAGTTTTTCTTCTAATGAAGAAACAGTTTCTTTCCTTATGGTAACTTGTGACAGTGACAGAAGTAGCACAAAACTATGATTGCAGTCACTGAAGCTAGTATAGTATGGGCTAAATATAGTAATGTATGCCTAAAGTTATAATCTCATGGGGTTGAAGTATATATATGCTGTAGTGTATATTTGAGTTTACAGTGTTCTCTGCTTGCATCAACACAGGTTCTCCCTTGCAGTCACCACCTCATCCTCCCAGCCTTGGGCCCTCAAGCTCTCTAAAACCCATTTTGTTCATGACATTTGGCACATGACAAGTCTGAGCTCAGACTGAGAATGTTTCTCAACTTTTTTTTTTTAATAAAAATTAATAGCAGCATGAATAATGATGCAAAAGGAATATTGTGCCAGTATACAATCATGCTGCAAATGGTTCAAACCATTAAACCATTTTAGATCCTCTGTGGCCAATTGCTGGGACCTGGATAGAGGAGGAAAAAACAATCGCATTCTGCCAGGAGAAGTTGTTAAATTCCTATGAGTGAATGCGGTCCTGACTTAATTATCACTTCCAAGAGACTATTTATAGTTGTCTGGGAAAGCACTTAAGAGAAACAGGCTTAAGTTTGCAAACAGAGTAAGTGGGTGAGTATTCTCAGCAAAGACAGAGAGGGGAGAGTCAACCCCCCCCCCCTTCCAATCCCAATAGTGGGATGTCAGTGCAGGAATTCCATGCTGATGGGACCAGCTCCTTGGCTCACCAAGTTCCTACATAGAATTTCAGAAATTCAAAATTGTAAATGTTGTTCAACTTACCAATGAGCTTCAAACTTGGAAGTTTCCTGGGACAGAACACCCCCCCAGGAAGGCACGCAAAACATTTCGTGTGTCTCCAGGACAAAAATAATAATGATAATAATATACATATATATATATATATATATAACTCCACATAATTATAAATATCCAAAATGCTTTGATAGATGAGATGCTGTATCTGTACATGTAAATGGTTAGCAAGCTGGGCTGCAGTATGAATAACTGAATTTGTCTAGGGAAACATGGCCAGTGGGATTTCCTGGTTACAAGAACTTACGCTGGTCTCAGCTAATATTGACAGCTGATAAATAAGCAAGGAGAAATGGTATATTAGGAATGAGGAAGAGAAATTTACCTTTATCCCAGGCCTTTATCCCAGGAAACAAATGAGTAGGTGCTATGAAATGGAGAAGGATGTGAAAGCAGGCTGTAAGTAGGCCTGCACATGCAGAAAAATTGATTTATAGTCAAATCCACCGCTGCAGTTATTTAATACATGACTACTGCATATTTTGTAACTTCTCTGCTTGTAGCTGATAAACTCTTATTAAGCTGTGAAGCATGGAGGAGTAGCATGTCTCACTGTTTCTATGTAATACGGTATCTGTAAAATGTTCCCTTCAATAACTCTACCTATATAATGTGTATTAAATCAATTTGGTCGTGCCGTGGAATTTCAAATTTGCATTACAAAAGCACATTACACACATATTTCAGTGTTTTATGGGCATAATTATGTGAGAACAAATAGCTACATATACATTTTATTGCACTGAGTATCTAAGCACTTAATTTGCACTCAAGCAAAGGCTAACTACAGCCTCAACCCTTGAACTAACAACACTGGAAGGGACTGTTCTTCTCACGTCTTCTATATCACCTGTCATCTACTTATACACTGCACTATGGTGGCACAACTCTTGGGCCTTTTAATATTATTTCCCTACCAGAAAGTGAAGAACCAAATAACAGCCTGTTGTTATTTCCTTGTCTGCATGTGGATTACTGACCCAGAAAGCTGTAACTATAGACCTTCCCAGTTCCATTTAATTGGAATTACCACAAGGAAAAGAAATGGGGAGAAAAATATCAATGGCTACAAAAACTAATCAAACTACTGCTCCTTTTTCTCAGATGGTCTTGTTCCTACTGGAGGAATAAGCCTTCTCCTAAATTAGCACCTCCTGATAAAACACCCTTGTTTGTGGAATCTTTCAGTAAGATTTCATGTGAGATTCAGATTTGTCCTCTATTTTTTTCACTGATTTTAAATTTTCAGTCTATTCCCTATGTGGAAATACCCTGCCCAAGAACACCTTACCACATCCATTGAGCGTGCAGAGCCTCTTGCCTCCTTCCACTGTATGTACACACAGTTCCCCCCTCATTCACACCCAGGGATTTTATATTTCTGCTTTGCTTCTCAGCACCCTTCACACCTGGACTTGGGCTGGAGGACAATCACTGACAGGCCTTCTGCTTCTGGAGCACGTGAGGGTTCGTGGTTTTGGTTCGACTAAAGATATTTTCAGAACATTTTATTTCCTTTACAGTGAGTGACTGTTGATAACAAATCCTACTTCACACTGCATCTCTTGATGCTGTCTGTTACCCCTATTGCTGAACACCTATGTCACCCATGGGGATTGGTGCTTGTCATCTCTATTGCCATCCAGGACAGATTGCTCAGCAGAAAAGCAATTCAGCTAGCTAATGAGCTGCTATATACAGCATGTGGGTTTATTTGTTTTGGAGAGGTGAGCCCCCCGCAGCTGTCCAAGCTTGCTATATGAATTTGATAGCTGGCTATCAGCATGGAAATGATGATTAGGGAGCCTTCATTCTGTCATTCTCAAAGACATCTGTGTTCACAGAGAAGTGAGAAAGCTGGAACTTGTTATATACCATCCACAGTTAGAAGACTTATCTGCATGTTTGATTGAAAATATTATAACATAACATACATAATTATGGACTTGGTTATAAGAGCGTGTTTAATGGAGAGATTTGTACACAGAATATTTGTTCAGTAAAAACTGAACATGGCAATGGAGCATGTATGAAGAAAAGCTACTCACTTTGAGCTAGTGGGAGCAGGAGTGCCTGAGGAACAGCAAACATGAGAAAAATGTTTGAAGATGAAAAAAAAAAAGTAAAGGAAAATAGGTATGGAATGTAGGTGTGTGAAAGACGTGAGAATCAAGATGAATATTACGAATAAATGGAGAAGTGAGTGAGACGAATGACTTCTGTCAATTTATGTCAATAGATACACCTTTATATGAAATATGACAATGGCCCATTTCATTTCCCATAGCAGCCTTCACTGTTCTAAGCCATCTGTCAGATTTACATGCTACATATTATGCAGGTCATCTTCATTTGGCAGAAGTTGTTCCTGCAACCCAAAACAGAGAAGTGCTGTGTTAGACCACTTTATCCATTTTTCTCTTTTTCTTAATGAAGTATGACAGACATTTAAGAGAAAAAAAAAACAAACTGAGGGAGCAGTGATGCAGGTTTGGCAGGCTTTCATTGTAGGATGAGGATGGCAAGAGTACATTGCCAATTAGTGCTCTGGCATTAAAACTATGATAACTTTTCCAGGTTTGCTCTTCTTGCCTCTTCATGTTACACACACACACACAAAAACCAAACCCTTCGCTCTTGGGTGCTTTGTTCATCTCCTCCTGAGGAACAGGGAGAAGGATGAGGTAACATCAGATGGAGGGTACCATTCTGGCCTTAAAAATAAATGAGAGTTCCTGCTTGGCACTTTGGCATGAGTATGCTGCAGACTGAGGGAGTTTCTATTTTCATGAAGCAACCACAGCCTACATAATTTCCTTCTGATTGCTGCAGGCAGCTCTGGGTGCAGTTGGCTGGAGTCTTGGAATCACATTTTTCCACACCTTTGTTAGCAAGTTTTTAAGAAGTTTCAGCTCCTAAACTAAGCATTTTTTTTTTTTTTTTTTTTTTTTTTAAATAGATAAATATGGAGAGTCTAGAAGTTAAATCTGAAGTCTAGGACAATGTTAAATCTAAGTTTTTCAAGACAATTTCTCTTGTTTTGATTAAGACTTTCACCAGGAATTTTTAATTTTTTTTCCACATTAGTTGAAGATTTAGGGAGGTGTAACTTACCAGTTGGAGCAGCAGCTGCTGTGCACCTGGAAATCTTGGACCTTCCTTCACATAGTAGAGGATGCATCCTAAACTGCAGTTATAAGGAATCCACGAGATCTGAGCCATAATGGACATTCATCTGCTTTACATGGAACAGATATGTCATATCTCTGCCTGAGAAACCACAGCCCAGCCAAGGCCTTTTCTGGCTCAAACCTGAAGTAATTTGTCATAGATAAAACAATAATTTAGTCAAAGTGTTATGAGCTGAATGAAATGTTCCACATTCAGTCCTGTCATTTGCCCATTGCTGTGTTAGCCCCGCATGCTCAACTCAGAATCCTTTTGCTGCCTCCATGGTCAATCCCGTGCTGTTTCTGCAGGTTCCTCACTGAACATGATCCCCTCTTGGGACTGCGAGGAGGAGTGAGGAAGAACCAGCCTATGCTGAAGGTTGATGTTACATTTATCATCTCAGCAAGGTTAATTAGTCTTTGTGGACTATTATAACAACCTGACTCTATTGCTTCCAAGTACCATGAACTAGTGCAGTGTCCTGACACGCTGCTGTGCTGTGCTGTGCAGACATGGTGCTGAGGTAACTGCTGCCAGACATGAAAAGGCAACAAAAGGGAAGCTGAGATGTGGCACACAGAGGAGAGGGTTCTTTACTTTAAACAAGAAAATCCAGAGTCCAAAGAAGGAAAGGATGTCATCCAGAGGAACCTGGACAGGCTAGAAAAGAGTACCCACAGGTACCTAGTGAGGTTCAACAAGGTCAAGTGCAAGGTGGGTTGGGGCAATTCTAGACATGTGCAGACTGGGAGGAGAACTCCTTGAGAGCATGCCTACAACACAGACAGCTGGAGGCTCCTGGAAAGTGCTGTGTGCCTGCTGCGCTCTGACCATGGGCCAGCCTCACAGCACTCCTTGCTGAAACCTCCGCTGACATGAACTCGTCCCATATATAAGCTCTTGTGTTTGAAAGGTCAGATCTTCTGAACAGGAGTAGCCTTATTTTTGCACAATGTTACTCCTTTACCTCATTTTTAATGTACTTCACCAGAGCCCTCAGCGCAAAGCACATGGTTCTGCTTTCATCATTAAGGCTGTGTACAGCTCTACGACACCTCACTGCTGCCCTGGTCAGAAGACCACAGCCTGCTGCTGCTGCTGAAATAACCCGCAGAACACAGGTGAAGTACCCAATCTGTCCTTTGATCCAGGTAGCTTTTCTCATCCACTGCTCTTTTCTTTGTAACTAATGCCTTAGAGAAAGAAAAAAAAGAGAGAGAGAGAGTAAAAGAGGCCTAAGAAGTCAGGATCAGCAGTCCTGCATTTATAACCACACTGCTGCAGTTAATGTGCATACAGCTATAATTTAAAATAGCAAATTCAAGTGGAATGTAACTGGGATTGCAGTACAAACCCTGACAGGGTCTTACCAGTTTCAGGGGGCTGAGTTAAGGTTGTATTAGAATGAGTTGCTAAGTCTTTTCTAGTTTTCAGAGCCTCAGTTTGTATTCTCTTAACTCTTTTATTTCCTGGTTTTTAAAGGTGAGCACTCTACGAAGGCACAGAGTACCGTACTTCGGGGGAGCTTTTTTCTGTACAGTCACTGGAACCACCATACAGAAGAACACAGTGGTCATTACAGCATTCAGCAGGCTCACTTCAGGTCTGACAGAGATTTCTTTGCGCTGTGGGATAAGGGACAAGGTTAGGATGTCAGACAGGGCAGAGACATAGCTCTTCCCCATCCACTGCCCGGACGCACCCAACACCATCGCTGTTTCCATGTCTTCTTCAAACCGGTCACAGAGGCAGGCGTGGGCCGGGGCACCGAACACCTCCCGGGGGGACGGTACGGCTCCCCTCCTCCTCCGACTGCCGGGACAGCACAGGCGCGGGAAGGGGACGGGACGGGCACAGCTGGGCCGCAGCCTCTCCGGCTCCGCCGCCGCCGCCCGCTCGGCCCGAGCCCAGGCCGGAGGCTGCCGCCCCGTCCGCCGCCGACGTGCCTGGGTTCGGGCCCGGCTTCCGCGGCGCGGGGCGCGGCCCGACCTCGCCGTCTCCCGCAGGCCAGAGAGGAAGGGGCGGCCGGCCCGAACCGGCAGAAGGGATCCGAGCAGAAGGGAAGCACCGCTCCCCTCCCGGGCTCAGCCCGGCCCTCGGCGGCGTGGGAACGGCCGGGCGGGGCGAGGCGAGGGCCGGGCCCTGGCGGAGGGCGGGCGGGAAGATGGCCGGGGCCGGCGCCGGGCGGGAGCGGGGGGAGGCGGCGGGGCGCTGAGCGGCGGGGCGGGGGGGCTCGGGCCGAAGGGCCGCGCTCGAGGGCCGGGAGCCGCGGCGGCGCGGGGCAGGGCCCGGGCGGGGTCAGGAGCCGCGGCGGGGCCGGGCCCGGTGCGGAGCGGGGCCGGCGCGGGGGAGGATGAGCCCGGCGCAGCGCGGCCGGAGCCGCCCGAGTCCCGCTCCCCGCGGGGCCGCCTGTTAGTGCTGGAGGAGGAGGAGGAGGAAGAGGAGGCGGCGGCGGCGGCGGACGGCCGCGGCCCGGGCGGGACGGGAGCTGCCCCGGCAGCGGGCGGGGAGCGGGTTTCGGCCGGAGCTGGGCGGCGGCGGGCAGGCAGCGGAGCGGCCATGCCGTGGCTGAGCGGCGGACGGCGGCGGCAGCGGCAGCAGCAAGGGGCGGCGGGGCAGGGCGGCGGGCCGGCGGCGGGCGGGCAGCGCGGCCGGGAGAGTTCGGAACTGCCGCTGCCCGCCGGCTGGGAGGAGGCGAGGGACTTCGACGGGCGCGTCTTCTACATCGACCACAACACCCGGCAGACCTCGTGGATCGACCCCCGCGACAGGTAGGGCGGCGGGGAAGCGCGGCAGGCGGAGGGGCCCGCGGCGGGGCGAGCTCCGGGGAACGAGGGCCCGGCCCGGACGCTGAGCTCCGGCCGCGGGGAGCCGCCCGGCGCCGGCCCGAGCTCGCTGCGGGGCTGCGGTCCGCTGTCCGGGTGCGGGCAGGCGGGTGGGGGCCGTCCCGATCCCCGTCCCGCGCCCCGCCGGGCCCGGCCGCCCGCTCCGCTGCCGGCTGCGGCCCTCGGCCCCCGGGGCGCCTCGCGCCGGGTGGCGGGGCGGGGTGCGCAGCCTCCGGCTCCGAGTAAAGCTACGGGGGCACGATGAAGGCTGCGGTGGACTTGCGGCCCCAGCCCGGCCGAGGGACGGGAGAGGTGTGGGCCGGGACGGAGTGCCGTGTTTTTGTTTTTCGGACGCTGGAATTGGAACTGGAATTGCAGCATTGTAACCGGGTGGTTCGCCCGTATTGATTTATTAGCTGGCTGGAATTAATTGGAGGCAGCTTGAGGCGCAGCGCAGTAATTTGGTAGATTACCTTCTCGTAAAAGATATCGCTGTGTAGAGGTAAGCGAACCGGTGCATTCCTTCCCTCAGTTTGACAAATACACGGCCTGCTACAAATTGCTGTCTGCTGCGTTCCAGGACAGTGTTCTGCCGTCTCCCAGACCTGGGGCGCGCGATAGGGTCGGGTTGGCCTCTTCATTTCCATTACGGTCAGTCCGTATTGCCGGGTTTTGATGGGGTTGTGCTCAGCCGATAAAGAATGTGCTACGGCTTAAAACCTGTGGGAGTGTGGAAACGTCTGCTGCAGCGGGGCCGTCTGGTAAATACAGCCTCACTTGAAAGCCTTCGCCTAAAAATTTCCACGTCGAGTTACTGAACACAAGTGTCAGTATTCAAGGTGTCTGCAAAATAAGAAACATATGTCTCTGTGTATGCTTTTCTATATTAAACAATGTTTTTATAGTAAGTGAAAGTTGGACAAGGACAGTTTGAACCTCGGCCAGAGCTACCTTGCCAGAGCTATGCCTGGAATGTTAAGCAGGCCACAGAAACATTTAAGTGCAGCCTGGTTAAAGGCTGCAGCAATTTCAGCAATCCTCGCTCTCGTACAATGATACGTAACAGTTCAAATAGCCTAAATATTTACCGATGGGATCAAGATCTTTTGTCTCTTTGTTTAGGCATACTTATGCATGCACATATGTTTTGCTGATGTATTAAATACTCGCTGGTTGGCTTTTGATAGCACATTTTTTACAACCTACCTGTAGTTTCTAGTGTTCAGTTACTTGTAATACTCTGCTCTGAGGGAAACTAATAACATAACAGATTGTGGCTTCTCTGCATTCCATCCCTGCCATTGCATTTTGGGGGGTAGTTTTGTCTCTTGCAATTTCTCACGTATGGATAACAAAAAGTTTTAGCAATTCGCTGCAGTGTTTGAAGGCAGTTAGAACGTAGCACTGTTCGACTTAAATGGCATTGTTAAACTTATAACTTGAAAAAATAATTGAAACTCCATACAAGTGCTTGAAAATTTCTCGAAATACTTTGCAGTGGTGTTTGTTAAACAAAGCTGTTTTTCACACTGGGCAAGAATAGGCTGCAGAAATGTGATTGAGACACCTGCACTGGGGCAGGTAGAAAAGACAGTGTTTTGACAAATGAGCATCAGTAGTTCCTCTAGAATTCGAGTCGCAGAAGCTGGTTTTAGTCTTGCAAAGTTGATCTCCTATTGTGAATAGGCTTCTATTGGTGCTGTAGTGAGTGGTCTCTTCTGTATAGGAGAAGGTGGCCACAGTCTTTTGGTTTTCATTGCAGCCGTTCAGATTCCTGGGGGCAGCAGTGAAGTAGGGATGGATCAGGTTAGTTGTGTTCTGCCAAAGTTTTGGAAGGAAAGGTAAAAGCATCAGGGAAATGGTACTAAAGTTGGTTTTTTGTTTGTTCCTTCAAAAAGAACTTGAAAAAGTGAGGGATAGGATGACATGCTTGTATTGTATCTCAACATTCTCTGTTTGGTAATTGGATGCCTTGTTTCTGTGTTCATGGAACTCTTTCTTTTCTATCCAGGAGGAACTGGGCAGAACTATGGGACCTCAGGCCATGGTATGCACATGATCAGGGCTCTGCGAATCAGCACCTCCTAGCTTTCCTATGGGCAGTAATCCTATAAGCATCCCCACAGGCTCTTCTTTCCCTGTAGCAAACTTAGTATTTGTTTTTCTTTTCAGCATTCCCTTTGAGATTTCTCAGCCTTTTGTATAGTTAGATTAGTGCACTTAATATGAAACAGTGATTTAAGAAAAAAAAAAAAGCCCTAATCAAGCAAAGAGGAGAAGGAAGTACTAATTGGAGCTGTTAATGAAGGAGAATTGTGTTGTGTGAAGGATTTGGGGGTAGAGAGTAGAAAGGGTTAAAGAACGCAGGAGTAGATGCTGTGTGGTTTTTGTAGGGTAAGAAAAAGTGGAATAAATTAATAAAGAAAAGGGAGGATGGTAGAAGAGTGTTAAGATGAGCAGATTTGAAAAGCTGCTTATCTTTGGTATCAAATCTGTGGTTAGGTTGATGGAGATTGCTGTGTTGATCTGTATAGATTGCTGGGTGCTTGTCTGGCAGATCCTGTAGATCTTAACCTGGAACTATTCAGTGCATACTTTCCTCTTGTTATAACAGTCTTTAATCTTAATAGATTGCGAGTTCTTCAAGGTGGCGAATGACCTTTTTATCTCTTGTTTGCACAGCACTTGGTATATTGAGATGTAGGTCAATAACTGAGGGTTGTAAATGTTCTTATAAAAGACTGACTACATTTGTGGTTGATACTGATGATCCCAGTGGCACCACATCTTACTACAGTTGTTGTTTGTTGTAAGGCTGTGCAGCAAAGGTGTTCTGTGCTGAGAGGCAGTGTTATTTTTTTCGGAATAGCACTAGGGAAGGTAAGTTGTTTCTTTCAGCTATTTGATGTGAGTTGTCTTGTTTGTTTGTTTATTTGAAGATTTACATGCTTTGGAATGAGAGCTTTAAACTTGTAAGGTAAAACAGTGTTTTTACATGGAGAAATCATCTGTTTGGGCCAGTTTGGAAGGCTTTGAAAAATGCATATGAGTTGGGTAGGGACTTGGATTTTTAGCAACTACGTTTTGCAGAAGCTTCCTGCAAGCTGAACTGCTGATGTCTTAATTGAAACCAGGGAGCTTTTCTGTCCTGTGTCCTCAGCAATGATTTAATTCTGAGCCTTCAGATCTGCTTAGTTTGAACACAGGGGGAGGAACCTTGTCGAGGACATGGGTTGGAGCAAGAAGAATGGGAACAAGCAGGATTGGCCTTGGAATTTGACAGATGGAGAGATGTCTTTGCGGTAGGCTGAGGGGAGCAAAGCAATCTGGGGGGTAGGAAGAAGGCACCTGAAGCCTGGGAAGCAAAAAGTAGGGGAACTGGCCTGAAAACCAGTAGGACAGGGAAAAACAGGTAAGAGGAAACCGGTCTGGTGAGGGTTCAGGGTATGAGGGTGTCAGCTCTTTTCTTGGCTGTGCAGGGAACCCCGAGGGAAAAGGAGCATTGTAGTCTCAAGAATCAGAAAACATGAGTGGAAAGAAGCCTGCAGAGTCTTGGTGGAGAGGAGAATTGGAAAGGGAAGCATAAGAACAAGGTGTGAAGTGTGAGGCAGGGATCCAGAGGTGCAAGATATGCTGGGCAAGGAGTCTGACAAAAAATCCAAGTTATGGAAACTGGAAATAGCAGGAAAGGCTCACGGGCTTGAAAGGAGTAACCCTGAGGAAGTCCGTAAGCAGGGACATGATATCAGGGGTGAACTGCAGACGAGCATGAGGAAGCGGTTAATGGACAGAAAAGTGCAGAAGTGCTGACTGTTTCTCCAAAGCTATTCCAGGGTTCCTCATTCTCATCATATATTTGCTGTATTACCCAGTTTGCTGCTTCTTTCTGTGAAGCAGGACAGAAGCTGCCACAGCTAACTACTCGCGTAATCTGGCAATTAATGTTAACAGCAAGTGGCAAAGCGAGGTGTGATGCCGTGTGATGTGGTTTCTCTTTCCCCGGCTTGGCTTTATGAAGGAATGGAGATTGCAAATGAGAAGCTTGAATCAAAAGATATTTATGCCAGATATTCAAAGCTGGAAAATTCCAGATTAAAGTTGCTAACCTATTATTGCTTTTGTATTAAGTGAGCATTTTTAGTGATAAACATCTACATACATTTTCTTGCCTTGCTTGACACGTGGAGAGGAGCAACTCTGAAGACAGATCAGGGCTGGGAAATAAAATAGGTTGGGAGGGATACTCCAACTTTTGCCACGACCGAAAGAAGTGCATCTCTAGTAAGACAAAGAATCTTCTGAAGCACCTGTGTGTGATAGTGTCAGAAAGGCAGTGAGCTCTTTCTAAAGGCAAGGGATTGTCTGCTGGACTGTTGCACTATATCTGTCCAGTCAGCAGTACTCGGCAGCCCACTGACAATCAAAAGAATCATTTAAATCAAGATTTTTCACAGACAGCATTTTTCTAGGTTGGGCTTCAACTCCTCCACCATGAGTTACACTAGTGTCATTTTCATTCATAGAATGATAGAGTACTCCAAGTTGAAAGGGTCCCATACAGATCATCAAGTCCAACTTTTGGATCCGCACAAGACCACCCAGAAATCAGACCATAGAGATGAAGACAAGCAACACAGATAGTACCACTGCCATGTTGGAAATTATCCTTTGCGTTCCTATGTGCTTTGAGAGTTCTCTCGACCATTTCCTTTTAATTGTATTTTAATTGTCACCTGTGTTAGCTCATATTTTTGTTTTGAACTGATTGTATTTGTGGAATGGGAAGAAAGCTGAGTGTTGATCAGACAAATTTAGGTCACGTGCTTTCTTTGTGCGATGCAGAGTGTTCACATCAAAAAGTGATTTTTTACAGGGTGCAGACAAGTACTTTTTAAAATGATGCTTGAAAATGATTAAAGGGAAGCAGGTTGCAATTAGTTAAATTTACTCTTTAGGCTGTCAGTGATAAGCGTGTGAGAGATGAACATGGTTGTCCAAAAAGAAAACAGAAAGAATGGAATGAGTAAGGGTCTGGAAGATGTGCCGTCCTGTGAGAGCTGAAGAGGTGTTTTATGAGTGGTTAGAGTCCTGGTTGTAGAAAGAGATGATACCTGAGACTGCAGAGCTCTTCTGTTTAGTAGATTTACAATAATATCTGACAGTTAGAAGTTGAAAACAGAAATACAGTATGTTTTTAATAATGAGAGAGATTAAATGCTGAAATAGTTTTTCTCCTCTTAGCTCTTCAGATGAAACTATCTAATTCAGTGGTTTTCTGCCTAAGTCAGCTATCGGTTGAAATCCCATTGTCTATGAACATCTATTTTTACTGCCTACCCTGCATGGTACATCTCCTGGCCTACATATAATGTATCTAGCTAAATATATCTCATATGGATTGGGAGAGCAGCCATCCTTTCATTAGAAAGTGCAGAATTTATCTGCCTGCTTTTTCCTCTGAATACATCAAGGAAGAAATCCAGTTTACCTCTGTCGCTTGAGACACCTGGGGCGCTGCAGTTGCATAGTTCAGTTACTCCAAGCTTGCAGTAAATGCAGTGGACTTGATAGAATTTATATTAAAAACAGCTCATACAAAGTACTATTTAGTTCCAGATGTTTTGAATTTTCTGTGCAAATGTCAAGCCTGGATGCATCCATGCTGAGGATGGGAAAGCTGTGCAGCTGCTCTCTGGCATCTGGCTGGGAACACGGGTGCAGCACAGTGCAGTAAGAAGGGGCTGCACTGCCCTGACTGATCTGTGCACTTGTTGAAAATGGTTCACTAATATATTTAAAGGCATGTTGTAGCTGACATTTGTTTGGAAAGTGTCATGTATAGATGCCACGACACACCTATTTGTTTGCCTTTTCAAAAGAGAGATGCATTTGTTTATGTTTCGTCATTATGGCTGGTATAGGCGGGTATTTAACTTTTATATAGAGACTGGAATGAAGTTGTTTGTGATTAAAAATACGCATAAGTGCGTCTCAGAATTAATGTTAGTGCCAGGTGTGTATTCAAACTTAGTCTTTGCTTTTGACTGTTAGATTCTGATAGCAAGTAATTGTTGATGACCTGATTCATTATAAATAATTTGACACTATTATTTTTTCTCAGCTCTCTGAATTGGGTATTTTCAAGAGTAATTTTTAATTTCTTGTGGAGTTTCTGTTGCTTTGGAAAAGCAATGTCTGTATGAAGTGAGTATTCATATTTTCTGGTAAACTGTTCTTGTAATACAGCACTGTCAAAAATGAGTGCTATGCCTTCAGTCACTGAAGATTATAAAAGCTTTTGTATTACTTCAGTGCCTTGAAAAGCAAAGGTGAAAGGCATCCATCTTCCTAAAAATGAAAGGTTTTCAGTCTATCTCAATAGTAGTTAATTATGATTTAGCTTTTTTTTTCTTTTTTTTTCTGGCTGAAATACATGTAGTTTGAAAATCTGGGTAGCATAAATCTGCAAGACTAATTCATGTCTGCTAAATCATCCAAGCAGCTATTCAGTTGAGATTACCTCATTAACAAAGGGCATTGTTGAGCTTTCTAAGCCTTTGTAAAAAGTGAAGGTTGTTTTTTTTTGTTTTTTTTTGTTTTTTTTTTTTTTGCTGTGGATATGTAGCCTTACTGACTTTAAAATGGATGTATTTTCAGCAGTTAGACAGTGAATGCAGACACCTGCCTTATTGTGTTTGTGTGCTGGCTAGAAAGGGCTAAATTAGGGCTTGTGACTTCATTGTGCTGCAGCAGTACAGTGGCACGTGTTGTAGGGGCTTATTCTTGAAGGGGTCTGTGGCTGCCTTACTTTTAAGCTGGATCTGATAAACTGATAAACCTTCACCTGTCGCAAGTTGTTAGTGCTCAAAACTACCAGAAAAGTACTTGACTGTTTTCTTCTATGCATAAATCGATGTATATCTGAGTTAATATAAGCATTAAAAACCACCAAGCATTGTCAAAGGCAAATCAGGTATTGGCATTAATGCCTTCTGAAGGGAGCATCTGCTTTTCAGGATCTGTGATCCGCACGTTTGGGAAAGCACGATTTGAAATGTGGTGAGGCTAGGGCAGGGCCTTAAGTTCTATTATACGGAGAAATAAAAGTCATTTAAGACTTGGATTCTAATAATAAGTTTAGTTTGAGATAAAGTGTTTGTTTTTTTTTCTTAGTGAACGTAAATGTAGTGACAGCACTATGCAAACATAAGAACAAATGACTTGTAGGTGATAAAATTAGGAATGTATGCATAACATAGAAAGTCCTCTTAACAAGTACCATAGGAGGTGTCTGTTAAATGTCATGTTGGTTTATAATTTTATGTTGTTTACTGAAAGGTAGAGCTTTGTGAAGTTGCACGTGAGGCTGAACAGAAGTATTTTGCTGGTATTTTGGTGAAACAAAGTAAAACTAATACTTTTTCTGCCCAGAGTTAAAAATAGAACTTCCTGAATGTCTTATCTGCTACAGATGTGACTGCTCACATTCACCAGCAAAGCTGGGCAGTATCACAGCTTTATGTAATCTTCAGCTTGTTTCTGGCTGCAAGAAGCTGACTGAAGAGAACATCCTTCCTGTAGGTACTTTTTGTACCTCCCATTGCAGAGCGGGGTGCGTGCTCAGCAAGGCAATCCGGCACTGCTGAGTGAGTGGTTACCTGCTTTACCTGCTGTCAAAAGCAGCGTGTCCTCCCCTCCAGCTCCACGGTCTTGCACCTCTTGCAGTGGTATCCGACCTTGCGGAAAGCACAACTGGCAAAAGTAAAGTGTTGAGCCTTGCATTTTTCTGGTTTTGGGCAGGGTGAGTTCTGGCTGGTTTAGCTCCTGGAGCTGACTTGCCCTCAGGGCAGATGGATATTTAATTAGCTTATGGCAATTAAGGTTGGTTCAGTAAGAAACTGACTTAGGCAAAAGTGACGAGTCAGTTTTAAACCCTCTTCTGTAAATAGTTTTTGTGAATAACAGCCCTGACTATTGATTTCTAAAATATTCCCATGATAAAACAACGCATCTCTAAGCAAGCTCCAAGGTATATTTCAGAGTAAGGATTCACTTTTCAAACCTAAGACAGATGTATAAAAAACAATGTAAGAGACATGAATGGGTTTCGCAGTAACTTCCTCCACTGGTTAGCAGTGTTGAAATGGCTACTTAGAAGTGTAAAGAGGGATATGTCCAATAGAACTGATTTGGGTTCTCAGTCACAGCTTGGAAGTGTTCAGGAAGGGTTGGTGAAGTTGGTGAGTGTTGCTACTGCTAGCAGAGAACGAAGGATGTGTGTAGGGTATCAGATGGGAATCCAGGGAGGGTGATGGCTGTGCAGTGCCTTGGAAGTGCGCGAGTGAGTTAGATCTGAGGTTGGGTGGATGGTAGCAGGATGTGGAGAACCTCCAAGGTGGGTCTCAGCTTGGTGTGGAGATACAGGGTGCTTGGGGCAGGGGGTAGAGAGAAAAGGCATAGTGAGGAGAAAAGAAAACGATGTGGCTGTTGGAAGGGCTTGGAAGGTGCCTTCATCATCAGTGTTTTGGGCTACTTCTGCTCAAATGCAGTTTGACTGGGGTATTTTTAAGGGGCCTGCATGGATCAAAGTTGAAATTTCCAGGCTGAAGAGTAGTGGGCTGTAGTTCTGGAAATGCATGATGTGCAAGGATTTTAGCTCTCTAAAAGAGAGAAGGGCAAGAACTCTTATGCCGTAGTTTTATCTGGCTACCAGTCCTGAGCGTATTTGGTGGAGATGGAGCCCTGGTTCTGGACAAGGGAATAGGGATGTAGATTTAGTTCTGCCATGCTCTGAGTGTCTTAATAGTTCCTTGATTCTATCCTAATAGGAGAATTAATTTGAACTTGTGGGCTCCATGCTAAAACCAAGGAGAGCAGCTGCTAAAAAATTGATGGATCTGTTGCTTTTCATGGCACATTCGATTATTTCAGGCAGATGTTCCTACCTAATGATCCTTGCTTGAGGTGTATTTGTATTTGCATTTTGCAGTAAGCTGGAGTATTTCTCACTTTGTCTTTTTCTACTTATCTTTTCTGTGGGTGTTTTGCTAGAGTGGGAACGTCTTGTGCATCCAGTGATGAGTCTGCTGTCTCCCTTGGTAGTGGACTGAGGAGATGCTGATGCTGTTAGCCCTCTGGTGAATGGAGCTGATCCCTGTCAGGGGCTGAGTTAGTGCTGAAGTTACTGCTCTTTGTTTTTGTTTTTTCTTTTCCTTTTTCCATTTCTTTTTTTGAAGGCTTTTCAGGATATTTAATTGGCACTGGAACAAAAATAAAGTACAGTGATATCAACACTCTTGAACTGGCAGTAGAGATTCAAAAGCTATCTTCCATAGCTTTCTGAAAGAATTACTTTCAGGATGAAATATGTATGGAGAATGTTGTTGAAACTATTTTGATTTATATTGTACTTAGGCTCAAGCTTATTCACACATTCAGGATTAGGATTGTTTATGGCAAAATGAGGAGTTTGATATCGAAGCTGGAAACATATAATATTTCAGAGTTGATTTATTTGATATTGGATTGGAATTTAAACAGCTAAAAATGACTTTTTTTTAAACCTTAATATTCACTGCATTCTTAGAAAGAGTGGCTGACCCGTGCTTGGGAAAACAGCTGAAATACTGCATGACTGTCTAATTCTGTAGCATAAACAAATTGTGATGCACTTCTCAAAGGAGGATACAGTCCAAAGTTGGACTTGAACACATTCTTAGAAGAGAAGTTCAGAGTAAAAATTAAATTAACATTTTTATTTTCTTTTTGGCAATATGGGGATCATTCGCAGATGGAGAAAGTATTTTGCATGTGTTTGGAAGTTGCTGTTTAAACACTTGTGTCTTTTGTTTTCCCTCCATCTTTTGGTTGAAACTAAGACTTGAAATATTAAATACATGATACAGTGTATAGTTAAAAGTCTCTGAAACCCAAACTTCAAAATAAATTAAGCTAAAAACCTCAAGAAAATTTGATTAAAGGAGCATCACAACTGTTGGTCATAGGTCAGTTGGAGGAATATCTGTCTAACTAGCCGGTAAGAGCGACACGATTTGTGAGAAACACGAATTACCCTGTTGGTTGTCCTTTATGAGCTAGAGAGATACAAGCTGACTTGTCCTTTACAGGATAAAATTGAAAATACATGTATAATGTTTACCAGTAGGTAACTTGCCAAATTTCAGTTAAAAAAAAAACTACATACAGAGTGATGACACCATTTAAAAACTTTGCATTGGTTTGAGTTCTAAGATAAGACAACTATGATTCTGTGCTTTTCCAGCTTATAGTTTATTCAGAGCAAGACCTTGTGCTCTTGTGGTTATGGCTGTACTGAGATTTGTGATAAATAGACACCATGTGCTCAAGACGCTGCATGGACATTTGATTTCTGTGTTTAATATAACTGCTCAGAAGGGCCAATCAAGTTACAGAACTATTTGTTTAGAAAAATGTTTACTAGTACCAGCTTGCAGAACAGATGGTCAGAATGTTCTCCTTGGAAATCACAGTCTAATTTTTCATATGCTTCGAGATTCCTTCTTGAATACAGTCCTTCCCCAAAATCCTTCCTCAAATACAGCTATGTGTATGAACTTTTTTTTCCCCCATTTAATTAAAAGCCAACAAAACTAGGTATTTCTGCATCCAAACTGGTTAGCCATAAGTTTATGTATTAATCAAAAGAAGCTCCAACATAGCTGAGAGTCTAAAAGTATGAGATTTCTTAAGCCTTGGTCAAGGGGAGCATGTGCAGAGATGAGGCACAGAAGATCTGTTACAGTTGAAAAGATTATCATGATGGAATGGAAAGAGAGACAGAGAGAGAATGCTCACCCATATCTGAAGATCTGGGGTCGCAGGAAAAAAACTCCATAAAGGAGGGATCTCCAGGAAGAGATCCTTCTATAGCCCTTAAATGGGATCTGGCAGGAGTGGAGCCTGGTTTCCACACAGCTCACACAGCTGAACTGCCTTCAACTGTACTCCCACGGCTGACCCAGTCCTTTCCTCAGTGGTTCAGACCCTGACTCAGTAGTTCCCGTGCAAGGTCCCAGTGCTTGTCCTGCTTCTGTCCATCTCACTGTTTGCATCTGACTATTCTCCATGCTTTGGCAGCGTTGCACACTGGTTCAGCTAAACTTTTCCTCCGCTTCCCATCATGTCATGCAATGCACTGAATTTAACAAATATTTTCTTTGATTTTAATGAATAGTTAGCTTCAGTTAAGGCCCTTTGAACTGATTTGCAGTGTGGAGTACAATTGCTGTCCTTGAAGTGTGCTGGTTACGTGCCTTCTCAGGATGGTGGTGTTCAAGGGGGGAGGTTAACTACTGAACTGATTTGGTTTTTGTTTGGTTTGGGGTCTTTTTTTTTTTTTTTTTTTTTTTTTTTTGCTTTTAATAGGCAGGCTTTTTTTTTTTTTTTCCCTCCAAGATATTATGAAATAAACAAAAGGTCTTCTAGTCCATGTACATGTATTCAAGCATAAGTATATAGGAAGGAGTAGGTGAATGTTTCATGCAACGTCAATTAACCATCTGAAATTTTAGCTGTAGCCTCAGTGCTACTGTTTTAGCAGCCTTTTTCTCTCTCATCTTACAGTTCTGAAAGTTGGAGCTGGGAAATGGTCTGTGGAAGTTTTGCTGTGCCATGATCATTTAAGAGAAAAGACCAAAAAAAAAAGGGACCGTAGTGTTTTCTACCATTGACTGCAAACAGCAATTAAGAACCTCCTAATCGTTTGTATTCAGTCTGTTCTTATGGTTTCAAGGGTGTCTTAAGGAGTGACCAACTGTTTTCACTTGTAGTGCATTTGCAAATATGATAAATGTGGGAAATTTGGCATGGTTTTTGATACCCTAAATTATCTCCTAGGAGTGTCACGTGCTTAAAAAAAAAAAAGGCTTTCTCAGAAGTGCATTCTAGAAAATGTGAGCATTTAAGCAATCCTTAAGATAGAAACCTATGTTCACGCTAAGCCAACTTATGGACTATCTGTCTATGACTCAGTGAAAGGCAAGAACACCGGGTGGTGCATATGGATGAGATTTTACTATTATTATTTTTAAACACTTGTAAAATTGGTGACAGTGTCTTAGAAATCTGACATTAAATGAAACTCCAGTGATTATAGAGAACAGTCCATTTTTGTAAACCTTTCACTGAAACCTGAAGTGCCCCATTTAGGAATCTTGGTACAGGTGCAGATAAACTTTCTTGTCTTGCAGGAGGCTGTAACACACATTGAGTTGCTTGCTTCTGGGAATGATCTTGTAGACCAGTCCGTGCCCGTCTGTGACTTCTGTTTGGTAGGAGGGATGATGGAGCTGGTAGTGTTGTTCTGTAGGCATCGGCTTGCTAGGGGTGAGTTGAGTCCTCCCAACTTGTACAATATCTGCAAAGCAGCTTGAAGATGATAATACGTTTTCATTACTGTCCTTACTATTGACCAGTGGATTAAAGACTTCATTGCTTTCTCTGGAAGCTTTTTGGCCATTACCTGATTATTTTGGAATTGGTATCTGAATTACAACATTGATTATGTTATGTGTTTTTTTTCCTAACACCTTTATATTTAAGAATGCCAGAATTTTTAAAAAGTCCTGTTGTTAAAGCACAACTGTATCGTACTGTCACTAAACTGTTGGAATCTCCTCTGTGTAATTCTGTACTGTGTGTGAACATCTGGAGTTTCTTGGAGTCATGAGCCTGTGACTGATGGCCCACATTGTTCTTCAGATATTTGGCTTGTTTCTTCCTTGGAGACAATTGATAAAGAAAATCATGTTTATTTTTGACCTTAATCACGGCCATAGGTTTCTTTGCATTTAGAAGCCATGGAGCATTTATAAAAGGCTTTTCTATCCTCCTTGAGAATAAATTAGGCTGTATCTGAAGCTCTGGTTCCATTAGAAACACCCCAAAAACTGTGGACAGTGTCCTGGCTGTGGAAACTCTTTCCCCACCCTCCAGTCCATGAATGGTGTTCTTCAGAATGCAGCTCTGTGGGATCATATGCTCATTTTTCTGTCTTTGACTGTTTACATACATATTCCAGAGCTTATTCCTCAAACTGGATGAGGATTTTCGTACTGACACCCATATACAGATATTTTTAGAATATGTCTACTGTGAAGGAAAAAAAGGTTGAGGTGTCATAAAGGTTAATGAGCTCTTTCTGTAGGTTTATTTCTTATTGTTAGCAGTTTACATTAAAAGTGATGTAGTTACCTTTTGCTGTGATTTCTGTCCAAAGTTATAAAAAAAGAAAAAAAAAGGGATATATTCCTCCTAATCAGTGGAGATGATCGAATGTCTGCATTTCTATGAGAGTAAATCCCAAGCTGTTGTCAGAGCACTTCACTTGAAGAATTTGGAAACATTTTCAGACACTACACTTGGTATAAATGAAAACAGAAGAAGTTGTGGGGTTTGGTTTTTTTTCTTGTTTTGTTTTGTTTTGTGAGAGAAACCTGTGCTACGAATAGAATGCTAACACTGGAGATTTTTCTTGAATCCACATTTTACCCATTTTATATACTGTCTATATGCTAGTAGGCATGCTTTTAAAATGCTGCTTTTTTTTTTTTTTTTTTTTTTTCTACAGTAAAAATAGCTTGCTGCTTATTGAAAAACAAGGCAGACCTGTGCCTCAAAATCCAAATGAAACTGCTGCTTAGCTGAGGCTCTAAAGAGGGCATTTATATGTTGTGGAATGAATGGCATGCCTGCGCTAGCTCTCGCGGGCAGGATATTTCCAAGGTATCAGACTGAGCTGTATGTACTGCTGTCTTCCCCCTTTGGATAGCAAGGTTTCTCCCTTAGCAAAGGCTGAAGGATCCCTTGCTACATTGAGGGGAGTGGGGTGGGCAAGGGGGACGGAGGAGGGCTGTAAAAACACTTAGTGAGGTAATCGTATGTGTTAAAAGTCTTGTTTTTATTTCTTTTTCTTCCACCCAAACTGCCCTGCAACCATTTGCAGGCTCCTTGTACTTTGCAAGTTGGTGTTGTTTTTTTAATCATTGTTCTTTGAGCAGTGTAGCTAGGAATTTCCTGTTCACGTTTTACTACAATGGTTTGTTTAAAATGACAGACCGCAGTCTTTTTTCCTGACCTAAAACTAGATTAGCCTTGAATGTTGGACAAGTCAGACAAATAAAGAGGACAGACGGTATTTGCTTATGTCATGGAGGGTGGCCTTTTAACCGGGCTCAGTTGTATCAAATACCACAAGTCACGTTTCTTAAATATTTATTAAGACAAATAAACACAGTTATTGTATGAACTGGCAAGTCTCCAAATTCCTATCTCTTTGATTCTCATGGGTGGGTCACTTTTAATCAGAAGAAATATTTTTAATAAAGGCTTAGATATTTACTACATGGCCGAATCCAGGGTTAACTCAGTTCCCTGCTCTCCCCCTGTTGTTATATTTACAAAATGCAACAAAACAGTCATCAGCAAAGTTCAAGTTAGAAAACATGGCAGCAAAACAGCCAGGAAGTGCTGAAAATGGGAATGAACCTGTAGTTTTTCAGTACATCTGGTGTCCATTTTGAAGAAGTAGTGTAATCTTCCCATGTTCCATCATAAATTTACTTTCAAACTAGGGGAGAAAAAAAAAAGTCCCCCAAGCCCAACAGTGTTTGATTCAGAAGGAACTGCAGATTTCTTACACAGCTTCTGTTTATGCGGGACAAGTTCCTTGTATAACAGTGCTAATGTATGCAAACTGCACACCTGTATGGATGGAGCTGTACAGGTAATACCGCTGTTGATTTTTATCTGGAAAGAGATCAAATCTCTTTTAAAAACAAAGCACGACCCCCCTTCAGATTTTTAGTTTACAAAAGAACTACCATAGCGTGAATTGTGGTGTGGCACAGCATAAGAATTTTGTGCAGTTCTGGAGGGATGGTGCACCAACTGGTCTTAAAGGGGCTGCAGAGCATCAGACTCCAGAATGTGCACTTGATGCAGTGCTCTTAGGTATTTTCTGTGCAAGAATGTCTGTGCAAATGTGCATGTAAAATTCCAATAAACACGCTAAATTAATTTTCAAGCTGGGAGATGTCAGATTTGTGAAGTTGTGGTGTCTGTAGCTGATATGACACACAGGCATGTCATTACAAGGGTGTTGCCAGTTAAAATACTCAGCTGTTATGGTATTTCCAGCTTAGCATCTAACTTTGTTCCACCCAGCAAACAGTCACATAAATAGGACTAGCTGTGGATTTTTAAAGGAAATATTTAATGTATTTTTAAAGAAAATAACTTTTGGGAGGGAAAATATTTGGGTAGTTTGCACGTGAATGTCTAGGGTAGGGCAGGGAGATGCCTTGCAGGATACCAATCTTGCTGTGCTAAAGAAGCTTGCAGTGGATATGGAAAATGTCACCATTTATATAAATCAGGTATTTCCTTGAGTCCCGGAACTAACAAAGCCTGGTTTCCTGTGGATTTGTGTCTTACAGCTGATTGACTTCAGCATCTGGGAAGGTGAATGTTCTGCTGGATGCTTTTTGCCTTGCGTCTGGGGTATTTGCATCCATTTGCTCCCTACTGGTTTTTCTGATACCTGAGGAGGTGTGAGCATTAGCTTCTCTCTCTGCTGGGCCCCCTGTGTGCTCCAGGCTCCATAAGTATTCAAATTGCTTGGGGGCTTTCAGCAAAGTTTGAAGTTGATTGAAGGAGTAAAAGCCAAATAGACTTCTAACAGTACTATTACCAAAAAAAAAAAAAAAAAAAAAAAAAAAAGCATATCCTTATTTTGGTAAGAAACTGGACTTCAAGATCTTGATGTGTGTACATGTGTATATCTATATATATCTATATATATCTATATATATCTATATATGTATACGCACACATATATATAATGTCTCTGCCTGCTAGCGTTTGGTAGCCAATCAATTGAAACAAAAGCCAAGTCTTAAAACCAAACATTTCTGCCTTTTTCTTGATAAAAAGAGCTATAATTAATTAGTATAAATACATTTTGAAATTACGGTGTGCCACATCTTATGGTATAAGCTTGGCTGTCACCATTCTGTGGAGTGCGTGTTCGTGTGATTGTGTTATCAAAGAAAGGACAAATGTAAGCTTACCGTGTAACTGCTGGGCTGCATGATCTGTGCTGTGCTGCCAGACTTTTTGGTCTGGCTTCCCTCAGGTATGAGCAAGCAAGGCAACCTTGGGTTAGAAGAGATCCAGAGTCCTGCAGCAGATTTGCTGGTGAAATACCTGCTGCTAATGAACCTCCTGGAAGTGACAGCAGCCCGTGTTTGTCCCTGTGGATCAAAGGTGTATGGTCTGAAATGCTCTCAAATACAGAGAATGACATCGGTTTTGCTGTCAGCAAAGACTGTTTTGGTTTTGGCCGTCATTGAGCATGAATTTTTCTACCTGGAAAAGCTGGAGTCCAGTGAGCTTGGGTCTGAATAAGCAGTGCCCTAGATCCTTCATGTGAATGCTCTTCGTGTAGCAATACGGGTGAGTAGTTTATTCCACTAGATGAAGTAAGTGAGATGAATAAGGTGAGTAAGCAATTTCATTATGAGACGCTCTCAGTTGTGTCTAAATGCTATGTTGCAAATTCGGCTCGTGCTTTGAGCTGGTTGGGAGCCAGGTAGCTGTGGTTAATGCATCTCTGAACCTGAGCTAACAAGCTCAGGGAAGGGAGGTTCTGTTAGATGAAGTGCAGTGCCACGCTAAGGTAGCTGGAGACTGTGTGCATCCAAGTGGGGACTGAGCTGATTCGGATCTGCCCAAAACATCCTACTTAGACAAATTCTAAAGTGTCTACCTGTAACACAGTGTGCGTGGATTTACAGTACCTTTGCCAGAATATTACTTTCTTTAGAGATCAGCTACCTTCGCTTTCTTTTGTGTAAGTCGGGACGCTAGTCCTGTCTCGTGTTTATGAACATTAAACGTATACTAGCATAGTATTTATCACCATGGATTCATTACAGATGCTTTCATAATTTTCTTATCTCTTGATCAGCAGTAGTACAGTGTTTTGTATATAATAAACTGCTGTTAAGAGAAGCCATAACTTCAGGAAGGTTTGTGATACTATCCGGTCAGGATACAGACTTGGAAGGATAAATTGAATCTCTGCAGCGGACGATTAAGTTACTCTTTTAAAATACTTTGTAGAAGTACAGAAAAAAGCCTTTAAAGTTTTCTTCCTGGTCTTCCAAAACCCTGTGTTAGGCTCGTCGCCTTCTCAGCTGTACGAGTGGTGGTGCCTTTTGTGATCTCCTCTCACGGCTGTTGTGAAACACCAATCCCAAAATGTCATTTCACTGTTGTAATTGTGCCTGCCCAGCCACAGAGAGAGTGGGTTCAGTGGTACTGACTGGGTTTTGGGAGGTAGTCACAAAAAAAAAAGGTCTGCCACAGGCGTTTTGTGTAATGTTACTTCTAAACTCCCCGAGAAGTTTTTAGCATGGGCCCTACTGACTGTATTCCTTATCTCAGGGCTCTGAGCACCCTGATCAAGCTGTGGGTGTTCCTGTTCATTTCAGGGGAATTGGACTCGATGCCCGTTAAGGATCCCTTTCCAACTCAAGTGATTCTGTGATTCTACCTCACGGTGGCATTCAGGTTGTAAATGAATAATGTGATTGTATGAACACAGTTAAAACAAGAGGAATGTACAGATTCACATCTTGTTTTTGGCTTTGTTTGCAAACTTATAAATCACTTTCTAAGATCATTGACACTTAGGCACTCAGTTATAGCCTTTCAAAGACAGAAGGCCTCAGCTTCTGAATAGTGTATTACTTTGCTTAGTTATTTGAAATGAAGTTTTGCTGATGACATCAGGAAGAAGGTTAGGAATGAGCAAGCTTAATTTTTGGATAGAACTGTGTGGTTTTTTTTTTCCTTTTCCCTCCTTTCCAACTTGCTACCAAACACAGTTTTTAAAGGAGCATTAGAAATTTTTGGAGTTCTTTGGCCTTATCAAATTTATGCTATAATTGCCAAGCACTATATGATAAACAGAGATGTCTTGCATTTTCTGTATATGCACTCTGTATTTTTTAGCTGTGCAGTTTGAGTTGCATGTTTTTTATTATGTTGGTTGGGGTGAGTATTAAGTGTTCTCTGTTCAGAACCATTGGTGGTTCAGCAGCTTAGCCGGTAGGGATTTTGCCTGGGGAAAGCTGTAGCCATAAGGGTATCAGACAACTTTTGGAGATGAGAAAGATGAGTGTGACTATTGACAGCATGCAGTAGAAAAACCAATATTTATAAATGATCAAAAATTACTCCTCTACAGCAAGTACAAAGAACACAGTAACCAATGAGCAAATGCAAATTCTCAGCTACAAAACACTGTTTTTCAACGTAGTCATCACCATTTGGCTGTGCATTTTCACCAGTGATGAAGAAGAACCTGCATGTTGCACTTGTGACAGTCTGCTCCAGCAGAGATGACCCACTGTCACTGTCACCACTGCTGGAATGCACCACCCACCCATCACTGTGAACACATCTATTTCTGGTCTCCAGAAATGTTCAGCAAGCATTGATGAATGTCAGTGGGTGCCATTTTTATCCACGTGGATGGAGTAATTCATTGACACACCTCTGCTTCCATGTCAGATGCCATTGTGTCAGATTGCCCCTCTGCTGCCATCTGTCACATGGCAATAACATATAATGAGATACTGGTGTTCATTGTCTACGACTGTACCTCCAACATTGTGAGCTGGTGTAATGGAATAGGAGGCATTACTTTTGGAGCAGCCCTCAGACGTTGGGATAAATAGTTTCCTAACGTGAATGTATTTTGATGGCTACTTTTAAAGAAAGTAAGAAATAAAAGGAGAGTTAATGTTGTAGCTCTGAAAACAATGATTTTTTTCTCTTCTCAACATTAAAATTCTGATGGATGTTTAAAGATGCCAGAAGAACTTGACCATGCTTACTGTCATGCTATCTTAGGAGCTATTGAATTCAATAACGTCTTAGACAAACTACTATTGAAAACAGCATTTGTGTAATTTGTTTTCCTTTCAAAAGCAATTAGTCTATATGCAAGAGCTCTTTAAATATTTTTGTTTACTTTCATACTGTTCTTGGATCACATAAAATGTTACATTGTGAAATAGTTCTGGCTCAGCTGTCACCACATTGCGTCTTATCCTTTTAAGAATTCTGGATTTGTATTACGGCAGCAACAAGGGCATCCTGTCCATTGCTCTGTCAGTATTCATTTTCTGGGAAAAAGTAAATGTGGGATAGTTCCCCTTTTGTACATTTTCTGGAATTTGGAGAAGTACATATTATTCAGTCAGAAATGTGCTTGCGTCCACAGATGCCTGCCCTTCGCACCACTGTGGTGCCACCTTGCAAAGCAGCATGTTTTAGAGATGTCCTAAGTAGCCCTATGGTGCCTTGCATTTTGTACTATAGGATATATGGATTTTTTTTTTTTCATTAATCTGTTCTGAGGAGTTTGGTGTTTGGCTGTGGTTGCTTTCAGTGTTTTTTTGTTTGTTTGTTTTTTCCCCTAAGTAGGATGAAGATCAGTGTTTCTCTTAAGTCTTGACTAATTTTTTTAACTTGGTGTTTTAATCAGCGCTGCTTCTTTTGCAAGGAGCCTGGGAAAATTAATCATCTGCAGAAAACTAACTTTTGCAGGAATTGGAAAGGCTAATGCTCTGCATTAGTAATAAGATGCATTGCTCAATATATGGCCAAAGGGAAGGGGGGAAGTCTAGACTTTTTCAGCCTGGTGATTAAAAATACCTTGTTAGTTTTATAATTGTTTGCTCTTTTGATGACGGCTGTAGGGGAAATAAATCTAGATGAAACTGCAGTAGTGGTAGTTCCTTATGGAGAAAGGAGGCAAAATAGATTTAATTCAATAGAAAACAAAACAGTTTATTTAATCAGTGGTATCTTCATTGTACTCTAGCTAGAGTTTGAGGGCAAAGTTATCATGTTGGTTTTTAAAATCTCTGTGATGTTTAAAAATTCAGGATCTTTCAACTATGATGAGGAAGAAGGAAAGGAAGGACTAAAGAAGTACCTTTGCTCTTCTGACAACTGCCATCTTCAATAATTCCCTTTTGTATTGCTGGGGCAGTAAGGAATTGGAAAATCCAAATTGTCCAAATAAGAATCATGTGGATTTAACTCTGGAAGAGCTGAGTGTGATGTGTGTAAACACCTGAGCTCACTTACAGTTAGGTAAGGCATGCGAAAGGAAGACAAAGGGTCATGGCAGAGAAGATAGGTTTTTCTGGCAACAGTTTCAGACTGGGGAATGGTGAGAAAATCTTTTCTTCAAATTAGTTATTTGGCTTTGGCGCAAGCAGAAAGGTTTGATTGTATTTTCTGTTTGTTTGTTTGTTTGTTCCCCCCTCTCCCCCCAGCTGCCTTCTTGCCTAACAGGTAATAGTAAAAGATTTTTAGAAAATGATACAACAGGAAAAAGTGTGGAGCAGAATAACTACACAAGAGTCATTACCACATTTTCCCTGGAATTTCCTGTCCTGCTTGCATGATCCCCTGCCTTCCCCATGCTCTGCTGTTTCCCTTTCAGTTCACACAGGTTTCCTAATAGCTTTTGAGTAGCTGGTGGTAAATTTTTGAAGTCCTGATCCCTTAAACGGACTTTAGTCACAAAGTTTTCGACACACATTGGCATCTGCTGTCTGGAATGGAAATCGTGGTTTAGTCTGCTTCATGCCCTCCTATTACTGGACCTCCTGAAGCATTGCTTAACTCAGCTAAGCAAGCAGGCTTCCAGTGCTTCTGAAATCTGTGAATTTTCTCTTTCAGGCTACTTGGACATTGAATCACTACATCTTTCAGTAATGAGAAATGGGTGGAGTTGTTGGGAAAAGTCTGCCACCTGCCTCGGATTTTGCTGGTCAGCTCTGAAATTCAGGACAGTTCCATGTGCCATCCTTACTTCAAAGCCTGAGAGTCTTTGATGGTTAGAGCTTTCCCACAAGTAATTTTGCAGAAAGTAGTTAGGTAGCAGTTAAAGAAACTTGAAGTTCAGATGCTTCTTTTGCTAGTAACAACAAAGAGCTGTGAAATGCAGGGAACATTTTCTTTGATAAGGCTACATATCATCCCTGTGGGATCGGTAATTTTCATTATTTTGAAACAAAGCAAGCATCATGTCCCTTCTGGCAGCACTGGGAAGAGTTTAGGTTTCTAATATGTCTGATCTAAACCTTCACTGCTGTTCCAAATCCATCTGTCCAACTTGCTTTTTGCCGTGTTCCAGACAGGCTTCTTGGAAATATGAATGTTTTTCTCCTTCCTCTGTTTCTCCTGAAGTTCACTGAATCTGCATCTCTGATATCAATACACTTGTTTTGTTTTTTCTTGGTGTTGCATGTGAGTGTTATCTGCATTAAAGTTAGACTTGGTTTTATTTGGAAAAAAAGAAGAGAAGCTGGCCAGAAATTTTAATTGCAGTTACTATGAAAAATTGTTTTTGGAAGCATATTGTTGAGGATAGGTCTCAAACTACGGTAGCTGTCTCCCTTTGCACACCTTTCTTTTAAGGGTTGTTTGTCAATCATTTTAGCAGTTAATTTCCTTTTGAATATCTGATTATTCCACCGGTAGCTCCCAGGGTGGTGGTGGTGTTTTTAAACAAATATTAACAAATAAATGGATTAATATGGCGTTTCCGAAACATCAGTATCAAATTCCTGTGTTGCATCCTGACATTCACAAGCAATGACGGAAGTGTTCATATTGTGGATCACTGGTACTGGGAGCTATTACTATTGTTTGGCGGTGGGTATTTAGAAATGCTTTTTGGGTTTTGGGTTTTATATGCAGTTGCAAGCTTGACTGTCACCAAGAACAAAACTTTGTTCTTTCCCTGAAATTTAGAAACCTATCTAAGGCACGTATCCCAGTGCCTAAATGAACTTTTCCTAATTGAGATGCTTTTATGATATGTGTAAGTTCTTTTCATTTGTATTACAGTTGTATAGTCAAACACAGATGCATCCTAAAATGCCAGCATTAAGGTCTGCGATTGTTGCAAGACTGCTTTTATTTACTTGGTTGCGTTCTGTTGTGTTGACTTTTTTCCCCATAAGGAGCCTCGCAGTAATACAAAAACTTGATTAATGGTTTCTCACCAATATGAGGAGGTGTTGATTGCCTCCCTTTTCCTCCACATTGTCTCTACACAAAGTAGCAGTGAATCATAGAGTATCCCAAGTTGGAAGAGACCTGCAGGGATCATCTCATCCAACCCTCGACTCCACACAGAACCACCCCAAAATGAAACCCTGTATCTGAGAGCACTGTCCTTGCACTCCGGCACTGAGGGCCGTGCCCACAGCCCTGTGCATCCCGTTCCCCGCCCACCGCGCTGTGGTGCAGCCCCTTTCCCTGACCCCCAGCCGCCCTCCCCTGACGCAGCTCCACGCCGTTCCCTCGGGCCCTGTCGCTGTCACACAGAGCAGAGCTCAGCGCTGCCCCTCCGCTCCCTGTGAGGAGCTGCAGCCGCCATGGACTAGTCCTGTGTTGAAACTGTAGTCTGTTCACACTGTTTGCAGCTATTCTCTTCTCCAGCTATGCTGCTAGTCCTCTCCCTTTGCCCCTCCTATTTCTCTGTCCATACTCCTTGCACCACTTTTGGCTTTCTCCTCTGGCCACCTCCTTTTCTTTTGGCATACCTCATCCTTCTGTGTCAGGGGGTACCTGCTTATTTCTGTTTGCGTGTGTTGTTCAGGTACTGAATGGATCACACTGAGAGTGGAGAAGGAATATGAAGAAAGTTTCCACTCCAGGAATTCAGCAGTTCTGGGCACAGAGTGACAAATAAGGGTGTGCTGGAAATGTTTTGCAGCTCTGTGCAGCTGGAGCATGCTCTGTGATATCCTGGCGGGTGGGAGCTGGGAGAGGTCTGGAGGAGCCAGTGCGTGTTCTGTGGAATCTAAATCTACGAAGAACAGAGCTTTTGTACTTAAGAAAATTACTCTGAGCATGTGCAAGAATACATTCTCACCCTTCCACTCTCCTGTGCCTTGGCCAAGCTTGAACTCTTTTCCACAGGGGTAGTAGGAATCCTGAAAAAGTCAGGACTCAGTATTTGTAGTGGAAATTGTCTGTGAGCATCTGCAGGAATCCTAGCGTGGAGGTGAGAAGGGACAGCTTTTTTCCTTTTTTTATTCTTTCAAGTGGCTGAGCTGTTCCAACTGAAACTCCTCACCAGAGATGAGAATGAGACATGCCCTGCGGGAGAGAGAACTTCAGTGAGAACAATTTCAGTCTAGCAAAATAAAAAGCAATCAAAAAATTTCCTAATGAGGTAATGCTTTACAAAGCACACCAGGCTTCCAAATGGATGATTGGCACTACATTAGGGTGAAGTAGATGATACAACCTTATACACAAGACCAGTATTTGGGTTCCTGCTTTTTTTTTTTTTTTAATTTTTTTTATTTTTATGCAATACTTGCAGTTGAACAGTTCAGATACTTATTCTGCAATGTACATCTTTTTCAATGTAAACTAACACCACTCTTAACCAATATGGAAAATATGCTCTAGGTCAACCACAAGATGTTGGGCTAGATGCAAGAATTACCAGCTAGAGTTTTGTGGCCAGTGTTATGCAGAAGGTCAATTAGTTGATGACAGTGGTTCTTTCTGACCTTGAAATACGGACCTGGCCAGCTGGGACCACACTGTGCTGTGACAATGAAAGTCAGAGGCTTCCCATGGCTTCTAACTTCTTTGAAGGCTGAGGGCCATGGAAGAAGGGGTCTGTAGCTGGCTTTCTGTGACTCTTTCTCTCTTCCTCGGGGAAGATAGATTTTCCTGGAGCTCCTTTTGGATGGGGAATTGAAAGCTATGCTCCCAAAATATCTCTGTTAAGTGCAGAGGAATGCTTAAATATTGAAGTCTAAGCAAAATTACCCCCACAATATGTTACTCTGCAGTGCAAGGCGCCTCTGAGTGAGCAGTATCCAAAGGACACTTTCTAAGAGGCACCCATACCTTCTGGAGGGATTTGTCATATGCAAACAATAACAAACAAAGCAAACCACAGAAGTTGATTTCCTGAGTTGCTGCAAATGGAAGCATGTTTTTAACACTCCTTTTCCAACACAAATGTAGGAAGCTGGCAAAGTAGCTAATTTCAGTGCTCTAGAAAGGTTTAGAGTGAAATAATCTACGGAAACGGAAGCCTCTATTTTTAACTTTCTCAGTCATGAGAGATGGAGAGGAAGAAGAGGAGGCCATCTACCGTTGAAGTTTCATCAGCATGTTACTCTTTATATTTAATCTAATTTCCACTGCTGTTTTGATGAAGAGGTAGTTGCTATGTGTGCATGTTCACTTATGTACAAATTTAACATCAGTGTAGATGTAGGAACATGTGCTGTCTAATGTAATTGTAATTTCTTGTTGATTGATTTTTCTTTTTCTTTTCCAGTTTTTTTGGAACTTTATACTCTAAAAATACATGATGTATTGATTTAATTTTTGATTTAGCATCTTGTACTGAAAAATAATATTTTCCTATTATTTCTAAATATTATTAATTTGGAGTTTGAGCAGATTGTCTTGTTTTTGTTTTTTTGTTTTTCTTATTGTCCTACTATTGTTCATAAAAATTACGTTATTTCTGTATTTTATGAGTACTTCCTTATATTACTTACTTTGAAGATCTAGCTTGAAATTTAAATGGAATTCATTGTGTAACTACTGGCAACCATAGATACAGTGACATCAAACTTCATGGCTTCAATCTCTTGAAAACTTTCACGTGAGCATAAATCTGCATAACTATCTTTTTTGAGAATGTATTACTAAGGCACTGCATTGATTGCAGAATGCACAGCATCAGTTTGCATGTTGCAAATTAAGGAGGTCTGTGGGAGATGGGTATATTTGGAAAACTGCAATATTATTGAGATGGCCACTGTTTTCCCAATTTCTAGTTAAGTTTTCCTAGAAGCTAGGAAAATGCTCATTGGTGGTTGGGGGTGGCAATCTGGAGTGTGAAAGCAGTTGTAAACAGGCCGCAAGAATTCAACAGATGTTAAGAATTTTAGGCATACCCTTCCCCCTGCCACACCTTGTTGTGTGTATGAACATTAGTATTTGTATCTTGCCTGTATTTGTAACTGAAGGTTGACAACCTTGAGAATAAAAAAGCTTAGAAAGTGTGTAGACCAACATGTAAAGTACAAATAATTTGACAGCTACATATGTAACTTTAATGTCAAGAGAAAGAGGGAGCAGTGAGAAGAAATGTAGCCAAAGCTGCAAACCCTGCAGAAACATTGCTTTTTTTTTTTTTTTTTTTTTTTCTGAGACAGTTGCAGGGCTTTAAAGAAGTAATTATTTTTATTTTATTTTATTTTTTAGAAAAAAAATGCTCCAATGATATAAAAGAGCAAAGATTTTAGGGCAATGCAGTGTTTTTTAGATCTGCTGATAAATTTGGAACATCATGGAATTTTAAGCACATTTTTCCTTCATGAGTTTATCTCCAGGCCACCTTTAGTGTCTTGAAGCTAACCACTAACTGTTTTCATAACAACAGTTAAAATATAGTTTACTGGAGCTTTTATTTAAGCAGTTGAATTGAGGTTTCTTATGTGTGTGTTAACATACGGAATATTCACTAATGACCTGTCCATCACTACCTCTAGGCAGCTGAAGCACGTGCCCATATCTGCTTGACTAAGGGTCTCCACCTTCTGAAGGAGCAAAAAAACAAAAAAAAAACCAAAAAAAAAAAAACCAAAAACAAAGTTAAATAATGAGGTGACAGCCATATATTGCAAGAAATTGAGACTGAAACCAAAAGCATCAAGGTTTATGTCAACATACTTCCACTCAGGTTGCTTAGAGTTACGTCAAACTTATTAAATCTTGAGGAGAACTACTGAAATGGCGATCTTGGAATGTGTGTGTGTGTCATGTTGGTTGCCCTCACTCACTCCTACATCAACTATTGCTTTGTTAATAGAGTTCAACAACTGAAGCAGCAGACTGGAAAGCCTGTCTTGTGATCTAGACAGGGCCTGCTGGAACATCGTGGGATGCCTCTCTGATGGGCAGTGGGTGCCCTGCAGAGAGGGGTCATGGGCCCAGGCTGTGCGCTCTGGGGACACTGCAGTCAGCACTCCTCTGCTCTGCAGGCAGTGAGTGTGTGGAATTGCATGTTAAAAGACATTAGCAGAAATGGTGCTGGAACCTATAAAACTTAGAGGAATGCGGTAATTGAAGGAGTTTGAGAAATGCCATATATGGTACTTTTAGGAAACTTGTAGGATACGTATGGCATGGTTTTTGAGGAGGATGGAGAATGAGTGAAGCTGTTCTCAAAAGTTCAAATGAGAAAATCTTGAATTTCTAATATTAGCTGACCGTATAGAGTTTTCTGAGTGTGAGACATTTGTTTGCTGTTTTACCTCGCAATTTGTTTTTAATAGGATGTATGTGAAGTCATGGTATGCCGAGTCTTTTGGCACTTATCTACACATCACTTTGTTCTGAGACTTGAAAAGAATGGTCTCTTGAATATATATTTTTTCCAACCATTGTTTTATACTTAGTTCAGTTGCATTTACTTTTTCCTCCCATTGTTAGTCGCTTTCTGCTTTATTTCTCTAGAAACTGTTTTTGGTAACTTTTAAAATGTGGATTGTATTTTTTTTATGTATAATTGAGTAATAATTATTGCTGGAAATAGTTTCAAGAAATTAATTTCAATAAAGTTCAATTGAATATGCTCTAAGGATAGCAGGTTTTTGGAGGATTGGTGCTTAAAATATTTTAAGACATCAAATAACTTAATACTTTTTTCTTAGGAGTGCTGAGCTTGTTTGTGCGTATAGTCATGGCAGATGTCTGGTTTTAATATCATTAAATTTAAATTTACCTCTTGGGAACACTAGTAAGTATAGTTTGGCTGTAGCGTATTCTTCTCTCAGTCTGCAGACGTATAAAATACCATCAGCATCGTGTTAGTTGACCTGTTTTCTAGCATGATGAGCGTTCTCAGTGTGTGAAAAGAGTTTTCTTTGATAATAAGGAGCTGTAGACCTCAGCAGACTGTAATTGTGCATGTACCCCAAGGTTCCAGTGTTAACCTCTGTGCATGTGCAACTACTTCTTGGTTTCAGACTGAAGATTAACAGGTAACCTCAGTTTTGCTGAGAATTGACTAAAGCTATAGTCTATTCACAGAAATGATTTTCAATGCTGTTTTTTATCAAAGAATGTTTACGTTAAGCCTTATCTCTGCCACAGGAATGGTACGTAATGGTATGTGGTGTAAATTAGTAAATAGATATTGCATATTTATTCCCAGGCTGACTAGTTGCTAGGGAAAGATAAGAAGAAGAAGAGGGCAGAATTCAGGAGGGCAAAGAGAACAGCAGCAAATGTATGGAAGCCTGAATTACAGTGGCTGTCAGAAAAATCTCACTTCAAAGTTTTGATGAACAATGTAGTCTAGCAAGGTCAGATTTAAGGTAACAAGCTTGTCAGCAAACACTATCTTAATCTTTCTGGATATAGGATGCTTGAGGCTAGTGAGAAAATGTAGTAGATGGGACAGCAGCTGTGAAGACCTGTTTTTGCTTTTGTGTTCCTCTAGAGATAGAATCATTAAAGTTGGAAACGACCTCTAAAAGCAGCGTTAATAGCACACTGATGTTTGATTGCTGGTGAGCAATGGGAACATGCCCATGAATTCTACTTTCTTTCCAGTTCTTGCCTCCTGGGAGATTGGGCGAATGGCTGTGTGATGATGAGCTGGTGCCAGGTTACACTACCACAGTTATATACACATATGCTCATAAATGCATCTTCACAGAAGCTCGTTTCAAGATCTGTTGTCCTGGTTATTCTTAAACAGTTTGGTTCCCAGATTCCTCAATTCCTGGTAAAATTCCCAATTTTTCTCATCCTTCAATTTAGGCTTTTGATTCTCATCTCTCTTTTTTTCAGTGTCTGCAGGCCTCTTACTAGCCTTCTTTTTCCTTCTGTTTTCTGTATCAAGATATCAGGTCACCTGCTGCCCAGGCTTCAGCCCTCCAGCTGCAGCCTATGTCTTGTTGCTGATCTTAGATTCTGGCCAGCTGCTTTGTTCCCCATAACTTCAGCCTGTCCGTGCATACCCAAACAAAACATGTTTTAAAGTGCTCATGGACTGCCTTACTTAACCCATCTGCCCCCATTTTTTTTCCTTGCTCAGCCTCTGTAAAGACAATAAATAATAGAAACAAAAGCAGTTTTCTTAAAAAAAACTGACTTTTAACCCAGCTGTGGTTTCTGAAGAACTTTGCTTGTCTTTATGAAATACTGGTGTATTTTCAGCAAGAATCTACCATAATATTTGTGTCCTGAATTTGGTCGTAGCTACTGTTTAGAAACGTATAGCTGCTTGGGAAACTTGGCTGTATGGCATATTTCAGCAGTTACTGAACGGCCAGATAAGTTTTATGAGAGCTATAACTGGAAGTCACATACTCTTTTGTATTTCAACAGAGTGACCCAGTATCTCTTAGCTGCTTTGATTTTTGGAAGTATGATAAAGGAGAAAAATAAGTGTATTGTTGTTGCTTGTTAGTAATTGCTTACTGTTTCTGTAACGTTGAACAGAAGGTAGAATAGAAGTGGTCCTTGGTTAAGTTTATTGTAGGTGTCTGAAATAACCAGATGTAAGCTTACTAAAAAACAAATGTGTAACTTATCTCAGAGTATTTCTGGTCACCTACCCTATTTTGGATTATATGTGGCAGAAAGCACATTTGGTATATAATGGAAAAGTGTTAATGAGATTTAAAAAAAAAAATGTGGAGAGGGAAAATGAGAGAGATAGCTGTCTACCACTTACTTCTCTTGCTGTACTTCTGCATTACGTGCTATGAAAACAACCAGTGCTGGTAACAGTGAGGTCCTGATCACAGAACCTGGTCTTTGCAGTGAATCCTCTTGTTTTGTACTTACTGTCATTCATAGGTGTATGGTAGTAAGAACTTTCTCCTGCAGGTTGCATTTGAGAGGCAGTGTCTATGTTTGCTTGTGTTCCACTTCTTGATCCTGTGGTGCTGTTCCACATAAGCCTAGGTAACTGTAAAACAAGGACCTCAATGGAGGGCTAAGATCAGCAACAAGGCCCTAAATGAGGGCTAAGATGGCTTATGAGGTCACCATCCATGTCGTCCTGTTGGACGGATGTTAGATCTGTTTGTAGCCAACTCCTGCAGCATTGTAAATCCCAGGCTGGGGTTTGAAGGATCTGTTGCCAGCATTTTCCATGATTGTAAACACTGGCAAACCGTGGCTTGGGCCTGGGAGGCAATGGTCAGGTGTTGGTGAGTGAGATGCTTGTCAGCTGTCTCAGCATAGGTTGTTCAGGTTTGTAATAGAGCATGTTAAAGGCAGTTAACTGCTGTTTTCATTAAAATAGAAATGTTATGTTTTAGTTATCTATTTTTTATCCTTGCATAAAGATGTTGATTCATTATTGTAGATGACTAATTCTATTCTGTGCCTTATTTTGTAAGTTAATGTATGCTTTTGCTTATGTTACTTTATAAAACTTTGAGTCAAATGTACTGATTTGATGCTAGTAGCACTCTTCTGATGTGCTTATTGCTTTAAAAAAGAATCAAAATTACTGCAAAATACAGTGCAGTCCTAAAACAACTGAGTTTGAAGTGACCTTTAGAAGAATTAGTGTTATTATTTCCTTGCTGTAGGGTAGTTTTATTCCTAGGGGAAGTATGTCCCAGCAGTGGCTTTTGAATACAAGTTACCTTCCTCAAGTCTTTGTTCCAAGCACAGAATCTCGTTTGTGCAAGTTTCCATTTGGCCTTCTGTACTGTGGATTTATTTTAATTATGTGTCAAGCACATGTTCAGAAAGTTACTTTGTTCTCAATGTGAGATTGGTTAAAGTGGTAAAATGAAGATATATGTCATTCGGATTAAGAAAGTTGCAAGGGATTTTTTTCTATACATAACGTTTGG